>NC_134428.1:24658319-25273319 GCF_030867145.1 Opisthocomus hoazin
AAGCTGGTAAGGCGTCAACGTTCAGAGTCAGGCAGGGTGCAGGAACCGATGGCGAGGCAGGAGCCTTCACGGACAGGCAGCACCTGATCCCGATCCACCTTGTTCCTGGCCGGAGTCAACCCCGGCGTGTGGCTCTCCACAGCGAAGCCCACGCAGCCACCGGTGAGACGGGCAGCGGCGCGGTGCTGCCGGGCGTCACAGCCCCTGCGTCGGGAGCTCGGTGCCTTCAGCCCGGCAAGGGGCACCTCCAGACGCCTCGTCACCTGCTGAGCACGCAGCACCCTCCACCACTCAGCAGAAAGCTGGAGTAATTCTGTTTGCTACCAAAGCACTGTAGTATTTTTCACGAGGCAGGGGTATGGCCCCCTGTCTTTTAGCTGCATGCAGCGTTTCTGAACAGGCATCGCTGTTAAAGCGCGAGAATCTGGAGTTGTTGAACCTGACGGAGCTACATCTGTAGCTTTGGTGACTCGGATTGCTTCACTCCTGCTTTATGCTGGTGAAAGTAAGGAAAGACCCAGTCCTGCTGACTGCTCCCAGCCAGGCGACGTTTATCACGGGGGTGCAATGTCACGACAGGCAGGAGAGTGTTGTCACAGAATCACAGAATCCCAGCATGGCAGGGTTTGGAAGGGACCTCTGGGGGTCACCCAGCCCAACCCCCTGCCCAAGCAGGGTCACCCACAGCAGGCTGCACAGCACCGCGGCCAGGCGGGTCTGGAATATCTCCAGAGAAGGAGACTCCACAGCCTCCCTGGGCAGCCTGGGCCAGGGCTCCGTCACCCTCAGAGGGAAGAAGTTCTTCCTCGGGTTCAGCTGGAGCTTCCTCTGCTTCAGTTTGTGCCCGTTGCCCCTTGTCCTGTCGCTGGGCACCACTGAACAGAGTCTGGCCCCATCCTCCTGACCCCCACCCTGCAGATATTTATGGGCATTTCTAAGGTCCCCTCTCAGCCTTCTCTTCTCCAGGCTGAACAAGCCCAGCTCCCTCAGCCTCTCCTCCTAGGAGAGATGCTCCAGTCCCCTCACCATCCTCGTGTCCCGACACGTGGAGCTCTGCGGGGTGCCCGCATCCCGACGCAGCTCCCCTGCCCCGCCAGCTCACACGTGCTGTTTACCTGGACAACCCAATTCCTTCCTCATCTCTGTTCTCCACCCTAGGGTCCGGATCCCGGCTCTCCTCCTGCCTCGTGCACCTCCTGACCACAGCCGTGGGAAGCTGGCTGCTGCGAGGGCTTCTCTGACGCTGCCGCCGCCAGCACCGCGCTCCCTGGATCCCTCCTTCAATTTTCACCGTCCTGCAAAATAACGGTGCTGGCAAATTCCCTGCTGAAAAGCAGAAACCTGGGAAAGGAATGGAGTTTGTCCATTGACACCAGCGCAGAATTTGCTTGTTATTTTTGAGGCTGGGCAGTGAAAGGAGGACTGATCTTCTTCCAGCCCCAAAAGAAGCCCAACAGGCACTTACTAGCTCGTTTCTCGTGTAATCCACTTACCGGCAATATTGACTGGTCTGACAACGCGTTGGTGCTGACAGCGGGCCCAGTTCCGCCAGCTTTCCTCGCACCCAGTGGTATTTCACTCCTACGCAGTCCCACTGGGAGCTGTTGTGGGACGACTCAGGGGTTCGAGCTACTGGCTGCTGCCAAAGAAGCAGAATACGGCCCCGCAACGCAGGCTGAAAGCCCAGAGATCCACTAAAATCCATTTAACTTGGTTCATGAACTTGATTTTTGATCGAGATTTGTCCAAGCTACGCAAAGCCTCGTTAGAGGGATGATTAACTGAAGGTATCTTGATTACTGTTGCAATGCTATATAATAAAACACCAATCAACTCTTTTTTCTCGAATCAGTTGTGTTCTTCGATGCGTTCAGTGCTTTCCATTGTAGTTTTTCCAGCTAGCTTTAATCTAAACAGTTTCTACTTCTTTTTTGCTCAGACTTTCCTCATTAGCTAGTGTCTCCTCCTCCCATAGCTGTACTACGAGAGTGTTTCTCCCTCCAGCTTGCAGATTTTCCACTTGCTAGTTTCGCTCTCCACAGACTGAGGAGATTCCTGCGTGTCACTCGCTGCGAGTGACTCCAGGCACGAAGAAACAAACCAAGACTTCTGCCAGGGGATCGATGCTGTGTAAGTGCCTTATAAATGCCTACAAATATCTGCAGGGTGGGGGTCAGGAGGATGGGGCCAAGCTCTTTTCAGTGGTGCCCAGTGACAGGACAAGGGGCAATGGGCACAAACTGGGGCACAGGAAGTTCCGTCTGAACATGAGGAAGAACTTCTTCCCTCTGAGGGTGACGGAGCCCTGGAACAGGCTGCCCAGGGAGGTTGTGGAGTCACCTTCTCTGGAGATATTCAAGACCCACCTGGACAAGATCCTGTGCAGCCTACTGTAGGTGACCCTGCTTCGGCAGGAGGGTTGGACTAGATGACCCACAGAGGTCCCTTCCAACCCCTACTATTCTGTGATTCTGTGATTCTGTGATTCTGTAAGTGCAGGCCGCCTTACTCCCGCTGGGCACCTCCACCCTCGCTGGTGCCCCGCGCCGCGGGATGCGGGCGGTGGGGAAGCGTCTCTTGCCACCCAGCGGTCTGCACTGAAGGCCAGAGCAGATGGGCCTGGACAATCGGCATTTACGGCGTCTCTGGAGGCAGGCTCTCCTCCTGGGGGAAAGGGGGGATTTCAGGGGCTGGATACAGGCGGCAGTCAGGCTTTTTTGGACAGAAATTCCCAATGAGTGGGAAAAAACACACTGAAAATCTTACACAAAGTTCTTATACCCTCCCCGTGAGGAAGCTGAGAACAGCCTCTTGAGTAGTCAACACCAAACTGAGTAGTCAACACCACAGAAAACTAACAGGCATGTCTGGGGTTCTCGACCGTTTCATTTGGACCGATACCTGCAGACACGAAGGTGTGGGCAGTCTGAACGAAGAGAAGACAACAGCAACTCATCAATTTGCTTCTGGCATTTTTTACTTAGTTCCATTATTCATTTACAGTCAGTTGGAAAACGTCACTCCCACTCAGAGGACTCGGCAGTGTCAAGAGCTCGGGGTCTTTGAGAAATGTAATCATTAACAGCCAATTTCCTCACCCTTCAACCCACCAGGGTTGCGTGGTGAAATATTGACATGGTTTGTGTTGCAGTGATATGGCTGGGCCTCACCTGGGCTTGGTCTGTACGAAAGGCAAAGCAAGATCCTGCTCTGAAGAGTCTCAAACCTTCCCTTCAGACAGAACGCTGATTTTTTTTGTTGTTGTTGTTGGGTTTTTTGTTGGTTTTTTGTTTGTTTTTTAGTGATTCAAAAGAGGAAAGTACCTAACAGTGGACCTGGGCTGCGTAACAGCTGCCTGCTAGCACTGAGCACCCCCTCACCCCCCACGCATGGCTGTCCCCAACAGTCCTCAGAGCAGGTCACAGGCTGGTCCCCCTCATCTTGCTTTCTCTTCAGGGAAGACTTTCAAGACAAAACCAACATCATCAGGAAACTGAGAAGCAGAGCAGGCAGGACGTGGAGCGCCACGGCCACAGTCCGCAGAGAGGCTGAGGATGGAGCTAGAGGAAAAAGAGGAGACATCAGTGCAAAGAAATCAGCGATTGAACTGTTCCCCCATGGAGGAGAATCATGGTTTGGGTGGGAAGGGACCTTTAAATGCCATCCAGCCCAACCCCTGTGCCGTGAGCAGGGACATCTTCAACCGGATCAGGGTGCTCAGAGCCCTGTCCAACCTGGCCTGGAATGGTTCCAGGGATGGGGCATCTCTGGGTAGCCTGGGCCAGGGTTTCACCACCCTCATTATAAGAAATATCTTCCCCATGTCCAGTCTAAATCTCCCCTCTTTTAGTTTAAAGCCATCACCCCTTGTCCTGTCACTACTGGCCCTGCTAAAAAGTTTGTCCCCATCTTTTTTATAAGCCCCCTTTAAGTACTAAAAGTCTGCAATAACGTGTCCCTGCAGCCTTTTCTTCCCCAGGCTGAGCAGCCCCAGCTCTCCCAGCCTTTCCTCCCAGCAGAGGGGTTCCAGCCCTCGGATCATTGCTGGGGCCTCCTCCGGCCCTGCTCCCACAGCTCCAGCTCTGTCCTGTGCTGAGGGCTCCAGAGCTGGAAGTCCTCGCTCAGTTGAGATGTTCAGCCAGCAAGGATGCTCTTGGTGGGATTACAGGATTCCTTCTCGTCTCAGACCAGGGATTTGCTCTGCAAGGCTGAAGGCTCCTTGGCAAAACTGAACTTGCTGCCCCTTGATGCCGGGAGGTGAAGGGAGGGGGTGAGCCCTGCCCGGTGTGTTCTACCGGGGCTGGGCGAATGGGTAGCGGCAAGTGCCGCTGGAAGGGGTCCGCAGTAGCCCAGATCAACAGTCTCTGCTCTCTCAGCACAAAAGCAGCCAGCGGGACTTTCCAAGGCCTCGCACAAGCATTGCTGAGAGCAGGAGCTGAGCTGTTTGGCAGCGCTGCCCGAGGCCACCACTTGCTTGAGCAAGGCCCTGACCCAGGGCCCCGGGAGCTACACCAGCCCGATGCACTCACTGCTGCTCCACGGACAACTGGAAGCATTTTGCTTCCCTAAGGCAGTTTCTCTCCTCACTGTAATCCAAAAATAAATATTTGAAGCGCAACAATCAGAGGTCCTAACATACTACATACTCTGAAATTTGGGCGTGACGATGTTCATGTAGCCTTCTTGTGTTCCGCCTGTGAGCCCAGCATACAGTTTATCCAGTTCTGATTGTTTCTGTGCTTGGACCCACTCCCGGACAGGAGACTGGTTCTGCCATTTCTGCAGATCACGAAGATTGACCCCCAGCAAGCCCTGCACCTCAGAAGGTGTCAGGCTCTAGGAGAAATCAAAGAGCAAGAATTACAGAGGTAAATGCAGGAATGGAAACCACACCTCTGACCAAGGAACCGACGCGGCTTCTATTAGCAGAAGTGTGAAGAACAAGGCAGACAAATTTCTGGTGAGTGGTTTCAGTTGGGACACTCTTGACTTAGGTTAGGGGAATGCACCCCATGGTTCCTCAAAGACTATTTCTGTCATCCTCTGACGACACATCTCACACCCCCAAGTGGGAGCCCCAGTCCCTGCCCAAATCACCGGGCTTTCTCCCGATATTGATCATGTTACTACTGGCACGCGTGCTAGAAGATTTATCACATAGCTGTGACTGTAGTCTCGTGGATGCCTCTCCCCTGCTCCTGCCACTACTGCTGTGAGAGCCTGCTCTAAAGAAATTCCCCACTAAGACTGGCTTAGCATCCACGCCTGACTCCAAATTGCGTTTCTGAAGAAGTTTCAGGCCGGTTCTCCAATTTCTACTGGTCCAGCATCAGTCTGAATTTGACGCAGTGACTTCTGATTTACACCAATGGACAACGCGACCAAAACCAACTACTTGCATAACACGAATGCAAGGAGTCAAACAATTTCACGATTCTGCTCACCATCAAAGAGTCTCCTCTTAACTTCGCAAAAGTACTAACGTCCATGTTCACATTGTCCTTGATTAGAGCTCTGAGATCCTCAGCAGGAGCACCCCCTGGGACGAAAAAGAGAAAGTGTATCAAAGCAGCAGGACAGCCCTCAAATGAGCAGTGTTGTGTATCTGCATAAGCTGGAGCTATCGTGATGTCTCCAAAATTTATTAGGCTGGGGCTGCTAACAGAATGAGTTCCTTCTGCGAAATATATGGATGCTACTTCATTTTGCTGGGAGGTGTTATTATGGTGGCCATTAAGCCAATCTGTGACAATGCCAGATGCTGGACAGAAGGGTAAGAGGAGTTTGCTCAGGCTGTGAATAAATTCTTGGCTTAACAGGGAAAAATCTATGTTTTGTGGCACGGAGAAGGGCTGTGAGATAAGCGCTGAGCATTAGCAGCTTGATTTCTGGTGGATCTAGCAGGTCTTACCCATCCCAGAAGTCATGAGTCTGAATTTCCCTGTGACAGTCTGACAATTGATTTGGGCAACTTTAAGTCAGGTGCAGAATCTTTCAGGAATATTTTATGCCATCTACAAGTTGGAAAAGACCCAAACTCTCCGAAACTTTCAACAACCTGACTTTGAAAATTCCCACATCTTAGATGGCATTTAAAGCCCATTCCAGTTTCTGGGTAAACCCCCCCTCTCCCCCATAACATATTGTTCTTTTACATACCTAGATATGGTTCAATAAGTTTATAGTAAGCAGGTAAATAGTACTGGTCTGAGAAAGCGCGTTTCGCTTTAGCATAGAAGATGTCTTTCGTAGGCTGTGAACAGGCTGAAGGATCCAGAGATGCCAGTCTGCAGAAAAATGAAGATTTAGGGAGAGAAAAGTTTTCATTATTTTCAACCTGAATACATTTTTAACTATTCCAAGTACCTCTCTGGGATTCTCTGCCTAGGACAGGTTCCCCCCTCTTCTCCTGTGCAGGAGAATCCTGGGCATTTCCCAGTAGACAGAAGGGGTATGGAGAGAAGCTAGGCTAAAAAAATAATGGCTCAGTCTCCTGCTCAAAATGATACATCTTCTGAGTTGTGATGGCTGTGATGGTACAAGATAAGTTTATGTTTTAGCAAAGATGTAGTTATGTAATTAATTTCCTTTAGCACTCTTTCAAAGGAATTTAAATTAAATTTAATTAACTCTCTTTTACCTCTCGATAAAACTATGCATGCAGACAACATCTGCTGTCAGCCGAGGTGCAATAAAGTTTAATTGCAAATCTGAGCCCTTCCTGGCAGGATGGGGAACAGCAGGTTTTTAAACCCGGACACACAGCGGGTACTAAGCTGCTGCCTAGACTTCCTTTCACTGAGTGGAGAGAAAAGGAAACCGCACTTGCTGATGGCAAAGCGCTTTTGCAAGAAGCCAAGAGCATCACAGTACTGGACTCACTTCAAGCTGCTGGGGTCGATGCTGTTCAAGTCGGTCGCATTTAGAAGACACACATATCTCGTACCAATCGCATTCAGTACAGTGGCATTCAAGGCGTTTCCAAAGCTAAGATATCGTTTAATTATTGCAGAAGCCTAGAAACACATTTAATTTTTTCAAAAGTTAACTCCAGTCAGAATTTATGTTCTCATCCTCCAAAGAAAAACAAATGCAATTATTAGAAAACCAAAATTGAATAATTTCAAATCTATTTGTTTGAACCTCAAAGATGGGCCGATCGTCTCTGAACCCACTAAGCTACTCCTATACCAGCAGCTTCCAAACCAGGAAGCAAACATGGGCAGGAAAGCAAACCCACATCCCTACCTGATCATCAGAGGGCTGATTTCTTAGCAAGCCAGCCAGCGTGTCAGGTGAAGTTATCTTCCATTTGGAAACATCCTCAGAGGTGACGAAAGAAGTGAGGGGACCCAGTTTGGGGAGCAGACTTGCAGGATATCCATCAGGATATTTCTGTGGAAAGAGCATTGTTATTGCTATGGACAGTCATTATCACGCCTGTGCTTGCGAATTTATGCTTTTTTGCAAAATTGATGTGGAAAAGCCCAAAAGGTCTGCAAGGAGTAAGAAATTAAAGCCAGTGAGATTCCATGAGCACGGGTCCTTTTTCTGCTTGATAGCTCAGGCACGCAGGCCCCAGGGGAAGGAACAAAACCTGAAGCACCATGAACTGACTCTACAAGGACCTCAGTGGGCAGCGTGCTCGCAGTGGTGAAGGTTAATCAAATACCAGGCTTCCCCAGCTGCCGCACAGCCAGCAGGTCAAGGGGAAGGATTATTCCCCTCCATTTGGCTGGCACTTGTGAGACCTTGTCTGGATACTACGTCCAGTTTTGGGCTCCCCGGTACAAGAAAGACTTTGACAAAGTCTACCAAAGACTAGCAAGTCTAGCAGAGGGCCGCGCTGGTTGGAGGGGCAGAAGCACACAACACACAAAGTGGGCCAGTGGGACTGAGGGAGCTGGGGTTTTTAGTCTGAAGAAGAGAAGACTAGGCAAGGATTTTATCGCTGTTCTCAAATGTCTAATGGGAGATTATAGGGAGGATGGAGGCTCACTCTTCTCAGAGGTGCACAGTGAAAAGATAAGGGCCAACAGGCAATGAAAATTCTGATTAGGTATTAAGAAATACCTATTTTCACAGTAAAGGTGGTCAAACATTGGAAGAGGAGCCCAGAGAGATGGTGGAGTATCAGCCCTTGGAGATACTTAAACTCAGCTGGACATATCCCTGAGCAATCTCACCAGTAGATAATCTTACATTCTTCAGCCTGGCATTACCTCATCCAGGTTCCTCTTCAGCGCAGCTAATTGAGGAATACTGAAGGCATAGGTCAGTATCCGAGAGAGGTGATTCTCCAGAGAGACGTTCCTCAGGCAAGCATGTAACTGCTCAGGCGTGTAGTAAATAGGCATCAAGTCATCGTTAAGAACAGCCTCTGTTATCCGTTTGTCAGGCTGGCAACCTGTTGAAGCAATTAGCAAATGTGCTCAATGTTACCTCCTTTTACTTCCAGCTTTGAACGCTCCCTTGCTGGAGATGGGCGGCCATGCAACCGTGGCACCACCCTCCTCCTGGGTGACCTGCCACCAGATGGTTCATCGTTCAGCTCAGACACATTTAGGGAGACCCGCAAGCACGAGGGTGAACCCTGATACCAGGGGGAATGCTGCTGCCATTACGCATCAGAGAAAGCTCCCCTACCATCAGCACGCTTATGCCTAGTAGGCAGGAGTTCTTCAACAATGGTGGCCAGCTGTTCCCTTGACAGAGGTGAATCGTGCGCAAAGTTTTTCAGCCAAAGAGTTAAAGCACTCTGCAAGGAAAATGGTTCATCAGGGGGGTATTGCAATCTTGGGCATTCCACCAGCATTAGCAAGTTGCTACTCACACAGACAAGAAACTGCACTGTTAAAGTGCTACGGGCAGCAGACCTGCTGCTATAAGCCTAGAGACCTTTCCTTGGTGAGCCAAAAGCAAACTTCTAAATGCTTAAACCCTATCATACCCCACACCCCATAAATGATTTTACCTCCTCACAAAGCACTGTATATAGTTACTACTGCTTTCCACCTCTGCTACTCTTCTAACAGTTACAGGAAGAGGATGACCGGAATCTAGATTTGCAGTTCCAGGCTGCTCAGCCGTCACTTCTCACAGACCATCCATCCCCTTTGGCACCACACTTTTAAACGAAGACACTACTGAAAACACACTGGTTAAACAACTCCCATCACATTTCTTCCATACTTCAGGACCTAGGAGTGCTTCCCAAACTCCCCACATCTCTGTCCACAACCCACCTTGGGGATCTTCTGCAAGATGCTGTGATCAAATACAGGAATCAATCCACTGAGCTCATTCAAGGTAAAAGCTGTCCATGCTACAGGAGGCCTACATACAAAAATTAGCAGGGAGAAGCTTTCAAGGAAGTAGAAAAAAACAACCAAACAACAACCACTCCACCTTAAAAGCTGCCAAGCTGCCAGGATTATGTCCTTGTAACATCTCAAGTTAAGAAAGTACAAGATTTAAATCCTAGAACTTCTCGATCACTTCCTGTTACACGAAACTTCATTCCACCAGAGCAGGAGCAACCATTAGCAACACGAATAAGGGCAGCTGGATGGGAAAATGGCATTTAATAAACACATTGTTTTCTTCAGCATGAAACCCAAAGAATATCTGCGGCTTACTACTGCCCAATTGAGGGCCAAGACCCCAGGGCATTTGACACAGGAAGGGAAAATGTCTTGCCTCCCAGGCCAATGTCCCTGCTAGATACAGCCAGGGATTTATTAAGCATCTGTCAGCTTGACAGGTGGAAACAGAATGTTTTCTGAAACAGCTAGAGCCCACCTGTGTTCATCAGGAGAGTCTCAGAGAAGTTTGGTTAATGAAAAATAGACCAGAGGAAAAGCTTTTATAAGTAGAGCAGGTAAGACACAGAAGTGACAATGTATGTTTCTGTAGAATTCCAGCCAAACCTTTCAGCTGAAAGATGTTCAAATAAAACAATGCAAAAGGCCCAATAGGACATTCAAAAGCAATGAATTATTCAAGTTTTTGTTCACGCTGGTTGGCTGGAGTTCACTCAGGTCTTAACAGGACAACGGTTTTGTTTAAGGGAACAGTTTTGATGATGCCCAGAAGAAAAATGCATACCCAAATGTAGTGTTACCACTGCTGACGACACTCCTAATAGCCTCTTCTTGATCAGGCAGGAAAGATTCACACTGGCTTAATTGCTTCAGCAAATTACCACCAGAACTTCTGATATATTCTCCACCCAGGTCGCAGACTAGACGTCCTAGAACTTCCGCATTTTCCTCGTTCACTTGTGTGCCAGGAATTTTCTGAAACAATACAAGACACAGAGGGGTTAAACAGCACTGGATGCCACTGTAGAAGAGCATTCTTGTTCCTGCTGACAGCCAACAACCCCAAGTTCTCCCCAGCCTTGTGCAGAGCTGTCCCCTGACCACGTACCAAACATATTAAAGCTTCCAAGAGCAGCTGTTTCCTCTGCGACGACTCTCTTTGCAGAACACCAAGATTCGCTTCCCCAATATTAGCAAAGTACTGCCTACAGCTTCCTGTCGCTGCATAGTCTGAAGGACTAGAAAGACAAATACTCCATGAATTCGAGTGAAAGATATCAAACAGTTGGTCAGGTTCAAGGCTGTTCAACATACACTGTGTCCAGTACATCTTCCACACCCGCAGACTAAGCTCTATGCAGTTGTTCTTCCCAAAGATCCTAGTCCACGTTTTTTAAAAATTCATTTTCACCTTAAGGAATCTACTGTGAGACTCAGCTTAAAATTGTTCCAGATTTGGATACAGAACCACAGTGGGTAACTACTGGAAAAAAGAAAACCACTCTATTGTCTGTGTTCTTTGATGTTGTAAGGGAAAAGCACATTCACAGAGGCCGGAAAGTACTAAAACCGCATGCTGGTTTCATATCCAAACAGATATATTTAAACAGAGCTTCAAACTGTTTACATTAATATGATTGATGGTTGAATCTGAAAGGACCTTAAAACCCTTTTGGAAGCCTTGTGCAATCTGATTTTGTTTTTCCCTGTAAGGAGACCTGAACAAGTCTGAAATACATATCAAACATGAACCAGGCATTACCAGATAGGTTACAAAGCAGTATCTCTTTTTCCCACTAAGTACTAAGACAACAACATGAAAACCACAGCACATTTACCTTAAAAACAGCAACAGGTCTCTAGGATAGTTATCTAAATCCTTGGGAATCCCATGCAGCGTCACCATCTTCACTAAGCAACTCAGCTGAAAGGACACCACAGTTTACATCAAAGAAAGAAAACAGCATGAAAACGTAAGAAAAAATAAAACAAATATAAAGATTTTACTCTGCTCCAAAGTAATAACAGAAAAAAAAAAAAAAAACAAAGACAGAAATTGGAGCGTTTGGTTGCCGAGAAACCTAGCTAACTAGGTTTGGACTTCTCTCTTCATGGAAATTCTGAGCCATGAGATGGAGACCCAGGGCCAGTTACTTTTGTTCTACTCCCTTAAACCAAAAGTGTTTTCGTTCTTGCTGAACAATCCTCATTGCTATCTTCACGACAATGTCAAACACGGCATTTCGAAATATGGGAACTGACCTGGTCTTCTCCTAACTTGACATTCTTCTTCTTCATGACTTTGGCCAGCTCCTGAACTCTTTCTGCTTCCATCTCGCTGGCAGCAGCACACGTGAAGCCCTGGAGGACTGACTGGGAAAGCCTGAACATTTACACAAAGCAAATCAGAGGGGCGAGGACCTCAGGAAAGAATTCAGCAGAGAATTCAGTGCTGATCTCCCACAGATATAATGACAAATACAGAAAGCATAAAACTCCCCCAGTTCTCAAAGCTTAATGCTCTCCAAACCTCATCCCCTCGAAATTGCTAGTCTTGACCTATGTGGGAGATCAAGAAGGCACTGCTGGTCAAATAAACAGATCTAGAGACTTATACTGGAAGTAGAAATGCAGGGACCTCCACCTCCAGTAGTACTGCTGTGTCCTGATTTACGAGGTCAGGCTCCTCCCTGTGTTTTCAGTACCTACCACACGCTGGAAGCGAAATGGAGTGGTGCAGATCCTGATCCCTGAACACAGTCTGCACAGCCTGGGAGAGCTCAGGCAGAAGTCCTTAAAACTTTAATTGCTTTCTATATGGAAAAGCTTCTATTGTGAAATCAGCAGGACACTGATGTTGAACCCATTGTTTTTCCAGACATGTATCATGGTTTTCATAATTCTTCATCTCAAATACAAGAGCTGACAAAAGACATATATCAGCCCTGCTAAATTTAATCCCTGGAATAGCACTGTGGAAGACTGACATATTCTCCGATTCGAAACACCTTCCACAGAGGCAGTCAGATGCAGGGTTCCAGGTGCAGTCTGAGCCAGCAGCTTCATTTCAGAAAGCAAGTGTAGCTTATGGATACACTTTGCAGCTGACGTCCTGGTAAATCTTGACACTACATGCCTGTGTTTGGGTTTGCATGATATTTCCCATCTGTTGTTATGGATTGAATACGGTGGGTCTGCCGTATGCACTAAAGGAATCACAGAAATTGCAATCAAAGCAAACACAAACATGGAAAATGGAAGAAGAAACACACTACCTGCTGAAGTCAGGCTCCATCTTTATCACATCACCGAAAAACATGGCAGCCTGTGAAGCAAAGCCAGAGCATCAACGCTTTACCATGCTCTTCTGCAACATTCACCTGGATTTTCAGACAGACTTGCAGAGTGGACTCACAGCTCTGTAGAGTCCGAGGCTGACAATGAAGGGTAAGAAGGACACGAGCTGCTAGCATATTACCTGTTCTCGGGTCCACATTTTACTGTTGAGATCCTGAACACTGGGCTTCTCTTCCCCAAAAACAAGCAATGATTTTGGAATGTAACTGGCCAAAGCATCAGGGATATATTTAACCAGGTCAGCAGGGTGGACTACACTGGAGGAAATCTTTAAAAAAAAAACCAAACCCAAAATGTATCATTCAAACACTGTGGCTAAAATAAATAATTGCTCGAGAAGAAATGACAAACTGGAAAGAAGCCAGGCAAATTCCCCTACTGACCATCTGGGCTTTTCTTGGAGACCTACCAGTATGAAATAACTCCTGTTTGACGTATTCATCAGACTAGGAAAGCTGCTTGGAGCTAACACCTGGGGTTCTGATGAATGGGAACGATTCAGTCTCTTATCAGCTCCCTACCTCTGGCTTTATGCCCTAAAAACGTTTAACCAGGCAGAAAGGAGGGACGTGTCTATCCTCTCTGCCAACCCAAACAATGTCTCAACTTGCCAAAGGCACATTGCAGAACAATCCTGTGGTGAATGACACGTTATTTCCCCACCGCTTCACAGAGCCCTGGCAGCCCCATTACCCCAGGACACGCTGTAGGCAGGGCCCTCTGGTGCCAAACACAGGTCAGAGTCTTTCCTGCCAGAGGGAGGATGAGTAACAACAAGCTTGAATGCTACACATGCAGCTTGATGGCTAAAGTCATCGTGAGAAGAAAGGCAAAATGTCCAAATCCTACACAATCACGTGGGGGAGGATGAAACAGTGCATTGCTGAAGGATCAGTCTACCCTAAAAAGGACTTCCCTAAGCCACCTTCAACTTCTCACGCGTTCTCAACTCAAACCATGACAATATCCTTTCTCCGAGAGCTTCTTTTCAAGTCAGTGGGGAGCAGTTTCCAGGATCACCCCGTAAAACACCCGTCTCTTCTGCCCTCATCCCCAGAGGCTCGGCAGGACACGCTGGCTGGCAGCCAAGGACATCTACACAGGCACAGGGACTTGAGATGCTCGTCCTGCCGCACACTCCATTTAGCAATGCCAAACACCCCCAAGGGAATGCTGTCTGGGTGTGCGGGTGTGTGTCAATGCCTGGCCCCAGGTAACCAGTGTTCTTAGCTGTGCGTCACTGGAGCTTTGCTAATTTACGATGCTTGAAGAGAAAAACAACTTCACCTTTTCCACAAATGTCATCTTCAGAGCAGAGGGCAGCGTCACCATTTGCTGAGCAAACTCAGGCAACTTAACGGCTTCCAAGACCACTTCTGGAGACAGACTTCGAACCGTGCTGCTGTTCAGGCCAGCCACCAAGCTCCCTAGCTTTGCCAGGCTCTGTCCATCCAGGATCTGCAAGGCAACGCACGCAGGCACGAGTATGTGAAGGGCCAAACAGCACGTGCTTGCAGCTAGCTACACTAGGTGTGAGGGGCATTTGTGGGCCTTATCCTTTGTACCTGATAGCCGGAGCTGAGCAGTTTGTTGATAATAGTGCTGGACTGCTCAGCGTTCCAGCCGTGAACTTTACCCAGGGCAGGAACAGATGCTTCAAGGTCTTTATCACTGATGCTGTTTTCAATGTCGGATACGGACAGCCCAACCGCAGCCTGGCCCAACGCACGCAGGATTGCAGGAGAGAAGTGCTCAAACTTCCTCACCAAAGAGGATGCAACCTGAAAAGGTCCCACACAGACAGCAAAGAAAGTCAGAGGAGCAATGACGTGAGCCTGTTGGATCCTACAGCCTTTGGCTGTCTGAAATCACTGGACTTTCTGCCTCAAAATTGTGCGATGACGCCTGTCGATGGACTGCCTGCCCCCACTGAGATTTTTCAGATTATGAAACACCAGCCAGACGCCACAATAAAAAAAAAATATTCAAAAATCAAGATGACCTACAGGAGTGTACACAAAAGGAGAAATGGGAGTTGAATCTTCAGCCCTCATAAATTTTGTCTAGATGAATGAAGAACTGAGTCACGGGGCTGGACAGGAGATTACCTGCAGTTCCCCTGTCGTCAGGGAGGAGGGAGCTCGTTTTCTAGTTATTCCTCCACGTGTCAGGTTCAACAGGCAGTTCTTTGTGATCCTCTGGGCCAAGCTCAAAGCGTCATCTCTGCTCAGGTTGCTCACTGCTGAGGGGCTGAGGTGGCAAACAAATCTGTCTGGGAGACTGCGGGTGGGAGACAAGGAGGAGAGGTTGCCCACGGGCAATCCTGGGACTTTGCAAGGGGGAAAGATGCTACACCTGGTGTCACAAAGGGATGTGTCCCAAAGGGACGTCCTCAACAAACCAGTATCACTCCCAAGGAGAACGCTGCCAAGATAATTTGCTGCTGGTTCACATACCTTTCCACTGAAGCACACACGGCAGATTCTGATTCCCCAGAAAAAGAGAGAGAGAGACAAAGATAAAGGAACGGGGACAGGAATGCGTATACAGAACCACGTCTGAATCTTCCTTGTGGAGATTACTTGGTAAGAAACTCACCGTTGACAGGGGAGCTGGAGCACTGCGTCAGGAGAAAGAGAGAAAAGACATGATGGTATCACGCAGTTACAATGGTAGCACAACATTATTTGTGATCATTGCATACAGACAAGCATGTCAGCTGCAGCCATTTGTACTTGGATCTGGCCTGAAAACACACACGTGCCCAGATCCAGAGCTCCCATCTTGCCACGTTAGGTAGTCACCCTCTGCTAAATTCGTACTGGCTCTATACCTCAAATAGCTGGGAAGTTCAGGGTTATGCAAGTCCTCCCATCACTCAAGCATGAGGGCTAACGGGATGGACTGTTCTCCTGATGATTTGAGTGGGGTCGATGGGTGTCACCTTCATCGAACTGTCTGGTGGTGTGCTTCGCTGAAGCCCTGCAAAGACCCGGTGAAGCCATCCCCGCCCCATCCCCGCTCAGCAGACAGGAAGGGGAAGGGCATTTACCATCCCCCTCCATGCTCAACGCACAGGATCTGGCTTGCAGTAATTGATTCCCATCAGCGCGCTGCTATCAGGAAGGGGCCCACACTGACCACCAACCCACACACACTTTGCAAGTAAAGACACAGATGACAGGGTTTAAACATGTGAGTTTGCCTTACCAGATATGTCCCAACAGAAGTCGCAGCAGCTGCCTGCCAGCCTGGAAGACAACGGGCCCTGATTTTAGCAGCAAGTCCAGGACAAAGAACATTCCCACACTCCAGCCCCTTTCTGGTTTAACAGACCCTGAACATCACTCATCTCACGCCGTTATTTTATTCCTCATTCTTGACACAGTATCTTGCAGAATCATTTCTGTCAGCCCTTTCTGCTGTTTTCTCTTTGACTTTGTGACAGCCGACCAGGTGAGTCGACATGAGATACTCCTCTAGCCACCCCGGGTCAGTCTGGCAGAGGACAGAAATGTGGTGTCTTAGATGACACAAGAGAGTAAATGCATCTCTGTTCCCAAGGAGGAAAAAGCAGGGAAAGGGGCAGAAATAACACTCTGGGAACGGACCTTCTCTCCAGGACTTCCTTGCCCAGAGTCCCTTGTGCCCCATGGCCAGCCATCAGCCCAGGAGGCCAGGCTCACCACGCTCATACTTCCATCATGCTTTTAGCTTTGCAGCTTCTACTTGTTTCTTACAGTGTCCCCACCAACATGTCCACTGCAGCCAAACCTGTGTTGTATTTCACACGTTTTTTCCAAGTCCTCAACTGGACTAAACTCACCCTGTGCTGCAGAACTGCACAAACGATGGAGGTAATGTCAGTGTACGACAGCCCTCACGCCAGTCCTGCCCAACAGCTTGACAAGGAGATTTACTGGAAGAAGTCACCCTGTCACTGCAGGCTCTTGGCAGGTCTGTGCAAGCCCTCCACTTGTTTATTCCTTGTTTCCCAACTTTTACATTGTTCCTGATGGCAGCTTGCACCTCCCCTGCCAATACCACGAAGCTGGAAAGGTGGTGAAATGTAAGCTTAGGAAACCAGCAACAACATCCACAAACTCAAATCTCCCTCGCATTGGTATTATTTATTTCAGATTAGGAGCCTGCCCAGCTCAGCATCCCCCGTGTACAGAAAACAGGGGAAGGCAGAGACTCCCCACCAGCGTCCGAGAGGACAGAACCAGTGAATGCAACAAATGCTACCTGAAATGAGAGGCAGGGAGAGAAAGAAGGCAACAGTTAGAGGCTTCTGAGGTCCCGCTGGCAGGCTGCCTGTCACAATTTGCTAGCAATTTGTTGGCGTGCTTCTGTAACGGCACGCTCGGGACTCAGTGGGTCAGCACTGTCACCTTCCCCATCTCCCGGGGTGCCTGCGCCTGATCTCAGCCCACAGTGAGGCCCCAGGGCCCCGCAGAGCTGCCTGCCACAGCCACCCCTCGCCCACCACCACGCCACACAGCATGCCCAGTTTGCACCATTGTCCCCCCACCCCTTCAGCTGCATCCTCTGACCCATCCTGGTGCACAGCAGACCACGGCAAGCCCACGGGCCCTGCACCCAGAGCACCCCACTTCTCTGCAAGCCTTGCTCGTCTGCTCAAGGACTAACACAGCACTTAAAGTTTGGCAGTTCTCTCTCAACAGGAGAACATCACCAACTTCAGTGACTTTGGGTCAGGCACTACAGCTGACAGGAGGCTACAGAGATCATCCCCACCCCTGGCTCATCTCCTGGACCCACAGACAGGCTAGCCCACGGCCGGCTGAGCCATGCCCAGCAAGCACATGGAGGTGTGGCAGAGCTCAGGTTCAGCACGATTGCTCCACAGCTCCAAAGCACCAGCGACTCCCAGCCCTCACACCCCGCTGGGGGAAGCACGGTCCGGACTGGCGTTATCTACAAATATTTGGTCAGAAGTGACTCATGGGGGGGATGTGGAGGAGCTGAGCTCCCAAACCAAAACACAGAAGCAACCTCCTGTGGTTCCTCCACACTATATGGCTAAGGGACCGGTTTAAGCTGGCCCAGGGCAGTGTCAGTCAAACACACAGTGATATTTGGGCACAGACATCAACAGGACAGGAGATCCTGATCATGGAACTGTGATGGGGAAGAGGAGGAGGAGGAGGAAGGCGGTGGCTTTGCTGAGTGTGGATGTGTTCATGAGCCCAGTGATCTGCACTGGGAAGGGGATTATAAAATAGCTTGTAGGGACGGGTGAGTCCCTGGTTGGTGTAACAGCTTTTTTGATTACTAGCTGCTACGCATTATTAATCATTTAATTAATGGATAACTGTCACTAAGTAACGGGCAAACGAAACATATCCACAGCTGGGCAAATGCAGTGCTTTCCTCTAGCCTTAACACACACTAACTTTACTCCTAGAGAAAGTACCAGAAGAGTTACCAAAATCAGAATGAACATTTCAGTGCCAGGGGCTGGCCCTGACGCCATGCTTCCCTGCGTGCAGACAAAGCTGGGCTGTTTCCACTGTGACAACCACTTCCTGCTCACCTCAGGACTGGACCTCGGAAACATGCAGCCCAGCCCGTCGGCTCCGCTCTTGGAAAGCTCTTACGCATGTGTTTAAGCTTAAGCATGAAAATTGTCCCATTGACTTGAAAGAGCAGTGTTCAGAAACACCCACGCAGGGAGAAGGAGGAAAAGAAAGGGTGGCTTCTCGCTGTGCAAGATCAGAGAGGACCCTAACCTACTATCATAAAAATCCTCATCATATGACAATAAATCCTTCATCTCACAACATCACAACAAAGCCTACGGACTCCACTTGTGTCATGAACCACCTAAGACCTGTGTGCATCACGCCGGGAGCACAGAGTTTTCCCTTTCAGAAATCCTCAGAAAAGTGTATTTTCTTTCTTCTCTTTTTGATCCATCCCCAAAAGGGCAGTGCATGCAAGCTGTTGGCTGCAAATTCTCTGCAAGCTTTCTGATATTCTGCCTTTCCTGTCTTCTCGAAACAGCACGGATCTAGTTTAGTTTAATTACAATCACTCTGGTAAGTGGAAATCTTACATTTATGGGTATCACCTCCATCTCCAGTTATCTAGGGTATCTACAGAAAAAGATGGGTAGATGGATAGAGGCAAGCATGGCCCAAAGAAATGGAATGATTTCCCACAGCTGCATGCTGAGCCAGTGGCCAACATGAGAACACACCACCAAAATCACTGGCCTGCCAGACTTAAAAGCAATTGCATTAAGAGTCAGTAACTTGTACAAGCCACCTGTGCACTTCTGCTGGACAGAGACATCCCTCCTTGTACAGCGTGTTAACAGAAAATTGGAAGAATCACATTTCCATCGGGGTGTCCATAATACATTTGTCAGTTTTGAACAGAAACAACTGCTTAATTAAAGAGATAAAGAAAAGAAAAAAGTTGCCTGTTTACTTGTTTTCCTCCCTTTAGTACTGATAACTAAACCTACTGCAGAGAAACTGATGCTCCCTTCATGGAGCTGTTCCTCAGCTGGAGGCTCATCAGCTTGTTTGTAATGCTACAAGTCCATGTTCTACTGCCATCAGCATTCACCGCAAACGCGCTCTCAAGTCTGATGAAGAAGCAAGAATAAAGCACTGACACTTTCTGAAAGAAACAAAGATGCTGCTGTGGAATCCCTTACTACCAAGAGAAAAAAAAAACAGAAAGAGGGGAAGTAGGGGAATACAGAAGTAATCAGATTCAGCTATGATTGTTTCTTAAGTGCTTTCCCAGAGACACCTGGATAAAAAAAGCAGCAGTGAGCAGACAGCTCTGCAGTGACAAGAGGAGAATGAATTCCAGTTTTGTCTCTCCCCTGTTTATTACAAAAAATAATATATTTTGGTTCACAGATATAACAATAAGCATAACTTATGGCTGGGGATTTAATGCAACCACCAAAGCAGTGTTCACCGGTCCTTCAGCACAATTTTCCCTTTTGAGGATTATCTCAATTATAGCTGCTGGTATGGAAAATCTACCCAGGACACCCGTCACCCTCACAGTAATACTCACCAGCCAAAAGGAGGAAGCCCAGCCATGGGAGTAAAGGCAGCATTTCTGCAAAGTTCTTCAGAGCGCCCATGCACGCAAGGAATCACCTTACTTCAACCAAGAAAAATCAAACATGAATAATAATAAATTGCAAAACCAAACTCAGAGTAGGAAAATTTAAAGGTGACTGTCTCGCAAGCAAACTTACATGTGCCAACACCGTTCACAAAACCTATCTGAAGCTAGACCCAAATCTCACGAAAAACTCTTGAGGGTCCCCTATGGCTGGGAAAGCATGGAGTTGCCCGCAGAGAACTCGGAGTTAGTGAAGCCAGATTCACTGCGACCGATGCCCTGAAGTCCGGCTCCCCTCTGGCAGAGGAGGACCAGAGGTTGCACAACCCCACTTGGATGGTTCGCTGTGGTGCTTACCTCCAAGCCGCTCCTCACCGGGCACTTAGCGAGCAGGGCTACGATCCGCAGAGGGCAGCTTTTCACTGAGCAAACCAGGGTGTGTCTCTGCCTTCTCAAAACTGCATCTGAAATTACAGGATGGATTTGGAGCACTGGACACACCTCCAAGTTCTTAAGAATACAAATGTAGGAGTACAAATAAATGTGTTATTTATTAATACTTCTCATTCCTAGGATACAGTAGGAAACACTGAGCCTGAACCAGTGTGGAGTGTGTGGGACGAGAGCAGTGAATAGGTGCATTCCCCTCCCTGCCCGGCGCAGGACGCATTTGCCATTTACAGGAGGCAACAGAAATAAAGCTGCGCTCCCAGGACAGAGTTACTCTACTAACTAGAGGAAGGTGGTCCTAAAGAAATACTTGTCATCACAAAATTTTGCTGCAGTGGAGCTTGAAATGTTTGGCCCTTTTCTTGAAATTTCTGCTTACCCCAATCGTCTCCACCTGGGAAACCCCAAAGGGAAATCCACGGCAGCTCCTCTGCTGGCCAGCAGGCCGTTTGCAGATCACAGGTATGTCGAACTGGGAGCCCTGCTCCGGCCTCCATGAGGTCAATGAACTGAAACACAGAGCTCTCCACCCAGGACAGAGGAATCAGGACAGCTGAAATAAAAAAATGTAGCCCTGCAATAAGATAAAAGGCTAGGACTGGTGCAGGCAAATCCCGCAGCATGGCCATCGGTCTTATTTCCTTGATGAATCTTTGCTTGCTGAGGTGCTCAGGGGTGCTCACGGCACGCTGGGCTCATGCCAAGGTGCCCAGCATCTGCACCCAAGTGCCATATGGGCTCCGGCATCAGCATTCGCTGCAGCAGCTCATTAGCACTCACAAGCTAATGAGACCACTGAGCCATGATGTTATTATCCAGTGGCTCCAAAACTGCAGTCCCAGAGATCCCTGTCTCCGTGTCACTGGAAGAGGCCTTTCCCTCAACAAACCTTCATTTGTTTCACAGAATCACAGAATCACCAAGGTTGGAAAAGACCTCTGAGATCATCCTTGCTGGAAAGCTCCTAGGACATTACAGGCTTCCCAATTCCTGCAGGCTGCTCTATTTTAAAAACTAAACAATGTTCTTTAAAAGTTCACATTTGGTTTTAAGGGGTCTTTACGCAGTAATTGCATGCTGCTGTGCATCAGCCATCAGGGGGATCTGATTTTGACTGAACTTGTGTTCTCCCCAAGCTAATGATCAGTCTATAAAAACTTCAGCAAGGAAAACCTGGCAAGCATAATCTGCAAGAATTAAAATGAGACCTGCTGCAGATTCTAACAAGGGATGGATATTAAATTATCTTTGACCCATTTCAGATTTCTTTTCCCCTTGGATCCGAGCCCCCAAGTCACTAAGAAGTTGTCCACAGTAACTATCTCAATTTCTCTGGACGCAGCAGAGTTCTTTTGCATCCTCAGATTTTAAAACCTTTGTTTGGTCACTTTATTGATGCTTTTCAAGAGAAGTTTTTTTCCAGAAGTTATTTATGTTCCAGGCTTAGGCTTGCCCCATCATGCCCACCTATAACTCCTGTGTCTGTGGCAACATCGAGAAAAGCCGGCGTTGACTCACACCACCACCACGTACCCAAACCCCATCTCTCTGTACACTCCCAGTTTTCTTACCACACTTCACATGTCTATCAGCTATTTTGGAACTACTGCAACACTGATTCATAAACGTAGTTTGTCAGAAGTGCAGAGGATGTCCAACATGAAAGCTCAAGCTACTCAAATCTATATAAACTTGAAATGCATCTTTTTGTAAATAGTCAGATTCACGGACTCCTAGTTCAAAGCAAGAAGCCTCTTCTCCAGGAAATCCAAATGAGGTATCCTTGAGAAGGATGGGAGATCCTTCAACCAGGTTTCAAATAACAAAGATTTCAGTGGCTTGTACCTTTTGGAAATCCAACATTGCAAGCAGGCTGTCCACGACGGAGGGTCAGACAGGGATGTGCTGCTGGGGAGCCCTGGACATGCTGCTGGACGAACTGCAGGTCCACATAAGAGTCAACCAAGAGAGCAACCCAGACCGCATGGCACAGCAGGCTTCTACCATCTGCAGTCAGACCTATGGCTCTTCCCCAGGGCATCGGGAGGTGAAACGCAAGAACAGGAGCGATCTGAAAGCAGAAAAAACAACACTAAGCCTCGGCCACGGATAAGGAAACCAGGGGAGGGGGCCAGCAGGGTGTCAGGATTTTCTGCTCGTGTCAGCCGGGAAGTCATGCATACCTAAAGGGGAGAGAAACCAGAGTTCACAAAGGCAAGGAGGAACTCTCACCTGTAAACAAACTGGTACTTTCCTTAGGTCTGTCCGCAGGGTGGCCGAGCAGAAGCATCCCGTACCTACTGCCTGTGTTCGTGCTTTAGCAGCCACAAGCCATGAGCACAGATCCAAGGGCGCTATGTGTGCTACAAACAAGAAGGTCTTTGATTCAAAGAGCATACAGCAGTTGAGGAGACAGAGACAGAGAGAGGAGCTCAAAGACGGGAGGACAGGCAATGATTTCAATGCAGCAAGAGGCGAACCACTATCACGGTTTTTTGCACGCTTCATACCAAAGTAAAATTCTGATTATTACATAGAATAAGGCTGGAGCTGATTTGTGGTATCGCATCTGCTTGAGTAAGCCTAAGTGAGAGTTACAGCTCCCTGAAACAGGCCTCCAGCTGGAGGACTTCTAGCTTTTGGATGTGATGCCACATGCAGCTTCACCGCTTTGTAGCACCGACAGCTGGGAACAGCAGTTTGGGCTGTGGCAGGTTTTCCTGCACTTTCCAGATCCCAGCCTGGCCTGGCCCAGGGACACAGCCACGTTACCGCTGGAGGCTCAGCACTGCTTAGCATGTCAGTGCAGTTTTCAGAGCAGAATAAGATCACCCTGATGGATGGCCAGAGAGGAGAAGGTCACAGTCTCGCACAAAGTGGCACAACTCCAGAAAAGCAGGTTTTACACCCATAATTCAGCAATAACCTTCACGCTAACCAGAAGGGACTTGGTCTAGGAGCTTTACTCCTATTATCTGCATATCCCTAGCAGCATGCAGTGATCCAGAAGACACCTGTGACTAAGATAGAATGAGATATTTGCAGCCCACACCTGGGCAGACGAGTCTTTCAGGGGACAGAGCCTGGCACGCCCTCAGCCACCCAGAGCTCACCTAATAACATTCACTTCTAGCTCAATAGAATTATGGGGGAGACCTCTCTCTGCCTCCCCTCCCTCCCACATTCTTCCCTCTCCACAAGCTTCCTTTCTCCTAAACTGAAAAAAATCCAATGCCTCCACATGACCTCTCGCTCTTCTCAAACGCATGAATTTGCCGGTGACAGCAAGTGGGGAGTGAAGCCCAATTCTGCGTCGTGATCGGGGGGGAGGCAATGCAATCCGCAGTGGGTGGGCAGGAGTGGGGCAGGTCTGAGATACGGTTTGTGCCACAGGAAAATGAGTCAGTGCCTTAATAATCCTCTTCTCACCTGACCTGACTGTGCATGTGCAGCACCAAGTAAGGCTCAAGTGTTCTTCAGTAGCACTAAATTGTACAACTGATTGCCGAGGTGTTCCTGCCATGTTAAGCCAGGTGTGGCAACAGACAATAAATCCTTTCCTATCCCATCTCCACCACGCATGCCACACGCCCTGCTCAGCCCAATGCCATTGTACTTCCCCATGGTTTTCCTCCAGAACAAAAGGGGCTTTGTGCTTTCTCAGAAAAGTCAGATCTCCCATTAGCTTGAGAGAGCACCCTGGAGAAGCTCTCTGAGCAGATACATGCTCACACCACAGGTGAAAAACCCCATCAAACACGGGCCCAAGGGCCAGAAAATCACAGAAGACAGCAGTACCCCACGGGGGCTAATACAGAATCACAGAATGTTTGGGGTTGGCAGGGCCCTCTGTGGGTCACCCAGCCCAACCCCCTGCCCAAGCAGGGTCACCCAGAGCAGGCTGCACGGCACCGCGTCCAGGTGGGTCTGGAATATCTCCAGAGAAGGAGACTCCACAGCCTCCCTGGGCAGCCTGGGCCAGGGCTCCGTCACCCTCAGAGGGAAGAAGTTCTTCCTCGGGTTCAGACGGAACTTCCTGTGCCTCAGTTTGTGCCCGTTGCCCCTTGTCCTGTCGCTGGGCACCACTGGAAAGAGTCTGGCCCCGTCCTCCTGACACCCACATACAGAACATTTCACCATGGGTTTGGTATTAGATGTACAGGATGAGGCTCAGGCTTTTATCAAGGCAAGTCAGAGTGCAGCCGAGTTCCTCTGTAACCTTGCAAGGGCCATCACAATTCACTGGGTCCAGACAGTCCCACCAGTGCTCTCCGCTAACCCTAAACACAGTGCATGTCCCAGAATCAGGAGGAGAGGTTTAAGAACAGGAACAACAGAGCACAAAATAAGAAAGCTTGCTGAAGACAAACCTAAAGGAGCAGTTAAGACTAAAATGTTGCACGTGGTGTGGAAATTAGATAAAGGCATACTGAAGGCTGAAAGCAAAGGCATACCACCTAGCAGAGAAAACCAAACTGTCATAACTGAACAGAAAGGCAAAGGAAGCTACTGAAAGTAAGAAGGTATCTTTCAAAAACATGACATTTTTCTGTTTCTTCAAGAATTGTAAAATCATTAGTTGTCTCATGAAGAAGAAATTTGCCAGGGCCCTGCTGGGACAGCATGATCCAGTCACGAAAACAGGATCTGAAGACGTACAGCTCTAAAAGGGAAACTAAATTCATTCTTTGTATCCATGTCCACCACACTAGATCCCTCCATCACATGAGTGCATCTAAGAACGACTCTCCCATGTAGATACTGACAGAAGAGGTTACAGAACAAAAATCACACCAAAATGCCCAGAACAGGTAGACTACATCGAAGAGTCCTGGAGGAGCAGAACACGACACAGCTGCGGTGTCAACCCTTTGCCTGAACTACCCTTTGGTTCACAGGTCAGCAGGCGATAGACACAACAGCAGCTTTCAGGAGCATCTCCAAAGGACACTGCATAGAGAACCAGAAAGAAAGACAGAGACATGAAGGTCAAGTTTCAGCCTAAAACAAACTTCTCTCTGGTGGGGCAGCGAACAGACAGGCTTGCTGCTAGTCAAGCAAGCTGAGTGAGCCCCCTGCAAAGGGTTGCGTACAGAGCTGACTGCAGAGGATCAAGACAGAAGTGATGCAAAATCTGTGGTCTAAGGTATAACCAGCCCCAAGCCCACAAAAATGGTGTTACGATACAGTCATCACTTGCAATTAGCTGTTCTTTTATCCTCCCTGTACAGATCTCAGGCTTACTGGGACTTGGCACACAAAGGAAGACTCCCCAATAACTGAAACAATGCTGTGGGAAACCTCGCCACTCCTTATCTCTCCAAAACAAGGAAATGCTGCTAAAAAAACTGCCCACATGCGAGAACTGGGATTTCAGTGGCAGGGAACCAGCTAGCATTACTCCATGGCTCACTGCTTCCTCTGCACAGCAGTCCTGCCCTTGCTCCTGCTGCTCCAGACCGAAACCACTGTCGTCTACCTGCAGAATCACAGCAGAGAAAGTCCAGAGGGCTCTCCAGGCATTCACCAGAACACCTCCTGGCTTAGGAGTGGATCAGTCTTAGAACCACTTTGCCTGGAGCAATGTTCTGGGTTGGCAGCCTGAAAGGTTCTGGGTTAAGGCAGAAGATGAGTTCTTTGAAACGCTCATCTTGCAGGTCACCTATAGATAAGGTTTTCCTCTAGAACGTACTGCTGTGGTCAGCGTTGGCAATACGAGAGCGTTACCACGAATCGGCAGCTACGGTGTTTGGCTTCACAGCATTCGCAGCACGGAGCTTTTCGGCTGTGTAGCCACTTTTCTCTGCAAAGCAAAGGATTCACAGGACCAGAGGGACAGTTCAGACCAGAAAAGGGGTTGACTCTCCACGCAGGCAACTAAATCACACAGCTCTGTTGCAAGGAGTGGCAGGTACTAGAAGCAGGCATTGGTTCAGAAAGCAACTGAGTAAAATTTATACCCTCAGATTTATTACCAACGCAAGAATAGTTTCGAATTGACAGGACTGCTCCTTATCTCAGCGTAGATCTTTCAAAGAATGCACAAGCGCACAGGTCATGTCCAGCTATGTGACTGTGTGGTATTACGTGCCTGCTTGTTAAATGTCAGCTAGAGAGATTTTATAAACGAGGCAATATTTGGTTCAATAAGCACCCTGTTTCACCTCTGTTTGCTTAAGCATTCAGTTACAAGCAGGGAACATGTGAAAAGAAACATTATTGGCTTCGAGATGTTACTGTGCCCACACCTGCAAATGCCACACGGGTCACCAGAACCTGACTGGAGGTTTGTGTTTTACAGCTCATACAGGACCGTCTGTCCCCACCTGCCTGCACTAACGAGCCTTTGCTTGAGGCTACTTCCAAGCTGGAAAGGAGGAGAGAGGAAAGCCAAGGGTCTCGGAGACCTGCCTACCACCAAACATGCCGAATCCTCAGTCACCTCAGGACTAACACCCAAACCTGATTTATCCCCTGTTGTAGTAACTCCAGAGCAAACCCTGCCCTGGCCACACGACGCTCCCAGAGCTATTGTCTGCAGACCGCTAAAGGAAGTGTCACGGAGACGAATACGAAGGCAGCGGAGATGATTCAAACAGGATAAAAAGCCCAAATAGCATCAAATATAAGTTTCTAGGTGGAATTAAAACCCAACCGCCACACTACACCTTCCCAGAGGTTTTCACAAGAGATTTTGCTTGCTTTCTACCTCCCTCTCTCCTCTGTAGTGTTTGTGTTGCAAAGTCAAAAACCACCTACATCTGACACTCAAACCTCGTCCTGAATTATAAGCCCAACCGAACTAAAACAAAAAAAGGTAATTACTCTGACGTCTGCTCTTCCTCTCTCGACAAGGTTTCTGTTCATACTGGCGACCAAGTGGCTGCACTAGAGAGCAGAAGTGTTTAGTAATGCTCTAAGCCAACCCGTTTAGCTACCCACCAGGGCAGGGTCTTGAGGCTACGCCTGTTGGAGACACTCCTGACACATCAGCAGCCAGGAGTAAGAAGTATGACCAGTTTTAATGTCACTTACATTATTAGAAGATTAGTTTTGAGCAGGAGGAGGCTCAGAGCTAACACACGCTCCCAGAAACCCAGCCCAGCCTTGAAAGGCTGCTCATGAAGAACCAGGCTATCACAACTGTGGCCCCTCAGCCATTAGTTCTGGCTGTACCATGGTGCTCAGAGCATTAAAAGTATTTGGCACCCAGCACCCCAGGAACAACACTATGGGGTGTCAGCTGCTGTGCCACGTTCTCACAACTCGCACGTGCTTCGGCTGAGTGGGTCCTCCCCAAAGCACACACTCACCTTCCAGAGGGCCAGGCAAGAAAGGGTGAGGTGCTGTGGGCACCCAGGAATGCTCCTACCCCCTCTGGCTCTGTTGGGAGTACCATCAGCACTTGGACATCTCTACCATTCACTGAAGTGTAGCAAAATATAATTATAATTGACAGACACTGCTTACTCTGAAGTACAGAGAAGCTCTGCCTCTGTGTCTTACAGCTTTAGGTATGAGTCAGCCACTTGCTACAGAACTCTGCTCGTTCTCGGTTGCTTCTCCTTACAGCAAGGCTGACACCTTGCGATGCAACAGAGCAGTCTAACCTGCCCTCTCCTTCTTCTCTCAGTATTTACACACACACACGTGTGTGTGCAGTCACCTATAGTGGGTGATAGATCACACACAGCCGAGAAAGAAGGAGGGGAAAACAGAGAGCCCACATTACGAAAGTCATGAGATCCAGCTCACGAACTGGAAAGCCCAACTCCATTTCTGGCATGACTAAAATGCATCGCTCGCTCTCCCTAAACCCCGAATGGCCAAAGGCCCCCAGACCTAAACAGTCTTCTTAAATCCCTTCTCCCCACACCCACTTAGCACCTTGCTAGGCCAAGCACCTGCAAGGGATTGACTCCAGCTCACAGTATCCAGCCCAGTGACCTGCTCTGTAGGGTACCAGAAGGAAGGTTTAAGCCCCTGCTGCTGCGTGCATGTGTCTGGTGAAAAGTAAACAGGTACAAAGCAGGACGACCAAAGAACGTGGCTGAATATCGTATTCAAAACCTCACATGGAGCCACAGGCAGGCAATTTGCCTGCCTCTGTGCTTATTTTCCAGGACAGAAAAGGCAGGAGAAATATAGGACATTAAGCAACGTGTTAAAAATCACCAGGCAAGGTCAGAGCTCTAGAAAGAACCGGGGAGGCAGAAAGTAAGAAAAGCACTGCAGGGTCAGCTCCTGCTGTTCGTGCCTCCTGCGAGCTGTCAGCCCTCCAGGTACCAACCCACGAGGGTCACCTGCTGCCTCCACAGCACCTTCTCCTTGCTTCATGAGCTCAGGACACCACCCACCAGCAGGTCCCTGGGACAAGAGGTGTGCAGGCACCAGAGGGCACCCGGAGCTCAGCCCTGCTAACCCACCAGCTCCCTCCCGGGAGGCTGCCCGCTGCTGAGCAGCTCTCTGAAGTCACTCACCTGGGGAAAGAAAATGCTTTAAACAAATTGGAAGAAACACACAAACAAAACAGCATCCGTGCTTGTGGAAACTACTGGAAAATAGTCAAGACAAATATTAATCATTTATGTTATTTTTTCTGTCATATATTCTCGTACTTCTGATTTCATTCCGACTCAGAACAAAACCACAATTTAAATTGTGATTCTTTCTCATAGACAAAAACATGTACCCACCACGACGGCCCTCTAGACAGATGACCACAGGGCCACCATTCCTGTGCCTCAGCCCTGACCCTCCCAAATGATCCAGCAAGTTTGCTGCTTCTGCATGAGTATCTGCTGGTGACTGCCCAACGGAAGAACAGTAAAAATCTGCCTCCATGCTTGAGCAACAGCTGATATGAAACTAAGTGGGATATCTGAAGGGTGGGTGTCAGGAGGATGGGGTCAAGCTCTTTCCAGTGGTGCCCAGCGACAGGAGAAGGGGCAACGGGCACGAACTGAGGCACAGGAAGTTCCGTCTGAACATGAGGAAGAACTTCTTCCCTCTGAGGGTGACGGAGCCCTGGAACAGGCTGCCCAGGGAGGCTGTGGAGTCTCCTTCTCTGGAGATATTCCAGCCCCGCCTGGCCGCGGTGCTGTGCCCCCTGCTCTGGGTGACCCTGCTTGGGCAGGGGGTTGGGCTGGGTGACCCACAGAGGTCCCTTCTAACCACTACTATTCTGTGACTGATGTTACTGTCAAAGCTGATTCAAGCCTAGACGTGGAAACTGAGTAATATCTGCAACAGCTATTTCCAAAAAGATTTGACTGAAAAAAGAACCCTGGAGTGTCCAATTATTGCTGACTTCGCCTCCTTAATCGTATGATTCTTCAGTTGGTACTTTATATCTTTCCGTGGTGCTTGTTTCTCCTCCAGTTTCATGGATTTACATTACACATCTAACAATACACTGCCCTTTGGCTTGCCAAGAATCTCCATCCCTAGCAGAAAACCTTGCTTGGCAAGAGTCTGAGTGTCTGGAGAACATGGTTCAAGAAAAAAATCACAGTCAGCAAATCAGGCATTGAGGGAGATCTCACAAAACTTCGGAAACAGCCCAGATCAGATAAGTTCATAAAACACTGAGCAACTGAGGGCTTTCAGAAACTGGCCACTCAGGGTCACCTTCAGCCAATCCTTGCTGAAAATGGGAAACTGCTTCTCAGTGGATTTGATCCAGATTTGAGTCATCGATTGGTTTTTAATTCCGGGCAGCGTGTTCTGCGTCACACCCTTCGCAGAGTGATGCCTTTGCAGGGCAGGAACTCCCTCAAGTCTCCCACACCCAAAGGTGGCTTCACAAGCACGCAGCACCTTCACAGCAGAGTAACTTTGCTACAGCACGATAATGCATTGCACAGAAGGGAAGGGACCACCTGAGTCCCAAACCTGCGATCCCACGGGCCAACATGTCTGCTCTAAGGACTAGAATCATAGAAAGTTTTGGGTTGGAAGGGACCCCCAGAGGTCATCTAGTCCAACCCCCCCGCAGCGAGCAGGGACACCGCTAACTAGATCAGGGTGCTCAGAGCCCTGTCCAACCTGGTCTTGAATGTTTCCAGGGATGGGGCCTCCACTACCTCTCTGAGCAACCCGTTCCAGTGTTTCACAACCCTCATTGTAAAGAATTTCTTCCTTATATCCAGCCTAAACCTACCCTGTTTTAGTTTAAAACCATCACCCCTCATCCTGTCACTGCTGTCTCTACTAAAAAGATTGTCCCCATCTTTCCTATAGGCTCCCTTTAAGTACTGAAAGGCTGCAATCAGGTCTCCCCGCAGCCTTCTCTTCTCCAGGCTGAACAAGCCCAGCTCTCTCAGCCTGTCCTCATAGCAGAGGTGCTCCAGCCCTCGGATCATTTTTGTAGCCCTCCTTTAGACCCGCTCCAACAGTTCCATGTCCTTCTTGTGCTGAGGGCTCCAGAGCTGAACGCAGGACTCCAGGTGAGTTCTCACCAGAGCAGAGTAGAGGGGCAGAATCACCTCTCTCGACCTGCTGGCCACGCTTCTCCTGATGCAGCCCAGGACACGGTTGGCCTTCTGGGCTGCCAGCGCACACTGCCGGCTCACGTCCAACCTTTCGTCTATCAGTACCCCCAAGTCCCTCTCAGCAGAGCTGCTCTCGATCCTTTCATCCCCCAGCCTGTACTGATACCGGGGATTACCCCGACCCAGGTGTAGGACCTTGCACTTGGCCGTGTTGACCTCATGAGGTTCACACAGGCCCACCTCTCCAGCTTGTCTAGGTCCTTCTGGATGGCATCCTGTCCTTCTGGTGTCTCGACCGTACCACTCAGCTTGGTGTCATCTGCAAACTTGCTGAGGGTACACTAGGGCTGGACTCTGTAACGTAGACACCACTTTGACAAACGAAAAACCCCAAATGCTTTTGCTGTAACGCCAGCAATGCAAAGGAAACCACTCTGTGTGTGTGTGCAGTGGGCTATCACCGTGTAACAGAGCTATGTGAAATACTGCTCAAGGGTTGTCTTACTAATTCAGCTTTAGCAATTACATAAATCCAACAGGGTCTGGGGTTATCATGTGGGATTTGGCTATTTCGGCCATTTTATCTGCTAACTTCAGGCGAATATCATTTGGAAACATCACGTTCTGCCAAACGTAGACTGCACGGTGACTGTTCCCCAGAGCCCAGGCAGAAAGCTCTGACCTGGGCATGACAGTCCTTTGTGAAGAGCCTCTGTGTACAACACAACACACTGTCTTTTCGGAGAAGGAAGAGCTCGGCTTTGCTCCAGCTGATGTTGGGGAGTTTGAGGTGAGACCAAAGAGGACTACATGGGTTTCACGCAAGCGCGAGGTGAACTTCGCTTTGTTCTAGTTTCATAACCTGTGAACAGCAGCAAGCCTTAAGACCAAGAAGTGCCAAAGGTTCTTTCTGTAGTACTGAAAAAAAAAATTATTTGTGAAATGGCTACAAGCCTTTAAAGTTAGCACAGGCCTCTGCTAAACATCCCTCACACTTTGCCTGGAACAAAGGCCAGAGCATCAAGATATGCCTTGTTGGGATGCTGTAGGTCCAAGAGCCATCGAGAGACAAGACTGGAAAAGAATAAATATGGACAAATGCAAAACTCAGCTCCATCACTAGGGATTTTCCTCTTACTCCGAATGAAACACAGGATCGGAGAAGAAGTACGTCATGCTGGAGGGTGACCAACAAGCAATTACACAAGCCAAAGTCAGCTTCCAGCATCTCCGTGCTGAGGGCAGTTAGACAGTGGTGGTAGGTCACTAGATTTATACCTCCAAAAGTATCCCTGAAGTGCCTGTGACCACGCTTTCTAAAAATAGTTGCTTCTTTCATTTGCAGCTGCTACACCTGGAGTTTTTCTCCTCCGCAGATAAACACTGCTGAACAGAAACGGCCTGTTCTGTGGTCTTGTTTATTGCTGAAGCATTCCTGAGATGGGCAAGGACATGAAACCCAAACGTCATCTCAGCAGCACAACAATTCTGAAGCCACTTAATACTCTTTTATGTCATGGTTCACTGAGATTCCTCAGGTACATCAGGAAACCGAGCTCACCTTTAGGCACAGAACCACATTCAAAGTGTGAGGAGAGTAACATGCCAGGAGACAAATTCGAAATGGAAAGAGCCTCCGAAGGGAAGAGCAGGTTAACGTAATGATGCTGCTGAGACCCTGGGCTGTGTGTGAACTGCAGAGAACAGTTAGTTGGGGAATCCAGCTTAACTTCCCAGGTGAGTCACGCGGCATCTCATGGGGAAGGAGGAAACAAAGGTGTGACAGATTCTGCCCCAAGCCAAACTGCAGAGACAAGACATGAAAGAAGTGAGTCCAGATTCATATAAAACCAAATGAGAGTCAGATCCTTTATTATTTTAACCAGTTCCACTGTCACCACAAAAGGCTCATAAAGGAGGACCATTTTGTCACGCTATTGTCTTGTTATCAATAAAAAAGGGCAAGGCAGATAGATGGCATAGCAGCAGTGAGGCTTACAAAGCTTTGGGAGATGAAGCATAACAAAGCATCTCAGCAATGAAGTGCTTCTGAAAAACATTTTTCCCAGGTCATTCATTCTTGAGAAATAAGCAAGCAAAAATTAACTCCAACCGGGCTGTTATACTCGCCTTCGTTCCAGTTCCCTGGTCCCATCAGATGGTCTGTGACACACCGTAACTCACTCTCTCGCTGAGACTTTCAGCTCATTGCTCGACACAGTTCTTCTCAGAGGTATGGTGGCGGTTAAATCCTGGGGAAAAAGTATTTAGCTGGATGAGACAAGTTGAGCCAGCTTAGGGCGAAGTGAGAATTTCAAGTGGTCTTGTTTTACTGCAGCATAACCACAAAAGGACATCACCTGAAGGGTGATTTGGCTTTGCTGCCAGTTTTAGTACCAAGTTTAAGTTAAGCCCTGAGTTGATACGCTATCAGGTGCAATCCACATCCCATTAAACTCCCTTCCCACTGGACAAGACAGCCCGATCCCTATGAAACAGTCAACAGCATGGCAGTACTTTCCCATTTGCTTGCCCTAGGAGCAGCCACCTCCCAGCTACTTCCCAGGCAGGTCTCCATACCTGACCCCCTAACGCAGTAATTGTAACAGGCCACTGACAACAGAGGTGGCGATTATTTATTATCTGCCTCCTCCTCATCCCAGAATCGCCCAGCGACTCTCACCTGGGTGGCTGTGGGCCCCGTACCTCAGGAGCTGCTACCATTCAGGACATCACCGCTCCTCATTTTCATACAAAAGCCACCAGTAAACGTGTGGCACTCACCTGTGTGTGCTGCCAGAACAGGACCTGGGGCACAGGCACACCCTGCAACGCCCTTTCCAGATAACCAATGTGCTTGCAGGCTGTGACATTCGGGTCCAACTAGCCACAGATGTCCCCCGAGAACAGCGATGGTCATGGTGGTACAGGCACTCTGAGCATCAGCTTGCTACACCAGAATTCCCCAAAAAACGCATGCTGATCCACTTCAGGGATGTGATCATTAAACTCAGGTTCATGTTCATATTTACAGATAGTTTTAATGGGCAGGGGGAAACAAACAGGTATTTTATTCAAGCCTCTCACATGCATCTAAGATGACATGTGTGAAGCAAAATACAGAACATAACCTGGAAAAATAAAACACAGCAAAAGAAATATCTGTCCCCAGCAGAAAATTGCTGTAAAGGGCAAGATTTGTGGATTTAATTTCAAAATTCCTTTCACCAACAGAGAAGGAGGAGGTAAATCACAATGCCAAATAATAAACATGAAGGAAAGCAATAAACAAAATCTATATAGTTTATCTTATTGCTGTAGTTACAGAACATGTTTGTTCTCTGAAGTAATGCATGAGACACTGATAACTCAGTGCCTGCAGTCAAGTGTAGGATTGATTCCACGTTTAAATAAAGTTCATATCCTTGACCTCATGTAGGAAGACTGCAGCCCTTATATCTGATAGCCCAAATGCCGCCTCTCACGACACCCCAGAGAACGCAGGGGTACGCAGGAGGTGTGCCAGGTTTGTGTCTGGGGTGAATCCCAGTCCATGCTCACCACTCAGAACACCTTTCCTTATGGGGCAGCCTGCCCCCAGGATATACCTACCCCAGGTGTTTCTGAGGGGAGGATTTCCTGCTGACCAGGGATGTATGGAGTCCATCAGCCCAGCCCCAGGGCCCCGCGGTCACACCTTCCTGCTGCACCCACGTGGAGATCGCATGAGCAGAACGCTGCCATTCCTTCAGTCCAACAATGGGTGAAGGTGAGCTCTTTCTGAGCATTAACTCCAGTTCAGGGCATGTGTTGTGCTTACAGATTAGCAAGGAAGTAAGTAGGATTAAAAGCCTTCAGACTACACAAAAGCCCCCACCTTCCCCCCAAAATTAACCTGTTTGCAGCCATGAGTGGATATATCATGAGGGCTATCTCCTGGCATGGGACAAGGTCTGCTTCACTCCTTATGAGAGTCCCAGAGGAATGTAACACCTCCTAGAGCTGGAGGCAGCGGCCTGGAAGAGGAGGTGTAGAGAGCAGCAGCATGTGGCTACTCCCTTAATGCCAGCAGAAATCTGGGGACTGAGATAGGCCAAAGCAGATGACAGAAGTGGCCTACAATAAGGCCCTGCCATAAACCAAGTCAGAAGGTGGCTCTGATGGGTGCCAAACAACAGTCCTTGGGAGGACACAAGCACAGCAGCCCAGTTCTCCTTTCTCAGGACTTGTACAGGATGGACTTCTTCACATCCATCTGCCTGGGTTTATTCATGGTTTACACAGGGGCTTGGTTTGGCTCCTAGAGAGGTGCAGAGTAGAAGCTATTTCCTTCAAAACTCAAAACTGTTTCAGAAAAACCACACATTTTGTATCACTTTGCTTCCCCTAGGCCAAATTCTCAGCACGAGCAGCAGTGGCTTGTGTGTTCTGTCTCTCTTCTATTCCAAAAGCTGCTCAATTAAAACTCTGGAATCTGTCCGGAGAACAAGCGGTACCAAATCTAACGTGTCAGTGATCAAAATATTCACTGACCTCCCCAGCAAGATCTTGTCAGTGTACAGTTGGTCTCTGAAGCAACCAACAACTCCTGAAATGCTTAATGGAGAGTGCAAAATATCTCTTTTGGTTCACTCTAGCTCTAATTTAAACCAGGACTGGTTCATATATTGTGAAGCACACATTGTTGATGATTCTTTGCTAAAGACTGGGTGACCAGGAAGCAAGCCTTGGCTTTGAAATACAGCATGGGAGGGAATATCTGCTGAACAAAATAAGAAAACCCCTGAACCATTGTTACTTCTCACCAGCTCAACCTCAGGGCTCTTGTGATATCAAGCCAGCATTCAAATTTTGCAGATTCTGACTACAACCTGATTCAGTAATTCTCACTTGCGTGAGCAGGATCTGCTGTCACAGTCGCATCACAGCCTGTGGGACTACTCACCCAAGTAAGAAATACTTGGGCCGGCTTTTAACAGACATTCATGGGCCTCACGGGACGCCTGAGCGCTTGGGGTACTGAAGAAAGGAAAGCACATTCCTTACAAACAACAAGGATTAAAGGAGTGACCATCTATGATAAAGGAGCATGATTCACCTCCCCTAAAGCTGAAGAGTCACCTTCCTTTCACTACTGAAACGAAGTCGATCCTGTTACAGAACTACACCAGAGACCAACACAGAAGCAAAGGACTTCCTCCTCCAAAACTGTCCGCTTGACATTAAGCCACAACCCACAAACCTTCTTTAAGTCAGAGCTATCCAAGAAGACAAACTGGTTTCACACTCATCAGTGTTTCCAAAATCTCCCTTAGCTCTCTGACCTCCAGCACAGAGCTGACGGCCTGGGGTCCACACCACCCTGGTCATTCAAGCAGCTGTAGTGGTTGTTATCTTCCCCCACCTTCCTGTACTGCCCAGTGCAGCAGCCCAGCCCCCAGCAAACCCCTCTGATACTTCCAAGCTCTTGACCTACTCCTCTGAAGCAAAATCCCACCTAACCTTTCTGTTACTGGGCAGAAGCTTCCAAAGAAGCAGAAGGAAGCATCTTCCCACACACTGGGAGCTCAGGGATGGAATTTGTTGCCACAGGATACCAGAGATGCCAAGATACAATTAGACAAATTCATGGAAGACACGTCCACCATGGACCCTTAAACACAAAGGGGCGTCTCCATCCCCTGGCTTAGGAATTCCTCTGACACAGACAGCTGAAACCAGGGATTCACAGGTCTAACTCAGAGGAGTCTGTCTGTAAATTCTTATACACAATTCAGCAAGAGCTTGCACCCATTTCAAAGTTTTTCGGATATAGAAGCACTCTTCTGAACCAAAAAAGTGACAGTTGAACAGAAGAAATAGCTAAGAAAAGTCACATGAAAATGTGATTGACTGTGAGCTTACTCAAACCATCCCTTTCGGTTCCAAAGTACAACATAACAGATTAGCCCATCCCATCACATGTCTCCAAACAAGCCTGCAAGGAAGCTGTCCTTTCAGCTAACACAGATCTAATGCTTTTCTTTACACCACTACTGAGGAAATGTTTCCTGTACCAATAAGCAGAATAAGTGCATAACAACCAGTAATTGCAGTGGCACTTCACTAAAACAGTGTTACGTGATGCCTCTCTGTTGGCTAGTCATAACTTCAATAGCATGGGACTACAGAGGGCTCTAACTCTGCCAAGTTGTGAGCTCTCCAGGGGATGCCAAACTGCCCCTCACAAACTTACTTGGGAAAGTAATATGAAAATTCTGTCTGTGCAATTGCACTATAAAGTCTTCATCAATTCTTTGACTCTTCCCACTTAAAAAACCGTTCTCACTTTAAGGCAGCTCATTTCCATGCTGAATGGGTGGAGAGGGACAGAGGCTACCACTGGAGTTCAACTTTTTTAACAAGTAACACGAGTTACGTGACACCTAAAGATGCCTCAGGAAGGGTTGGGCCTTTGCTGCTTGGAACAGAGTCAAAGAAGTCACCTGGCATCACTCACCGTGTCCCCTGCGATCAGCTGGATACCACCATATAAAAAGGTGACACTGGAGAAAGAGCTACTCCTGCGGGCAGCTGCTGGACTACATGCTGCCTTCTAGGATTCACGAGGTTCTGCAAGGAGAAAAAGTAAGTTTTGGCAGGTATGGCTGCTTTCTCTTCCAGCTAAATAATTAGGTTAATGATTATTAATAAGCAAGTTCGTACTCTATGCAGGAATGTGTATGTTGCTGCTCTTCCACATAATTTGGCGGAGCAACTGATCTCCAGTTGAACTGGATGTTGCTCTTGGCCAACTCCAGCCATTCTATTACCACTTTCAAGGGTTTTTTTAAATAACAAACCAATGTGCTCAGAGAAAAGACAGAGGCAGAAAGGGACGGTGAAAAATATAAGCAAAATGAGACACAATTTCAAAACAGTGATTCGTCAGTGGTTGTGGCTGTTCTAGGACATAGGCTACCTGAAACTTTGCTCTGTGAAGGCAACATACTACTAAACTGATTGAACCAACGGAGGATCTGTGGCACAGGCTCTTTGCTGTGTTGCAGTGAGGTATGTTATAGAGAAAAACACCATGTTTGTATTTGAGAATTTCTAATACAAGCAAGACCTGACTGTCTCTGGTCATGGAGCAGGTGGTGATAGCTGACAAAGTACATCACGCAAAAAAAAAAGTAACAATATACAAAGAAAGATACTCTTACAAAAAAATACAAATTTTAGGAGTCTCAGTGCTGGAGGAATGTTTTTGTTCACCGGTGATTAATACCAGCTCTGATTATTTACACAAGACGCCCACCCCTCAGTCTATCTCCTTCCACAAACGCTGAGGGCACTGAAATTGCCCTGGTGCTAACAACCACCCCGGGAGCAAGGCAAACCCGCGTCACTCTCACCATACTGGAGCTGCTGTTGGTTCCAAGGGCTGTGAGCAGATGCCAGGAGGATCCTCTGCTTCAAATTCCCAGCTGCAGTGTGCAGAGACCCAGGGCAGCTTTCCAATACAGCCACAGAGACAACCTGCAGAAGTACATCCGCTGTCCGTGAGCTTCCATTCACCCTGCAGGGACCCACACCTCCCCTTGGAGCGCACCTCAGGAAAGGCTGAAAGCCCTTACAGCAATTAAAGAGCGAGCTGGTTCCAGCCAGCAGTAAGGAAGCCTGCAGCCCGGCTGTGGATGTGCTCAGAGCACTCCACGGCTCTCCAGCTCCATTTGCAGCCCGCTGGTCCTGACAATCTGGGCAGCAAGCAGAATTTTTGCAGAATTTCAGGAGAGTATCTGTACTGCAAAGAGACAATTCACAGATCATGTATCCTTTTTAGGCTTGAAAAGGCGAATCACTCAGAGAAAGAAGAACAATGAAGGGAAAAGAAAGGCCACCGCTTTTAATTGCACTTACAGCTTTACTCATCTTAGGTAAGTCAGCTCAGCTCTACCACCATGCTGAGGGCTGATTTCCACACAGCTGAATACACAGATTAGAGCAACAGAGCGAGGTGTTTCTGGCGTTATCAAGACTTTGCGGTGTGGTTTGGGCTCCAACACAGAACATGTAGCGCTACGTAACAAAAATAGCAGGAATCATTAGGACGTGTGCTCAGTGTTGGTAGATAACAGAGTACTTAAAGATGAGCGTAAACCAGTGGAGAATGAAAAATGCGCTTCATTTCATACCCCCTGGTCTCTGTTCTTGCATTTCTGTTGGGGTCTATGACAGCTAGAAGAAAATTGGTTTATTTCTACTCATCTAACTATTCCACTTGTGGTTTGTTGTTTTTTTAGGGCCATGTGTGAAAAGTTTAAATCAGGTATGTGTGTAACATCACTGAATGCTGTGAAATGTTTGTTTCTGGGTTATCAGTCATACAGCAGACACTGAAAAGTAACATCAGTTACCTGCAATAGCCACTTATAATAGGCAAAATCCACTTTTATCCATTCAGCAACAGCCACTTAAGGGCAATCTAGTGCCAGGGAACCTCCACGAGGTTACTAACAAACACCCACAATACTTCCCAGAGCTCCACAAGCCCACAGGCTGGAGGAGGGAAGGTGTAACACTGCAGCCAGGGAGGATTCCTGCTTTAAAGCTGATCTGTTGGCTGGAATAAGCGTGCAGCTCCCCCGGGACACCGACCTGCACACTGCCATCTGGGCAGTCTGTCCCAAGCCAAGAGCGACCAGTCCGTTCTCACCAGCAGATGCCTGGTGGTACTGGGCATCTTTCTACCCATCCCAATGGTTTGCCTGATGCAAACAGGGCAAGGCAATACAGGAGTCACTGTTTCACAGTAAGTAGTCTGAACAAATTACATCCTATTTCATGTCATGAATACTCTGTCCTTTGTCCTAACCACTGCTTTATCTCCTTTCTTTTCCCAGTGTCCAGCATTTTTCATGTGTAAGTAAAATTATATTTGTATCTAAGTGTACTATTTGTACACTCAACATGTTGGACAGGGTCTAGGCACACGAAAGAGCAGAACAGAAGTACTGGGAAAGTTGATGCCCCTAGGAAATGTCCCTGAATAGAATCCATATAAAATTTCTGCATCGCTTATTTAGGGGCTGTCTAGGACCTTTCAGGGGTCTCAGCCCAGCACTGGAAAGAAACACTCACTATTATACACCCACAATTTCCCACACAACGTGCATAGCAAACACCAGGAGCTGAAGGGAGAGGTTATCAAATGTGAAACTGGAAGGAGTGCTCAATACTTCCTGCATCCAAAGGAAAGCATCACATTTACCTTCAAAGGGAGAGACTGAAATATTAGTGTCATACATTTCTTTCTTCTTTCACAGCTCCAACATACTGCTCGTCCGAAAGCAGGTAGGTATCCCCGAGAACTGATAACCACACTGCTTGGGAGAGGTTATGCTAGTGCTAAAATACCATCTCCCAAAAGCTTCACCACAAGAACCCGAGCCCATTGCAGCCTACCAAGCCCTCTTCTCACCAGACATTTAATGGAAAATGTTCAATGTTTCCTGTTTCTTCTCCAGTTCAAATCTAAGCTCCATCCTGAGGAGCGGTGACTGGTGCAGCCCTTCCCTCCGGCAGTATGCCTGCGCTCCGGTAAGTCACCTCCAACTGGTCTCTCCTGCCAGCTCCCCAGATATTCCCTTCTAGCTACTTTAAGACTTTCACAGTCAGATCCGCCTCCGCCTTCCTCTCCTTGGGCCCTGCTCTGAAATCACTCCCATCAGGCCAAAGCAAGCCAGCCTGGCCACCCCTCCTTCCCTAGAGACTGTCTGTATGAATAAGGACAGAAAGAGACCTGCAAACTCTGACCCTGGACTTGCACATCTTTACCCTTTTTCTGATGTAATATGCTTGTGTCTGCGCCAGGGCACCAAGCTGACATCAAGGCAACTCTCCTCCATCCTCACATGCTACATCACAGATCCGACTGCTCTCCTGGACCAAGGGGCTTTCCTGCTCTTGTTTCAACAAGTCAACAGTCAAGTGCTGCAAACTGCTCTGAATGAAATCAGTGTGCAGGTAATACTAGCACCACAGGGGAGGACCATCAGCAGCTCACTCCTGAGACCATATACAGGGGCTCTTTAGCTTGGGCTATAGTCGCTTGAGTATTTGACTGGTTTTTTCCCCATGCTGCTAGATGAGCAGAGACTATTGCAGAGTTACCTGGGGAGTCTGCAGCCTCAGGTGCCCAGTATGCTGCTACTACGATTACATAGAAACATGAGAACAAGTTTCAGCACAAACCAGCCTTCTCTTCCCTTCTTCCCCTCCAAATCCTCCCCAAAACTTTATTTTCCCATTCTCTTTAACAAGAACAGGAGAGGACTCTGGCTACTGAGGTGATGAATCTACTTCTCACTCAGCTGAACACCTCTTCCTTTTCCTTCACTACTTGCATTTATCACTTCCTTCTGTTGAAGGGAGCACAGCCTACCCACACAAGATACTACCTTCCAGCCCAGACACGGTTCTTGCCATGCCAATGCTCCTAGCTCAGGGTCAGCACCAAGGAAAATAGGTTTGCTCAAGCCACTCTCAGGAGCCATTTTCGAGGCAGTATAGATGAACTCATTTGTGGTCACATTTGGGGATTAGAAGCGCAAAGGCAATTTCTGTAATCTTCTCAAGAGGAGTCGCTTACAGTTGGACAAACATGACAAAAACTAACTTGAAGATCTTGGGAAAGGGATGGCATTCCTGTCCCAGTGTTTGTGCAGCACCTACCACTAAGAGTTTCTGGTCTTGGCACTATGCCCTAAGCACGGCAACAACACCCATAATAAATTAGCAATACTTTCAGCATTTTCTGTCTTGTTTTCAGGTCCGCAGTGACCAGATTGCACCAGCCACCAAAGCCTTCATGTTAAATGCAGCATGGGAAGTCGTGAAGTCTGATCCTAAAGTTGCAAACGCAGGTTTCCTGGCGTCGTGGTTCCAGGAGACCCTGCATGCCTACCTTCCCTCCATCAGCATGAGCATCCTGGACTGCATGGCACAGCTTCCAGTCACTTGTGATGGCCTGGCCACAGTGTATGTCTGATCTAAACTCAGGGTCCAATAAGATGATATGAATGAGCCTGTGGTTTGACAGAACCAGGAAATACATTGCATTGTCAAACAGTATTTTTTAAGACTTGAATTTTGATGTCTGTTTTCCTGCCAGTTATCTCTGTTCCTAATTTATCTTATTAACAACAATCCACAGAACAGTTAAGATAGGGCTAGAAAAAAAATGAAAGACAGAATGAGATCCCAAGGCTCAGTGTGTGAAGGCTGCCAGCAAAGACCAAGACAAATGCAGCACACTGTCCAGACAGCGCAGTGTGCGACCTGCAATCAGTGCCACACGACTGCACAGGGTACAGCCATAGGTACTACTCACCTGTGCCTCGCACACCTTCACTGCTCTTCAGGAGGTAGCTGTAAGCAGGTTTCTCTTTCAGGCATATAAGAAAGCAGCATATATATAAATAACATTTTTTACTACTATATTCTATGCCTCTTGGGGATCTCTCCCAGACAGAGGAGCTGGTGAAGGAGATGAGTGGAGACAGGTAGAAACTTGGAAGAAGACATGAAGCAGGATGGAGATGTGAAGAAATTAGCTGGGATATGAACAGGGCTCTACAAAGTCACCTTAGAACACGAAGGGTTACCTCAGTTTGTATCATACACCCAAAGAGAACTTCTAATGTTCAACTTAGAGAAGGAAGTGAAAGGAAACATGAGCTAACAAATTGTTATTCATACCAGGAGCTGGCTAGATGTTTTCTTTCATCTGTCCCTTTTGAATTCCAGGGTTCAAGCTCTGGACACTGCTTATTCTGACATGGACAATAGCACAAGGCAACTGGTAGCTGACTGGATTAGAAGATTTCTTACCACTCATGGTCAGTGATCAGTATTTACAGCCCAAATTTTCCTGGTGTAACTGCAATAGATTGAACAGAGATGCCTATATAAAATACTAACATCTGTTGTCTGCAGAAAGAGAATCAGCTGTTAAGATGATCAGATGGTAAAGTACTCTAACAAAAATTACTCAGCAACATGCCCATGGTTTCAGCAGCACAATGAGGCTGTTCAGACAGCTCTTCTGAACTCAGGTCAAACTACTATGCTAGGGGAGGGATCAGTGAGAGTGATGTTCTTTGGGTCAAACTCATCCTCATTTTTCCCAGTACTCACTTTCCAAACCTTTTCCATCCCTATGGTCTCAAAGGAGACCCATCCTTCTCTGTCTATCAAGAAATAACAAACTATTTTATGTCTTTAGTTTGTGAAAAAAGTTCAGCAAAAGAGTGGCTACTGACCAACTGGAAGAGCTTCCGAAATTATGCATCCTATAATCATCTCACTTCTTGCTGGAGCAGCTTTGATGGGGTAAGAAATCACTTCGGAAATGGGGCTTCCTTCAGCTGTTTCGCCCAGTAGGCTGTGAACACTCAAGCAACACAGGAGCAGGGGGATAAAGTGACTGAAACTGTCGCTTGCCTAAGGGCTGTAGTATCGGTGATCAGAACTACAGGGCAGTGAGCAGTCTTCAGCAATCCACACCCACACGGTGCCTACTAAACCTACATCACATATTCAGCATTCTGGTATACACAGTATTGTATGGAAGCATTTCTCTCACATGACAACTTTTCACTAGTTTAACTCTTGCACTGGGTCTAGTCAAGCCTGTCTGTTCACAGTTTACAGCTCTCGAGGTCCTCACCGCCAGCCAGCTAGCTCAGCTTACAGTCCTCAGCAGCGCGCTCTCCAACAGCAGCCTAGCTGCGGCCATCACACAAGTCCTCAGCACCAACAACGTCCTCTACCTTGAAGACTACTTGACCGAGTTATCAACTTTAACGCTGACTCCTCCACTTGACCACAATGTGATGTACTCAGTGCTGGAGACCATTTTAACCAAAGTCAGAGAGAACTTCCCAGATCTGTGCTCACCCTCCTTGAAAGACTTGTTTCAGGTGAAACTGAAAAGGATGCTGGCTGTTACTGATGCAAATATATTAAGGCTCTTCCCGACGAAAATAGGCTGCACTGATTTCCAAGATATGTGAGTATACCTGTCACCTGCACTTACTGAGAAACAAAGTTAGCAGAGATAATACATAAACGCGGCTCCTCACTGCAAACCTTGTGACTGCTTTGTGTTTTTATTACCTGTTACTGTTAAGACTATCATGAAAATGAACCTGCAGCACTTATCATATTGTCAAATGTTGCCCTGGAGAATTGGAAATTATAATTTTTAGATTATGACCACAAGATAAATGATGTCATGTCTCTCCAGAAAAAGCAGTACAGCACAATGAAAATAACTATTAGCAAGGCTGAACTTGCACAGATGACATATCAACAAAGCACCTGAACACTTCAGTGAATGTTAATCACCTGCAAGGTTCAAAACCATTTTACTTCGCTCTCACCGGCTACAGTTACCTTAGGTTTAAAAAATTATTTTTTTTTTTTGGTACAGCATGGTTCATAAATACTCTGATATGAAACACTGAAATCATGTTTCATGTTTATCAATATACAGCTACAAAGGACTGAATTCTGTGCACCACGAGTTAGATCCCGACACGCAGAGAGCCGTATACCAGGCCAGAACGGATTTTCTCAATGGGCAAGCAGCAAAAGAAGGTAACAGATTACTGCATATTATCTCCTCTTATGATCCTGTAAGCACTTTAATACTAAAACCTTACACTACTTTTGAGCAACACATGATCAGTAATACTCACAATTTCAGGATTATAACAAAATTCACAAAACCAAGCAGACCCCTGCCCTCTCTTGGGTGAACAACCCCAGGAGTGCTCTGTGGTACAGCATGGCCAAGCTAAGCTGCAGAAGTGTGGGGTGATTCTAGTACCTGAAATTGGAAAGAAACAATCTTCAACATCTTGACTGGCACTCCTGAGCACCACCTTCTACTTCCTACAGCCACTCGGAGCTTTTTCACAGTCCAGCTGTGGTTACAGCACCATTTCTACCTCACCTTCTTATAGGGGGGTGTTTTTCCAGAAGCACACACTTACCTGGCTGTCTCACATAGACGAGTGTCTGACATGTTAGACAAAGCTTCCCCTCTCTTGTGAACAGGGTCTGTTAGCTTCTGACCATCCAACATACTATCTCTTGCAGGAGTAGCTTGTACATTCACCACTTCTAGCAGCCAAGACTGGTTAGAGGACAACTTTGGATTCTCTAGCGTTTACACTGACTACAGCGATTTCCTCCGCCTCAATCCCAGCTTCAACGGAGTAGGTATCTCAGTGAGCAGAGCTCCCTCTGGGTCTCCACAAGGCTGCTCCGCTGTGTCGCTCTGCGATGGCAGTAGGACACTGTCCCTGGCCTGGGGTTACTTGTAAGCTTCTGAGTGGCCACTCACATGCAGAAAGACAAGAGCTGGGGGGAGCATTTAACTGCCTCTAGGATGATGCTCTTGTCCTTTCCTTTTTAGTTTGAGGTGACAGATTTGCTAACTTCGGTGCAGCTGGCAAAGCTACTCATCACCTCCCGTATCCTGACTGACACCACCAGGGCCAGCGCAGAGACAGACGTTACGGAGATTATGAAAACCCTCCAAACCCGGAGCATCTCTGAACTACACACCTTTCTGCGTGAAGTTAATTCTCTTGTAGCACAGGTAAAAGGGTTCCTCCAGCTGCCGACTCTGTTTTCTATGGGCACCACCCTTCCTCTTGTTGGGTCGCATTTTCATTTGCTCTCGCTCCTGACTGCAGAACCATCTATAGATTTCTCCAAAGCAAATTTTTGTAAAACAATATAATGGTATGGTTCCAAACAAGCAGATTTATCAAGTCGTCCAGTTTAAGCAGCAGTGGGAAAAAAAAAAGAAAAAACTCAGCACATTTTCCACTTACACTGCCCAGCCCTGTATTATGAAATCTGCTGCTCCTTTCTGCAAGAACAAAGCCACACTAACACACATAACAACGGAGACCCAAAGATAAGCATCTTCATCACACTCTAGTAGGACATCACTTCGCATTTATTCTTCTCCCCAGATGCACATGGAGAGCATAACGAGCACTGGAGTTCGTGACATAATGCTCAAAGGCATTTTCCAGATCCTGAAGCCACATTTTGCCTCAATGACAAGAACAGACTTGGAATCCCTGTTCAACGGGACACTGACCTTGTACCTAGGCTCCATCACTCACGATGAGTTAATGGCACTGCCCGCTGTCCGTGACTGCCCACTCTTACAAGCGATGTGAGTACAAGTCCAGCTCAGTTTCTCTCCTCTGTGTGCACTGTAAAGGAGAATGTCACTATGGCTACGGGGAGGGATCTGACTGACAGGTGAGAGGAAGGGCTGTGAATTCATCTGTCATCATCAGAGACAACATTTCTGGCTGTGCTAAAAACATTGTTAGCTTGGATCTGTGAAAGCCACGGCAAATAACTGGTGCTGACACGTGTCTTCTCTCCTTGTCTTGCAGAGTGAGAGGTTTGGACTACGCATTTGATGACATGACAACCGAGACAAAGACCGACATAACCCAATGGATTATCCAAACTCTTCCTGGCTTAGGTGAGCCTCTTCTACCTACTGAGCTTGTTCAGGCCCCTGGTGTCCCTCAGACCTCACTGACACGTGGATTTCTCCTCTGCCTAAGAGTTTTCAATAATTCAGAGCCAGGGTTTTTGTAGACTGTAAACACTGCACTCCAATTATGCCTCAGTAAGCCAGTTCCACATTAGTGCAGCTGCCCCAAAACAAAATGAAGAGCAGCCCTTGCTCCTGTAAAGAAGCAACATCAGATTTGCTCATCGACTGAAGAGGGGGACGATCTGTTTTTTTAAATAACGTTAATAGTGCCCTTATTACAAGCACAAACTGTTTTTAAGACTTACTGAACCACTGAATTATGCTTCCTTTTCAACATCCTTGTCATACAATGTTTGTAAGGAATAAAACTTGAAAAGTCACCAAGCAGCAGTGTCCCCATTTCCATGAAATTACTAGACACAGCTTTGTGACAGTCTTCCAGAACTGCACTGACAGGAGCCAACCTGGTTAAACCCAGGCTGAGCCACTGCTTAGATACGTGATAACTGGAAACGTTTCCTCTGGCATTTCCATAAATACCCTGGAATGATCTCAGGTTTTGTGAGTCAAACTGAAACAGAAATAATTTGTTATTGCTGCATTTTAGATTGTCAGATGGATGAAAATTGGATAACTCCTAACTTCCAGAGATTCAGATCCATAGCTAACATCACCGACTTTGTTGCTGCCTATGAAAACTTTACTGGGGTAAGACTACTGACGTAGACACTTTGTGACATTTTACTACCACAGAGCATAACTATTTCTAGTTCCTTTTTGACAGTCACAGAATCCATAGTGGGATTTATATTCCAAGAGACAGAGTATTACAAAACAGTTTGAACAACAAACATGAAATGAAAAGATGCTGCCCTTTCCTCCTTAATTAGAAACAACGGGAATTTTTCCATCTTCCTCAGGAGAGTCAAGATTTTCCCCTGTGCTGCAGGAAGAGTTCAGCTACAGTTTCTGATTATTCCCCTGCATTTCAGTTCCAGAAGTCCCTGTCCAGTTGGTTCATTTTGCCTTAACACAACACCCAGCAGAAAGGATGGGTGCACAGCTAGAGCACCTGCACGGAAGCCAATGGATCTCTCTAGCTGATCCAGATTCTCTGTCTGCCTTTGAGGAGTTTAGAGCTGGTTATCAGACAACTTGGTTTGTTTTCCACGGGGCACTGCAGGGATGTTTGCATGGAACATATCAGAGAAGCCTAAACTGGGGCCTGCCTCACTCTCCCTCCAACAAGAGCTCCAAGAGCTACCCAGCTCACCTGGGCCAAGCAAACACCCACAATCTCTACTAGCCTTTAAAAAAATGAATCTTACCCATTAAAATCTAACACTTCTGGTGCAAAGACTCTCTCCTATTTCAAGGCTACGAAAAACAGAACAGAGTCTGTCTCAGCCTCATGCCATTGCTCCATCATCAATGTTAAATATCATGACCTGCATCTGCCAGAGGAGAAAGAGTCCTTCTCCTTGAGGACAAGGTGTGCAGGAAAGCTGCAGACACACGTGCTGACAGCGTCAATTCAAGAAAATACAAATGTATACTTATAATTAATTCTCTCTGTCACTCTCTGTTCCAGATGGCGTTCCTGGAGGAGCTGACTGCCATCCAGCTTGCCCAACTAACGCTGTCCCAAGACGTGTTCAGCTCTGTTGCTGACATTGAACGAATCTTTGACAGACTAACTGAGCTGCCGGGTCTGCATGAGCTGGCTGCTTACTGGGATGAGCTTAACTCTGCTTTAGAGGAGGTAACTGCAGACACCTTCTTAATGGAGCTCAGTGGGGAAGGCCTGTGAGGACAGAGGTCTTCCCATGGTAAATGTGCAGTAACTTTGAGTAAAAGCGAGGTGATACAACAGGTTTGCCAGGGAACCTGGCAGCAGAATCGATGCCTTTGCATGTTGTGTTCCTCACAGGTTGAGTCTGTCGTTGGGTTCGACACAGCTGCCAGCAGCCCCTTCCCACCTCAGAGTGCCTGACACAGGCCAGATCTCCAGCCTGTGTAAAAGAATAAGGCTCATAGAGGTCCTTAAAGCACTGTTAATTTACATCATATTAATTGACATAAATTTACCGCTTGTCTTTGGCTCTCCTACATACACAATTCTGACTGTGCACCCAGTGCCAATTATTTGCTGGGGCTCCTCTAATACAATAACTAGCTAAGGGCCCTTCTTGGCTCCCTGTAAATACAAAACCTTTCATCAGGCCAAAAGAAGATATGCAAAGTCTCAGTCTGCAAGACTCAGACCCTGCAGGTCTCTCCCTCAGGTAAGATCTGATCACAGAGAGACGACTTCCTAAGGGGTTATGGCATCATAACTAACTCAGCTTTTCCCAGGACTATGAAAGCTAGCTTTGTACCCGAGCAACTGTTTTGAATTCTCTGCTTTCATCCAGAAGATGAAGCACATGCCTAGAATGGTATAAAGCTAGCCTCTGGCCTGCAGAAATAATAATTGCTGTGCTTTTTTGTTTATTTTGCTTAAAACGGCAAACAATGAAACTCTTTAGAATCCAGCTGCTCCCACCTTCTTTGATGAGCAAGCAGGAGTCTAGTGTGGAGGTAGAGTCTCCTCTGGACTGGACTCCCAGCGATGCTGGAAGCACCTCCTGGAGGCAGACCGAGCTTCAGACGCTTGGCAGCTTTGTCACATCAGCTGGGTCCTTCAGTGCTCCCCTGGGGCCTGCCTTTGCAGGGTGCTCAGCGTTCTCTGAGAGGCAACAAAGCTCAACAAGAGCTGAAAGCAACCGGTATCTGGTATCCCCGGTCCTGTTCCATGCTCTGCAGCAGAGCTGGCAGACCAGGCTGTGTGCCTGTTTCTCAGGTGTCACCATTCCTAGCCCAGCATGGCCACTTCCACTGCAACTAATGGCCACTGACAGCCTGCACCAAGACACAAGGTGCAGCAGCCACCAGGTGACAGCTGGAAGATAGCAAAGGGCTGAGAGCCGGACCTGTAATTCTCCCTTAGACAATAATGCCATGAAACTAGAACAGAAAACAGTAACACACCTGGCAAAGAAAGCAGCTGACCAAGCCATTCCTTGAGACTCAGCTGGAACCGAACCATAAAATAGCTATATATAGCATATATTTTATGCTATAAAATGCAGGACTTGTGCAAAGAGTCTGAGCTGTCAGGGAATATATTTAGTATCATAAATCAAAACTAACTCAGAAAACCTCTTTGAACTTGTGTAAGCCTCAAGAGCTATACCAGCCTGGCTGCCTCAACTGCCAAACAGAGAAGAGTGACATCCCTGAAAACTGAAGGTCTAGAGGAGAACACAAAAGTTGGTTCCTCCTACCGTCCTGAATTAGTTTCAGAATATTTTCCTGCTGCAGAAGATCAAGGTGGGGACATCCAAAAAAATCTCTATTCTTCTCTGCTGATTTTGCTGGAAATTTTGCCTGTGGGTAACTCGATGCTTCACAGTAATTTAGTCAGGTCTTGGCTGCACTGTTACAATGCTCAAAAATCCTTCTGGATGTTGCATGATTTGCTGTTGCTTTTGGCTTAGAAATAGAAACTGCACCACCCAGAAATATTCTTCTCTTAGTTTTCAAATATTCTTGCAGAGCCTTACAGTTGCATTTTATGTTCCTGCTGCAGCCTTTTGCCAAGACCTTCAACATCTCCATACTGGTGAAGAGCACCATGCTAGCAAGAACAGTGCAGCAGCTGCATTCCACGCTCCCCACCTTCACAGACGACGACTACCACCTTTGGTTTCAGGAGAGGCTCGTGGCTGTTCTGCCAGGCATTCATGCCACCATCCTTCAGGACATCCCCAGCACCATGTCCTGCAGCTCCTACAAGTCTCTGTGAGTCATGGGCGACCTGCCTGAGGCTGTTTCATGTTACTTGAGATTTAAACCATTTAGTAAAGGAATAATTCAGTGTAGTGAATGAACTGGAAAAGGAGGGAACATGATGCCATGGTTAAGGAAAAAAGCCAGAAGACAGTTACTGCTACTCTTCTCACTCATTTGTCTTGCACATCCTGGGAAGTCAGTTTATTCAGCCTTTATTTACTTTATGTATTAGCCCACAAACTGCTGAATTCAGGTATTAATTGGACTCAGACACTTTCTTGGGACAAGACATTTAGAAGACCCCGATTTAGACTTACTTTGCCTCCACTAAAACCAATGACAAACTCCCCAGGCAACCGTGAAGCCAGACGTACAATACTTTACTCTGATTATTCTGACACATATATTTTCAGGGCAGCCAAAGAGAACCACCCCAGAATACTTCACAAGAGCTATTCAGCAAACGGTCTTGGCTCCTAAGAGTCCTTCACTTACTCCAAGTTTCTTCCTTCTACAGAATTGCTGGGATCAACACAGTCTTCTCCGAAATCCCTCAGGCTGGCAAAACGGATGTATACAACTACATCGTGGCATTCCTCACCCAGCGGTCTGAGCTCACTGGTAATCCCACTCAGTTCAGCTAATTCTCTGCAAGACCTGTCACTCTCTGCAAGTTGTGGGACAGAGCCAAGCAATCTCTTGCTTTGCTCGATACCCTCCAAACTGCTCGATTAAGTGCTTCTTCTCAGAACTCACTCCTGTTCACAGCATGAAAATAAAAGAGAGCAGAGCATGCCACTGGAGGGCTGATGCAAAAGCCAGAGGGACTTCAAGCCTTTTCTATGCCTTCGAGGTGCTTTAGCAACCCTGGGTACTAATGTGTACTTAATCTGCTCTCTGATGTTACCCGTTTTTCTGTGCCTTCACCATAGGTCCTGCCTGCTCCACCCAAGCCACAACTAGAGACTGGTTATTGCAGTTCTTTGGAAAATTCTGCACAGAAGCATCTTACACTCAACTGGTTTCACTCTATCACCAACCTTTTGATGCGGTAAGTCTGTACATAACCAGGCTGCCTTTGCACTCAAGAGAAGATGTGCCAGAAAAGAGGGAAATAAAATTGCCCAGGTGTGGGGTAACAGAGTTCAATTCCTCTGTCTTTCTCCAGTATGCGGTTTTGGACCTCCTCACTCCCACTCAGATTGGTGACGTGATGGTACACTCGGACACACTGACCCGTATGGATGCAGCAGTCCAGCTTGTCCAGTTCTTCCAGCAGAGTGAAGCTGAGGATGTTCAGATGATTCTGACACAGTTCACCAAGGCTGCAAGCATGGTAGACACTACCCATGTTCTCTCCAATCTCCATCTCCCCTGCAGAGACTTGCCATCTTAAAGTTGTTAGTTGAAAAAATGGCTTTGCAAATACTATACTTTTGAAAGTGCAGTTACAACAGTAATCTTCAAACATCTGTACACATCAGGTCCTTTCAGTGACAGACTGCACTCTTCAGAGTATTGTTCACTTCCATTTTGAATACACCAAAATTCTGGCCTAGAAAACCACTTCAAGAGCTCCCTCCCCAACTGCAGCATTACAGTTCTGGTTGCCCTTGCACCAATGTGTTCATCACATAATCTTGTTTCAGCGTAAGATCACAGTCCTGCCAAATGATGACATCGCTCGCCTGCTCCTCCTGCAATATCTGACCAGCATGTCCGAGCAAATGAAGACCTACACTGCTGCTGACTGGAACATCACCTTCCGAAATGAGCTGCACTTCCTGAGTCCTGTCCTCAATGAATCAACCCTCGCCCTCGTTGTGCTACAGGATTACAACTCCTTAGTTGCTGTGTAAGTCTTCTGGGCGTTGTTGCGATCTCTCTTCTGCCAGTAAACGGGGCAACACTGTTACTCACAGAGTCAGGTTGAAATCTGAAAGAGAGATGATGTGCTGTCAGCCTGGATGGTTCTAGTCTGGGTATTTTTTCACTTACCCACACCTTACTAATTTTCTCAGCAGATTGAGATGAAGTTACAGAGCTGAGCCATATCTTATCTCGGCCCTGGTCCACAGATGCTATAGGGGTGGAATATTAAGTCCCTCAGCAGAAATTTCCAGGTGAAGAAACTGTTCACAATACCTCAGAGAAGAGACTGTTCTTCTCATCCAAGGCTCCAGTTAGAGGAAGTTACAAAGAGTAAGTCAGCCCGTGCATTTCAACAGGGTCCTTCTTTTTTGGTCCACCCAGGGTTACTGCACTTGATAACACCTACGGATACATGACTGAGTCCTCTAGAAGAGATGTAGCACTCTGGATTGCGCAGAACCTCCAGATCTTGAAAGGTAACACTGGGAAGCCACACATCTCAGCCAACAGATTCTTCCAGGAAAGCAGGGGCTCAGCAGGTAGACTTCTAGGATGTATTAAACAACAGCAACATGGACTTCTACACAAAGGCGAGCACCAGTGCACTACTGGGCTGCCCAAGTAGCAAAATGCTGTCTTTCCAATGCTACCTCACCCCAGCATGCCTTGTGGGTCTCTGGCGACTGCCCCAAGACATGATGTATATTTCTGGAAACTGTTAAAAAAAGGATTGAGGGATATCTCTGATATCTTGACCTGATCTGAGGATCCTCGTTTTTCTGTCCTCTCTCTCTCTGTTGCTATTTATTGCACATTGATATTACTTTCTCAAAGTACAAAGTCTCATTTCCCCTTGAAAAAACTCAAATCCCATCTAGTCCAGCATCCTGTATTCAGCACTAGTCAGGAGCTGATGTCTAGGGAGGCATAAAGAAACCCAGTCAGCCTAATCTGGTATTTCCCTTTTACTTTTCACTGGTTTCCAAGTGATCTATGGCTCAGACCTCTCTTGAGATAGAAGTAACACTGCAATGCATCAGTAAATAGGCAGCTATTCTTCTAGTCTATTGGCATCTGAGTTTTCCACATTGCTGCAACAACTGTGTCATTTAGAAAGAAGGACATGCTGTAGTGGGTAATCCCCAGAGATTCACTGCGTCTTTCCCCTGCTTAGATAGTCCAGTCGAGCCCACTACTGAATGGATACAAGTCACCTGGAAATCCTTCTTCCACAACATAGCCCTCCAGGAAGTCAGAGCAACCAACAACAACTTTGACCCTGTATGTATGATCTCTGCACTAAGTGTATGCGAGTAACTGGGGCTTTCAGAAATGTTTATCATACAGTAGAATGCATTGCAAGGTTTAATTTCAAGATTTGTAAGTAGAATATATTTCAACTTCTACTCAGCAACTCTAAAACCAGAAATAATAATATGTTTTCAAGTAGGAGGACACTGAAAGAAGCTCCGGTTTGGAATGGACACCCTTCAGACAGTCAAAACAAAAACATGCCAGTATTTTGAAACTCTTCCCTGTGCTGAAATAGCTTTGCCAGGGATGTGAAAAATAACTTCAGGATATAAGCAAACCTCTACAAATCATGACCCATACGCATACAATTACCAAAAGAAAAGTGTGAAAACTGGGGGAAAAAAATAAAATTTCAACTAATTCTAGTGAAGAGGGGATAACCTCATCTTCAGTTGCTGACATTTGTATTTCCTAGGCCAAAATTCTGGATGTGCTGAGCATTGAGCAGCTGGTGGAATACGCTCTGACTTCTGACGCGCTGGTCAACGCGACCACAATGCAGGACATCCTGAATGCCCTGAGGGGTGAAAGCCCTCACATCTCGGAGCCTAAAATGAGCAAATTCCTGATGAAGTTCAATCTGGCTCTGACACAGGTATTGTAAGCTTCATTATAAACATTTTTCCCCTTCCAGATGGCAGGGATTCTCAGGCAGTTCACATGTGAGAAAGTCCTGCTCATGGTGTCAGGTAAAACAAGGATGTGGACAAAAGGCAGTCATCATCCTCCTTGCTGTGCCGCCACCAAGCAGCTCCCAAGTAACAGGCATTTCCACTCCCCACAGGAAGGCATTGCGGGCATCAGAAACGATGAAGTAAGGACGGAAATGCTGACAACGCTCTTCACCGACCTGTCCAAACACTTTTATAAATTTGCTGAGCTTGACTACGAATTCTGGTTCCTGGAGAACCTAAGATTCCTCTTGCCCAGCATAAACACAGATCTGCTGGAGTTAATCCCAGGAGACCTCAGCTTCCCAGCCTACGTAGCCACGTGAGTACCACGCGCCGAGGCGAGCTGCCTGCCAGACTCACACCGCGGCAAAGCGCGGGCAGGGGAAGCAGCGCACATTTGAGCAACTTCTTTCCCAGCATAAGCGTGTGCTAACGTTTCACGTGGATTTAAAAGAAAGTCTCAACTTGATTTTTGCACTAGAGGAGATTCAGGCAGCGTTCTCCACATCTACATGCACAGTGTTGTGCTCTACCTAGGTATCTGCACACACCCTCCCCTCCTTTTGTTCCCTGCTCTGGGACAGCTCACTCTGAGGCGGGCGTATGCCAACCCTCCCACGGCTTATAATGCCTGTACCTTCTGAACTTCTTGTTATTACTATTATTGCTGTAATGTATTACAGTTGGGGCCAAGACTTACACTACATATTCTTATAAATTACATTATTACTTTATTTATTACAAGTCTCTAGTGTCTCAGACTGATGATATCTTATTTCTTGACCCTTGCAGAGTGCAAGGCCTAGATAACGTCTTTCCAGAGCTTCCACAAAACACATCCCATGCTATCTACCTCTTCATCAAAAGGATCCTGGAATCTCAGCTTACTTTTTCAGGTACTGGCCTGCTTTCGGGGTTGCTCCATGGGATATTTGAATTGTAGCTGTTTGTCATATCTGTGCTAAAATTTCTGCCAACTGCCTGTCCCTCCTCACTCACAGGAGCAGGTACCACATGCGGAGGTTGCCCAGCAGCCTTTCAGCCACTGGGCTTCCCAGGGCAGAATACTGCCTTTGCTCCAAAACATCCAATACTGATTGCAGCTTACAATCAAGGAACCAAAACACTTGGGCATCTGTTCTCTTCTGTGATGCCTCAGCACCATGGCTCTCCCAGAAACACCCCACCAGGAATGCTCCAGTAGCTGCCAGAACCACACAGCAAACAGCAGCTCGCTGTGCCCAAACCAGCCCCAGAACCATCGGGGATCCCAGCCCTGTCACCCACAGCTCCCCAGAGCCCGCTGCACGCCGAACCCATCGCAGCCTGCAGCTGCTCGGGACCGAGGGCGAGCATAGGTTGCAGACATGGTTTTTCATCCATGTCACATAGCACTGACAAAAAAGATCAGTCGTCGCGGTGTACTGACAGACTTTTTGTACCTTTTCAGAAAAGGTCTTTCCTGGCACGTATGACAGCAGCCGAAGTTTCCTGGAACTTATCTTCTATCGATTTTTACAGTTTGCTCCTTATGGTGAACTCACAGACTTCTACAAGGACTTTAATGGGGTAAGGACACACGTAGCTGTGACAGCACAGAATTTACAAACAGTTCGTGGAAAATTTGGGACTGTCTTCCAGTCCTGATACGACTTCAGTGAGTCAAAAATATTGTCTAAAAATTTTTAATATAACCTTCAGACATAGCCCTACAGTTTATAGTCCTCTTATCCTTGTTTCTGCCAACACTCACACTCCAAGACTAGAAAACAAGACAAACCCACGACTATTCAGGAATCTCACAAAGAGCCTTTTCTTACAAGGCTTCCACACTCAGACAGCTCTGAAAAGGTATCAAAAGTTTTGAGTGTTTTTCACAAGCTGAACTTCCAGGAGGTATTATCCTCTTCCATACCTATCCCCAAGGAAAGATCCATGCCAAAGAAATCAGGAGAACTTCCTCCAGGCTTTTAGTATCAAATGCAGTTCATGATTCTTCCACACATTTTATATAAACGTAACAATCAAGTAGGGGCAGTTCTTAGCCCAACACCTTCCACTCCTCTGCAGAACTCATTGCCACACAGGTTTTTAATACTGCAACAGAGTAAATTAGGTGATTAGCAATGAGAACAGAACAGCTATTACATTAGTTAGCTACAACAGCTGATGATTAGCATCACCCTCAGTCTCCCACACTAGGACCTAACAGGGCTTTTATCCACCCAGGCTAGGGAAGGCTCTCACTTGGTGCTGTGTAGCACGGTGGGGACATTCAGGTGGCTTCAGGGTTCTGATGAGTCATTATCAGTCAGCAGCATAAACAATGAACTATGTACATGGCTGAACTGTAATTAGCGGACAAGCAAACGGCCCTTTAAGTCTGTATTCTTTCTGCTATATTTTCCTCATTAGTATGAAGTTCTTGACCTTCTGTCTGCCAGACAAATAGGAGAGATGACAGTTCTCACGAACGCCTTTAAGAGGGAACGCCTTGCTGTCCAGATTTTGCTGGAGATGGAGAAACGTTCCTTTGAGCAGCTGACTGAATTCATACAGGAACTGAACGCTGCAGCAGAGGAGGTACAGTAAAAGCCCCCATCCCAGGGAACAGCCTCCGGTTACGAATCTAAGAAATATTAAAAATGCCACAGCAGAGCCAAACTCCCCTTCTCACAGCAATGTAAACCCTGGGCTCCAGACCCCTAGGTTAGCGCTCGCGTGCCTGGGCTTCAGAGAGGAGTATCCACACAAAGTGATTATTCTCATGCATGTTATGGGCTACAATGCAGACACCTTACTCGTCTGAAAGGTTTTTTATTTTCTCTCACAGAGTTTATTCAGTACCTTGGTTGCCCTTTGACTCAGAACTCATCCTTTACAGAAGAGCAGAAAATCTTCATTAGCTAAGGCTGTGGTCAAATGGCTTTTCTACTGAAAAATGTAGAGCACAGTTATTTCATTAACTCACTACAATAAGAACCTCATTCAGTTCCAAAATTCATTACTCCAGTACTACACTGCATTGCACTACTGTGCATTTGTGCTAAAACACTGGTGGCTTCCCTGAAAACTGCACACCACGCGATGGGGAGAGGAGCTTCTCGTGTGACTAGGCAGTTCAATCTACCCATGGAAAACAGCAGTTGCTAATACCAATTTTTGTGTGCTGGTTGTGCTTCCAGAGGGATCTCACTATCCTTCCTGACCCCCGGATTCGTGAGCTGCTCTTCGATTTCCTTTTTAAATCTTTACCGCTCAGCACCTTCACAGCCAATGAATACGCCTTCTGGTTTGGTTCGGAGCTGCAGCTATTCCTGCCAGCTATGAACGCCAACTATCTGCAGCTCCTGCCCCTGGATATTGACTGCCAGTCTCACCAAAACCTGTGAGTCACGAGCAGCCAGCTTCCCCAGGGCTGGTCAAGCTCTCGCTGCTCCTGTCAAACCAACAGGGCCACTTTTCCCAGAGTATTTGACACCTTACTGCTTTTAGTGTACTGAGCTTCACAACAGTTGTGCATCAGCCAAAGCCATTCATCAGATTAGCACAGAATGTCTGAGTACCTTCTGAGTACACCCTCTTTTTCAAGGGGTTACCAGGGGAACAAGGAGAAACAGGAACTGTTTGATTTGGACCAATTTAAACAGTTTAGTTTCACAGACACTCATACTTTCAGTTCGTGTTTCCTGTGGACCTGAATTTTTCCTCCAAAGGGAAAGTGCTCTCTGCAGATGTTTGGCCCATAACCTACTTCTGCTCTTGTGCTGATACAGTGTGCAAGCAATGGACAGAGTGTACGAGCATTACACAGACGAGCAGAGACTCTCCATCTATCGCAGAATACACAACTTTCTGGACAGCTATCGTAACACTCAAGGTAAGCACAGCCACACACACACAAGCCCAGAGCTTTTCTTTTTCTCCTATTGTAGAATTTAATCTTTGTGCTTGGCAATCCTTCCTGGGTTGCAATCTTCTAACCCAAAAACTATGCACAAGTAGAGTGTTTTAACTGCAAAAAGGGAAATGTATAGACCCTCTGTGAAGTCCACTAGGATCTTGTTATTACAATTAATTTTACATGTTAAGTCCCTAGATGCTACAGTGATGGACAGAGTCCTAACACAAATTTGGCAACAGACAAGGTACTTTCTGACGTACTGTGCTTGCACCCCTCATTCTAACATCCTGCTGGACCCAGTGGTGGATCTGATGTTCCTCCCATTCCATCACGAGACAGGCTTTGCTTCCAGGCTAAACAGCGGCTCAGGAGACTGCTGACTGGTTTCCTGACCGCGGGCTCTTCTGCCTTTCAGGTGTCACCTGCTCGCCAAATGCAAACAGCAGCACATGGGTAACTGCCAACTACGGCTATTTCGGTGCCCACGCCACTCTGCGTGAGCTCTCTTCACTCAATCCAGATTTCGATGGGGTAGGTCACATGGTGAAGCTTGCTGTATCTGAGCATTGTCAGCTCCTCTCTACATAAATGCAGCTGATCCGTAACTTCTTGCCACAGCACTGACAGTGATCCCCGTTATAAATACACAGGTGCTTGTGTTCCTTTTCAGATGTCAGCTCTGGACAAGCTGTCACCAGCTCAGCTGGCACAGCTAACACTGGAAACAGGGGCTCTGGCTGATGAAACCAGTATCATCACCATCATGGACAACCTACACACACCTTCAGATCTTGCTAAGTTCTTTGCCACGCTGAACGACATGGCACCGGTAACTTCCCTTACTGTCCTCCAAAGCTCCTCCACCCAAATGATGCAGCTACTTGAACCAATGCTCGTTGGTGTCTGGTGCTCAGACCCCAGCCCTGACCATAGAAAAGCAGGGCTCATCCTACAGCCTCACTCAGTCATCAGAAGGAAACCTGCCTGAGACAAGGCAACAGGTCAAATCCTTGGACAGTTGTTTCTTAAAGGCCTGGGGTTGTAGCAATCTTCTGGTTTTCTGTCCAGACACGAAGCTATTCTTGCTCCAAGGGTCTGTACTGAGCCACAGCAGGATGTGATGGGAAGTATCACTATAGCAGAGTACAGCCCAGGAAAAACAGACCTACAGCAAGTGCTATGCACTCTTTGCAAGAGCTCCCTGCTTGGGTCCTTCACTTGATGCTACCAACCCAGTCACCTTTACAGGGACTTGCCATGCATGAGGGGAGAGATACAAACTAATCCTGAACAATATCTTAAATTGGGGAAGGCTCAGCGTGATAAATTACATGTTAACTATACTGAAAAGGTGTTGTGTGATTGCAGGTGGAGCTTCGGAACAGCGACCTTGCCCATCTCCTACTAAGCTGTGCCTTGCATAAAATAGCTCCTAGTTTTCCCAAAATGAAAGCTGGCGACTTCGCTGACTGGTTTCAAGATACTCTACAAAACGTGTTGCATGCGGTGAATGAGACAATTATTGCACAGATACCTGTCAATATTTCATGTGACTCCTATCAGCAAATGTGAGTCAACCATTCCATACACATTTATCTTCACTGAGCACTTCTATTTACCTACACTGTACAGGACTTTCTGGCAATATATTCACATATTCCTACAGCAGAGTGTAATGCTCCTGCTGAAAAGCAGAAGTAACCACAGTAAAACACTCAGCATTTTCAGGCTTACATGCAAAATACACTGAAACTCCACAAGTTTTTAATTAGAGCAGCCTTAGCAATTCCATAACCTTTACATTAAGCAATTGCATCAAGCAGAGAGCTTACTTCTTTAAAAATAAAAATGGCCTTATCACATCGGTAGGCTGTGTTCCATCCGACCTGAAGATATTTTGCATTTACTTCTTAAGAACCTCTGTGACAGAGTCTTGCTATAATAAGTAACAATGAAAGCTGATGAAATTTTTGTAATGGAAAAAGTTCTCATTATTGGAAAATTCTGATTTTATTAAGTTAAAATACTTCCCATGACCATGCTGACATTCCCTCCTGCAGGCTGAAAGGTTTCCAAAAAATCTATGCTGACATCCCCACAGAAAATGTTCCCCATGTTTTTGGATTCTGTAAAACCTTCTTGACATCAAAAGTGAAAACAGGTAATGGCATAAAAAGTTTTAATTTGGGAATGTCCTTTGAAGGCTTTCCAGCACACTCTTGGCTTGAGAAGCAGCAGAAATTCCTGTAGTAATGTCTGAAATGCTCTTAATGACAAGAAAGGGAAAGGAAGCATATACTTACATTGTTGATCCAACACTACGGCCATTTCCTCTTACTGATGGGATTCTCACAGCTCCTCCTGCACTTTGGATGGCTCGCCAGGAAGTTTAACCACTGCCAGCCACAACACCAGGTTGCCCAACACTGTTAAAAGATAAACCATCCCAAATTCAGACAACAGCACAAAAATATTATTGCTTAATAACGATGAAGATTCTGATCTCTCTCGTACCAACGTGAATTCAAAGAGTTCTGCTATCTGCAAAGGTTTAATGAGAATTTGCAGTGGTGATTAGGGTTTCTAGTCAGAACACCAGGAGGAGTTTGTAGTCCCCAGCATTCCCAGTGTCATCATTTTTCCAGGTGTTGCATGCGGCAGTGCAACCCAAACTACTCAGAACTGGCTGGAAGTCAATCTCGGAAATTTTAGCAAACATGCTGAGTATCAGGACTTGGTCACTTGGAACAAACACTTTGTGGGAGTAAGTATTCTTTTAATTTCTTTTTCACTAGCATGCACTGTGAGAGCATGGCAGTGTTCCACCACCAAACACACTACTTAGCCAGCATTTGCAATGCCTTATGCTCCATGCAGCACGGGAGGGGATGGGTCATTTTCCTTAAAAAAATATTCTGCCATTAGCATCCAATCCCTACAAGCATTTTTACTGCTTTTCACCAGCTAGTGGCACTCGCAGAGCTACAGTAATATTAGCAAATGGGATACTACACATCCTGGTGGAAAAAGGACTTTACAAGTCTTGCGGATATTCCAGACTTGCAGATTTGTCCTGAGTCTTCTTGGAAGCACTAGCATTTCCAAATCACTTTCACATGCTTAAAAAGGTTGCCATCTGCTTTGTGTCCCTTTCCACAGATGGATGTCTTGGACAAGTTATCCCCAACACAATTAGCATCCCTGACGCTTTCATCTGATGCCATTAATGAGGAAGAGGAGATGTGTCAGATCCTTGCAAAACTACACAACAAACCATCAGAGGAGATCTATCAGTATTTAGACCAGTTCAACAGAGAAGCAGCCCAGGTAGGGGTATCAACACTGCAAGTCCAGCGTAAAGCCATGCCGTGTGGACTTCAGCTCTCCAGATTCTTAAAGACACCCTCCGAGACGGTTTCTGAGCTTTTGTCTCAAAGGATGAACAACTGCCACAAAGTGTATCACATACAACCTCTCACCGTGGCTGTCTGGCCCAAAGCATCCAAACGCCAGCGCCCACGACTTTCTGGCTGGCTGACACCCAAGCGCACGCTCCCGGCAGCACTGGGGTGGTACCAAGCAGAACTACTGAACCTCACGATCCGTGGCCCTGCTGAGGAAGCTGATCCTCCCAGTCACTTCCCACCCGAGCCATGCACCTGCCTGTGCTTGAGCGGTCACAAGAGGCCAGCGTGCAGACAGCACGCAGGGCCTTCAGGGAGCCCTGCAGCAGCAGTGTCCCTGCACCATCCCGGGACACCGGCTGAGACTGACAGCTGTCCCTTGGTGCTGGCTGCTGATACTGCAGGTTCACAGGACATCCCTAAGATGCATCTTCCCTTCTCTGGGACTCCCTCAGAGCCGTTTTTGACAATGCTATTCCCTGTGCCTTTGCCCTGGGGTCCCTTTTTAATCCTGCCTTCCCACTGATTCTCATGACTTCTCTCATTCAGCTGGCAATAACCACTATTAGGAATAATGATGTGAGGAAAAAGATGCTCACCCAGTTCACAGGAGACATCGAGGAAGAATTTCCAGCTTTCAGCCCTGCTGAATGGACTCATTTGCTTGCAAGACTCACTCTGCTACTGCCAAGCGCTGGCAAGGAGGACACCCAACTCTTCTTGTCCCACATTTCTGGTTGTGACAGTTTCAGAGCTCTGTAAGTACACAAGGGAAGCGTCCTCTTTACTGTGGGCAAAATAAAAAAGGGGATTGTCAGGAAAGAGCAAGGAATTGCCAGGGTAGCACTGTACTAGAGAACATCTGTGCAAGGGATTATCATTTACAGCAATGCTCCATCAGGCAAACAAAATAGCCAGAGGCAGATCTTCTTTCCTTTTGAGTAAAATTACGCAAAAGCAAATAAAAACATTTGCTAATTACAATACAACATCAATTATAATTTCTATTAAATAGATTTTAGCTGTTTTTAAAATAGTGCAACTAGGAGCAGTAAAATGAAAAAATACCAGGAAGAGATGAGAGGAGATATGCTCTCTAATGAAACAGATTAAGCTAAGAAATAAACTCCGAAGGGCAGCACTGGAAGGAAACTGCACAGACAGTCACGTCTGGGCCACGCAAAGCGGGGAAGCCCATGATACCAACAACAGTCCCACTCTGACCCAGGAAAGAGGCAGGAAAACAAACAGCAGCATTGGGCCCATAACAGACATTTCCAGTCTGGTCCTGAACTTCCCTTTTCTGGCACAACCTCGTTCTTCTGCACTGGCATGGCACAGCTCTGCTTTTTGCATCCGTATGGGGCTTCTGTATCTACAGCAAACTGTTCAGGTCTAGCCCTTGATACTGGCTATTCAGAAAACGCTCTGAAATTAATCTGGCAACACAGGGAGCGAGGCTAATTACCCATTTCATGAGCTGTTCAGGGGGTTAAGGGATTTACAAAGCACACAAAGAGATCACTAGGGGAGGCTGTACTATCAAGGTCTCTAAAGACTTCTGACAACAGCCTAGACAAACATCTGCACAGAGCTAATCCTGCCCTGGGGCACAGATCTCTCAAACCCTTGGCGGTCTGGTCTTTCACATACAGATCACAGCCAGTAAGAAACTAAGCAATGTGCCATTTCATAACCAGCAAGCTTTCCCTTCCTCTCTTTCATTTCGCTAAACCCTATTCATGCTGGAGTAACATCTCTTCCACCTACAGCATCACCACACGAGCTGGAAAGCAGTAATTTTGGGCTTGTTCAGCCTGAAGAAGAGAAGGCTGCAAGGGGACCTAATAAATGCTTACAAATATCTGAAGGGTGGGTGTCAGGAGGATGGGGCCAAGCTCTTTTCAATGGTGCCCAGTGACAGGACAAGGGGCAATGGGCACAAACTGAGGCACAGGAAGTTCCGTCTGAACCTGAGGAAGAACTTCTTCCCTCTGAGGGTGACGGAGCCCTGGAACAGGCTGCCCAGGGAGGTTGTGGAGTCTCCTTCTCTGGAGATATTCAAGACCCGCCTGGACAAGGTCCTGTGCAGCCTGCTCTGGGTGACCCTGCTTCGGCAGGGGGGTTGGACTGGGTGACCCACAGAGGTCCCTTCCAACCCCTACTATTCTGTGATTCTGTGATTAAATCTTCCTCATGTGATATCCCTCCACAGTGTGTCCTCCTTGAGCCAGGCATACACGTCCCTGTCACCCATGAATCAGCAAGGCATCTGTGGCGCTTTGCTGACCTTCCTTGAAAGCCAGCACACCGTGACAGGTAACATGAGCCAAAGCCTGAAATGGATCATCAGCATTCTTGTGCATTCGAACAACCACGAAGGAAGCCGAGTGACGCGCTCTTGTTCTCCTGTGCTGCAGGTTCTGCCTGTGCTTTGGGACAGGAAACAAGTCTGGACTGGCTACAGAAGAACTTGGGGGCATTCGCGGCCAGCGCTCGTTATGAAGATTTCACCAGATTAATGACAGATTTCAGCGGGGTTAGTTTGTTTTCTGACTCGGACCCGAGAGCTTTGCCTTTGCTCAGGTTTAGCATCCTGCTCTGCTACAGCTCCTTGCATGCACAAGGCTGAGCACTCTCCTAGATGAACTCATTCAGTAAAAAGACATTGCTCCAGCCAGAGCAGAGCTCTTCTTCCCAGTCAGGGAATCCAGACAGCTCTGGCTCAGTTCTCCACCTCTTAGCAATATTTTACCTCTCTCTGATCACTTCCCATTGGTTTTGCAGTTCAATGCAAGGGACAATCTCACCGCTACCCAGCTTGCCCACGTATTTTTTGACCCTGGAGTCCTGGATGATACCAGCATGGTTGAAACCCTCCTGGTCTCCCTGGAGGGCAGGCCAGCTCTGGACATCTCTGCCTTTGTGGCTGAATTTGTGGCCACTGCTTCTCAGGTGAGATGCTGACCCCTGCTCTGGATTTGCAGGGAAACACATCTGCTCATGGGAATGTTGTTTTAGCACACAGCAAACTGCTAGAACAGTGTCTTGCTGACACTACTGGGCTTCAGCCATACGGACCTAGACAATATCTTCCTAAAGCTGATTCCCCTGTCAAATGCTTTATGCCCCCCAGACCCACACATTTGCTACAGCAAGAGCTGGGAAACAGCTTCTGGTCACAGCTGATTTGTGTTCTTCCTTGCTTTGCTTTGCAGCAAGACTTACCATCCCTGGCAAACGTGCAAGTTCGAGATGCCATGTTCAGCACAATCTTTCGCAGTCTCCAAAGCCAGTTCCCTACTTTCAGTGTCTCCCAGTATAAGGACTGGTTCCAGAACAAGCTCAGCTTGTGGCTGGGCAGCATAAATGCCTCTGCCCTTGCAGCTATCCCAAGAAACATACCTTGCGGAATATATCAAATTATGTGAGTACTCCACTGCCTGCATTCACTTCAACTTTTCTTTTCACTTCAGCTTTTGCACATGGCAAGAGAATTCCCGTTGCCCTGCTTGACCCTGTTTTGAGTACAGAAACAAAACTATATTGTGGCTCTTAAAATCCTAGGCTCACCCTTCCTTCCTATTTTTACTCCCAGCAGCTCCATTCTCTCACAGCTCGTTTCTGACCAGCACTGTGTCATCTCTATCCAACTACAAATTTGGTATAATGATGCTTGTTTAACAATGCAAATTCATCTAAAGGAAGAAGCTTGGTTACCATCGAGACAACAGGCCATAGACTGCAGAGCTCTCGTGTGCAATCACATTACAAACTTATGGTGACTTCAGTCGCCAAAACCAAGGCTGTACTGCTCTAACGAACCTCCCGCTTTCCCTTCTCGCACAGAATGAGCGGCTTAGAAGGCAGCTTTCAACAGATGTCCCCTGCTAGCCACCAGGATGTTTACAGCTTTGCAAAGAGCTACCTGTCTGCTAAGGCTTCTCAAGGAGGTAGGCTGAAGGCATCCCACGCTCTCCCGCTCCTGTAACTTCCCTGTATGTCTGTCAGAAGCAGTAAGATACTCACAAAATCATGGGATGCTGGGCGTATACCCATGAAAAAGAAAATCCAGTTAAATTTGGAATATGTCAACTGCTTTTTGCCCTATAGCTTATCACAGGGAGCAGGGGAACAAAAGTGTCTGCAGAAGCAGCTGTGTTTCTCCTGAAGATTAGGACGAGCCCTGGTGTTAATCATTGTCCCTCACTGCCACGGCAGCTCACGAGCTGAGATCTGGACCATCGCTGGTATTTCTCTGGCTGCCATTGCCACAATATCTGAGAATCTCCTAAATTTAACATTCTGATCTCTACACCTTTGCTGAAAAGTATGGGAATGCTATTTCCTTACCAGGCATGCTTACACGTCTAGAGGCACCCATTGGGCATCAGTCACTCCAGTGCTGCCGGTATCACCGAGGGATTTCAGCACCCAGACATTTTGGGCAACTCTTGTAGCAGCACAGTCATACTACTCCCACAGGAGAACCAGGGGACTGAACTGCTGGTTATATCACCCTTGATTTATGCTTTGTTTACAAGGTGGCCCGTGCCTTGAGAACACCAAGGGAAGCCTGGGCTGGCTACAAACAAACCTGGGTTCTTTCAGCTCCTTGGGTACGTACAGAGACCTGACCAACTTGGATGCAGATTTCACCTTCGTAAGTAACTCTGCGAGACAGAGCCCAGTGCAAGGCCTGAATCCTGCCTGACAGCCTTTCACAGCTAGCAAATACTTGCTGCTGTAAGGCAAGGACAGTAATTTTAACCTTTGATTTCACAGACTGATGCTGTGGCAGTACTCAGCCCCGAGCAACTGGCAGGTTACACACTGGCGAGCGATGTCCTGCGTGACAGGGACAAAGCAGGCAAGGTCTTCAGCTCTCTGAGCTCTCACACCATTGGAGATTTCATGGATGCCTTCAATGCAGCTGCAAAGCAGGTAGCAACTCTACCTCCTGTTCAAGGGGCTGGAATAAAACAGTTTACACATGAAGTGCGTACTGATACAGGTGCTGAGGTTCCAGGTGTAGGAAGAGGCCACAGCTCTTAATTAGTCTGGAAGGGATACAGATTCTCTGCAGTACTGCCACTCTAACCCTGCACGAATTTCAGTGTTGTCAGAAAGGTTAACAAGGCTCAGGGAAAGAATAAAGGAGTCACTGCGCAGACACTGTATTATGGTCTCCTTGATCAAACAGTAAGAGCCCTGTATCCTTCCCCACCAACTGCCGTGAGCATCCTCAGCAGATCCCCAGGAGGCTGAGCCACAGACTGGGGACCGGCAGGACGCCCAGGCAGTTCGTGTACACGCACCTGGAACGGCCAAGGAACAGGCCAGCCCTGGACGCACGGTCACTGCGGCCCCACAGGCAAGTGAGCAGACAAACCACCAAAACTGCACACACACAAGCAATTTTACATTTGCAAATCAAATTAATTACATCTTCTTGTGTTAAGATAAGTCTCCAGCAGGGTTATCTCAGAACTGCAGCATACTTCCTGGCCCCCCGTTTGACTCCTTTTTACCAGTCCCACCTTCAACATTAACTGCACTGTGCACTTTCAATGATGTCTTTTTCTTTTGGTTGAAGCGTAATCTCTCTCAGCTTCCTCACGGTGACGTGAGAAGATTCATCCTGGGGCAGATCTTCTGTCACTTAAGCACAGAATTTGAGCTCTTCTCTACCGAGGACTACGTTGCCTGGTTTGGAGGAAGGCTTGGCCTCTTCCTGCGCAGCCTCAATGCACAGAACCTTGGCTTCTTACCCAGTGACATGACATGCGACTCTCTTGCAGCCATGTAGGTATCCAGTCCACTATCATTTCAGTGACACTCTTCCTACTTCCCTCTTTGCCTGTAAAGCTGGGAGCCCAACCACTGGGTGAGGAGAGCAGCTTCCACTATCCCAAACAACCAGTGCCAAACCCAAGATTCTCGTTCAGTAAATACCTTTATGACCTTACTTGGCTGCCACTGCAGTTTCACATTTCAGGCTACAAACAGCAGACCCTAGAGACTCTGCTTCACTCCCATACACCTGCAAATTCACATAAAGCTAACCAAAGAGCCTAACCCCCAGAAGCAGCAGTTCTGGTCTCACTCTGATTGAAGTGTCTGTTCCCTGGTGTCAAGGGAGTAGAGACATGCCCTAAATGCAGCCCCAACACCTCTCCACTCACTGGCAGAGCGCTCTGCGGGTTCTTCCCAGTGGCTGTGAATTGCCTGGTTGTGGCTGTCTTACCCTGACTATCTGTGTCCTGCAGAGTGAAGATCCTGACCGAACACAAAGCCCAGGGCTCCTATGAGAATCCAGAGCACATCTACTCTTTCATAAAGAGAGTTCTCCACTTCCAGCTGCAGAACTCAGGTAACAAAGGTCTGGGCCTGCTCATCTCCAGGTATTCAGGAACACAGAAAGGTGGAAAGATTCAGCCACCTCATAAAATGTCCTTGATTTCAGGTGACATGCAGACCTGTTCTCTCTGTAGGAAAGAGTCATTTCAACATTTTAGCAATCTGACAGTTAAGTGCCTAACCAGTGCTAGGCCTTTAGGGTCCCCTGAAGTCAGCAGACAGAGAAGTGTCTCTACCTTTGGATAAGCTGCTTCCCTGGAGGATAAGTGAGCTGAATCTCCTGCTAATGCCTAATAGAGCCCTCCCTCGCTCCTCAGCCTCCTGCTTAGCCCTTCAGGTCACAGCGGTCAGAGAAAGGTACCATCCTCCTCTTCGGAGGATTGAAACCTCTTCAGACAGCACAGGGACCTGAGGTGCAAAAACAGAAGCTGTGTCATGAACGAGACTAGAACATGCAGACCTTGCAGGAATCTGGCAACCCCAGTATGCTCAAAGGCCAGACGACTCCCCCATCCCCTCTCTGACAGCGTTTGGATCCCGCAGGGGGCTTGCAACATGAACTATACTATACATTTCTCTGACAGTGGGTGCTCAGTGTTACATGTCTCAGCGATCCAATGAAAGAAATGACGTATCTTCTGAGCTTTGCTTTTCCTTTCGCAGGCTCAGCCTGCGCACAGGGCACTGCGGCAGACAGAGAATGGCTGCTACACTATTTTGGTTTATTCACTGCTTTTGGATCGTACTCAGATTTTGCAACTCTGAAGAGCAACTTCCATGGGGTAAGAGCTAGATATAAAATATCTGGCATTTTATTCTTAGCCATGAAACAAGCTGACAGGAACAGAGTTCAACTGGATTAGCTCGTTATTTGTGTTGCTCATTTTCTTCTGTGTACTTCCATTTTTTTCTCATTAAGTTTCTTGTTAAGTTTTAATGCTAAAATAGTGTCAAAAGCACTGCCTCTAGGAGATAGCCATCTTATCAGGAGAATATAAATTCCATAGGAAGACAAGGATTTCAATGACAAGCTCCAAACAGCAGTGGCTGATAAGACACAGGAAGAGCAGATATTAAATTACACGTGGTCTGCTGAGAACATTCTCACAAATCACCTGTCTAGCAACAGAGAACAGCTATTATTAAATTTAGTCCCAGTAAACACCCTGCACTGCTTGTTGTCTGAAACCCTGTCCAGAGAGAAGTTAATGTTCCTTAGATATCAAAGCTCAGGTGGGCTGAGGGAGATGAGCCAGGGGACAATGCTGTGGCTTGGTCTCCAGGCCTCGTGCTATGCTCTGTCTTCTTCAGCTTGACTCCCTAGATCTTTTCTCAGCTGAGGCACTGGCCCAGCTGACTGTTCAGAGCAAGACTATCTACAGTCCCTCGGCCATCCAGATGGTCCTGGAGGTAATTGGGAACAAGGAGGAGCCTCTCCAGTACCTCGCTGCCTTCCTAGAGGACTTCAACACTTTTGGCCTGAAGGTAAGTGGCACAAGTGCCAGTGACAGCCAAGTCCTGGGGAGCAGAACAGGTCACAGGTACACTTTCAGACTTCCAACTCAGAGACTCTCACGGCCAGATATAAATCTGGAAGATGAGCCAGAAAGGAGTTCCTTCTGCTCCTGTATGATCTTGATCTCAGTCCAGTCCTTACTCTGGCTTAACCTCTGTGCATAGACCAGTGTAAAAAGTTCCTCCTCAGGGGAAGTTTGGGAAGCACACCCACCACTCCAAGCTAGAGCCAGGATGTAAACAGCAAGGGGTTCTCTACTGCTCATCCAAGGTAGTCCAATGACTTATGAAAGGTTCTGGACCAGGCCCCTAAAACTGTTAACATGCATTATGTGTATGAGCGAGCAAGAGAGACTCTGCTGCTTGCCCTAGTCCTGCTGGGCTGAGGACAAGTTAACAACAGGCCAAGCTGAGAAGCCTGAGTAAGTCCCAGCCTTGCTTCATACACAGCGTGACCACTCTGCTGACTGCCGTCACAAAGCAGCGGCTATGGGAGTGCAAGGGAAAGGAAATTCAAGCACCTGCCTTGCTTTGCTGTCCAACTCTGCTGACAAAAGAGAACCTGAACTGCCAAGGTCAACTCCCCAACAAGGCCACAGTCAGGCCATATTTCCAACTTTTATTGTTAAACAGGAGAGGAAGGAAGGGGAGGAGAGCAGCAAAGAGGAGAAATTGTGGCTATTTTGCCAATTTTTCCTTCACCGCTTTTCCTGCCTAGTTTCAATATTCAAGGCTTTCTAAGCTCTGCTCATCACCTGCTTCAATTTCTTCCTCCTTCCTCAGAGCTCCGATTTCCTAGGAAGCACCAAAGTTCAAGAAACGCTGCTAATGATGTCAGCCGAGATCCTCTTCCCACAAATTGCTGACATGTCCCTGGAAGACACAGCTACGTGGCTGCACAGACTGCGCATTCTGCTCCCCCGCGTGAACGCGACGGTGCTGGAGCTGCTGCCCCTCACCACGCCGTGCCCATACTACCGAGCTTTGTAAGTGCCTGCCTGCCGGGCTGCGGCCTCTTTAGCTCTGTGTGGCTACAAGGCAGCCACTCTCGCATCACTAGTCACTGACCAGGCAAGGGCTGCTTTTCACCTTCTTGTATATCATTGGGTATAACCCAAATCAGTCAATGACTCTGCTCCAAAGGGGGCATTTTCTTGTAGACAGGTACCAAATAGTAATCCTTATTCTCAAGCACACCATAAGTTATATGGCCCAGCAGAAATCATCCACGTACTATAGGCTGACTACTAGCACCTGCCACCTTTGGTCTGTCAGCATTAAGAAGTTCCCCTCATCCTACTACACCCATCTCTGGTGCTTTACGCACATGGAAATCATCTGTTACACACTTTATTCCCCAGCATTGCAGCAATGGATGGAGTCTACCCACTGTTGTCAGCAAGGAAGAAGCACGACATCTACGAGTTTCAGAAGGCCTATCTGACAGCCCAGTACACAGACTCAGGTAAGGCGCCTACACATAAGTTCCCAGTAAAGCACTAGTATTTGTATGGAGCATCTTTCGTACTCCAAACATTGAAGATTTTACACCTAACAATCACCCATCTTCCCAATACTGAGATTTGGTCACTTCTGCTGTTCACTACAACCCTGGGAAGTTCACGACAACCCTGTGAAAGAGAAAGGGAAATCGCTTCTCCTTCGGAAGCTACAGGGAATACTGGTGTAAGGAGCTATGCTATCGCAGAAGGAATAGGATATAGGCAGAGAAACAGGATTTCCATTTGGTGTAACCATTTCCCCAGTCTGGAAGCAAATCAGACAGCAGAAGATCAGACCCTGCACTTGCAATAGGAAGGAGGTTAGCCATTCCTCTGTCAGCAGATATTTAATCACTCACGTGCAGAATGCCTAGATGCCTCCTTCATTGGACATTGTGGCTTTCAACTCTGGCTCCATTTTGATTACAGGATCAGCGTGCCAGGATGGAACAACTGGGACCAAAGACTGGTTGCAAAAGAACCTTGGAGAGATCTGTTCAGTAGCTAAACTAAGTGAACTTCAGACCTTTTACCCAGACATTGTTGGAGTAAGTTTTACTAGTCTGTGCACTGAACAACAGTAAAATTAGCACCAGCTTCCAAGCAAAACAGATAGCTTCCTGGGCTTTACATTCATAATAATCAGTAAGGGCAAGATGGAGGTGCTTCCTCACAGTGGCTGCATCTCAAAGCAGGGATCAGCTTGGTCTTACATAGGAGAGATTACCAGATGTGACCCCTGTGCAGCATCAGGGGTTGAACTACGCATTCCAGCCGCTTGCCTCTCTCTTCACAGCCTCTCTTTGATGAAAGATGTTAATTGTTATCACTGGCCATCAGAACCAATGCTAAGAGCCTGGAATATGTCTCAAATATAGATGCATATTCCGCTACGAGAGGAACTTCTTTTAAATCGTATTTAAAAATCAATTTGGCTTAAAGGTCACAGTAAAATTCCTCATGTGGGTATTGCCTTTCCTAATTCCTCCAGACAATGACTCTTCAAATTACATTCTGTCTTCAGAAATACTAGAAATTACTTGCTCAGGTCTACTAAAATGCCAGATACATTCAAGAATTCTGAGTTTAGTCTAATCAGTAGCAACGGGTTGCACACCCTGAGGACACAGCGAGTTAATCTTCCACGCTGCCTGTATTATGACACCAAGCTGTAACTACAACACAAATGACGCATGAAGAAAAGATGTGACAAAGGGCAACAGCAGTAAGACCAACAGGAGCTGAATTCTGCTAGGCTAATATTTGATTGGGATGTATGGGTCTACATGTTATAATATTGTTTCACAGCAAAGAAAGACATTGCATTAATGAAATAATTCAAGTACAGCTTGAAAATGCAACACTTCTGCTTTCATGTCAAAAAACAGATTTTTCTTTTCATGCGATGTTCTAAAAAAAAAAACACCTTGCACAGCTGTAAAACATGCCTTAGACAATGTTTTAACTTCAAACACTCTGTAAGCCAGCGCTAGTATTTATTAAAATGCTGATTTTGTTTAAAGAATTTGTGTGACACTACCTATCCAATCATCAATAAAAGTAATGTTGACCAACCCGCCTGGTATGTTTCAGATTGTTTCAGTCTTATTGAGGGTACTTCAGCTAAACTGATAAAGTAGGCAGTGGTACAATCTACTAGTTGCTACTGGTTGAACTAAACTAAGAAGTCTGTAATCCCAAAACATGAACCAGTTTGCCAACTCCTTACAGAGATATTGAGAGCTCACCCCGTTACTGTATACCAGGCAGACACACAGCGCTTTTGTAAGGGGCTTGCATACATAAAGAAAACTGCCCATTCTAACACTTAGATTAAATCTTAAGCACCAATATTATCAAAATTCACAACTCCCCTATTAACTTGAAGCCAAAAGATAAATATACTGTCCTATGCCAAACACCTTAGCCTACCACATCCACAGCATCTGAGCAACTTCCAGCAGAATCCCGAACAACGCAACTTGTCTGTGCTAACGTTTGCCATCTGCACCACAGCAGCTCAATCCAAGATTCCTATTTATTCTGCAGCTGAAGCTCTGGAAGGAGAAACGCTGATGTGCCTGTCTTGCAGACATTCACTCTGCTTGGCAAGTTTCCTGCCAAATGCTGCCACTTTAAAAATCCTCTATTTTCATCACAGAAAGTGACCTCTCTGTCTTTGAACATATGCCACAGCAAACAAGAAACTTCTTTCAAAGCCACGGTGAGAAGCTTCTGGTCTATGCACGATGCCTCAAAAAAGCTTGCAAACTGGAGACTCTACCATTGTTCTGATGTAACTTCCTATTCTCTTACTATCTACCTCATTTTGCAAGGAACAATGCTGTATCAGAACGCATGATCTGAAACCCATCAGGGTTTGGGGAAAGCCTTAATACATCTAACCTCCTCGGCATGGAGCACTAACTTTTTAGCAGTGACCACTTTGCTCGGAAATACAGTGCTGAAAGTCTCTAGGTGTGAATTTTTCTCAGCAGCTAGAAAAAAAAGCACCTTTCTCCCCTGAGCAAAAGAAACTGTTTTACATGAGAAGAAAGAACACACAGTGATGTTACTACAATGCCACTTTTACAGAATCACATTTTGTAACAAGGTTGCCTTTTAGCTGGGTAGACAACTGCACACGAACACATTCCGTCTGGCAGTGCCCCACATCTTTACCTTGCTAAAGAAGATACTGAATTTACAGCAGCATTACACAGCTCAGCTTCCTATTGGTTTTTATTTAAATTCCCAGAGAGCAGACAGCACTGTCTGGGCTGGCACAAGGTTCCAGGGATTCTAACACAAAAACCTACCACCTAGTATGACAGGTAGAGAGAGATATAGATTCAGCATACATTGAATTTTACACACAATTAAGCTAATTGTAGCCAGCCTTACATAAAGCCCTTTTAACCTGGTAGTAATTATTTGGCAGTTTCCTTTAGGGCCTTAAAGCCTGAAGCAGGTAATGTCCTCCAAAGGTTCTCAGCCAAGTCATCTCTGCAAAGGGATTAGTGTGGAAAAGGCAGCAATAAGAAAATGGTCAAGACAGAGCAGGGAAAAGTGGGAGGAAAAAGGAAATGGAAGTCATGAGGTGGAAGAGAAGCGGCTATTGCAGATGCATGCTGCACGCAGGAGACAGTGGAAGCTGAAGAGCCAAAAGAATATTCCTTAGCAGATCTCAAGTCAACAAAGGTTAACCAACTACAGGTTTTCAGTTTTATCAGATTCTCCTTAAAGCTTAAAAGGTACAGATTATACTTAAAGTAATTGACTAACCAAGCACTTCACAGGCAAGCAACTCCTGCTGGTATGTAACAGCTCATGTCCAGGGAGATACCTGACATTCTCCCCTGGAAGGTTCTTTACACAAAACTGAAGGGGTTTTCACCCTCACCCTTCTAAAAGATTTGGCACCAGACAATTCCCACCTCACTGTTCCATAAGAAAACATGGATCTGCCCTGGCATAGCCTACTTTTTGTCTCCTTCTCAAAAAGCACTGCCCACAAACATCTGTGGTACCACAGAAACATCCTCTCTCTCTGTTTGGCAGAGGACTTTGCTGTAGAGCCACTCCCCAAGCACAGCCTTGACGTAACAGCAAACACGGCCCTTGGACAACTCTTTGACATGTGTTTCTTCTTAGTTTCAAGTTCCTGATCTCGATACCCCAGAAGAGATGGCACAGCTGACTGTTAACTCAACACTGACCAGCCTGGAAGACACGCTCTCGATCATGGCAATACTTGAGTGCGGATCCTATAACGCAGTCGACAGATACATGAGCCAGTTGAACGCATGTGCTCACCAGGTCAGTCCTAACGGATCCCAGGTATTCTCTGACTCCCATGTCACTGGGGGAAGGTCAATGTCGTAATTAACTGCCTTCCCTGTACAGCTCACATTGTGCTCTGAATGTAATGGCAGTTGTCTACATGCAACAGAGCTGCAAGGCAGGGAGGAGCCGTGGTAAACAGCAGACAACTTTATAAGGAGAGATCTCAGCAAGCACTAGCGACCAAGAAAATAGACCTAAACCCTGGATAGGGACAGACAACTAAAATATTTGACTTTGTTACGATAATGCTGCAGATGTTCCCTTAGTAGCCTCTTCTGACTTCGATGCTTATCCAGAGCCTCAAGCCATATTGATGCTTTTGCTCATCTTTATACCACAGGTAAATCTGACCTCACTACCCAGCATGCTGGTTAGAGACACCATACTGAAGACAGTACTACTAAAGCTAAGACCCAAATTCCAAAACTTCTCCAGTGAAAGATGGGCAGCCTGGTTCCAGCAGCAGCTGCCCTTGTTGCTGTCTGGTATGAACAAAACCTATCTGGGATGGCTGGGGACCAACATCTCTTGTGATTCCTATCAAGCAATGTGAGTTTACCACGACTCTTAGGGTTGTGACAGCACTGTAGTTAAAAGCTGGCGTTTCAGCTGAAACTCCACATTTGGATTTCTCGAACAGGACCGAGCTCCGACTCCCTCACTGTTCTGTGTATTAGCTGAAACCAAACACAGAACCACTAGGCAGGAAGTGCACAGAGATCTTCCAGGTTGCTCAATTTGCCTGTCACTGTTGGAAATCTGTGAGCAAGTCCCCTATATTCTAAAACATTTTTCTGTTCGTATAAATGGAAACATTCATGAGCCTCTTCTGTGAAATCCAACTGAGAGATGTGACAGCCTCAGGCACCACCCAGGCCATGCAGCAGGTTGGAAACAACAGGTCAACTTCCTTAAAACTCCAAACAAATGCAGTTCTTTTCTGAAAATGTCCTCTTTTATTTCCCAGAGTCAAAGGATTCAACAACGCTTATGAGTCCCTTTCACCTTCCAACAAAATCGACATATACAACAGCTACATTAAAACCTACCTGAGCCAGCAATCACGTTCAACAGGTAACGGCACCAAAGAAGTAAAATAATTCTAAAGCCTAGAGAGTGATAACAGAGTTTGTTTCCAGGCTACAAAATATCAGCCATGGGTTCCTACCTTCACTCCGCTGTCCACGTGGCTGGCACCAACTTCACTGAGCAGGAGTACAGTGGGTTCAGACTTGTTTTACAGTCTCCTTGGAGCTGGTCCTGTCTCTGGGTCCTACCTGCACTGCATGGGGATATTTCCCACAGTTAGATTTGGCTCTTAAATCAAGAGATAATCTAAAACCATGAACACCCACAGGAATGGTGTCCTAATTCTGTGCCTTTCATTAGCACCATCACCGCTGCCCTGAAAGGCCACAGGTTGTCTTAGTTTGTAACACTGCCTCGGCAACAGACCTGAAGTTTTTTTCCTCTTTCTAGGGGTTGCCTGTGACATCCAAAGAGGAAAGAGAGATTGGATTGACATAAATCTTGGGAAATTCATTGAACAATCCTCCACACAAGATCTTGTTCATTTCAATGACAAATTTAAGGTATTGAGCTGAAAGTCTGTACAGACTGATCAGCAATGCCGTGGCTCAGTCTTCGTAACGACGTGTTGTACTGGGCTTCAGAGAAATTAAAATATCCCACACAAAGGCCAGATCACAGCCCAAAATGTCATCAAATTTGCCTCCAACTAACCCCTCATGGTCAGTAATACATTCATAGGCCTTAATCCAGAAGAAACAAATATAATGCCCGGTAAAATTGCGCACTGCTGCTAGCTCTGCCTTGGAGACAGCACCGTCCCGGCACAAAGCAGGGCCAGGTTCTCGCACACGCCCCACCTGCACTTTGCCTGGGAACAGCCAGCACGATCCAAGCGTTGCTGTACAGCTAAAAAGTCTCCATTCTGTAACTACTGAATGAGCAACTCCATGTAATTTTGTACGTATGTACCTAATTCTTGTGTTATTACTTCCTCTGTGTAGGAGCTAAGTGCTCAGAGCCTGGAAGATTTGCTGGGACCTAATTCTGGGTTTCACCTTGAAGCAGGATATTCCCAACAGCCATCAGCAGGTGAGTGAAAGAGGACTTGGGAGTCACCAGCAAGTTCTCCTTAGTACTGACACCCTTTTGTTTAAAATGCAAACAAATTCCTAAAGGCTTACATCTGCACAGCAAAGGTATACAACAAGGTTACTCCTTGTCTGCCAGACAGCAGATCCTCTCCCACTGTACAGAAAATAGCAGCTTATCACATGAAAGAAATGACGTGCCAGATTTTGCGGTGGGATCTCCTGGCATACACCCTGCTGTAAGCTCACCATCACCGCGCAGAATTCCGCGTACAGGGTCAACTGGGAAGTCACGCTGGGTCACACCGAGCTCGCCGTGAACGAGCGGCAGGGCTCTTGCACACCGTGTGTTCCCCAGTGCTTTGCACAACCTGACTGTAACCGACTTCGCAGATGACTTTCACCCCTTCCCTTGGGAGCCTACTCCATCAGTAAAACATTTCCAAATGGGCTTATGGGAAAGCTATCAGGAGGCAGAATGGTTATTCCAGACCCTCGAACAAATCATTGTCTCCGCGGACAATCTCTGTGGATTCACAACTGATCAGATGCCTTAATATTTATTTCAGCACCTCCTGTAACTGGACGAGCAACAACATATCTGAAAAACCACACGTTTCAGATTTTTTACTGCATTCTCCCCCTCTGGCTACTAAACACCGTTCCGTAACATTATATCCTGCCCCTAAATGGTAAGATATTCTAGCACAGCTACACAACACTTCAACCAACACAGGTGCTTGCTTTCTTCAGAGCTCATCACTTCTTGACAATGATCTAGAGGTGCAGTTGCAGGGTGTTAAAGTCTGCAGAGTCTGGCGCACTTGTTGGCAGAGTATGTTGCCTGGAGCCCCATCTTCACACCTTAACCAGAGCTTTTGAGACTGCAAGGACAAAACCCAGAAGTGCTTTCAGGGTCAGGGCCTAGATGCTACCAGTTTCTCCTTGCGTTCTGTCGACAGCTATGCCTGGAAACGACATGCAGCTCTGCTTATTAACAGCACACTGCGCTTAGAACTTTCCAACTAGATACCTCAGGGTACTTCTACAGACAGTATAAAGGTTGGGGATTTTTTGTTAAACAAAGCTCCTGTCGGTATGTATTAGGTTGCATTCTGCAAGAGCTCGAATTTGCAAGGTTTTCCTTGAAACACCACCGACACTGCGACATCTCCAGGCAGGGTCTGCAATCAAGAAGACGCCAAGTTCTCAAGCAGAAAGCACTATAGCCTCCCCAGCCATCTTGAAAAACTGTTACACCACTTTCTCCGCTAATTCTCATGTAAATAAAAATGCTTTCTTCGAAGAACTACTCATTTCTCACGCTGAGCTTTGAACCACTAATACATAGAACATCAAGCACTTGCATGAATACGGCAAGCGGTTCAGGGAGGATTTACAGCTTTAAAGGCAGGAACATCATCAGCCACCGTGGTGGAAGAGCAGTCCCAAGAAGGGTGACGGGAATCCAGGCCACCCCACAAGCTCTAAGGCTCCGAGGACTCTCTGCAAGCACAAGCAGCCCAGCACAGGCCTCACCCTGCCCGTAAGGCCAGGGGCCCTGATACCTCCCTCTCCATAGCGCCTACACCTTACCTCAGCCTAACACACCTTCCACTGCGGCCAACAGACCGACAAACGCCCTGCAGGCAGCCTGCCCGAGGGATGCCCGGCCCTCTCAGCAGCAGAACCGCCCTTCCTCAAGCACCCCGCCCGCCATCACAACCCCCTCCTCCTCACAACCCGCGCATGCGCACCTCCGTCGCCGCCCTTTCCGGCAGTGTGGCGCTTCCCCCCCTTTTACGACAGTGTCGCGGCCCCGCCTACCCGCCGGCTGCCGCGCTCGGCGGCGGCGCGGCCGGGATGGCGTCTCTCTTCAGCGGGGTGCTGCAGCTGACGGACCTGGACGATTATATCGGGCCCTCCCAGGTGGGTGCGGGGGCCGGGGCCGCCCGGCTCTGCTCCCCCCGCCCCGGGTGGGCGGGAAGATGGCGCTGAGGGGAGGTGGGTGCGAGCCCGCGGCCGGGGCAGCAGCTCTGGGCCTGGGCAGGGCCTCTCGGCCTGGCAGCGGGGGCAGGCGGCCGCCCTTGGGTGCCGTTAGATAAAGCAGCGAAAGGAGAAGAGCACGGAGGGAGCGCGCTGCCTGCTGCAGCCGGCGGGCAGGGCACGGGGAGCGCGGCAGCGCCGGTCGCTGGGAGCAGCCGGAGAGAGAAATCGCGTCCCGGCAGCCAGTCCGTCATTCCCACCCCGATCTGGAAACTGCCCCGTTAAATGTTAATCTAAACACCCTCCCCCCCCCCAAAAAAAAAAAAAAAAAAGAAAAAAGCTTAAGCCTGAGCAAGTTTCGGTGCAGACTGCTCAGCCGCGCAGATGCTGATGCCAGTGCGCAGGAGCGGGTGGCGGAGAGGTGGGAGCGAGCAGCACGGACGGGTCAAGACAAGGGGGAATGGCTGTAAACTAAAAGAGGGCAGATTTAGATTAGATATTAGGAAGAAATTCTTCACCAGGAGGGTGGTGAGGCACTGGAACAGGCTGCCCAGAGAAGCTGTGGCTGCCCCCTCCCTGGCAGGGTTCAAGGCCAGGTTGGATGGGGCTCTGAGCACCCTGGGCTGGTGGGAGATGTCCCTGCTCATGGCAGGGGGTTTGGAACCAGATGAGCTTTAAGGTCCATTCCAACCCACCCCATTCTATGATTCTAAGACTCTTCCATTCGTAGTCTTCAAGCACTGGCAGAAGTACAGAATGGTAATCCTGGGTGTATTTGCTGACAAGTACAGCAGAAAATCTCTCCTGAAATGAGATCAGTGGAATGGGGCATAGCAAGCCCCGTTAGCTCTCCTTGCAGTACCTGGGTTTCCTGCTGAAGTCTTTCACGTAAATATGCGACCCACTTTCCTGTTTCAAGTCGAGATCATTGTTTGGTTTATTCAGTGAACACAACTGAAGAATCATGATGACTTGTTCCTGGTAGTCTCTGAATCTTGCAAAATGTTGTAAAGCTGGAGTAATTTAGGGGGGGAAGAGTGAAGATGTTGGCAGAATAAGGGTGGTAAAAGGCAAAGAGAATCCTAGCTGTAGAAGTAGGACAAGGAGTCGTAAGTTTCCTAAACAATAAAAATCGCACAAAATGCAAAAACACCCTTGAGACTTCATCACAGAACAATACAGAAAACTGGAAGCAGTCCATCTGAGGTCGTCACAGACCTTTCAGCATTAAATGCAACTTCATTGGCACTAGCCACATGTTGACTGTGGTGACCCCGCCTCCGTCGGTTAAAATTTGCGATGAAGAATGCACGATCATCTGTAAGATTTCAGAGGAGGACTGTGCAGGCGAGCCTCTGTTTCTTTCAAGGCTCCATAAACACAGCTGCGTTCTTTCAGAAACGACAGCAAAATTGTCCTCTGGTTTTGGTATGATGCTGGAGAAGTGTTCCTTCTGTAAGAAAGGGGTAAGCAGGTTTTGCTTTTGCGTTTTCCCTTGGTGGCTGTAGACGCTGTAAGTAAATCCAGCGTAGCTTAAGGGAGAGCAAGCGGCATTCACTCTGGAGCTCGTGCTTGGGTTTGGCAACGTAGTTTCTATTAAATGTAGCTCTTCCACACTTCATTGCTCCTCTCCTCACTTTCGGGCTTCGTTTCTCTTCCAGGAATGTATTAAACCTGTAAAAGTGGAAAAAAAGCCTGGAAAAGCAGCAGCTAAGATCAGGATTGAAGCAGATGGAAGCTATTTCCAGATCAATCAGGTATGTGTGATTTTTCCTTCATTATTGTGTAAAATATCCAGAAAACACGAGTGTACTGTTATGTATTTGAATAGACTGCAGTTATTTAATGCCTCAGAGAGGACCAAGATGTTACTAAAAGCATCGCTATCGCTGTCAGCATTCTCGTATCTTTCTTCCAAAGTCCAAATTTTTAATTACCTGGTTTTATGAGCAGTAATTCCAATTTTGTGTCAATCTTTTATGGTCTGAAACACTGACATTAGCTAGTGATGATTTGCAGTATAAGGGCAAATGAGCTGAGAAGTCTATTTTGCCATCAATACTTAAGTATTAGCAATTCCTAGATTATTTGCGACAATGTCTTTTATTGCATTCTGTCGTACAGCAGAATGCTCACTCACAAAGAGATTCAATTAGATATTTTTAAATTTTGCTCTGATTTTTTTTTAACTAATATTTCAAATTACTCGTTAAATAGCGTGCAGAATTCATAAGCCTCCTGCTTCCAAACCTAACGTTGAGTTTTGGAGAATGATTTTCCTGTTTACACAGGAAAGGTTAGTATTTCTTAGTTAACCAAGCTAGGAATTAATCTAGAAACATTACTTTCAGCTTTAAGCAGATGATGACCCTTTTGACTGAAAAAGAGGGATACAACACTTCTGAAGGAGTCTGGTTTCTTATTTTAACATTTTAATTTAGTAGTACCTAATTGCTCGGTCTGTTTCTGACTTTACTGAGGAGTTAAGTTTAAGGGGAGAGTCTCATGGGAAAACTGACTTATTCAGGTCAAATATTATGAAAAATATTTCCTTCCAGTGGCAAGCCACACGCCATCTTTGATATGCTGCCATACAGTTCTCCCATCAGTGTGCACGTAGGTTTTGCACACAGGAAGACTGCAGAACCCTCAGTGTCAATTAAAAAAGTTAGTGAGCTTGTAGTCTGGTTGCACAGTCTGTTTAAAAGAAGTGATGTTCAAGTTCCTGTGAAGAAACCGCTCCAGTGCTGCTCAATAACGTGAGCAGCATCTGTCAGAGGTGAGAAAGCTGGCGTGCTTTCTCCAGGGTGACGTTCAGTGCACTCTGGAGATCGGTGCTTAAAGGCTTAGGATCTCTGTGGTCTACAGTTGGGTGGCTGAAACAGCAGCTGCAATCTGTAGTATGTTAGCCATGCTAACCCAGTCTTCAGCCACCCACAAGGTGAAAACCAAGCAAGATGGACCCTATTTGCTTCTGGGATAGTATAATTTTGGTGTTTTGGACCAGCCCACCGGATAGCACAAATAATTGTGGCCTAAACAACTGGTTTTTATTTGATCAAAGTTATGTTCTTGGTCTTGCTAAAATTTCGCTGAAGTTCCTCAGCATATTTCATCTGTGTGCCAAAGAATCCTATTAAAAGGAGCAAACCTTAAAGATACTTGTCTTCCTCCTCATCTTACTAAAATAAAAAGGTACTTTTTCTTAATGATAAACCAAGAGCATAAAAGGGACAACATCCTTGTTACCAAATATAGTAAAGGTGGGAAAACTGCTCCCTAATTCTGTGCTGTGATCAGAACGGAGTCTAATCTGTTTCTTTCTAGGATGGAGGAGCACAAAAGCTGGAAAAGGCTAAAATTACTCTGAACGACTGTTTAGCTTGTAGTGGCTGCATTACGTCAGCAGAGAGTGTTTTAATCACTCAACAGAGCCATGAAGAGCTGTGGAAAATGCTAACTTTTAACAAGGTAGGTGACAAGTAGTGGCTAGGTAGGCTGCAGAGACTGAAAGTCTCAATAGGTTGGTGTGATGCGTCTGCAGAAGCACGCGTGGAAACAGCGCACGTAAAAATCAGAGATCTGAAGGATCTGAGGACATTCTCAGTGCGCTGTTGTGTTTGTTCTGATTTTTGAAAAGTAATCATGGGTTTGGAAAGGACTGTTAATATAGTAAGTGACTGACTTCAGAGTTAAGCTGGGGGATACTTTCTGATGTTCTGGTGCGCTGAAAGTTCTACGTGTGCCATATGAATATTGCCTGAACAGTGACGGTGTTTGTTTGGTTCTTTCAAAGACTGCTGCTCCCAGTGAACAGAAGTTGGTGGTGGTTTCTGTGTCACCGCAGTCCAGAGCCTCACTAGCTGCAAGATGTAAAATGGGTGTTCTGGAAACAGCAAAGAAGTTGACCGCGTTCTTAAAGAGTTTAGGCAAGTGTGGTATTGCGTTCTGTTAATCACAGAGGGGACTGCTGGGGTGTACGTTAAGCGTGACTGTTGGGTGCACACAAGGTTGAGATGTGATTTAACCCCCCCACGGACTCATAACGTTTCGTACCTGGCATTAGCTAAAATGCAAATTGTCTGCAACTTCAGTTGCATAATAAACTTGGAGCGATGGAAGGAAGGAGCTTTAAGCGATTTGCAGTCCTCCTGTCACTTTTGCTCATCTTACTTACGTGCTGCTGCGCCGGGGAAAAAGGTTCACCCTCGACTGCAGAGACTGATACCTGTAAAAAAGGCATAAAAAAGTTTGAATCCAATTTGACCAGAGGAGGTTTTTGGTGGTTTGCCGTATCTTTCTTGTGAATTTTAACACAGACGCTGTACTGCCTAGGTGTGCACTATGTATTTGATACAACGTTCTCAAGAAACTTCAGCCTATTGGAGAGCCAACAAGAGTTTGTAAAACGCTTTCGAAAGCAGTCTGAAGACAAAAAGGCTTTGCCAATGCTAGCTTCTGCCTGTCCAGGTACGGTTATTAAATTAGTATGGAAATAATAAAATGGCATACGAATAGTACACTAGAACAAAAAAATCAAAAAGCTAGTCAGAAAAGTTGAGATGGATAAATTTACTTAGAGGATTGCTCTGTTCACGATACAGAGAGATCTTGGTATTAAGCCTGGGGTTGGGGGGAGTGTGGGCAGAGTAAAGTGCTGCTTCTTACGTTTTAATTTCATTTGCTAATTACGCTTTTATCAGGTTGGATCTGCTATGCAGAGAAAACCCATGGCAGTTTCATCATTCCGTACATCAGTACCACCAAGTCTCCACAGCAGGTCATGGGCTCCTTGATCAAGGGCCATTTTGCAGAACAGCAGGTAAGGGTCCGAGGTATACTACGCTTAATGGCAAACTGCTAAAATTGAACGCTTTAAGCTGGTACTTTTTTATTTTGCTACATGTTATACGTTAGAGTTTAAAGGTAAAATTATCTTGCAGAAGCCAGCAAAGGCAGCATCTTTCTCACTTCTATTTTATCAAATGAGAAGTTAGCAACTAGGGCAGTAACGCTAAGCACACGCTGCATGGACTACTTAAAACCTCTGCGTGTTATTTGGGAAGGCTGGAGAAACTTATTTTTCAGTGTCCCCGTGCTCCCATCTTGCCTGTGTGTGGTATTTTCATGTTGTTTAAAGCCGGTGAATAACTTAAAATAAACTACCCCAAGACAAAACTTCAGTCAGTGCATACGTGCAGATCATGTCTTGTCTAAAAGTTACTTGCTTGTTCCCAGCTTAATGTTCTGTTTCAGTTTGACATAGTTCTGTTCTCCGTCTTTAACCTTTGGAGTCTTTCCAAATGTAAATTTGATATTTAAAGACTGGAGTTATACTAATGGCCTAGATTCGTCCAGTAAGAAACTGAAGCGCCACTTCTGATTGCATGATTTATTGTCCATTAATGAGCAGTGGTTTAACACTTGCATTAAGTAAATGCTGACATCTGCATACTTGTTACAAGAATTGGCAGCTACTGAGAATATTTGACACAAGATGCTGAAACAATAGCCTTGAGTCAATGACTTGTTTCCTCGGCTGTGCTTATTTCTTGGACGGTCATGAGGTTTTTTTATTTGGCTCCAGATCATTTCTTAGTTGCTGATGCAGGGGCTGGGTTTTAGTAGCGTGGAAGAAGCACATGCTCGAACTGCACAGTTAGGAGTTCACTTACTGCCTGACTTTGTCTGGATTGTCTGCACTGGCGAAAGGAGGGGAGGGGAACCTGGAAAAGACCACACTGCTGACACTTGCTACAAACTAAAACTGGGTTCTATGAGATAAATACTTTAATGTACGTGTAAATGCGTGTGTGTGTATTAAAAAAAATAAATGCTCAGTAATAGTGGGGAGTATTTCCAGAAGCGTGGTGGCATTAGTTTCGTCATTCTCATTTGTACCTGGAAAACATCTCCCTCAAGACGGGTTTGGTATTGGCCAATCCAACTGCACAGCTTTGTCTTTCTTCCAGCACTTAACACCTGACCAGATATACCATGTAACAGTGATGCCCTGTTACGACAAAAAGCTAGAGGCTTCAAGGCCAGACTTTTTCAACCAAGAGTACCAAACTCGTGATGTGGACTGTGTAATCACCACGGGTAAGCAGAGCCAGAGGTAGTCCAGCTGATTTCTGGAAGCCTCAGAGCAAGGCGTTTGCTAGTTCTAATAACCCTTTGTCTCCGATGGAGGATGTAGTCTATGGATATTGCTGTGTGATGACACTTTAATAATGCAAATCATGTCCTGGTAAAAATTGCAGATGCAGTCTGATGTACTGATCTGTGGATTACGTTTTCCTTTATCCCCAAAATAAGAACTTTTTATGTCTGTGGTTCTCTTCTAGGAGAAGTGCTAAAGTTGTTGGAACAAGAAGGAGTGTCTCTATCAGGTGTAGATCCTGCTCCCTTGGATACCATGTAAGAACAAAATCTCATTTGCATCGTCAGTCGTGTTCTTTTGCATCCACAGTTTATAGAGTTCTGCAACAGAATTTGCCTTTTCACTAATGTTCTACACGAGGCTGCACGTGCTTGCGTTTGGTTTGTTTTCTTGTGTCACTTGAGTCAGTACAATTGTCCGTTAAAATACTTAATCTGCAGAATATGATGAATTTCCACTTTTGAAGAATCTGTAACTATTTGCTCTGGATTTTAGTGGCCCAAGGATGAGCAGCTCTCCCTGTAAATCAGCAGGATTGCTGGAATTAGCATAGTAAGAGTATAATGGCAAAACATTGTGCAGAGAAGTACAAATCGCGTGACGGTCATTTACTTCAGTTACTGCTACTTACAGTAGAGCTGGTGGAACCCCTCAAAAATCTACCTGCAAACTTTGAAAAGTGAAGGAAGCTAGAGCAGTGATAAAAGAGTTTGCTAATAGAAAGCCTGTTACCGCACTGTGCTCAGTTTGCTTGTTTCTGTTCCGAGTTCAGACCTACTGCGAGGATTCCAGAATTAAAGCATAAATAAGAAATATTTAGGTCACTCAGAGACTCTAAGGATTAGCTGTTTGTAAAAAAATGAGATGTATAACATGTGCAAAGCAGATGAGGCTTTAGTTGCTTCAGCTGAGAAGTAACATCTGGTGAAGTGACAACTGCACAGAGATCTAAGTGACTACAGAAACATTAAAATCACATTTTACTCGTCGAAACTGCCACGCAGTGGTGGCTCCGCACTGAACGCTAAACCAAAGCATTCTCCTCTTCAGTTTAAAAGAAATATCTTTGTAGCACTTTGCCTGTTAATAAATAGAGGGGCTACACATGTGGCAACCTTTAAGAATTATAAAAGATGATTAAATATATCATTCGAAAATTTACTGCTCAGGCTCTTTAAGTTCTTAGATGAAATTTTGGTACCCCAAATTCACAGCATCTAGCCCATGATTAGAACGTGATGCAAGTCTGCGTTCAGCTGTACCCCTTGCAGATGCAGCACTCTTGTTTGAAACGTGGGTGATTTCTAAACAGGCGTCAAGTCTTTCCAGTGCTGCCAAGCGCCATGGGCAGCCTCTGCTCGAGAGCTGCCTGATCAGCACCTGCACGTGGCAGAGCTGTGAAGGGAAGCGTCCTTACATCCAGCCTACTTCCTAGATTAGTTTTAACTGTTCTAAACATCGGTCACTCCTGTGCTTCTGGAGAGAAGGAGAATGTGAGATGGTCTATTGCTTGATTTAAAATAACATTCGTGCCCAGAGCTGTGGCTTCCTGCTGCTGCATTTCCGTGGGTCGGTAGGTGTAGGCTGCACATAACACTAGCACAGATCTATTTATGCATGCTTTTTCCAGGATGTCTTCTTCTGTCATAACATATGCACAGATTGCTTTCACATCAAAAAAAGAAAAGTATCCTCAGCTGTAATAAACAGCTGCGTGGTTGAGTCCTAAAAGTACAACTTCAGAAGCTGCCCATGTAAACAAGCACTGCTGTTCTGCTGGCTTTATTGTTACACCGCTAGCAGAAAATTGAGGAGACAAAAAGATTCAAAGTGTTTGGGTCCCCTTAGGAGATGACATTATGGAAGTGTCAGTTATAACGTAGAACTGAATGTCTAATTCCTTGATAAAATCTCTGGCCAACAACTCGGGAGTACATTCTGCGCGCGAGGGCTCATGCTCCTGGTGATGAAGTGCCTCTATAACCTTTTGCTGGCTTTAACGTACTGGGTGAATTGACTGGTTACAAACAGCACGTATTCCTCAGAGCTGGGAGCGTTCACATCAGCAGCCCAATGGCTGTTGTTCTGCTTTATCCTCCAGCACGTGGAAAAGCCCATTAAGAGGTTATTGCATTTGGCAGCGAGAAGGAGGTAAAGTGCCAGAAATCCCAGGACTTTTGCTGGTGTAATCGTTTGCTCCAGGCCGGCGCTGAAGCTTACTGGCAGCCTCATGCTAAGAGAGTAGCAGTACGTGAGGCCGGACACACTGAAACGTCTTGTTAATGAAGCTCAGTTCCTGTAAACAAGATCAAATTAAAAATAGTTTCCGAGGGTGATTGCAGGCTAAAGTGTTGCCTTCTGCAGTTCTCCCAAAGCTCAGATTTTATCTGCAAGAGGCAGCATCTTCGATTTGACTTGGAGCTGTTTGGCCTGAGTTCAAGTGTTTTCCCTTCTGCAGCTGTTAGCAGGAGAATGCAAGTGTCACTGCCTGAGGAGTGCTGCAAGCAGATCCCTCATCTCGTTACTCTCTCATAACAAAAGCTATTGTTGTGGCTCCCATCTGGTGAGCTATTCTCAAGAAACATGATCTTGACCTCTGAATAGCTGGTTGTGTTTTGGCGTGTCAGTGAGATGGAATTATTTTTGCAGAATTAGAATAACAGAACTTACATTAACATAGCTGTTCAACACCAAAGACGTGCTGAACTTGAACCAGGATCCTGCTGAGGACAGCCATGTAGGGAGCAGATGTCCTGGCATCCTTAGGTCTGTTCACCTTTGTTGCTTAACTTTAAGCACATGAAATCACAGCAGCGCGGATTTCGTCTCTCTGTGCCCGTGGTCATGGCACCGACACCTCCCCGAAGCGTTCGCTCGTGTCCCAGCAACCACATCTGAAGTAGCTGCTGTCAGAAAAAGCATTGTAGCACAGAACTAGAGCTTGCAATAGTGAGCTCCGCTGTTGTTGGTGTTGCAGAAAAGCTTGAACATGGATGAGATGTCTCTTAACGGAGACGGGACTTCTGCTGGGCTGTGTTCCCCGAGGGAGGCACAGGGTGCACAGACCCATACCACCGTTTCCCTCCTCCCCTTTCTAAGTGCAACCCAGGAGGTTTGTAGAGGTGTTAAGCAGGAAGCTAACACAATACGCATGTCAGGTAATTGCCCTTGTAACTGAAACATTCCCAAACATGTTTTTCATATGTGAAGATGAAGCTGGCAGTGCACAGGTCAGGCCTTGTGGCATGTGACAGTATTTCCTCTGAGCCTGACCCAAGGGCTGCTAGGCAGCACAGGGTTAAGTCTCCTGGGCTCTGAAGCTGGAAACAGTTGGTTCCCAGGAGAAAGGGAAAAGCTAGGAGCTCAAAGGGGGCTGGTCTGTGGCTGCTTCTGGTGGTTTTGAGTCCCCTGGACTTTCGCATTTGTGCTGGCTGTTCCGTTTTAGCAAAGATGCCCCTAAACCTGTGTCTTTCTTCCTTTCCCCAGGTTTAGCAGCGCTGCAGGAGAGGAGCTCACTGGCCACTCCGGCGGTGGCTCGGGCGGCTATTTGGAGCACATATACAAGTACGCAGCCAAGGAGCTCTTTGGAATTCAAGTGGATACAATTCAGTACAAACCTTTGAAGTAAGAAGTTTAAAGTCCTACAGAAAGCCCTATTTTTATTGCAGTTCTGCTCATGCTGTTATCTTGCTGATAGGCTGAAACTTTCTTTGCAATGTTAAGCATTTTACTTCAAGGCATGGGAATTGGCTTCTCACTCCCACAGTTGCCGAGCTATAAATCAGCCAGCGCTCTGTGCAGCCTTTCCCTTGGAGACTCGGAGTCCCTTCACCACCCACACGCTTTATTCTGGCCTGATGGATTTTCCCAGTGTCAAGTTGCAGACAATTTTTAGAGTAATTTGGAAGACAGAGCTTGCATGGATCTGGGCTTCCTCACCCGCGATCAGACCAGTAAATTAGATGTATTACTAATCTAGCTATTGCAGAAGAGAAAAATCTTGTGTCAGGGCTTTGGGGCTCTGTTCTGACTGTGTTGTGGCAAGACAGAAAACAAGTCACTTGAGTTTGAGCATGGAGGCTCATTCAGCTGAGGTTCCTGCTAGCTTCCCAGGTGGGGCATTAATGTAGCCTTTGTAATGAATTATTTCCCTGATTAGCAGTGTTTGTGTTTAGGATTGTCTGGTCTGGGAAGCCAAAGGAACAGTCCCCCCAAGTCTCAACATAAAATACTTGATGAAATTCAAATTACTGATTCTTCTATCAGGAACGGGTATTTCCACTGACCCGAGAAGTCTGGAAGCCTGCAGTAATGGTTTGCTCCCTGGTTTTATGACCCACTACAATTTAAAAGTTTCCTCAGTGGCCTCACTAATGTATAAGTTGGCTGAAGCCAACTCAGAAGGCCTGTCACAATGAAACTTTTGTTTAGGCTCCATTTGCTTCGATTTTAAGGATTTATTCAACACAGGTGTTCTGCAGCAGACTCAGTTTGGGTGGCAGGTCCTCAAACGAGACTGCAGAAGGCTCTGTAAGCTGGTTCCTTCATCTGTGTTGTTTGGGTGGCCAAGAACTAGGACAGCTTTCTCAAAAAAGATTTCACAAAGAACTTTGTTTTAGCACAGGGCTCTTTGAAGTTTAAAATGGAAGCTAATTTGGACAAGACATTTTCTCTGCTCTGGTTCCTCAGAAACAAGGACTTCCAGGAGGTGACGCTGGAGAAGGATGGAGTGGTCCTGCTCCAGTTTGCTTTGGCATACGGGTTCCGAAACATACAAAACTTAGTGCAAAAGCTGAAACGAGGGAAGTCGCCCTATCACTACGTTGAAGTCATGGCCTGCCCGTCGGGTAAGACTGAGCACCACTGGTACAATCCGTAGCTGTAAGAAGCTGTAGGAAACTCACTAAAATACGAGAGCAGCAGGCGATTTCTCACATCCTGAATGTTGTGGCAAAGCCTTCAAACTCTGGAGATACGATAGTCACAGCATCAGAATTTCAGAGTTGTTTGCGTGTGTGTTTTCCTGCCTAGAAGCTAGTATTTCCTCAGGATTTAAGTAATTACAGTTAAATTCCATTATACAAAATTTGCACGACTGGTGCTCTTGAGGAGGTCCTCCTGGTTTTCTGAGCTCTTTGGTACACGAGGAGATTCTTCCTCTGAAATGGCACAAAGCTGACCATCGTGCTTGTAGAGAACGCTCACTATGGCCGGTTAACAAAGTCGCTTTCTACCTGTTTTATTCCCTATTCCACTTTCTGCAACCCCTCCTATTTCTTCCTCCTGCTTCTCTTAGAATCTGCCAGTGGAGAGCACAGGCAGCCTGGACCCAGCCCGCAGTGCTGCTGAGCTGCTGCTCTCGGCACGCCGAGCGACCGCTCCCTCCCCGAGGGCCCACACAGCTGCTCAGCACCGCGCCGGGCAGCCCCACGCTGCGCAGCCCGGCTCACGGCGCAGAGCCAGCGCGTACCGCAGGGCTGCTCAGCTTACCTTCAGCTCACACTCCAAGGCCAGTCTCTCCTGGGCTGTCTTCTGGAGGCACAGGAGCCAGAGCTCCCCACTGCTCCTGACCTCTGCCTGCACTGGGGACCAACAAGCCCCACTGCAGGAGCCAAGGGCAGTTATAAGGGTGTTCTCGTTTCTGTAACTGTTTGCAGCTGCAGAGTAAATTAACTGTTGTTGGCTTGTTGGGGTGTTTTTTTTTCTGCTAAAGCTGAAGTGCTTCCCAAACTCAGTAAGGTTTTCTCACTTTGTTGCACTCAGGCTGTTTAAATGGCGGCGGTCAGATCAAACTCGACAGTGAATCCAGCAAGGAGCAGCTTCAGCAAGTCGAGAGGCTGTACGACTCTCTTCAGAGCGAAATCCCAGAGAAGAACCGGACTGTGACTGAGCTGTACGAGCAGTGGCTGGGTGGCGCGGGCTCAGAAAAGGCGGCGAGAGCTTTGCACACAGAGTACCACGCCGTGGAGAAACCGAGCGCTGGATTTAACATCAAATGGTGAAGACTGACGCCGTGAAGCCCGGATACAGACACTCGGTGCCTTTTTAACTCAGTTATATTTAAGATTCTCAAAAGACAGCTCAAGTTCTGTGCCATCCCTGGGAGTTTGCGATTTCTGACTCTCGTTAGGGATGAGAAGGTAACGCGCATATAGGCAGGCAATATTAATTCCTACAGCTTTATAGTTGTTGAAGTGATGTAAATAAAAACCAAATGCTGACTTAAAACACATGTCGAAAGAAGCAGTACTGCATCCTGGCCTCTACACAGTCGAAGAACTAAATCTGCACTCCCTTTACAACTCTGTTCCTCCCAGAACTGATGAATTTAGGGTACTGAAGGACTCGGCTTGCAGTGGGCTGTCGCCTCACTGAGGCGAGCTTCGTGCGACGTGACGGGCCTTACTCGTCCAGGCCTCGCTGTGTTACGGCTGTCTCTGGTGGGACAGCCTCGTTTCGTTACGAAGGGTCTCCTTGGACCTTGGGTCCTGTTCTTCTGTTCCACTGCTCCTGAGCGGCTGCCCTCGTGGTCCCGCTGCAGCACCTGGCCGAGGGGCTGGGTGCCCGCCGCCGGGCACCGCGGCGGAAGCGGCGTCTGCTGGGCGGTTCTGCTGCCTGCTGAAATGTGACTGGAATGAATGCTGGAGAACAAAAAGCTACAGTGATTTTTTTTGTTTTTTCTGTTAATTGTAACAATTGTCTGTAACTCTGGGCAATTCCATCTCTCTTTCTCCCCCTAAACGCGCAGTAGAGTCACAGAGCTGTCACACTCCCCGTCCTCAGCAGCCAGTTACCGACGGGTAAAACCCTTCCGTTCAGAGAAAACTATTTTTTACAGTGTTTCGAGTGAGGATTTCTTGCCATCTTTATTTCCAGCGAAGGGCAAAGTCCTTGGTGTCTGCGAAAGGTGTTGCAACAGCTAATGGCAGGTGGCTGCGAGATGTAAAATTGCAACAAGCAGTTTACCCGCACAGTCCGAGAGGTCGGTACAGACACATCTGGCTTCAGGCAGCGCGTTGCCAGACGGCGGATGGATGGGGAACGGATTTGGTCTCGTTACTGGAGACGCTGCGTGCGTGTCCTGCTCTCCGTGTTCTCACATACGGGCATTTGCAGAACTATTTACAGAAAAGCAGCGGAATGAACAACTCTGCTTTGGTCTGTTTACTCCGAGTATCAGAGTGTCTGAGGTTACCGGGGGTGGGGAGGGAAGGCGGCAGCGGGGGGCTCTGCAGCTGCGCCTGCACTCGAGGGGAAGGGGCGCTGGCAGAGGGGGGAGCTCCCCTTGCGACTGCAAGATATGAATATATGAATATTTCTCCTTTTTCCCATCACTGCTATGTGAGGAAGAAGGACTGTGCAGAGGGTAAAGCGGCTGAAACCTGACCACAAAGCCACCGCGCCGCTGTGCTCCTTCAGAGCAGATGCAGAGGGGCCTGGTGACTGCGCCCGGCCCAGGCTGCAGCCTCGCCCACACCCCCGTCCCCCCTCAGCCGCGCTCGGCTGCCGCAGGCCGGGAGCTCCGGGCTGTCGGGGAGCAGCCAGCAGACCTCGGCCTCGCCACGGCGTCCCTGGCAGCGCGCCGGCGTCCTGCTCAAGGCCTCCTCCGGCCTCTATGCAACGTAAGCCAACAGCGCAAAGGACATTTTTAAAACATTTTTAATGAAAAGCTTTACGTTTGCCAGGTGTTGCTGATCACTTAGTGAGTTCACAGTGTTGGTAAGGCGAGAGCCCCCCACGGCTTCCCCCTCCCCACCCCAGCCACGCCGTCCCACACGCTGCGCTGAACCGGGACAGATCCACCTGCGGCAGGAGACGCCGACGCAGAGCCAGCCCAACGCGCTGAAACGCCGAGCCCGTCACCGCCACGTCGGTGCGAAGAAAAACCTCCTGTTCCTGGTGAGGACACGCGCGGCCGGCCAGAAGGGTGCAAATAAATAAAACTCAAGTAGCTGGAGAGTGAACAGTGCAGGGGGGGGTCCACATTTTGTCTCTTCGCCGGTGACCACGTTACCAACGCGCGCGCCGCTAAAGCCGTCGCAGGACTCTCTGCTCGCAACGCAGCGAGAGCTCGGCTCCCGCCGGGGTACACAGGGCAGCCTGGGCTGCTCCCAGCCCCGCAGCCGCTATCAGCGGGACCAGACGCGGTCCCGGGGCCCTCCCCGAGCAGAGGCGGGCGCGTCTCCCCCAGGTGCAAACAAACCCAGAGGAGCCCCGGGAGCCTCTGCGAACGCTGCCTTTACGTTGCCACCGAGTCGCTCCGAGGCAGCAGCACCGAGGCGACGCGTGCAGCAGGACCAAGCCTTCCCCTCCCGTGGGGGAGAGCGGATTCTAGCACTAACTTCACAAAAACTAAAACCTTTGTCTAGTTTCTAGCCAGGGAAGAAACGGCCGTGAGCCAGGCGTCAGTAGTAACGGCTGCAGTTCGCAGTCCATGCATGAAAGACCCTGAAGTCAACTCCATTCCAGTGTTGGGAACGATAAAAGTTTGTGTAAAACGACAGCGTGCGGCGCAGGATGGCGGGACCAGTCCCTCCGTGCTCACGCGACCGACGCGCGACGGGCGGCCCCGAGCCAGCCGCACGCGCGGGACGCCGAGGCGCAGCCGACACCGGAGCCGTGCCCCGCGCAGCACCCTGCAAGCCCAGACCCCTCGGCGGGATCCCCACGGCTGCTCAGAGCCACCGGCGAGCCCTGGGGCTTGCCCCAAAAGAAAAAAAAAACCCACAGACTACCGGTTTGTAACGCAGCTCCCCGCCACCCGCAAACAAAAGCTCTGCGCATTTCCCAGGCTTAAAAAAATCAAAATACAGCACGGATTCTGCGCAAACTGCAGGCTCAAGAGGCTGAAGAGCCGCTCCCCAGCTCCTGCACTAAAGAAAAGGCCACGAAAAGGGAAGCTTCAGCCCAGTGGTTCCCAGTTCTCAGTCTTGGGGGGGGGAGCAGCAGCGGGCGCGCAGCGGCACGTGGTTTGCTGCCGAAAAACTGCCTCGCGCCTTGGGAAGAGTTTTACAAGGCCCGGGGGTCGGAGCGCGCTCTCCTCCGGCCCGATCTCCACCCGAGCGCGCTCCGCAGGGTCGCAGCTCCCCTGGCTCCCGCAGGCAAAGGGCTGCAGGAGGGGTGGCAGCTCCTGCACCCACCGATGTGGATGTCACGAGCACGTGCGCGTCCGCTCCTCCAAAAGACCTCCTGATCCTCGGGCAGGAGCAACCGCGGCGACCCGCTGCCGGCACCCGCGCTCCCTTCCCTCGGCGAAGCTCCCCGGGGCGTCGGGCACGGCGCTGGAGGGAGCAGAGCCCAGCAGCCGCAGAGCGAGCGGGTGAAAGACAAAAAAACCCCTTCCCGAGGGGTCTCACGGGAGCGGAGTCCGAGCCGGGCGGACGCAGCCCCGGAGGAACCCGCGACGGGACGCTGCGAGGTGGGAGCCACCGCCATGGCTGCTCACTTCTTCTCGAGGAAGGGGCTGAAAAGTCCCCAGTCGAAGGCCAGCATGGCCGGGGGATTGGGCCGCTCCTTGGGCTTCTTGAAGTTGTCCTTCTCGGTGCGGAGGGTCCTCAGCACCTCCACCGGGTCCGTCTTGCCCGTGAACTTCTGCAAGGGCTCCTCCCTGTAAGGAGATCGGCTCTGCTGTCACCGCGGGGAGCGGGATGGGGACCCCCCTCCCCGCTGGGACGGACAACGGGGGGGTCGCGTCCCCGTGCTGGGTGGCTGCTGGGGCTCACGGGGCTGCGTTGCAGGAACCCCCAGCTGGGGGGTGCAGGACCCCGCGTCCGGGCACCCTCCCCTCCCTCAGGGCTTGGATTTCCCACCGGCTGGCGAAGCCACTGGGAGAAGGGGTGACGCTGGGGGGAAACGGGGAGCAGAGCCTGGGGGCAGGACCACCCACCGGGGCCCGTCGCACCCCCCCGGTGCCGGCGCCGCTTACGTGACCCGCAGGAAGGGGTTGTAGAGGAACTCCTCCTGCAGCGTGGAGGGCACCGTGGGCAAGTCCTCGTCATCCCGCTGCTGCCGAGGAACCAGAGACATCCAACAGCCCGCCGGCACCCAGCACCCCCTCCACCCCCCCCGGCAGGGGCACGGCCACTCACTTTGGCCCACGCCAGTTTCTTCTTCACCACTTCATTCTCCGGTTCCACTTTCAAGGCGAACTTGAGGTTTCGGACGGTGCACTCGTGGCCACAGAACACCTTCTGCAGCGCCAGCGGGAAGCACCCGGCGTCACCCACGCACCCGGCGCCGGGTCCAGCCCACCCCGGTCCCACTGCAGCCCCAGCCCCGGGCACGGCGGCAGCCTTGAGCCCTCCCCCACCCCGATTCTGGGGTCCGTCCCGGGGGTGACACCAGGCACTCACCGTCTCCTTCGGCAGAGTCCCCAGGGTTTGGGTGAGGTTGGTGTACATCTGCTCCGCCGTCCCCTCGAAGAACTTCCCGCAGCCTCCCACGAACAGCGTGTCGCCTGCGGGGACAGGGGGCTGGGCACGGAGGGGACCCTGGCCCCGCTCCCGGGGACCGCGTGGGTGCTGGGTGGGAGCCCCCACGCACCGGATTCGCCCCGTGAGCGCTGGGGGGGGCGGGCAGGCAGCATGACCCCCCCATCCCCGGTACCCCCCAGTGCACGTCGTCAGGGTGGGGGTACCTGAGAACAGAGCCGGAGCGTCCGGGGAGCCGTCCTCCCACATGAAGTAGCACATGTGGCCCGAGGTGTGGCACGGGGTGAAGAGGCACCGCACCCGGATGGCCCCAAACTGCGGCAGGGGGAGAGGGTCAGGACCCCGCCGGGGCAGCCAGACCCCCCCAGACCCCTCGGCATCGCCTGCCTGGGGCCCAGCGGGTTGCAGGCACAGCGGGGGTTCGGATCAGCCCTGGGTTGCAAGCGACTGCTGCGATGGCGTTCAGCAGCAGGGTCCCCCTCAGCTGGGTCCCCCAGCGCAATCCCAGTGGGATGGGATGGGATGGGATGGGATGGGGATGGGACGGGGATGGGGACAGGATAGGGATGGGACGGGGATGGGATGGGGATGGGGACGAGGATGGGGACGGGGATGGGGATGGGACGGGGATGGGACAGGGATGGGGATGGGGACGGGGATGGGGACGGGGATGGGGATGGGACGGGGATGGGGACAGGATAGGGATGGGACGGGGATGGGATGGGGATGGGGACGAGGATGGGGACGGGGATGGGGATGGGACGGGGATGGGACAGGGATGGGGATGGGGACGGGGATGGGGACGGGGATGGGGATGGGACGGGGATGGGACGGGGATGGGGATGGGGACGGGGATGGGACGGGGATGGGACGGGGATGGGAATGGGGACGGGGATGGGACGGGGATGGGACGGGGATGGGACGGGGATGGGACGGGGATGGGGATGGGGACGGGGATGGGGACGGGGATGGGGATGGGACGGGGATGGGACGGGGATGGGGACGGGGATGGGACGGGGATGGGGATGGGACGGGGATGGGGATGGGGACGGGGATGGGGACGGGGATGGGGACGGGGATGGGGACGGGGATGGGACAGGGACGGGAATGGGACAGGGATGGGGATGGAAAGGGGATGGGGATGGGGATGGGGACGGGGATGGGGACCGGACGGGGATGGGACAGGGACGGGAATGGGACAGGGACGGGAATGGGACAGGGGATGGGGATGGGACGGGACGGGGATGGGAAGGGGACGGGAAGGGGACGGGGATGGGACAGGGATGGGACGGGGATGGGGTTTCTCCTCCAACCCAGCGTTCCCACATCCCAGGGCACAGGGAGCCCGAGCACGGCTCCAGGCAGCCACCAACCCCGTCAGGTCCCGGCTCGGTGCCGCACCGCTGGGCACCGCACCATCACCCGGCTCCGCTCCCCGCCATGGCCCCGCACCGTGCCAGCCGCCCCGCGGGGCACGACCCGTTCGGCCACGCACCGTCAGCTCCTGGCCGTGGGTCACCTTGTGCGTCAGGGCCCCGATGCGCTCGTCGGCGCCGTACACGCGCAGCCCGGGGCACAGCCGCGCCAGCTCCTCGTTGCCCCTCGCGTGGTCCCTGCGCCAGCAGAGGAAGGAATGGGCGCTCGGTCCCGCACCGGGCACGGCCACCCCCGGCCCCCCGCTCGCGCCGGTGCCCGTACCAGTGGTGGTGGGTGGTGAGGATGGCCCGGAGCACCACGTCCTCCTTCCGGATGATTTCCAGCAACTGAAACGGCCGCAGAGCAGAAGGAAGTGAGGTGACGACGCGCACCCGCTGCCACCGCGCCCAGCGCGGGACGTGTGTCCCGTACGGCTCCGCGGTGAGAGGCCCGCAGCAGCGCAGGGCTGAACCCGAGGAAGAACTTCTTCCCTCTGAGGGTGCCGGAGCCCTGGCCCAGGCTGCCCAGGGAGGCTGTGGAGTCTCCTTCTCTGGAGATATTCCAGCCTCACCTGGACGCGGTGCTGTGCAGCCTGCTCTGGGTGACCCTGCTTGGGCAGGGGGTTGGGCTGGGTGACCCACAGAGGGCCCTGCCAACCCCTGCCATGCTGGGATTCTGGGATTCTATGTTCAGCTGGAGCTTCCTCTGCTTCAGTTTGTGCCCGTTGCCCCTTGTCCTGTCGCTGGGCACCACTGGAAAGAGTCTGGCCCCGTCCTCCTGACCCCCACCCTGCAGATATTTAGAGGCATTTCTAAGGTCCCCTCTCAGCCTTCTCTTCTCCAGGCTGAACAAGCCCAGCTCCCTCAGCCTCTCCTCGTAGCAGAGATGCTCCAGTCCCCTCCTCATCCTCGTAGCCCTGCGCTGGACTCTCTCCAGTAGCTCCTCATCTTTCTGGAACTGGGGAGCCCAGCACTGGACACAGGACTCCAGACGGGTCCCCAAAGCAGCAGGGCTCGAAGTGGGGACACGCTCCCAAGCCCCTTTTCGGGGTCATTCTCGCTCGCTTTGGGGCCTGACCAGGACCCAGCCCCCCCTCCCCACGCGGGACGCGGCCCCCCCCCCCCCCCCCCCCCCCCCCGGCAGTCACAGCTCCCCCCCCCTCACCCTCCTGGGGACCGCGGGGTCCACGGCGACGGCGTCCCGCGTGGCCTCCTCGATCACCAGGTACATGTAGTTGTCCTCCAGCACCGAGATCACCTTCACCTTCATGGCCCCCCCACTCCCTGCCCACGCGTGACGCGGCGGCTACCTGCGGGCGGCCCCTCCCCGCGGCGCGCGGCCGCGCCCCGCCCCACGCAGCGTGACCCCGCCCCGAGGTGCAGTGCGGGGCGGGGTCACGCTGCGTGGGGCGGGGTCAGAGACCGCGCGGCCCCGCCCTTTTCCCCCCTCAGGAGGGGAAACCCCCCCCACCCCGCCGTGGGAGGCAGAGGGGGGGGACCCCCGCACCCCCCCCGCGAGGGGTGCGGGGAAGCAGGAGCCGAGCCGCGGGCGTGCGCGGGCACCCGGCTGCGGGGCCCCCCCCCCCGCACCCCGAATCGCCCCCGCTGCCCCCCGAGAGGGGTCCAGGTGGCCAACGACCATCGTTAGCCCCCCAAAAATATCAATAAATCAAATTATGAGGCAAAAAAATGCAGTCTCACGGGCGGCCGGCGTTCAGGAGGCCGTCGCGGTTCAGCCACTGTTTTTCTCGCCGAATTTCGTAAAATCCACCTTTTCGAAGCCAATAAAGATTGGGTGCCACGCCGCAGGCCGCTCGCCCGCCGCCATGCCACGGCGTAGCCGGCGACCGACGCCGGTGGGGAGAGGAACTGGAACCAAAAGCGTTTTGAGGGTTTTTCGCCAGTTTTAGCTGCAAAACGTGTTTGGAGAATCCCAGAATCCCAGCATGGTGGGGTTAGCAGGGCCCTCTGTGGGTCACCCAGCCGAACCCCCTCCCCAAGCAGGGTCACCCAGAGCAGGGGGCACAGCACCGTGGCCAGGCGGGGCTGGAATATCTCCAGAGAAGGAGACTCCACAGCCTCCCTGGGCAGCCTGGGCCAGGGCTCCGTCACCCTCAGAGGGAAGAAGTTCTTCCTCGGGTTCAGCTGGAGCTTCCTCTGCTTCAGTTTGTGCCCGTTGCCCCTTGTCCTGTCGCTGGGCACCACTGGACAGAGTCTGGCCCCGTCCTCCTGACCCCCACCCTGCAGATATTTAGAGGCATTTCTAAGGTCCCCTCTCAGCCTTCTCTTCTCCAGGCTGAACAAGCCCAGCTCCCTCAGCCTCCTGACACCACACGTTACTCCTGGCGAGGTCCGGAGCAGCTCTTCTGGCTGTGGGCAGGTGCTGGAGGAGCCTCGCCGCGGCCGGGAAGCGGCTTCTTCGCAGGATTCGGCACCGGCAGACAAATCCCTTCTCGGGTCGTGCGGTACGAACGCAAGCGGCGCCCAGACCACGCGTCAGAGCCGTAAGCAGGCACCCGCAACGGGCGTACGGTCGGAGGGGAAGGGTACGACAGCGCAATGCCCGCGCCCGGGACAGCTCCGGCTGCCCACGACAAGGAACGTCAGAGAGAAACGGGACGGTCCCCGCGTGCCCTCCCCAGGGCCAGGTCACCGCGCACGCCGCACGCTAAGAGCTGAACTGGCGAGGGCAGAGCAGGCCTGTCACCAGGAACTGGTTTTAATGGAGCCAGAAGCAACAGACTTAGGCAATAGCAGCACGAAGTACAGTTTCACCCTTCAGCTGGCAACGTAGCTACGCATTCCGTCTCCGCTCCACACGCAGACGTCTCGGGCCCCGGTCCCGCTGCCTGCGTTGGCGTCGGGTTCCTACACAAATGGCAGGAGATTTTTTTCCTAGAGCTCACGGTCTGAGCCTTCCCTGCCCCAGACTCTGAGCCACGGACCAACACTGGTAAAACGATCTGCCTGTGACACACGTGACAGTTTGAGAGCCAGCAACAGAAGGATAAATATTCTTCATCATAATATAAATATGTTGTAGAACATCTCAACAAGGGCAAAGTGCTTTTTTTTTTTTCCTTAACTAAAACAAAATAAAACCCTAAATACGACTGTCTCAACCAACAACAGAAGGTTCAACTCCTAAAACATCTGAATAGGCTAAATTACACTTAAACGGACGTTAAAGTGATGCAGGCAGCGTGCTCAGTCCTTTGGGACCCGGAAGTTATCCTTCTCCCTTCTGATGGCCCCCATCGTTCGGATGGGGTCGGTCTCCCCCGCGTGCTGCTGAACCGTCTTCTCCCTGCCAGGAAGGAACACCAGGCACAGCCAATGCAGAGGCTGCAAGATAAACATCTCCTCCACGAAGTCACCACCGCCACGTTTCGCCCGCGTCGAGGGGAAATGTTGTGCTTGAGATCAAAGATTCGGGGCTTTGGCACGGGCTTCTCAGCTCCCCTGGCTTAAACGCTCCCTGGCAAGAGGAAATCGCAAACGCTCTCGGGCCGTGCACAGCGCCTTGGGCTGCGCCCGTCCGCCAAACTCTGCCTGACGAAGGAACGTAATTACAGCGCGAAGCTTGTTCTGTCTCCTGAGTCAGGGACGTCAGCCCTGGCAGGGATGCTCACAGAATCCCAGGATCCCAGCATGGCAGGGGTTGGCAGGGCCCTCTGTGGGTCACCCAGCCCAACCCCCTGCCCAAGCAGGGTCACCCAGAGCAGGGGGCACAGCACCGCGGCCAGGCGGGGCTGGAATATCTCCAGAGAAGGAGACTCCACAGCCTCCCTGGGCAGCCTGGGCCAGGGCTCCGTCACCCTCAGAGGGAAGAAGTTCTTCCTCATGTTCAGCTGGAGCTTCCTCTGCTTCGGTTTGTGCCCATTGCCCCTTGTCCTGTCGCTGGGCACCACTGGAAAGAGTCTGGCCCCATCCTCCTGACCCCCACCCTGCAGATATTTAGAGGCATTTCTAAGGTCCCCTCTCAGCCTTCTCTTCTCCAGGCTGAACAAGCCCAGCTCCCTCAGCCTCTCCTCGGAGGAGAGATGCTCCAGTCCCCTCCTCATCCTCGTAGCCCTCCGCTGGACTCTCTCCAGTAGCTCCTCAAAACCACAACCCTTCACATCTCCCTGCAGCAAGCTTCTGCCAGGACAGCAACTGCCCTCTGCTGTACTCATCCTTGGCTGGCAGATGTTTTCAGGAGGTTATGGACAGCATCCCAACAGGAATGCGCTAGGCAGGAGAGCAATTCCCGCTTGTGGCTCTTTTTTTGGAGACCTCCCTCCCACATCCCCCCTCCAAACACAAGGACCATCCCACCCCCGCGTCTCCTCCGTACCTCACTCGCATGAAGGGGTTGTACGTAAACTCTTCTGCGATGGTGGAGGGTATGGTTGGCTCTCCACTGTCGTACTTTGCCTGTAACAAGGGAGAGGTTTCTGCTCAGGGAGGAAGGTTTCGGTGAACCAGAAGCGTCCCGTGTATTAACCCCGTGGGGTTAGGGCTGCACCCAACTGCCCGAGCTGCTCCTCAGGCCGGGCCCTGCCCAGGGCCACGCACACAGCCGGACAGACGAGCACCGAGGGACACACAGAGCGACCTGGGACAGAGCTGACCCTCCCAGGCAGACGCAGCATCGGCCTGTAATTACACCAAGAAGTTTCCAGGGAGGGTGACATCTCCACCAGAGAGCAAACCCTCTTCTCCGGGCCGCACACAAACCCTGTTCCCCAAGACATCGCTCCCCTGGACACACCACAGCTCCTGGCTCTCAACTCCAGTCCCTCGGCTTCTCTTTCTCCCCAACATCATCTCCTCTCCCCGGCCTCCTCAGAGAGGCTCGGCCTCCATGAATGCATCAGTCTAGGGAAAGGAACCAGCTCACCTTGGCCCAAGCAAGCTTCTCCTGGATAGCGACATTATTGGGCTCAACGTGTCGAGCAAACTTAAGATTGTTGATCGTGTATTCGTGCCCGCAGTAAACTCTCTAGGAAGGGAAAGGGAGAGTGACACTGGGTAACTCTGAAGGCCCCAAGGTGGAGTGCTGGGTACCATCATCACTGTCACGGTACGGCGGGAACAGAGCCAACCCCCGGGACACGCGATGCTCTCCACCGGGGACACGCGCAGGAGGAGCGCCCGGAGCGGTCAGCCAGGGCTGGGACCCGCCAGGGCTGGGACCTGCCAGGGCTGGGACCCGCCAGGGCTGGGACCTGCCAGGGCTGGGACCTGCCAGGGCTGGGACCTGCCAGGGCTGGGACCCGCCAGGGCTGGGACCCGCCAGGGCTGGGACCCGCCAGGGCTGGGACCCGCCAGGGCTGGGACCTGCCAGGGCTGGGACCTGCCAGGGCTGGGACCCGCCAGGGCTGGGACCCGCCAGGGCTGGGACCTGCCAGGGCTGGGACCCGCCAGTGCCACCTCCCAATTCGTCGGCAAGCCTGACGAAAGCGCCCAGGCACCGCACCTCGCCAGCCTTTAACAAGCAGCCCCTACTCTTTCCCCCCAAAGCACAAACGTATTTGGGGTCGGTATTTTCCTTCCCAGAGGACTCCAGCATCAAAGACAGCTCCCGAGGTAAGCATCCACTCCTTCAACACAGGAGAAATCCTCGCTTTGAAGGGCAGTATTAGTAGGCAGCCGGTTTCTTTGATGTCTCTAGGAGCTCCTGGCCAGCTCACTCCCGCGCAGACGGAGAGGTTCGTACCGTTTTGGGGTCCAGGCCGCCCAGAATCTCAATCAGCGCTCTGTACATCTCCTCCGGGGTTCCCTCGAAGAATTTCCCGCAGCCGGCCACGAACAGCGTGTCACCTGCAAGGGAGGCGTTGACACGGCGTCAGGACCGGACGAGGCTGGTGACACCGACCCGCGGTCCCCGAGGGCGCAGTCCCACCATGGCTGTCCTCGCTGCAGCTCAGCAGGAGGCACGGGGGAGCCAGGCTGGGCTCAGTGCTACGTAAACCCACGCGGCAAACGCAGCTTCTAACGACGCAGGGAACCCCACAGCCTGGCCGACAAACCACGCCGGCGCTTCCCCACCCGTGGGCAGCCTGCTGTCCCCTCCCGTCCCTTCTAGCGTGGACCAGGATCGCTTGTTCTCTTTGCTACGAAGCTGAACAAAGCTGAGTCTGCATTTTCTCCCCGGTGCCCCCTAAAATCTTAATCTTAAGCCGTTACTGCTCCCCCACATCAGCTGGTGCACGCTCCGGAGAACGCCCGTCGGGAGCGGGACGACGTGGCAGGCCGGGGAGAGCGGGCGCAGTCTCAGGGCAGGGGAACCCTGCTCTCCAGAATGGGATCCAGAACCTGGCTACCAGAGATGGAGCGCCAGCCCTCTCATACTCCCCTGTTCTCTCTTCTCTCCGTTTTGTTACAGACACGAGGACAGAGACACGGAAAAGCAGCAGGTTTTGGAATCAGCCACCGTTTGGCCTGAGACAGTAAGGGAACAGCTCTCGTTTGAAGGAACAAAACGCCAGATGCAGGACTCTAGCACTGGCCCAGGCTGCCCAGGGAGGCTGTGGAGTCTCCTTCTCTGGAGATATTCCAGACCCGCCTGGCCGCGGTGCTGTGCAGCCTGCTCTGGGTGACCCTGCTTGGGCAGGGGGTTGGGCTGGGGGACCCACAGAGGGCCCTGCCAACCCCTGCCATGCTGGGATTCTGTGACTCATCCGGGGCTCGCTCCTGATGTTGCTTGCAGGGTGTCCAGCAACAGTTTACAAACCCAGAGGGGTTTCACCTGCAGTTACCACTTGGTAGCACTGGGTGAGGGGTCACGAGGAGGACGTTAACCAGCGGCTCTGGCAGTCAGGGAGGAACGAGCACCCAGAGTCCGGAGCGCACAGGCGGAGCAGCAGCTCCTTCCTTTACAACACGGCCGGCCGGCAAGGCAACCTCCCGCCTCCTCACCTGTAAAGACAGCAGGCGGCTCGGAGCTGTTTGGCTTGGTCACATAATAACAGATGTGTCCAGAAGTGTGACACGGCGTACAGAGGCATTTCACGTTAAGAGATCCCACCTGAGGAGAAGGCAGAAGACTAGAGCTTAACCTCCTGCTTGCTGGCATTTGTATGGTTAGAAGAGAATTGCAACCATTACGGCGGTCTAGCAGTCCGATAGGGAAATTCTCACGTAGCCGGCGAGTAAACATCGTCTCTGCTCCTGGGAGAGTCCAGCTAGAGAGTTTTACTGCAGGGACTTGGAGGGGAGCTGCTTCCTCCTAGCAGGTGCTGTGACAAAGAGAACTGCCAGATCCGTTCATTTACATGCAGAGGGACTCCGCGTCTGGCTGGCAGCAAGAGCAAACAGATCCAGGGCAACACGAAATCCTACACGAAGTTAATCAGGCGTAAAAGGCTGCAAATAAAAATGAAGCTGAAGGGGAGCAGTGGATGACACTCAGGAAAAGGGAAGGATTAAACACGTTCATGAGGCCAAGGCGGTGCTTCCCCCACAGCCCCAATTCACACACCTCCCCACCTATTTATAATTTATATATGTATATATTTATATATGTATATATTTATATATGTATATATTTATATAGTTATATAGTTATATAGTTATATAGTTATATAGTTATATAGTTATATAGCAGTGTGCCCTGGCTGCCAAGAAAGCGAATGGGATCCTAGGATGCATGAGGAGGAGTGTGGCCAGTAGGTCGAGGGAGGTTCTCCTCCCCCTCTGCTCTGCCCTGGGGAGGCCCCATCTGCAATGCTGTGTCCAGTGCTGGGCTCCCCAGTTCAAGAAAGATGAGGAGCTACTGGAGAGAGTCCAGCGGAGGGCTACGAGGATGAGGAGGGGACTGGAGCATCTCTCCTACGAGGAGAGGCTGAGGGAGCTGGGCTTGTTCAGCCTGGAGAAGAGAAGGCTGCGAGGGGACCTTAGAAATGCCTCTAAATATCTGCAGGGTGGGGGTCAGGAGGATGGGGCCAGACTCTTTCCAGTGGTGCCCAGCGACAGGACAAGGGGCAACGGGCACAAACTGAAGCAGAGGAAGCTCCAGCTGAACCCGAGGAAGAACTTCTTCCCTCTGAGGGTGACGGAGCCCTGGCCCAGGCTGCCCAGGGAGGCTGTGGAGTCTCCTTCTCTGGAGATATTCCAGCCCCGCCTGGCCGCGGTGCTGTGCAGCCTGCTCTGGGTGACCCTGCTTGGGCAGGGGGTTGGGCTGGGGGACCCACAGAGGTCCCTTCCAACCCGAACATTCTGTGATTCTCTGATTTCTGTGCTCCCTTCTTCGCCGCTGCCCCCCCAGACGCACCACAAGCCTAGCAGTGACATTCATGCCAGCCTGCACACCTCGCAGCAGTTCACGTCATCTGCCAGCTCGCCTGTAAACAGAGCCAAGTTCCAACGAGGTTTGCTGCTTCAGCTCTGGAAAAGCAATGCGGGCAGCTAGCACTGCTGGCCCACCTTCTCCTCACCCCCGCGCCAGCCTTCGCTCACAGAGGGCCCCTTGCACTCGTTCGGTGCTAACCGGGCTCTACGCAGGGCACGGGCCTGTCCCTTCCCACGTCGGCTCTGCCCGCCCCAGCTAAGGCAGCTGTCAGGGAGCGCAGGGACGGCCAGCACGCCCCAGGCCAGGCAGGCGGCTGAGCCACGCCAACGTTCTCACCAGTGCCATACCACCGGCCACAGCAAGACAGAGGGGCTGCGGTCACAGGGCTCGAAAAGGGCGAACGCTGGACTGAAACTATCAGCTACATCCAAGAGATGCTACACGGTAAAAGAGCGGTGACCACAACGTTAACTCCAGCTGGACAGCACGGGTCCAGCCTTAAAGCTGTCACACGAACAGGAGATGCCCCCAGCCCCGTCCCACAGCTCACTGCCTTTACCTTGAGCGATGTCAGGTGAGACACTTTCTGCGTCAGCGCTCCAACTCTGCTGTCTCCCCCATACACGCGCAACCCCGTCTCCATCTTTACGAGCTTCTCATTTCCTCCAGCATGGTCCCTGCAAGGTCAGAAACATGGATTGGGGCAGGGATGAAGACAAATTTATCGTAACTCAGACTGCAGTGGTAACCTCCAGGTGCCCATTTCCGATCAGCTGTTCTCCCAGTATCTGACACTGTCCTCATATCACAGGACATGCCATATCAGCATGGGTGGAGACAATTTCTCCAGTAACTGAGGCAGTGAGAGTGGGGCACAAGTCCCTACAAGCTCAAACTTCATCGGGAAACAACAGCCTCAAGGGCTCACAGCCAGGTCTCCAGTAACTAGGGCGGGTAGAGACTGGGATAACTGGGACATGTGTAATTCAGCGTCCCACAAGGCATCGTGGAGCACGCACACAGATGTCCAAACAGCTCACCAATTGCTTGTGGTGCTGGTCCTGCCAGCTCAGGGCTGGCTCTCCAGCCACAGAGGTGGCTCCAGCACGACCCACAGCAGAGGTTACTCTGGTTCAGCCCTGCAAAACTCCTAAAGCAAATCATTCATCTTCACAGCCCTGGCAGAGTTAATCTGCAACGCAGGTAATCCTCCCGCAAGCGCTGACTGCGAGCAGCACGCCTCACAGGCATGTCCTAGCACCTCGGGGTGAGGGTGCTCCCTCCCGCGCTCCACAGCTACCTTCACACACATTTATTTCACCAGGCACCTGGAAGAAGTCAGCGTTTTACAAGTTAAAGGCACTGACACACAGGGCTTGCACCCCAGACAACGCATCCGGTCACATCAAGCCCAAGAGAACGCTTCCTGAGCTCTGATCCCTCTCCTCACAGCTAAGCTCCTGCTTAGAGAAGACCAACTCGATCCAGAGAAGCAACAATTCTTGACTGCTGGTGTTTATGCAGAGGGGAGAGGGATCCCACTACAGCAGACAGTTACCAGTGATGATGTGTGGTCAGGACGGTGGTCAGCTTCACGCCGTGCTTTTTGACCGCATCCAAAACCTGCAGGCACAGGGCACAGCAAGAGCGTTACAACTCCCCTGAAACGACTTCGCAGCACGCCCGGTGCCTGGGCTAACCCGGACACAGCTGCTCCAGGGTTTGAGAGCCACAGCAGCAGCTCTGCAGAGAGCTCATCCCTCTCCAGGTCGCAGTCACAGATCAGGACACGAGGTTCCCTGATCCAGCTAGGCACGACCAAGCCCTCAGTCCCATCTCCTCTTTTCTGCGCTACATCGAACTACGGGCAAAAAAACCAAATCAGGTCAACAACGTGATCGTCAGGGACGAGCCACCTCAGCCCAGAAGCAGCCTGCCCGTGAAGCCCTGTCCGCACCGACGCGTGGCCAGCGTCTCCTGCCTCTCCCCCACGCACAAGCCAGCGTGTCACTAACGCTCTCGTGGACGTCTGAACATGAGGAGGAACTTCTTCCCTCTGAGGGTGACGGAGCCCTGGAACAGGCTGCCCAGGGAGGTTGTGGAGTCTCCTTCTCTGGAGATATTCCAGACCCGCCTGGACAAGGTCCTGTGCGGCCTGCTGTAGGTGACCCTGCTTCGGCAGGCGGTTGGACTAGATGACCCACAGAGGTCCCTTCCAACCCCTACTATTCTGTGATTCTGTGATTCTGTGATGTGGCAGCCTGGCCAGATCTCCCAGACCCGCAGTGGTGAGCGCCCTGCTCACACGGCGTTACCTTCTGGGGCTGCACAGGATCGACTATCGCAGCCTCCTTCGTCTCCTCGTCGATGAGGAGGTACATGTAGTTGTCTGTGAGGGCTGGGAGTGATTCCACCTTCATGTCGGCTTGCGTGACCGTCTTCAACTTCCTCCGCTCGTGCTCCGTGTGCAGGAAGACAGCTCGCAGCTGCGCTGGACCTGGGGACCCCAAAACAGTCGAACCTCAGGTTAGCCCAGGGAGGGGAACAAGGGGGACAGAGCACAGCAGGTCCCCCAGCCCCAGAGAAGGCAGGGTATGGACAGCCCAGCCTTCCTCCTTCAGAGGAGGAAGAGAGAGGCCACCACGGGACAAAGCCTCAGTGCCTGGCTGTGTCACCTTGTGCCCCATGGCGCGGGAGGCTCTCGGTGCCCTACAGCTGCCCCAAAGTGGGGTGGGACACTTTGCTCCCAGAGATGTGCTCATGCAGGGAAAGTGCTGTATCATTGGAGACAAGATTTCAAGGGGCAGAAAAGCAGAACGGAGAGGGAACAGCCAGGCAAAGGTCAGCCTGGGACAGTGACTTTGCAAAATAAGGACAAAATGCCACGTTACAGCCAAAAGACAAAAAAGCTGGGGGAGAGAAATAGAGAAACACATACACTGCTACAACAGAAATATCTGGTTCCTTACTCGGGGAAATCACACCCCGCACAGCGCGTGGAGGGAAGACAGGCTCTCTGCACGCAAGGCAAGGCTCCCTGCCTGCCCAGGCACCAGCCACGCACTGCGGGCAAGTTTTCTTGCTCACGGGCCACCTTAATGCAACAGCATCACGTCGCTATTTGCTTTTGGTTAAATGTTTAATCAGGTCCAAGAAGCAAATCTAATTCCAGATACAAATAACCTGGGCTCCACTGTTCAACTCACAGATAGGCAGTAAGTAAAGAAACAACCAAGCCCTACGAGGCTCTGCCAGAAAAACAAAAAAGGAGTGAAGAGGACAAGGTCTTGCATTGCTGGGGCCCTGCGCCCTGGGTCCATACACACCAGGGAAAGAGGTGCCAGTCTCTGCGAACCAGAAACCAGTTGTCTGAACGCCCAGCGCCCTCGCACACCACCGAAGGTGACCGCGTTGGTCCGAGCTGTGCTGGCTCAGCCGCTGCCTCATTTCTCACCACTGACTCTCGCCCTAAGGCTCCCGACGCTCGGTCGCCTCCGTCCGTGCCAAAGGGAGGGGTCACCACGCTCGTAATCAACCTGCTCCACTCTCCCAAAACAGGGCAGTGCTGCCCTGCCCCGATAAGAGCCCGCCGTGGGGAGCAGAGGCCCCACAGCGCGGGTGCAGCCCGCATGGGCAGCCCCCCTGCAGCCCCACAGACCCACCCGGCCAGCGAGGCTGCAGAACCCAGAGCCAGGCTCCGACCGGGGCGTGCAGCGGCCGCTGCTGCAAACCCGGCCCTCTGGTACCGCTGTCCTGCCCAGGACTTCGTCCCTTCTACCTCCGCCATCTCTCTCGCCTATGAGGGCAGTAAGGAGGGAAGAGGGCAGTAAAATAAAACCCAGCGCTGCACAGAAAACCCCAAGGCACGACAGCGTAGGCAGGCACTGGGTATGTGACGGCGAAGGCACACAGTACTGAGAAAAGCGTCCCTACCTGCCGAGTGTTCCTCTGGAGCAGGAGAGTCCTTTAAAAAAAAAAAAAAAGGACAAAACAAACAAACTAAACCCCTTAGTATTCCTTGCTTGGGAAAAAAGTATCAAAGGCTCTTTAACTGCTCCCTAACGTGAAGCACTTTTCTTTTGGATGCTATCCGTCACAAGAGCTACAGGCACTGCCTGTTTGTCTGCATGCTAGGCACTAACTGGAAAAACAAACAAACAAACAAACAGACAGAAGAAAACACAACCTTAACTTCCAGTCAAAGGAATTATTCACACACTGAAAACGCTTTCTTCCTATGAACCATTTCTAACCTTGGCCACGATCCCCAAGTCTCTCCGCATGTTTAATTCACAATTCTTGCAGAACAAACAAACAAGCTACGCCGCGTAAATGGAAATGTTTTCTCAAATGTAACTTAAAGGAATGAGAAAATATCTATGAAGTATGAAACCCATTCTGAACTCCTATAGAATCACAGAATCACAGCATGGCAGGGGGTGGAAGGAACCTCTGTGGGTCATCTAGTCCAACCCCCTGCCGAAGCAGGGTCACCCACAGCAGGGTCACCTACCAGCAGGCTGCAGATGACCCACAGAGGTCCCTTCCAACCCCTACTATTCTGTGATTCTGTGATCTGCAGCTAAGCTGCACCTCTCGACGAGCGGCCCAGAAGGGCTCTCCCGCAGGCCCAGCGCTGCTCGTGCGAGCAGGGCGCGTGCTCAGACCCCGCTCTGCTCCAGGAACCCCCCAGGTGATGATGCCCAACCCCTGCCCTGGCCCAGCACCACCACAGACCATCTCAGGTCTGCGCTGAGGTCAATGTCCGCTGACTTCGTTTTCGCTCCGTTCCATAACGCGCCCCTCCCGACTCCATGCCCGAAGCAGAGAGGACCGGGGAGAGCAGAGCAGCAGCCTCCGCACCACACGCTCCGGCTTTCTGGAGCGGCTCCTCCACGCAGCGTGAGTCACCGAGAGGAGAGGGCGTGCAGATGGGAAACCACCAGGCGAACGCGTACGTGCAGGAGGCTGACGGCGAGCAGGCAGCAGCGCAGCTCAACAGCAGGCTCCCTCCGAAAAGGGGTGCTTCACGCGTGTTTTCTCCGTAGCGTTTTGGTTTACTCATTTTATTACAGAAAAGAATGGAAAATTCCTGTTTCAAACCTGGCTGTCACTCAGAAACGCCCGCACGCGCGTACCCAGACGGGCATCCCTGCGTTGCCTCACCCGAAGGAGCACGGCAGTCCCTTTCCACGCGCTCTGCGCAGGGATGTTTGCTGGCTGCCCAGCAGGTCTGCGGCTCCTCACGCCAAGCGAGCCGGCCCCACACCCCCGGGTGACTCCTGCTCGACCTGGCAGAGGCCGCGGGCAGCACGGCTGCGCGGGACGGGCACGCACCCAGCCACAGCACCCACCCCGCAGCCCGGGCACCGCAGCAGAGCTGCCGGGCGCTCGGCCGGACCCAGCTGCTCCCAGGGCAGCAGCAGGGTTTCCCAGTCCGGCCGTTCCTCCCGGTGGACACCGGCTGGCCGAGGCCAGGTCTCCGGCCTGGAGCGGTGCGCAGGGCCTCTGGCCAGGCTGAAGCCCACGCTCCGGGTTCAAGGAGACGCTTTCGGAACTCAGGCCCTGGATTTCGACCTAGAGCCCGGGGTTGCTGTTGACGCTGCCAGCACAGCCTGGCACCCGTCAGACCCCGCTCGGACACCGGCCGCAGGCCCCCCGGTCCCCTCCCCGGCGCCCCGGGAGCCCCGGCCGCCCCCGGGGGCGAAGAGCCAAGCTCTGACCGAGCAGACCCCGACCTGCTCGGGGCTGCGGCCCCGCTTACAAACCCGGGCTCGCCCCGGAGCCGGGAAGCGAGGAACCGCCGCCGAGCTCCCGCCGGGCCGAGCCCGCCCCGGCCCCGCGGCCAGGCCCTCCCCCCGGCCCCGGCCGGGTGCCGGCAGCCGCCCCCCTCCCCGCGGGGCCCGGTCCCCGCTCGCCCCCGGCCCGGCCCCCCGCGGGGAGCAGCCCCGGCGCCGCTCGCCGCACGTACCGGCTCGGAGCAGGGCCCCGGCTGCCAGGGCGGTGCCCAGGCCCCGCCAGCCCCCGCCGAGCATGGTGCGGCGCAGCCCCGCCCGCCGCCCAGGCCCGGTTACCTTCGCTCCCCGCCCCGCGGCCGGCCCCGGGGAGGCGGGAAGGCCCCGGTGCGCGGCGGGGGCGGCGCTGCGCCCGCCCGGCCCCCTCCTTCCCCCGGCGGCGGTCGGCGGGGCCGGGCGGGTCCCTCAGCCGGGGGAGGTGGCGGCTGCGCGGCTGCGGGCCCGGCCCAAGGGCAGCGCGGTCATGGCGGCCCGCAGGCCGCTGTCCCGCTTCTGGGAGTGGGGCAGGAACATCGTCTGCGTGGGGCGCAACTACGCCGAGCACGCCGAGGAGATGGGGAGCGAGCCGCCCCCCGAGCCTCTCTTCTTCCTCAAGCCTTCCTCGGCCTACGTGCGCGAAGGCTCGCCCGTCGTCCGGCCCTACTACTGCAGCAAGCTGCACCACGAAGTGGAGCTGGGAGTGGTGGTGGGGAGGAGAGCGCGGGCCGTGGCGCGGGAGGCCGCCATGGAGCACGTGGCGGGCTACGTGCTGTGCTTGGACATGACGGCCAGGGACACGCAGGAGGAGTGCAAGAAGAAGGGGCTGCCCTGGACCTTGGCCAAGGGCTTCGGATCGTCGTGCCCGGTCAGCGACTTCGTGCCCAAGGAGGAGATCCCCGACCCTCACAAGCTGAAGATCTGGCTCAGGGTGAACGGGGAGCTGAGGCAGGAGGGGGAGACCTCCTCGATGATCTTCTCCATCCCTTACCTGATCAGCTACATCAGCGAAATATTCACCCTGGAAGAAGGGGACTTGATTCTGACGGGCTCTCCCAAAGGAGTTGGGTCTGTGCAGCCCGACGATGTGATAGAGGCCGGGATAACCAACGTCCTCTCCATGCGGTTCAAGGTGACGCAGCAAACGCGTGGCTCCTAACGGGGAGCTGGGCTGCGCAGGAGGAGGCTCTCCTGGGAGCATCTGGTGAACCGAGAGGCACAGAGCCTGTCCTGTACGTCGAGCGCTTCCCCCGCCCAAGCGTCTGACGGACTGCCACGCATCGAAGACACGCAACCCGTGAGCTCGAAAGGCGTTGGACTCAAACAGCCCCCTTCCATGGGGGCTTCAGCCTCCGCTGGGGCTGCGGACCTGGAGCCCGACCCGGCGTGGGGCTGACGGGTGGTACCGGAGCTGCACCGTGGAACTGTTGATGGAGACGGCGTGCCGGCCAGCCGGGGAGGGGAGCTGGGCTGGCTGTCCGCTGTGTGCTCTGCTGTCCTGCCGATGCTCTGAGCTTTGCCAGCGTATTGCCTTGAAGTAAAAATTTCAAATCAAACCGTTGAAACGGTGATGTAGGAGCTAAAGCTCAGCCATGCTATGTAAAATCAAAGATGCGTGCGTAACAGTAAATCAACAATTACAGCTGCAGAACGAATTTCTCTCCTTGGGGTGTTCTATAACAAAAAGATGTTTGCTTTTTAGATTAGTTTCACGATTCCTCCGTGCGTTTTTCAAATGTGCAAATTAAATGAGGATTGCTTTCCCTCCCTCTCCAAGGGGCGGAATGCGGCGGGAAGCGTGCCAGATGCTTGGCAGATTGTTTTTTCCTAAACTGAGCTTTAAATATACTTCTAAATGTAAAATAATACAAAAGATCAAGAATAAAGAAGCTCATTGGTAAAGATAACCGGTAAACTCGTCTTTACTTTTACCGATTTAAATATATTTTTAATAGAAATCTAACTGCAAAAGTACCATTACCTACATAACGCAGTGCAACAGTTGGAGTTTTTAAATATTTCCAGCTGTCAAAAAGCCTGGCTGTGTAACTTTTCCCGTCTCCGAACTCCAGCTGATCTAACGCTCCCTACCAGCCTGCGTGACAGCGAGTTCTCTTTCCAGTCGATGGGGTGATCAAGTTGTAAAATGTAATTAAGAAACCACTCCCCCCGCACACATCAAAACTTACCGTTTTCGAAGGTTGCACAGAACTGACTCATTTCTAACAAAAACAGATGGACTATTTTTTTACGTACGTGCAAGCACCGAAGTTAAATGCTTCCACTTGCGGGAGCCAGATCCTGACCACCACTTTGTTCTCAAAAGTGCGTTTGGAGAGCCTTGCTGGGAAAGCGGCTGTGGCCCAGAGACAAGCACCTCTGTGCAAGAGCAGCGTGGTCCAGGAGACTGCAAATCACGCGGCAAAAAGAAAGCACAACATGTTGCGGAAGAAAAATAGCATTTTTTGTATGAATTTGCTTCTCCAGCTGCACACACCTGTAGCACAGCGCCGCGCGCCCCTGCGCCGGGTCCCGATCCTGCGAACGTGCGCACAGCTCGGTTCGCTGCATTTTGACTGAAGCCAATGGCTTAAAGCACGTGTGGAGGTTCCTTGTATGATGAGTGGACATCATTAGGGTGAATGACTATGAAAGAGGAAGGATTACATTCACTTTCTGTACTGTTTGCTTTTCTTCGTACCTGTCAAAGGGCACACCTATGGCAACAGCAGCAATGCATCATGTGTGGTTTTGTCTGTTTATCGATTGCTGAGCCGAGCTGCGATTAAAATTAAATAGAATTAAAATTAAAATTAACAGAAATGTTCACTTCAGCTTTTCCAGCCGTAACAGCCGATACTCTGAAGCTGTGGCTGCAACTGGAGAGACGCAGCAGCCCAACACCAGCGACATTTTTTTGTGTGTTTAGTCCCCCGTTCCCACTCATGTGAGTAGGGGGATGCAATCTTGGAGTACTGCTTGTCAAAATCCACTGTTTCTGTAGTTGTTCTCTCTCTGCCACATTGCTTTAAGGGGTAGGTAGTGAACCAGGGGTGATCAGAGCTCCTCCAGGCATTCTAGCCTAACAAATATTTTGCAAGAGGAGGGCCGTGGTATCTTCCCACCGTTTGAAACAGGCCATCTCCTGATATGCTCAGGAGGTGAGGACCAGCGGATGCAGCAAATACACCAGCTGCAGGGGAAGCTAAGGACAGAAACAGATTAAAAAATAGGAAAAAATACATGGAGAAGGGCAAAATGTACATACCTAGGTTCTTTGCATTCAGCTAACAACAGCTATCTTGGTGGAGTCCTTTCTTCTCTGCCCCTTACAGTCTTAGCCTGACTGGCTGGTTGTCAGAGGTCCCTGGTAATTGATTACTCCGTTCTAATTAGACTTCGTTTGCCCTAAAGAAAAGCAGCCTTGCAAACATCAGGGCTGTGTCCATGCAGGAAGTTCCATGTTGGAGTGACCAACGTAAACCACAAACCCAGACAGTGTTTTGAAGTGGGTCTTTATTTTTTGAACTAACACGAAAGTAGCAAGGCAGTTAAAAACACAAAGCTCAACAGATCTGTCCTGTACTATTTGTTATTTCCGATTTTTAAAAATGTATTCTAAACCAAGTGAGGAAAGACTCCATTCCCTTTGCAAGGCGGGTAGAACTAACTTTTCTTAAGCTGAGGCCCTAGTACACTTTTTAAAGTACAATCACCTGGAAAAGATCCACACAGAAGCCCACTTACAGGGCTTGGTAATGCATATTCCTTCTTTACCATCAGAACATGCTCAGCAAAATATGACAACATTCTACCTCTAACAACACAGTGACAAAACAGTCTTTTTCCTAGCTGTTATCAAGCCGTTTAGAGCAACCTCTTATTTGCAATCTCTTTTCCCCACAAGCTCTGACTGGCCTCTACAGGGTCTGCCAGTCTGCATGAAAGAAGACTCACTTTCAGTCCGGTTCTCCGGCTGGGTGACAAAGCAGCCTGTGAAAACAGAATCACAGAATATAGAAATAATTAATGGTCTTTGGTTTTACTGGTGTATAGCACTTGGAAATACATTATTTTCAAATATCACACAGCATATTTAATTGAAAAATTTGGTTATACATATTTTACATTACTCTGTACATGAGTACACACGTTTTATGCTATATACCTGCCACTACTGAATAAAACACTGTAATTTTTTTCCTGGAAATAGAGGCAGAGGGTGGGAGAGATGGGAGAGTAAGAAAGGTTTTGCTAGGAAGGGCAAAAAATGATTAAAAAACGGAGTCAGTTTAGAGTTGTGCTAGAACGGGCAGTTCTATGAAAAAGGAATCCAGTCGGTATACAGCATGCAATCAAAAAAGTAAAGGATACTGCAAATCATAGCAGATCTTTTAACAATTGCTCCAGGCGTGTGAATCTAATACTGTTGTTACTTTAAGGAGAATTGCAGATTTTAGCCATACCTAATCACATTATTTCCAAAAATACAGGTAGCTGAGAAATACACCTGGGTAACCCCATACAATCTGTTACACGTGTCGGCTGCGCCTTATTCTTGCAAACGGGTACCATTAACTTTATTCATTACAAGCCTACAGCCACAGAAGTCAGTGACCAAATCACGTATACACGCTTTGGAAATACCAGCCCCTTAATCAGCGTGGGCTGAGAGCAGTTTGTGCCTTCCATAGTTTGCCCGAAAGAGGCCTGCATGTATCTGATCCTGCAGGGACATCCCCTAGTGCTGAAATTATGACAAAGACTCTTTACTTGGAATATTCAGAGGATGTACAAAAATTAACTCTTATTTTTGAAAGTTCAGCAGATTTGACATGGAATTTTTCATTATTAAATATACTACTGAAGGAGAAACAGCCACTGCTTTAAATTAACATTAAATACTAACTTTAACATAAATCTTGCTTCGTTCCAGAAGAAGTTGCCATTTCAATGCAGTCGTCTTGTCGTCTGTTAGAGCGAGGAACTCAGGGACCTATTAGTAACAGGACATCACAGAACACTTCTTCAGCATATAGTTACAGCATCTCCACAACAAAATGTTGATGAAAAGAGCATCTTACGCATTTTTATGCATTTCTAAGCTGTATTTTTCTATTTTAATGTAGTGTTTGGTGTGATACATGTACTAAGACAGATTAATCAGAATAAATTGCAGGGTGTTTGAGAATGAAAGTTAGGGAGTTCCAACCATGTTCTCAGAAAAGTGTGAATTAATTAAGATAAAGCAGTATTCTGAATAGAGTATTCACTCTTAATTGGACATGTTTCTTCTTCTTAGCAGCTACTGACTTCTAACTTTTGACTTCTTAAAAAGCCGTGTGTGTGTAGATATATCCATATGCACGGGTGGGTTTTTTACCCGGTATACACACACACACACACTTATATACAAAGAACATTTACATATATTTGTACTTTGCATCAGGCTTCACAGCTGAGATCAAAAGAAGAACAACCTAACTCATTTCCACTTACTGTGCAGCCTAATGTTTCCTCAGCTACACAGTCAGAGAGGTAACAAGAATAAAGAGTGCCGGTGTGATCCGTCAGGTCGACGAGTATGTCAAAGCTTGCAAAAGTTGACTTTGAACCCGGAGAGATGTCACTGCAGAAAGTGCATGTGTTTGACATTTCGTTCACGATAAAACGGCATATTGAACTGAAAAATAAGAAGATAGTTAATGCATATATGTAATTCCTCCGTGTCTGAAAATGTTTTCTAGACCGAGATTTCCCGAGAGACTCTTTCCCTTTAAAAGTAATTTCGCCTTCTACACTCTTAAGTCTGTCTGAGACAAAATGGCCTCTTTCTTCCTCTCTGCTCTAGGACCAGAAAGAGGAAGTCCCTCATAAAGCCTGCTCCTCTTCCTTGCTTCTTCTGGAAGTCTACACAACGGGAATTCACATGGCGTCCTCCAGAGGAGTTTTATTTCTTGACCAGAACTAGACTAAAATATTGTTCTATCTAATTTGGGTCAGGGGAAGAAGGATAAGCACTTTTAAATACAAATTTAAAACATGCAGTTGCTTACCATCTGTTGCGAATAACTTTAGATGCATTATCATCAATGTCCAGTGTAGAAATGTAGCCATAAATAATGCCATAGACTGGTTCAAGTTTTGCATCATTCTGTAAAGCTTTTTCTTTCAGCTGTTCCACAGTATAAACATCAACTATAGTCTCCACTAGAAGTTTAAAAGACATGTTAAGTGTGTCTGGGAAAGACAACACAGAAGAGCAACAACAAAAATGGATCTTAGGGCAATAAAAAGGAGAGGATTTGATCTAAAGCACCAGCAAAGACCCACACACCTTTTTTTTTTTTAAGGCGGCTTATCATTCGGAGACAAAATATAAAACAAAAGGGGAGTCAAATCAGGAAAATATCTAATATTTAAGCTTTGTATCCCCCCAAAGGAGTTTTTGACAAAAACTTTCCCTCTCTATTTTTTTTACTTATTCAAGACAGAAGGAACGTGCCAGGCAGACTGCAAGTTGGTATGGTCACCAACCCTGAAGACACGTAACTGATATTATAAGAGATAGCACCAGAAACAACAGTCCAAACTTGAAATATTCAGCCACACTATACCTTAGTTTTGTTTCTATGAACATGCAGAACAAGAACTTGAAATTTCAACTGCACAGTGAACGTACACTATATAGTTAAATAAAATCAAAGTGTTCGGATCCATGCTTACAGTTAATGGATTCTTTTGACTGCTCCTCCATTTTATCAAGCAGAACTCCTGACTGTGCAGTCTCTTTTATGAAGCTGAAGAGAACATTTGCTTCTGCTGTTTCTTGAAAATGTATTTTTTAAAGTTATTAATATATGTAACATGTAAAAAACCCAGCATAATTATATTTTACAACTTTTTATTCTGGTAACACCAACATGTTGTCTCTTGGAATTAGCAAAAGGAGAGAGAGGTAAGGGTGGAAGGCAAAAGCATTGGTCACCACGTAACAGACAAGAAGCAGGGAGCTTTCCAAGGCAAGCGGGCAGAAGAAATCAGACCTCCAAGAGATTCGTTTGTGCATTCTACTCTCCAATGACTACTAATACCAAAGCAAGACTTCAACAGCTCTTACCTGGATTAGTTGTAATGATGGTTTTTGATATCACAGTTGCAGTCATACAGTTCCTAAATTTGTCAAAATTTATTCTCACATCTGATGCAAATATTACTGTGCACAAAAAGAACCCTGTTACTGTAGAAGAAGTGTCATGTTAAGCACTACAATAAAAACATAAAAACCAGATATTATACCTGTTTCTCGTGGGATCCAACTCTGTGCAAGCTGGATAGATTCGTTATCCCAACTAAATTAAAGACAGTTAACGTGTCAAAACTTTTTTGAAACAGCACTCAAAGTGTTTAGTACTAAACTACTAAATAATGTAGTTATAATTAAATTAGCTGAAGAGGAATCAACTCCTTTGTTACATGCACATGCAAATGAAATGCCATGTATAGCCACAGGCATCTAGTCTGCAGCCAGCCAGGATGCTTTATGTATGGTCTAATACAGTCCCTACTTTATGCCATGCCAAACAGGATAAAATAAAGGGCTATTAGATTGTTCGACATGATTAAACGCAGAGTATACCTGGAAAAATACTGTGTGTATTTCAGAGCTTCGAGAAAAGTAATTTGTAACTAAAGGAAATCACAGTTAAAACAACTGCTTATCAGCTGAGCCTTTTCTGTGGGAACAAGCTGATTGCTCACATCCCTAGGCCAGCCGTTCAGCTGGCCTGCCAACACTGGAATCCTGGTGACTGCGGATGATGAGACCAGAGTGAGGTCAGTGGTATCCCTCAAAAACGATAATTTGATGGCTAAGTCACTTGATAAAATCTCATTCAGTTCCTCGTAAGTTTGGATGGCAAGAGTGCTGCCAAAGCACCGTTTTGTTCTGGTGGGTTTTTTCTTGATCTCTGGAAAAACGATTTAAGATATTTACTTGTTATATTTACCTCCTCGCTGGTGGGCTCTGAAATAACTTCGCTACAGCGCTATTGCTCAAGGATTTCCTGAATCCTTGCCTCTACCTACGGCTCCACGAAAGCACAAAAAGCGCCGTTTCAGGTAACCCCAGCACCACCACCTGGTCTCTGCTTCTGAGGACCCCCTCAAGCTTCCAGCTCTGTGTCACTACAGACCAGCGCTGAAAGAAGACTGTCAGAGCTGCTGCTGCAGATCAACATTGGTGGCAGCTCAAGGGCTAGGAAACTTCACACCGTAAATGTTTATTAGTGTTCGTCTGTATCTGTTAACTGTGTTAAACATTACACTGCATGATAATACAGTTTGTAACCCAGACACAAAGTGCAATGCTATCTTGCTGCTTCTATCTAGGGAACAAAGGTCATTTCAACCAAGGGGCAGCACACCCAGTGCAAACGAACACCCACAGACCCTTGCACGTAGATAAGCCGGGCGTTTATTGAACAACTATGGGCAAAATGCAAGTGTTACTGTGTAAGCAACTCACTGCTTACACGCAGAAGTGGTGTGGACGTAGTCATGTTTGTAAATGGGATACAGTTTGAAAATATGGCCACAGTACTACTGAGATGTTTCTGTGCTATTTTAAACATTTAAAAACTGCTTCAACCTATTGCCATTCCACTTGTTAATTCTGTTTGGCTTTACAAATGAAGCATGCTCCTCTTTCCCCCCACTTAGTTTGTGGAAGAAAGGTACTGCCTTGGAGCTGTTTTTAAATGCCATTTCCTTGATTAGTTCAAATTTCCACATTGAAAAAATCAAACTATTTGGAACTAAGCTTCATTTTGCCATTCGTGAGCTAGCAGTCTGTCAGCAAGTCACAAAACTAGCCAACATATGTAAGGTTGCTCTAATGAATCTCTTTTTTAAGCCTCTGTTCAGTGTAAACTGCTGCCTTGTCACAGTTGCCACCCAAATAACAATACATTTAGATTAAAAGACAGTGTTATAACAGTATGTATTATAGTTAATTTCTTTACCTACTCTTGCATTAATTTCTGTATTTTAGTGAATTAAAAAATATTTTACCATACTATTGGAAAAGACATCTCTGTTTCATCATACAGCTTTACTTCACACCTCTGACCTTTTCTTTTGTCTGAAGTCATGAAATATTTTGGCTCCCCAACCTTGAAGAAGAAAGAGAAGCAGTCACTTTTACTCTGCTGTTTAGGAGAATAAAAGTGATAACCTAGAAAACAGAACAGTTCAAAAAGGGGGGGAAAACCATGTACGCTCTTAAAAGAAATCCTATACACCACTAGAAGCTTAACAACAGTAATATGACTTCAAGATAAAGGGGCACATTTTATCTTATAATAATTTCCAGTTTACATATTTGCAAGTTATCTGCTGCTTGCACAAGCATGATTTCAAAAAGGCAACTGACTTAGGTTATTTCCATTCCCTTGATTTCCCCCCTCATGTTGGTGAAAAATCTGAAGTAGCTCGTGTAGTGGTTGTAACTCAGCTGAAGTGACTGCCAACCTAGGTGAACAAAGCCCAGTGATTCCTGTCCACTATGAGTCCCAAAATCTGCATTCACACTTGAGTCAGTCAAGTTACCCATGGTACAGTACAAAAACACTTCTCTTTTGTGGCTCCTTAACTTACTGACATTACGGCTGCAAGGACATTAAGGATTCTTCCATCGAGGCTTTGCCCATTTGCAGTGATATCACCCAGTGAATAATAATCCTGAGGGTCCTTGACAGGCAGATGCAACAGAGAGAGTAGTTTGGTGTCCATTTCATAGCATGAAGATGTTTTCACCACAGAATGATTTTCACTGAGCAATAATTTGTAGCAACTGGATAGTATGCACAAAACAAATCACATCGATCAGCATTGCACTCACAAATATATTAACAGTGTAAAATGTTAATTCAATTCACACGAGAAAAGAACTACTGATTTATTCCTCTATTATTTTCCATCAAGGTATGGGAAAGTTTGAATTAATTTGTTCTAAAATTGTCTTTAAAATTATGTACTTGACTGATGGAAGACTTATTACAGTGTACTTTATACTTATTTAGAGTTGAAATGCTAGCAATGTACAACACATATTTGTCAATCTTTCAGCCCTTATCAATCACTAAAAATAAAATGAACTCTGAAATGTCTGTAATCCAGGTAATTGAGAGGTTTTGGCATCGTGACATAAGAAGACGGCACTACAGTCAGACTGGATTTGGTAAGGTGCAAAAGTAGCAGCCCAGTGACCTCAGTAATATTTATAATGCATTGTTAGCCAGTGAAAATAAGATATATTCAATATATTCTGGATAAATATATTTCGCAAACGCTTCTGAAATCTATAGATTTAGAGCTCTTTTCCTCAGTGTAGCTTCTACCTAACATTTGTTCTTTTACTTCTTTACGTCTAGCCAGAATGTAAGTAGTGAGTGTAACTACTACAGCTACACATCTGCTACATAGCTGAAGATGATCAGTAAGCCAGAACATAGAACTTCTAAGTTGCCAATTTAATGTGCATATATGCAATATTTTTGTGACCGTCATATGATTAAAAATATTACAGCATGACCAGTTAGGAAACAAACCCTAATTAAAGAACAGGTGTAGTAGTTTTGCAGCAGATGCTGCTGCAATCGGCTGTAAAGGAAAGCAAGTAGTGGCTTTGATCTTTCTGGAGAGAACTACCAGTCTATGTTTTCGATTTACCTAGGAGTTACAGGGTTGAATTTTTCTTCCCTTTCTGCTTCCTTTGACTGAACTAAAGGATTTTCAATTGTAACTAAAATAAAACATTGATAAGTAATGTTAGAAAACTGAATATACATCAATATAAAGAGAAATGGCTTTTTAAAATGGTTGCTTTCAAGGTTGGTATGGTATGTGCAGTAACTACTGCTTTAATGTTTTCATACTGAAAACTGTATCAGTCCACACAGCTCACACCACTGCCAAAGTCCCACAGGAGTCTTCAGAACATTACTGGAAACAAAATGACACCGAGTTCTTGTGCGTATACTCTTCACAGTCACACATTTTAGCCAAACACTCTGATCTAGCAACCGTGGGCAGCAAAGTCTTTCTATTAACGTAGCAAGATAAAAGCACATACCATAAATAAATACAAGATTTTTGTTGTGTTGTTATGAGCAATCGTCGTCATATCTATAAATAAATGAAGACAAATACCAAACTACTCTGCAGAGCTCATTTTTCGTAATTTATAAGAACTGAATATAATGTAAGAATGTAGATCGATTTCCTACGGATAAGTTCTGGGTGGCTGCATTCAGTGGATTTGTGTCTAGTCTTTTTGTTGACATATTTACTGGTTTTGAATTTAAATCCTTGAAATCTTGCTCCTTTCCTCTTTATACTTAACATAACTGAACAATTTGTTTCCAATTAGACTGTTTTCTGGATTCCTCAGAGAAAAATATAGCAAAACCACAAACACACAACACTGATTTACTGGAAAAAAACCACATTTGAACGGAAACATGTTAAGAAGAAACTCCAACTTACCACAGTCACCAACTCGAAAGCTTTCTGAAAGTGATCTGATATACTCTTCTCTGCCCCAAGAACTTACATTGATAAAGTAAGTCGGTGAATCACGGATAGTAAAACCGAAGGTGTATCTTTCGGACCCAATGTCTGCAAAAATCAACAGCACAGTTACAGTTCATTAGCACAGCTCGCTTTCAATCTGGAATATGTGTATAAAAACTATTATTCCGAGGCTTTCCTAGATTTTGTCACTGATCTGCTACCCGCAGCCTGGCGAGTACCACTAGAGCCCAGTAGCCCGCCCGGTGAACATCCCCAGTGCGGGGGGATGCTGCAGCTCACGCTGCGGCTGCACCGGTTCCACCTCACTCACCCACCCACCCACCGCCCTCAACTTGGGGCTGCACTGTGTAAACTTACAGATCTAATGCACGAGAAATAAAAGAACTGTACGATGCTACATTCAAAGCATGGACAAACACAAACAGGGATAGCGCATGAAGCAACGCTAGGAAGGAGCGTACACGCCAGCCCAAATTTTGTAGTGGGTAGGCTGTCTTTAGACAGCTGTGCTCACATACCAGAGCCCTGCGATGACATACAAGGCTGCAGATCACGGACAGTGTCCCTGTCCAGATGGTACCAAGGGGTTTAACTGAATAAAGCAAAGTGTTTCTAGCTCTATGGAAAGTTCATGGTCAAGAGGGTACCAGTCTAGGAAACACTGCACTCCCTTTTCTCTTTCAGCTAATTAACAAAGCTTTCCATGGATCATACAGCATTATGCAATCCATTATTTTTAAATTATCAATGAAAACTGTCTAGAGATCCGCATAGAGTAAGCATAATCTGAGTGTGGTTCCATGGAGGCAGGAATACGTACACCACGTTCTCAGACTGTGTAGAATTGTTTCTGGTGACGACGATGACTTCCTTCTGAAACTCACCGCTAGAGCAGCTCAGCGCGGTGACAATGCCAACAGAATAGCTGAGCGCTTCACACAGAGCTGGAAAGGCTCTCTGGGACTGGAGATGCTTCCCAACAGTGTCGGTATCAAACCCAAGCTGTAGAGATGCCGTTTCAATCTCCAGCTAATGCTCTATTATCAGTGTATTATTCCCATTTTTTCTTTAGAAGCATATGATAAGATGAAGCTGGCGCTTCAGGCATTGGACCAGGCTGCACAAGGAGGTCGCAGAGTCCCCATCCCTGGAGGGGTTCAAAAAATGTGTAGGTGTGCCACTTCAGGACATGGTTTAGCAGGTGTGGGGGTGTTGGGGTGACGGTTGGACCTGATGATCTTAGAGGTCTTTTCCAGCCTATGACTCTATGATTCTACTCAGACCAGAAATTACTTGTTTCACTCCTCAAGACATCTCCTCAACATTTCTGTTTTAAGAAAGAGTGAATATGAAGGGACCAGATCAATTCCAGCAGCATTTATATAATAGTGGGTTCATACCATTACCATTTCCTTCAGACCCTGAAACGCTTCCATGACGGAGTTTTTCCAAACCAGTTCTAATTGATAAGGTTTAGCCAAACTAATGCTGCTCTTGCATCTTGGTTCTCAAACATACACAATTTTTTTTGCGCTTTTTTATGCTATATATTTTACACTAAGAAGTCTGTTTATCATTTAGATATTGATTTCAGCCATCTATGCCAAATTATACTGTATAAGAAAAGTAAGTAAAAACAGGTAAAAGGGACTGTACTTTTTCTGTCTGGAAAGCCTCTGACATCTGTTTTCCCAATAACCACACCGATTACGTTCTAAAAAAAAAAAGATTATAGAATAGAAGTATTAAACACAGATGTATATGATGAATTAGATTTCATGGACTTCTACTCTACTGATGATAATAAACATACTTCTGACTGGTAATCATTTAAATCTATTTATTCCATGGTACCATATGAACTAAAGACTAAAACATAAACATGCAATTTTACTTTAAGAAAAAGTGACTAATAAAAATATTAAAAGAAATACATCTGTTTCTGTTTGTAAAGACAATGGGAGGACAAAAGTTCACCCCAAGCATTCCCAATTTTGGCTGTTCTACAGCATTCTCTCCTCAGGTAGGCAGTAATGTTGGTGTTTCACGCTTTCTGCACAGGTCTCAGATCTCCTTAAATGCACCACGAGAAGTCTGGCCAGGATTCACTTTACAGTTAAGCGTCCCAGGTTTCCCCTGCTGTCAGCACCGAGATGCACACGTGTACATCCACAGGGAGGGTCATTTGTCTCATCATCGTCTAAGCAACATAAATTTCTACAGGTGCCTCTTTCTTGCTGTCTGCCTCTCAACCAGCCACAAAGGAAGCTTAGGCAATGAAATTTTTTGATGATTCAAAACAAAATCAATCCTATTCTGCTTTGCCAAACCTCTGTTTATTAGGCAAAACACCCCAGTCTCAACTGTCAAATAAAACTACTAGGAGCAAACACACACAGAAGATATATAAAATACATATATTAATAATGCATAGCTGTGTGACTTTTGTTGTTAAAAAAGGGTCCTCCTCAGTGTGAGAGACGGATATTGCAGTGCTAGTTTGGGATTTAAGAGGTAAGCAATGAAAGCTGGTGTGGTAACAAAAACTGGAAGGAGAGATCGCTTTGCAATACCACAAGGGTCCTTCAAAACAGGAAGCGGGCCACGTCTCGTCCCCTTTGCCCATGCACTTCACTTTCCCATTCCGGCCGGGAACCCCAGCAGGCAGCTGGCGAGGGGCAGTGCAACGGTTTAGTGACCCACGCAGGCTGCATTTTGCAGCTACTCACAAAGCAATGCAACCTGGCTGACCTCACTGGAGCAATGCTGACACATGCTCTGAAATGAGGTCTGTGCCTTTGCATCACTAGATGGAGCAAGGCAACTGTCTTATCCTACAGCGATGGCCGCAAACTCATGCAGAGGAGGTGTGTGTACAGCAGGGTAACATCCTAGTCCTTACAATCTTTCTGACAGAGTATTTTCTATCTGTCCACAACATGTACTGCTTTAGATTAGGGTTTTATTTTACTATTTTTTGTTTTGTTTCTTAGAAAAAAACAAAACCCCAATTCAATTAACTCAGAGTGCAACATACCCTGTATCTCACCACCAGTCATAATAACTGACATTTAGGATGACTCTTCGCATGAATTACGCTGGTGTAAATGCACAGTTTCCAAAACAGAGCTCCCCTGTCCCTGCTCCGGGTGCGTTCACCTCTCCTGCGTTAGCACTGAGCCTGCACAGCAAGCTGGCAGAAGGAAGTGATCTGGCTGGAAACTATTTTGTGGGGGGAGCAAGGGGAGAAAGAGGGGAGAAACACTTCCAGAGATCATTTCCTCGATCAGCCTGTTGTGCAACTGCACAAGCACCGGTTTCACCAAGAGAGGAGGAGCGGAACATGCCTGCCACAGGGAAGTGGGCCATGCTGCCTTTTTTGGCAGAGCATTGCTTCAGGCTGCTCAACCGAATCGTGAGACCACAGCATTAACACATTGCAAGTTGCTTAGACTTTGGTCTATTTTACTTTTAAAAAATAAACTACAAAGTAAACAAATAGGACTTTGTATGGGGTGTGCTCAGCTGCTCTAAAGTCCTAAACACATACTGATCGTTCTAGCATGAGATACTAGTGAATCGCTTTTTCATAAAAATACTTTCTTTACTATATGTTGCTAATTGCAGTACTGAAGATTAGTTTTATCTGTAAAATAAAAGCTTTTAACAGAGTTAGTGGGTCACTCTATTTGGGAGTAACTGTGAATGACAGATTAAATTAGCTTTGCTGGAGTCCGGGAGTTTATAAAAAGTTGGAAAGAATATACAGTACCACTGTGAGGGCATATAAAACTCCCTCTCCTCGTTCACTGCTTTTCTGTGATTTCTTTTTCATTTGTTTAAAATAAATGAGGAAAAGGGGACTAAATTGTCCCCCTCTCCAATAAAAAGCTGTGGGAACAGGAAAACTCCTTGTTGGGAAACAAGGGTGGGAAACACTGCAACAGGGAATCACGTAGCCTTCTCCCTCCCAAGTTAAAACACAATCTTGGAGAGCAAAGAATGAAGAACTGTGCCCCCCCCCCCCCCTATTTTTATTCAACCGTTTAAAACCCAAACGTGGAAAATACTGAATTTTACAGCACATTCCCCTGTTCAGCTCTTACTCCAGTGATGATGGTCCTCACTCATATCAGGACAACAGCAGCAAAAAAATTTCATGCTCAAACATCCGTATCAATCTGCCGACTACAGAGCTTTGCTGTGCATGAAGTTTACTTCTTGGTTCACCCTACTCTCCTGCACTCCCACAAGCAAAATTCTTTGCTCCTCATAAACTGACAACCTGCTTTTTGTTCTAAAGAAAGAGAAACAATCCTATCTGACATGTAATTGTGAGATTTTTATCCAGTTAAAACACCCTACCATTCAACGAGGATTTTGTTTGAGTGATTCAGGGCTATGTTATTTAGCTCAGAGGGATTGGGCACACAAGGAAAGACTGCAGGATCGGGCCTTATGTTCACAGGTTGTGATGAAAGACTATTGTAGGTTACAGATGCATTGTGGCTACATAATGCTGACTCTGTACATTTAATTCAGCATCCATTTAAAACACTACAAAGAAGCCTCTGATACTTGCAGGCACTGAATTGTCCAGTCAGTATCTACAGTTGTGGTATCCACACACTATGGACAACAGCAGCATCAATTTTCGTTTTGCTGGTTTATACACAAAGAAGGTAAGGTACTTTATATCTAACAATTATACTAATGCTATTAGTATCTAAATACACGTCAATTACATAATTTTGCAGTAATATAATACAGTCCTATACAATTTCATTTGAGAACAAAAGTACTATGTCTGTAAGACTTACAGGACGAGCAAGATTTGGATGGAGATCTGAAAGCGCAACAAAGTCCCGTGTTGAACTAGAATAAGCCATTCTTCATCTGTAACTTGAGAAAACTAATTTAGATGTTTTAAAAAACCTAAACAAATCACTTAAAACTATTCATAGTGAGAATAAGAAGTTATTTTTTAACACAATGTTTTGACCTAGATAGCATCTGTTTTCAATAAGAAGCATTTCAAGCCATCTGAAGTAATCAATTCTTTATTGTTTGTGTTTGGCAATGTAAGTTATGAATTTTACTATAACCGCTCCACCTGTGCTTCTCAAATAAAGGTCTGTAATTTTTATTTATTTATTTATTCAGCATTAAATGACTGCATTAGCACCAGCCTCTGAAAAATATTTACCCTCCTTCTCCTGCCTGGGAAGTCCAACTGAATTTAATGAGGCAGTTCATATATAAAAGGCCATTTACATGAGAGGAAAGAAAAGTGTTGGGCTGCAAACTGCCTTAACTGAGGTTTTGGACTTAATATTAAACTACTTTAAAATGCGAGTTCATTCCTTCCTCAAGGTAGAAGAGTTTTGAGTTTATTAAAACAACATTTTTAAAAACCAGTTATTTTCAGGCTGGCAACACAGCGGTAGTGCCCGTTCCTGTGAGCTGCTGCGCGCTCAGGTCCCCTCTGTTGATGCCAAAGTCGGGCCATGGACACTTTGTTAGCCCAGCTGAATACCTCTTATTAGTTCAGGGGTACCCTCAGAGACAGTATTTATATTTAGCTAATAGTTGTCAGATTGTTTTTTTTGTTTTTTTTTTTTGTAAAAGGGACCATCAAGTTGTCCGAATCTTAATAACCTTTAATAGGAGAGAACTCCTGACATTTTTCAGGGGACGCCTGTTCAAACTGTATAACCAAAGTCCTGAATGGCTCTCGCAGTCTCTATACCTGGCACCTCCTGTGAGGATTGTTAGCCAGTTCTTTGGGCATCAGTATAATGATCGAGTAGGAAAGAAATAGACAGTCTACAGGTTCAAAAAAAAGTAAGCCGTTATCTGAGAACGAAGCGATTTCTCTAAAAAAGCATTTCAAACTCAACCCTCACAGGAAGATATCCCAAATTTGCCTCGCAAAAGCTACTGAACAACGGGACCCTCAAACCTATTCCCATCCCAACACGTGGAAAAATTCACATTCCCTTGCGTAGCAAAGTCACCTCAGCTGCCCCTCCAAGGCATGTTAATATTCTTGCCTCAAAAGCAGTTAAATATTGGTAAAGAACATACCTCGCAGCACAGCTGGATGGGGTTGAAGGCGGCAGCGCTGGGACCCGCGTGCCTGAGGAGGAGCGGGGCGATGCAGGTTGCTGAGGCCGCAGGCCCTGGCAGGGCGATGCCCGGCGCTCTCCCCTCAGAGCCGGGGCCGGGCTCGGCTCAGGGAGCTTCCTCTCACCTCCAGCCCGGACCAGACCTGCTCCTGGGAGACAGGACAAGATGGAAACCACAGTTAATAAAGGGATGAAGCCTTTGGCACCACCAGCCCCATCCCAAGCTGGTGCCTGGCACCAGACAGCTTGCACCCTCAAAGCACTGCAAAGAGATTTTTCTTGTGTGAGCCCATCATCATCCTCACTCCTTTCCCTGCCCCAGCAACACACAGCGGCCGTCCCACACGGGCAGGGACGGCGTCAGCCTGGGGCTGGGCAGGCAGGAGCCCTTACCGCAGCTCCGCTGACCACCAAGGGGCTGCAGGGGATGCACAGAGCAGCTGGGACGGGAAGGAGCGCCCTGAGGTGCTCAGGACGGGGAGACAAAATGGCGGCGAGCGCCGTGGGCGGGAAAAGGACTTGGTGCCCTCTCGCCGGGTGCAGCCTCCCTTCAGGGGTGCGAGGGCAGCCATGGCCCCACAGAGCGGGTACCGGCCACGGCGCCGGGGCTCAGATGTGAGCTGCCAGAAAATAATAACGCCAGAAATTCAGCGTCCTGAGGCTTACACGTACCTGAGGAAGGGTGCTCAGCCCAGGGCACAGCACCATCAGCTGGGCTTCAGGCAGCGAGCTCCGCGTCGGCTCCGGAGCTCGGAGCTTGGGTTGCGCTTCTTGCCGGTCCTCCGATCGGTGGTTTCCCAGGCAGGACGCCAGTCTGAACCCCCCGACTGCACCTTTCGCTGGCTGTTCTAACCAGATTTCTCTGTTTCCTCACAGTGCTCCTCCACAGCAGGCCCTGGGAGATTTTTTTTCCTAAACAAAAGCCCTCAGCAGGATCGCTAGCGGGCCCCTGGGCCTAACGAAGCTGACGAGGCGCCAGCCCAGGAGTCTAAAGTCAGGCTTATTCTGCTACAATTATAAACGCACGACACACCAGCAAGACAAAGCAAATTTCAGAAGGCTTTGGAGGAACCATTCCCTAGCTTTTTTTTTTTTTCCTGATAGCTCTAAGAAAAAAAATATTGCAGCTTGTATTTTATAAATGAATTAAAATTTATGTTTTAAGATATTATTTGTATTGATCTGTGCACAGCACTCTTGGGTTCTCAGGCCCTGCAGAAGACTGCAGTGAGCCGTTTTTTCTATTTATATTGTATATAAAATTATTTTTTATAAAATCGATACTCTTCACTTCTGTATCATAAAAAATTTTATTCCTGATGAGTAATTTTATGACCCCAAGGTCATGGCTGGTGAAGTTTTTAGTGTAGCCTGACAAATTCTCCACGTTGACTCTGTATTACAGGACCTTTCATTTCTTCCATTAAACGGCTGAAAATGGATACCACCTGTGCTCTCATATTTATTGTGTCACGAAAGTCCACGATAATTACACCGTGCTGATGACAAATGGCATGCCAGAGAACTGACAGCCTGGGTGGGTTTTTTTTTAGGTCACATTTTATACAGTGTGATCCATGGTTCTGACTTTGTTCCATAGGTTTGAAGTCTCCGGTAACTGAATGAGCTAATTTTTTGTTAGCTCCATTTTAATTATCTCAAGCTAATGAACAAGCAGAAGATAACAAACGTGGCAATGGGATCCCGATCGAATGGGAAGGAGAACTTGTACGCTAGCTGGAAAACGCTGGCAAAGGTACAGGTCTCATTCTCACCACCATGACTGCAAGGTAAACCAGGAAAAAAAATAAAACAAAAACCTGAAATGCGATCTGCAGGGTCTCCACCGCCGCAGAGGGTGATAAAAGCAGGATGACAGCCCACGGGCTTGCAGGTGCTGAGCTTGTCTAGGATCTCAGCAAGGTTTTGGTGGGACATAAGCGCCTGCTGAGATGGAGCCTTGCTGAACGAAGCTGGGATCCTGCGCTGCTGCCCACCGTGGTCACCATTTTGCATAGGTTTTGTCCAGGTTGAGCTGCTTTTCTCCCACAGACACAAAGGGCAGGTGAAACCCGACGCTGCCGGCGTCCCAGGCCCACAAGCTTTGTTTCGTTTCAAAGCCACCAGAACAAGGATGCTGTTGTGCAGCACCCCTCGGCGTCCCTATAGCCTCAGCAGACGTCTAATGATCGGGTGGTTTTGCTTTGTCCCCCTTCTATTTTCTATGGGCCTACATTTTGAAAAAGAGCTGCTTTTTACTTTCTCATGATATCTCCTGCTGGGGAGATGTTATCAGGACCGGCGTGGAGGGATGCACCGATCTGGCCACAGGCACAAAGGCGGTGGATGTGGGACCAGAGTTGTTTCCCTGGAAGATGTGATTAGACGCTGAATTTCCAACTTGCAGATACTGAGACGAGAATCCATTTGACTGACGTACCTGTCTCATAGTGATGCTGTGACTTCTGCCATGCACACGGCAGAGGGTACAACGGGGGACAGCCAGCAGTTTGGACTCCTGTAGGTTACTGTAAATAAACAACATCCTTATTGGGGCTTATAATAAGCAAATGCCTGACCTGAATGTCTCCCGCAAATTTACGATGTCAGCCGATTCTCCAAGTTAGGTATTTTTAATACAAACACTGAAGATAGCCTGCAAAAACAAAAGTTACACAACTTGTACTCAGCTTTACTCAAGCTTTCCTCCTCAGCTGACGTCAAAGCGGTCTCTAAAAGAAATCAGCATCGTTATCTCCCTTTGATAACTGGAAAAACAGAAGTAAGAGAACGACCAGCAGCAGTTTGCTGAGAGCCACGTGCCCCACGAGGACCTGCTCCCCTCTCCAGCACCAGCCCCGGCAGGAGTGCATCAGTGTGGAACCAGCATTTCTCTGATTTAGTGCTTGATCTCTGAAAGGTCTGAGCAATTTTAACCCTCCAGGACTTCAGCAGCACTCAGCTCCCTGGCAGATTCAATCTGTGATTAGCAGAGACTTCCCATACATGGCTGCAAATTGCACGGTCCCTGCTAATTAAGCCTCCATGAATGGATTTATTTAAATTACACTCATTGGCATGATCAGAGAGTGCAAATGCCATTTGGTAATTCACTTAGCAATTTGTTACGTGACGATCAGAACCATTTGCATGCAGGGGAAGCTAGTCCCTGTCCAGCCCTAGCAGGGACATTGCAGAAATCATCTTCAAAAGGATCTCCAAAGCTAGAACAACATAAAAATATTTGCTCTTGGAGTTTTACGCTGCCCACGGTGTTTAATGAGTGGGCTCATTGAATATTTATACATTCCTAGGACAAAAAGAATCTGTAAAATGAAGAGGGCAGACCTGTAATTTTATGCAATTGGCCTGACCGAATGCATTAGAAGCAGCAAATTATTAAAGGTGTTCCCTGCTCAGCGCTTCAGCTGGTACCTGAACTGGCTGCGAATCGGGGGTGCTGATGGGGTAGCGACGGGCTCCCTTCGCAGAAGCCTACAGGTGCTCGGTGCGTCGAGGGATATTTAATCTGAATTTTCCCCCATCCCCGCAGCGAGTCATTGTTCATCCCTCGCTTCGCCCTGCGTCCCCCCTCCTGCTCCCCAGCGCTGGAGCCACCCCACAGCTACCCCAGTGGGATTTCCTCGCTCGGGGCAGCACCGTGACCTCCCGCGGCACAGAAGAACACAGCGACCCGGAGTTTTTATTTTAAAGCTAAAATGAACATGAACCATGGCTGGTTCCTGCCTGATCTGTGCTAATTCTGGCTGCTTTGGTGTAGGGAAGACACCGAGCCTGGCGGCCGGTGCGTCGGCGCGGCAGCAGCATGGGCAGTGCTGGGGTGCGGAGCCGAAGGAGCGCGTGGGCAAGCGGGACGGCGTGCCAGGGGCGTGGGGCGGATGCCAGCCGCTCTCCTCTGCGCGAGCAAAGCCCTGCTGCTGGCCACCAAGAAGAAAGCCTTCCTTCAGGTGTAAAGCTGTGGGGGACATGTAAGCTCTGCCCTTTCCAGCTGTCCAGGAAGGACGGGGTTTTGAAACAACAGCTGCTCTCAAGACAACAAAGTCTCCCTGTTCTCTCTGATGAATTCACATGAAAATGCTTAAAACCAGACCCAGCCTTCCCCGCGGGCAGGGAGCGAATGGCATCTACAGGGCTCGAATGCAGCAAGCACGGCATTTCTGCAGCGGTCCGCGCCGGGGGAAGGCAGCGTCCTCGCTCTCCAGGGCAGGGCCTGGATGCCCGTTCATCAGCAAGCTCAATTCTTAAGTGTTTCAAGGCTAATTAATCCCTGCTGCAACATTCACACAAGGGCGGAGCAGAAACATCACGCAACGCAGGCGAGCTGGCACAACCCGGAGAGGAAAGCAAGCCGTCGGCGCCAGCCTGTACGCCGAAACCAGCTCACTTTACTGAAATTCTGCAGTAGCTATCCGAAAAATAAACACCGCACCTGAAATCCAAGACCTTCTGCATGGTCACTAGGTACTTTGTATATTTTCAGCAAATAGTTTGCAAATAAACATATCCCAGAACTAATCCTTCTGTGTCTTCCTTATAGCAAAGAGTCAGACGCACGCGTAGGAATTCGCTGCTTGAAAACACTGACACGAGTCTCTTTTCTTCACGCCTCTTTGGCCGCACAGCGATACTCCACCTTGCTTTTTTGAAGATTAGGCTTCAATTGCCCAAGATTTCAAAGACCTCAGCCTGCTGTTTGGCTTCCCTGAAAGAGGAGGAAAGTGCTGCTTTTTGGAGCCGGCGAGCGGTGAGAGAGCATTCAGGCTATCGAGTATAACTTCTCCCGCACATAATTCCAAAATAATCCAAGTGAGGTCAGTGAAATTACTTGGGTTTTCATCACTTTCCCCGAGACCAGAATTTCCTCCTCCCTCTATGAGCAAACAAATTATGAATATTTTCCAGCAGAACACCATGAATTGAAAAATACAGCAATTAAAAATAGTTCTAGTGACAGCTCCCTGACACTGGGGAAGAATGCTTTGAGGGAAAGAAAGCAGATATTTAGCATCGGCTGGCTGCCATTCAAACCTTTTCAGCTATTCAAATCCATGAAACGAAACCCAAAGAAATTATATCTGGATTTCAGTTTGAGACACATGATACTGAACAATACCGATTAGGACGTATGAGATGGGCGTCTTCTAGTGACAAAACTGGGGGAAAAACCCTTCCAACCTTCAGTTGTTCCAGTTTCCAGCCAAGTCTAAAACTCGATCGCTGCACGAGCGGTTTGCAAGGAGGAAAACTTGAGACGTAATTCTCAAAGACAGATGGGCATAGCTGTAAGAGAAAAGTGGGATCTTAGAGTAAATACAGTTTTTTCCCCCACCACAGAATTCAGTGAACAGAGCACGAGCAAAATCCAAATGACCCATCCAAGCTAAACTCTCCAGCAAAAAAATCTACCTTTGATCTCCAGGCTGAGCGCTTGGCCCTGGCGCGGCGGTGGCAAGCCTCCCATTGCCTCCGAGAGCCAGGACCGCATCCAGCCCCTTCCTAGGTAATCGTGTGTCAACATTTCCACAGCACGCCTGGCTGCCTGTCAGCCAGCTCGTTAGAAAATTCCTGCAGACTGACACTGACGTTTTAAGTTTTTATCCATTAGAAAAACACCCCCCCTGCCCCCAAGCCGGTTCAGAGTGCAAAGGTACGAGACCTGATCAAAACAGGGCTTTATCAAGAAATTTTCCCTTAAGAAAATGAACGCTAGAGGTCAATCTAACAACTCGTCCCGGAAATATATATCCCTGGAATAAAATATTACAGACTCCTTCCGTGTACTGTACACCTCCCTAACTACATCCAGATTCACTGGCTTGGCAACGCACGCTGCATCGAACAAGAGTTTCTTCTATTCCTTTGAATTTGTTCTTGTCTCGCTATACATCAGTATTTCCTCTTCTGGAGCTCGCCCATACGATCGCTGTCCCGATTCACGTGGCTCGCTAATGTATTTAACTACGCGTTTATGAAGCAAAAGGGGAAATTGGCACTTGCGTGTGTAAATACCGGAGGCCAAATGTGTCCCTGATGTAACTCCGCTGCCGCCGGTTGAGTTAGATTAAAGATGAGTGCAGAAACAGAGGAGCAGCCATCGCCGCGCAGATGAAAGCCTGCCTAACGCGGGATCTTGCGGCTCACGGATAAATCCATGATTTCAAAGAGGCAGCAGGGAGCCGGTGGAGAACTGGGCTGGGATGCGAGCGATGGGTTTGTGACTTCCAGCCTTCCAGTGTGATTCCCTTCCAGAGCATCTCCCGTCTACCAGCAGCGGGGTTGACTTCACTACATCACGCTTTCTTCGTCTCATCTTGCGTGCTCAGATTCTGGAGGACCTTGTGGCTACAAACTCGCACGGACTATTTATGCATAACACATAAATATGGTTTTGGGTGGGGGGTTTTTTCCTTTATCATTCTTAAAGGTTCTTCCTCCCTCTTCCCTGCCCTTATCAATAGAAATAAGATGTAGCCCTGCCAGCCTGCTTCAGCCTCCCCGTCGTTAACCTTCTCTAGCAAATCCCCAGCTCCCCTGGGATAAGGTTCCTGTCTCCGCCAGACTCGATGGAGATGCGGAAGGAGCGCAGGCTTTGCCGGCACGGAGGCTGCCTCCACTGGGGAAGCCAAGGGCGATCCAAGGCACAAAATGTCGAGTCAGATGAAAGCGCAGATGCAGCAAAGAGTGTGTTTAAGCACAAAATTTCTCCCAGGGAGTCACCGGGACCGCTCGTGTGCTTCACACTGAGCACATATGTGAGTGCTGTGCTGAACCCAGGCCAAAATGCAGTTCTTCTTTATGAATGCGGGCCAGATCCTGTAGCACGAGTAACGCCGATGAGTAACATTTATTCACACAAGTGGTCTCTGTGGAGAAGGGCTGCCAAGTTCTGGCCCTGTATGATTTTTTCTTTAGCAAGCAGCCAGAGCAGAGCTCCATATGACAACGCCAACTCCTCACTCAGCAGCTTGCCTGCTGCCAGCTCCTCGGTGGAAACGGCCCAGCGAGGCACAAATGTTCCAGCTCAACCTTCGTGTTACCATTACCTTTAAAAAACTGCCAGATAAATTCCTCAAAATTCTTCCAGGGAGTTTCTTCATGCTGTGGCTGCCTGTATGACCGTGGTGGTCCTGGCTGTGGTCACCAATCCTCTCCAGGGCAGCTGCTCTCCTGGGGCAGTGCCCGAGCCCTTCCTGGTGAAGGTGTCTCCCAGGGCATGTCCAAACGGTGTCCGTCCTTAGCACCGAGCTCCTCAGAGGCCTGGCACATCCCGAGGCTGCTCCAGAGGTGGTGGGCTAGCAGGAAAAACCTCTTACAATCCTCTTCAGCCAACCTGGCCCTAACATGGAGCTGAAGCTTGTGCAGGGACACGTCTCTGATAGTTCTTCCCTGTTGATGCCCACAGGAGAGATTTAGGAGTACGAGAGTGGTTGGGTACAGAGACAGATGCCTTGTGCCACCGCGCAGCTGTTGGGCATTGACATCCTTTCTCCAAAGCAGCCAAATTGGGCAGAGCTGAAGAGGAAACCCCCCTTCTCGTTGACCTCCCTTGAAGCTTGTCCCTAGAAGCTCTTGATGCCTCGCCTCTGTAGTTTTTCTTCTATCAAAACGCACAAGGGAAGACACAATCCATCAGCCACAGGTGCTGCCCTTCCCCAGTGCCACCAGTCATCCCCATCCACCCGGGAGTCAGTGCAGCCGAAGGCTGGGTGCACCCAGAGGCTCTTCCCAAGGGCTGACAGCAGCAACCAACCTCTTGCTACAGCAGAGACACGGTGCAGGGCCCCTGCCAGCCCCAGTGCCAGCCACACCAGCCACGAGGACCCTCCAGGCACTGCAGGGACCCTGCCTGTGCCCCCCGGCACCACAGGAGCCCCACAGCAAAGAGCAGCAACTGCCCACCTGGGCACCCGTACGCATCCCATGTTCTCTCCATCCTTCACCATGCCCTCTTCCAAGGGGCCACACATGCAATCACTGGCACAGATCTGTAGCAGGGGCTGACATTTTGCAAAGGTCTCCAAGGGCCGAGCAGAGCACTTAGGAGATGTCCCTGCCAGCAGCCGATGGGGAGCGTGGCCACCTCGCATCTCTCATGACCACCAGCTGCTCCCCACCACATCCAGCACAACCCTTGGTCTCATCACCCTTCTTGTAGGGTCTGGTCACACAGCAAAGCTGGGGGTGACACCAGAGGGGCAAAACCACAGCAATACCTAAAGTAAGGTGGGCTTAACCCAGCTGGGATTGGGCCCAAACCAAGGCTAGCGGCGAGCCCAGGTCACGCTTACGGAGCCTTTCAGCATCCCCGCAGCCTCAGCCCCGCCGTGGCGTGCGCAGTTGCTGCAAATCAATATGTGCATCTTCCCGGTAAATAATTGTGTCAGTGGGATGTTAATGGTGCACAGTGCTCGTGGTGTCAAGGCTTCTTTTCTTTTTGTCAACGAAGCAAAGTCATTCGTTTTCCTCCCCCTTCCCCAACGCACAAAATGCGCTCCAGACCCACCTCCTACAAGGAAATGAGAACCAGCCCCGGAGGATCACCCAGCAAGAAGCCTCTGTTCGGAGATCTGACGCCTCTTCAAAGACGGGCGAGCAAATGCGCTCCCACCTCCGCTGATTTATGAAGAACGGCTGCGTCACCGATGCAAGGGAAACGCTTAAACGCTACCAGAGGGAAGGGGAGCCGAGCGCTCGCTGCCTGCGCTGAATAACCCCTCCCTTTATTACAGTTTGTTTTCATATAATTAAATCTATATTGCCTTTCGAAGGAAAACAAACAACCTAGCGACTGCAGCACGTGCTGCTGGATTAGATACTCGCTAGCAAAATAAACACCGGCGTGCCACCGCCGGGACCGGCCGATGGCAGGCGGGACGTGCCAAGGGCGGCTCTTGGATTGCACATGGCAGCAGCCAGCCTGGGACCGCGTCCCCACCGGCGAGGGGATGGGGTGGAAAGCAGGTGGCTGGCCCGTGCCGGTGGGAAACGGCCAATATCGGCGCGGCGGGAGGCAGGAGCAACGCCAGAGCGCTGGCTGCTCCCAGAGCAGGCTGGGCAGCCAACCTGGCACCCGGGGAGAGGCAGGAGAAAGGCGCGATGGAGGGAGAGGCACAGCCCAGGAGCATCGTCTGAAGCTAAGCTGTGCTTCTCCTTGCTTTCTTTTTTCCCTCCTGTGCTGAGAAATTCTGGGCATAAATTTTTCTAAGTTGTATCTGTTTGGTTTTAATTTCTGCTGATGCCACAGTGTTATTTATGCACTTGAAATATAGTAGTAGGCACATGTATAGCGTTGCGTTCATGAAATACAGCCCGCTGCCTATAGTATTTATTGATCAGTGCAGTAAATAAATAATTCCAACAAGCACAACTCATCCAAATGAGCAGAGGACATGGCCGAAGGCTGCCCATCTGCCAGTGCCCCACGCACATCCCTTCCAGGGCTGCCAGAATCGCACCAGCAGCCCGGGGCTGACAGAACCACTCTGGAAATGCTCTTTTCCATCCAAAACAAAGCCAGAAGAGCCAGTGCAGCTCCCAGGTGGGTCCCAGTGGCAGCTGTGCCCTAGGCTGGCACAGGGCTCCCGGCCAGGATGGCCAGTGCTGTGGGGACATGGGATCCCTGTGCCCATCGTGGGATGCTCCCAGTCAACACCAGAAGGGCACTGGCAGACAAAAAGCAACTGCTTGACTGCATGGAGGGACTCGAGGGACACGTGGTCACACCAGGAGATGGACCCCTCAGCACCGTGTGCTCCAGGAGGCCACAGCTCTCTGCAAGGATCTGTTTTTTTGGTTTGATTTGACCACATTTGGGGAGCAGAGGAAGGCAGTACAGAACAGCCCCAGATACAAGCAGCTGTTTGATTAGCACAGTTAATGTCTGTGGAATTTATTCTGTGTTTGAATTCTTGCGCTTTTTCCAGGGAAAAGGCAACAGGGGACTCTGCACATTGCAGTCCCTGCAGATCTGTCTCTCAGCTGTCCCATGTATTTACCCAGAAGCCCCCCCTGTCCTGCAGCAAGAACAGAGACCCAGGAAAGCCAAGCACTAGGCGGGACAGATTTAGTGTTGCTACACTGGGACTCATTTTTCTCAGCCCAAAGGTGAGCCATCCTCAAGGACAGGAGCTTAACAAGCAAAGCAGGACGACCTGAACCAGATCTTGACCTGGTCTCAATCATGCAGCTGCGCTGCACCAAACCAGGCTGATTTATGCCAGCAAGAAGCCAATCTCTTAGGCTCGAATTCATGCCCAGCTCCTACTCCTACCAGCACTGCCAGAGCTGCCTGTCCCCGCCAGGCAGAGCTCACCCCGCTACCACCAGCTCTCCCAGCAGCTCAGGGACTGCCAGCAGCCCGGGGCAGAGCCGTGACACCAACGCTCAGACTCTGTGGGACACTCACAGCAAGACATTGTACCACCAACCTCAGCATCCTGCCTCATCAGCAGCCTTAAGAGTCGCAGGGTAAAACAGAGACCCTCAGGAGGGGATGTGCTGCAGCAGACGCTCCTCTGGGCTTCGCGTGGCTGCCCATCACTGCAGGACGCTGTGCGTCAAACACAGCCTGGTTCTAGAAGAGACCCTCAGCACTGCATGGCACATATGGGCCTGCCCCAACGGGCACTCGCAGGCATCGCCTCTTGGCTTTGCCACAAAAATATCACTTCCCAAAGGAGATAATCTTGCATCAAACCCATGCCTCAGCCGTGAAGCCAGTCTCAGAGATGGTCCCCAATCAGGGACCAGAGCAGCTTACAGGGGAGCTGTGCAAGCCTGTGGATCACAGGTGGGTTTTACGCTCAGGTCCCCTCGTGCCACCTGCCTGGGTGACGCTGCACACAGTGGCTGCAGCACGTTTGGTGGCATCTGCAGAGTCCCCAGATCCTCTGCTAACACAGGGGCCCGGCGCCTCGCAGCATCCCCCCGCTCTGCTGCCCGACGGGGCTGCTGCAGCGACATCTCCAGCCATGCTGCGAGCTCTGGCCGTGCTGATCCTGGTTCATCTCAGGGCAGCGTTTCCGAGCACAGCACAAAGGGTGCTTTCATCAGCTCTGCCGATTTTTACCTTGGGGCAAGTGCGGAACCCTGACGGCCTCTCACCAGGGGACAGCTCCTTCCAGTCTGGGGCAGGGACCGGCTGAAGCGGGTGAGCACAGTCTGAGACACCCTGGAAACCAAAGTAGGATCACAGAACCATTAAGGGTGGAAAAGACCTCTAAGATCAAGTCCAACCGTCACCCCAACACCCCCACACCTGCTGAACCATATCCCAAAATGCCACAGCTACACTTTTTTTGAACCCCTCCAGGGATGGTGACTCCATCACCTCCCTGGGCAGCCTTTCCCAATGCTTGACCGCTCTTTCAACAAGGAAATTTTTCCTAATATCCAATCTAAACGTCCCCTGACGCAACTTGATGCCCCAACTCCGGGCAGCATAAGCTGTTGAACAGCTCTGCCTCCAGCCAAGACCCCTCCTTTGCACATCAGGGCCTTTTGCCTTCCCAGGTTCCCCCAAACACGCTCTCTCACTCCACAGGCAGAGGGAGATGGCAGCAGACACCCACTGGCCCCATTTCCCGAGCCACCCTCGAGCTCAGCACCTGCCCTTTTCCACCACCAAGGAACCTTTCACAGCCCCGAGGAGCTGCGACATCTTCCACCTCCTGCAAAATCCCCCGGCTCACTTCCAGGGCTGACGGCACAAGTCCCCGCTGCCAGAGATGCCCCCACGCACCCGGCATCGGCGGGGTGGGGGGACCAGCACCCCAAATCCCACCGATACCAAGCAGAGACCCTTCACCTTGGCCCGCTCCCTGGGTAGGAGCCGGTTGCCAAGCTCAGACTTGGATCTAGCGATAGACTTTTGTGCTTTGGCTCACAGATCGCGAAAACAAGAGCTTTAATCATTGCTCGTTTTTATGCGCCAAGAGCCAAAATCGTCTTGTTAAATACAGTAAGTGATCAATGCTCGCAATAAGGAACATTTCAATGAGTGCTTGTGTGGGTAATTATTTCAGGCTTGCCTCTCAAGAAAAATTACGGAATGTGGAAATTGTTGTGAAGTCTCTCCGGACTTGGGGGGGGGGGTTGCTCTGGGCAGCGCTTCAGCCCGTGCCTACGTTTTGCTGCCTGGCTGAGCTCCGTCCCGCTCACCGGTCCCTGGGCACCGGGATCACCTCGCCGGCGAGCGGGCACACGATCACATCACCTCTCCCTCAGAGGGGTCTGCAGAACCCCAATACCCATCCTAACAGCAACAGGAGCCGGTGCTGTGCCAGCCTTCGGGTAAACCTGTCCTTCCCCTGCCTGAGCACAGCACGCCAGCACACATCCAGCCCAGAAAACGTTGATTTTATGTTCTTTTTTTCCACCCCCCCACTTCTGCATCCCTGATGGCAGCTGTGGATCTGCGCTTGGGAGCCCTGGCTGTGCCACAGCCCCAGCCCCAGGCAGGAGCCTTCTCCCAGCGCTTCCCTTCCAGCCATCTCTTAACATCGCACTATTGAAGTTGCCTTTCAGCTTTTATCATTATATTTTTTCCAAAGATAAAAGAGCGCTGTAGAAGCAGAGGGAGCCCCACCACTGACCACGCCGTTGGAGTTGGAAAGCCTCAAGCTGGGATCGCGGTGGCGAGGCCGGGGAGTGCAGAGGAAGAGGAGGATGGTGCTCAGCCATGCTGGCGCTCAGCCCCAGCCGAGATGAAGGGACCAGGAGAGCAGACTGCAGTGACGCTGCCTGCTCTGGGGGCCATTTTGCTGGAAAAAGGGGATTTTTTTCCCCTTTCTGAGAAAAACGCCCTCGGCCCGCTCACAGCTGGGTTTGCATCACCTCCTCCTCTGCCAGCGCAGCTCCTGGCGGAGACCTCGGCAGGAGGAGGGGAAGAGCCCTGGACGGGAGATGACTGTCAGCGTGCACTCATTTCCAGAGAAAGGTTTAGGGTTACAGCGAAACGCACAAAAGTGGCTTTTAAACACAGACAGCTCCGCACGCAGCGCGCTCCGCAGCGGGGTTTGGCACCCACAGATTTCCGCTGAGCCTGGAAACGCTGGGAAAGCCCAGCCCACGGGGGAGCGGAGGGAATAACCTCCATCTGCAAAGGCACTGCCTGCCCTCGGCGAGGACGGGCGACGCGGAATCCCCTGCCAGAAGTCAAACCCAAGGCCAGAGGCAGGGCTGGGAGCAGCACCGCAGCCACCCTCGCCCGTCGGAGCAGACCACCCCGCCAGTACCAGCTCCCTGCATTATTTACGGAGCGTCGCCATGTCGTGGTGTGACACTGATTCATGGGGCACTTCCCTCCCTCTCATTACACCAATAAATCCCCTGGCAAAGCGGGGATGGCACATCATGACATGCACCCATACCATCCCTGCAGCCAGCAGGCATCACAGAATGGTCGGGGTTGGCAGGGACCTCTGGGGGTCACCCAGCCCAACCCCCTGCCCAAGCAGGGTCACCCACAGCAGGCTGCACAGGACCTTGTCCAGGCGGGGCTGGAATATCTCCAGAGAAGGAGACTCCACAGCCTCCCTGGGCAGCCTGGGCCAGGGCTCCGGCACCCTCAGAGGGAAGAAGTTCTTCCTCGGGTTCAGCTGGAGCTTCCTCTGCTTCAGTTTGTGCCCATTGCCCCTTGTCCTGTCGCTGGGCACCACTGAACAGAGTCTGGCCCCGTCCTCCTGACCCCCACCCTGCAGATATTTATACACATTTCTAAGGTCCCCTCTCAGCCTTCTCTTCTCCAGGCTGAACAAGCCCAGCTCCCTCAGCCTCTCCTCATAGGAGAGATGCTCCAGTCCCCTCACCATCCTCGTAGCCCTGCGCTGGACTCTCTCCAGTATCTCCAAGAGGATTTTGTACAAGGCAATTTTAGCAGCAGCGTGCGGAATGGAGGAGGAAGAGGCTCCAGGAGGGTTTGGGTGAGCAGATGAAGCTTAAAAAGGCTGAACAAGCCCGTGAGCAATTTCAGCACAAACACCTCTGTGCAGGTTTACGTGCAAAGCAAAGTCTATCCCCAGCTGGCAGCTGGGCAAACGCTTTCACCCTGAAGCTCATTGCTGTGGATTTCTTGCACTGGGAGCAGTGGAGCAGAGCTCCCAGCTCCAGCAGATGCGTGGGTGCCCTGTGGTACCCAGCACCCCACCCTACACAGCGCAGGGCAGCGAGGTTTGCCCACATTGGCTGAGGCAGTGTTGACCCCTCCACCATACCCACCTTGCCAGACAGGAGCTTCTGTGCTCCAGGTGTAGGACCCGTCCCCAGACCTCCCTGCTGCCTGGCCACAGCCCCAGGGCTGGTTCCTGGCACCAACATCCACCCCAGCGCTGGATCCAGCACCCCCAATCCAGCATTTGTGTGCTGGGGGTGAGACCATGCCATCCCCTCCCAGCACCCAGGGACCCCATTGGCACGCTCCCCCCACGAACTGCCCTGGGTGCTGCAGAGTCTGCGTTAAAGGTACTTGGGTGCTGTGACCAGGTCAGAGAAACAGGTCAGAGAAACTGCTTCCCTGCCTCAGCCCTCTGGAGCGCAGAGGGCTCCCCATCCTCTCCACCCAGGCACGGTCCCATTTCTCAGCCCCATTTTTCGGAAGGCGTTGGGGTGGGGACCCATCACCGGCGCACGGAGCCAACAGGAAGGGAGCCATTCCCGAGGAGCATTGCTTCTAAACCACTCCAATATGGCAAGGCAATGTTAACCAGCTGGGAAAACACTTTAAAGACCCTTAATTAAAGGCTGGCTGTTGCACAAGCCCCTTTCCCATCCCCACCAGAAGCATTTCCCAGTTTCCCGGCCTCTCCCCCGCTGCCCTCCATCCCTCGCACTTTCTTTCCCGCTGGCATCTGCCTGCAGCGTGCTGTGGCTGCTGTGCGGTGCGACCAGCCCCTGCCGTCAGATGGAAGCCTGCACTCATAGCAAAAGGGGAAAGAGAAAAAAAGTGAAAAACAGAATCACAGAACGGCAGGGGTTGGCAGGGCCCTCTGTGGGTCACCCAGCCCAACCCCCTGCCCAAGCAGGGTCACCCAGAGCAGGCTGCACAGCACCGCGGCCAGGCGGGGCTGGAATATCTCCAGAGAAGGAGACTCCACAGCCTCCCTGGGCAGCCTGGGCCAGGGCTCCGTCACCCTCAGAGGGAAGAAGTTCTTCCTCGGGTTCAGCTGGAGCTTCCTCTGCTTCAGTTTGTGCCCATTGCCCGTTGCCCCTGTCCTGTCGCTGGGCACCACTGGAAAGAGTCTGGCCCCGTCCTCCTGACCCCCACCCTGCAGATATTTAGAGGCATTTCGAAGGTCCCCTCTCAGCCTTCTCTTCTCCAGGCTGAACAAGCCCAGCTCCCTCAGCCTCTCCTCGTAGGAGAGATGCTCCAGTCCCCTCCTCATCCTCGTAGCCCTCCGCTGGACTCTCTCCAGTAGCTCCTCATCTTTCTTGAACTGGGGAGCCCAGAACTGGACAGAGTAAAAATCCTCTCCCTGTTGACTTTCAGGCATGGTTGGAGGCAGCAGCTGCCTGCGTGGATGCCAGCGCCGGGGCAAAGCTGGCATGGCCACACCAGCCTGCTCCTGCCTGGGCACTGGGAGCAGCAGCTTCATCGCCTGGCCGCGGTCTGTGGCACGCCTTGCCAGCCACTGTCAATCGGGAGAAACGGGGCTGAACCGGACCCTCCAGCACCATCGCTCACCTCGAACATTGGCCCTCATGTGATGCTGCGGCATCATTCGGTGCCCCAGTATGAGGGTTGGACTAGATGACCCACAGAGGTCCCTTCCAACCCCTACCATTGTGTGATTCTGTGAGCCAGCCCCAAAGGCACCAGCCTTCCTCCTCCTCCTCTTCCTCCTCCTGCCCGCTTCGCGTGTCTGCGGCCCCCAGGGCAGGAGCAGCGATGGCAGTGCCCCGTCCCCTGCGTGTCCCTCTACCCCACACCCATGGGAAGCAACGTGGGGTACACAATTAAAGCCTGGGCTTTGCCTCCCGCCAGAGGAAATCTTGCCAGAAAGGCACCAATTTATTCTTTCTATTGATATAAATTGGTTAATTACACGAGGCAACACGCTGCTGTTTCTAATCAAAATAAAAAAAAAATATAAATCAGAGCTGTCGCGTTAGCCGAGGGAAGCGCTCAGCCTGTGCGAGGGTGCACAGCCCGACGGGCGGCTCTGCCAGGGTCCGACCCCTCGCACCACCACGACCTCAGCCCTCGCAGTGGGACGGAGGATGCTGCAAGTGAAGGAGATGTTCTGACCATTCCCGACCGCGTCTGTCATGAATCCCACGCGCCACATTCCCTCCGCGAGCCCCCGCAGCGGGGTGGAGACGGCCCCGAGCACCCAGCACCAACAGGGCGAGCAGAGCATTTCAAAATGCCCCTGCAATTAAATCAACATTGCACAGGAGGAGACTGAGACCAGCACCCCTCCTCCTTCGGAAACCGCGCGGGCAAGGTTTCCAATCTGGACAGAGGAGCAGCCCGCACTTTCGAAATGGCTCGGAGTAGTTTTTTTTGCACCAAAAAATGCAAACAAACTTCGCAGAGATGGTTTCCTCCCAGCAGCAGCACCACTCGCATCTCTTCCACATTTGCTCGCAGGAGCTGTGGGGTTGGTGGCAGAAGAGGGGACGGGGCTGGGGGAGCTGACCCTCCCCTGTGGCAGGACCCCCGGGGACACCCCGGCAGCAGGGACACACCAGCCCCGTGCCCTGTCCTGCTTCAGACAGGCGCTTACTCCAGCAGGTTAAATAAATAAATTGATTAATTATTTCATTAAGCAACTGCAATTTGCCTAAAAACATCTCACAGCGTGCTGCCGGGCTTCCAGGAGCGCTGAGCACGCGGGCTGTGCTCATCTCACCCCAGCTCCAGTTAAACCAGTAAATAACCTCACCCAGCACCAGGGCACAGACAAACCACAGCAGCCCAGCTCGCTCCCGGATTAGATGCAACCACCACGTACTCCGTTTTCCTCGTTACGTCCGCGTACACCGGAGCTGCCTGCACCTGATGGAGCTCATTTGTGCCCACACACGGGGTCCAGCCCATGCTGTGCACGGCTTGGAAGCCACTGCTGGGCGCCTGGTTGCAATCACAGCGGCCTCTCCCTCCGCGTGGGCATTTTCTTGTTTACTGGGGAATATGGAGTGAGTTTATCCTGATTATTGGGATTATGTCAAGACCGAAAGCAGAGAAGCCAGCAGAGCTCGAGGTGCCAGAGGGCTTTGGAGGAAGGCAGGACACTGTGAGGGTCCCTCCCCGGGGCTCTCCTCTGTGCCGGCCGGGAAGGGAGGTCATCACGGTGCGTCCTGCGGCGAGAAGCATCATGGCCCCGGACACCCTCGAGCACGGGTCGAGGCAGGGGTCTGCAGGTGATGCTGCCCACACCGCAGCTCGTTTCACCAGGAAGCACGGCCGTGACCTGCAGGGACAGCCCAGCCCTGCGCGGTGCCCACTCCCACAGAGCTGCTGGGCCCCCATCACGCACCAGAGCGGCACCAGTGACCCCAGGGTGAGCACTCAAACGCTGGGGGACATGTGGGACCACACCATGGGACAGACAAAGCCCCTCCTGGAGACCCCACACACAAACACTGGGAACTCCAGCACGTACCAGCACCCACAGAGCACTGCCATGGGCAGCCCCGCTCCTGCACCCCCAAACACTGCGCTTCCCCTGCAGCCCCCCAGCAGCACCAAGGCTGCCTGACCTCCCCCAGCACCAGCAGCACCCCCTCACCGGCCAGATCCTGCTCCTCGAGCTGGGACAGCCCTCTGCTCCCTCCACAGCCAGGGCGGGTGCTGTGGGGAGGGTCCTGATCCCCCACCCCACATTTATAGCCCACGAGCCCCACCTGGGGAAGGGGGTGTGGGGCCGGCATGGCTTCATGAACTGCAGCAGGCAGGGAATGGGGATAGATGGGGTGTCTGCGGGGAGAAGCGTGGCTTTCCCTGTTACAGGTTATGAACCATTCCCAGGACACGTTGAGATCACAGAATCCCAGAATCCCAGCGTGGCAGGGGTTGGCAGGGCCCTCTGTGGGTCACCCAGCCCAACCCCCTGCCCAAGCAGGGTCACCCACAGCAGGCTGCACAGCACCGTGTCCAGGCGGGGCTGGAATATCTCCAGAGAAGGAGACTCCACAGCCTCCCTGGGCAGCCTGGGCCAGGGCTCCGGCACCCTCAGAGGGAAGAAGTTCTTCCTCGGGTTCAGCTGGAGCTTCCTCTGCTCCAGTTTGTGCCCGGTGCCCCTTGTCCTGTCGCTGGGCACCACTGGAAAGAGTCTGGCCCCGTCCTCCTGACACCCACCCTGCAGATATTTAGAGGCATTTCGAAGGTCCCCTCTCAGCCTTCTCTTCTCCAGGCTGAACAAGCCCAGCTCCCTCAGCCTCTCCTCGGAGGAGAGATGCTCCAGTCCCCTCATCATCCTCGTAGCCCTGCGCTGGACTCTCTGCAGTAGCTCCTCATCTTTCTTGAACTGGGGAGCCCAGCACTGGACCCAGCACTGCAGATGGGGCCTCACTGGGGCAGAGCAGAGGGGGAGGAGAACCTCCCTCACCCTGCTGCCCACACTCCTCTGGATGCACCCCAGGAGATGAAAAGTGTAATTGCAAATCAGCCCTGCTGCTCACCTCCAGACCTATGCAAAGGCAAGGACGTTGTAATTTCTTCCTTTCGGGACTTCCCCCCCCCACACTCCTATTTTTGTTCTTTCCTTTCTGTCCTCCTAAATTTGGTACAAAAGAAAAAGGAGTAAATCAAAACTTTGGAAAGCTCTCGCAACCCCGCTCTTCCTGGCTTACGCAGCGTTTGGGACGGAGGGGGAGGCCCAGGGCCAAGGAACCACAACGCTTTGGATAGCTGGATTTTCAAAACAAAAATGGGGTTCGAAATGGAAACTTTGGCTAACCGAGACAGGGATGAAAACTTCATTTCATGCTTGGCAGCAAAGCTGGCTCTCCATCACCCGCTCGCGCTGGCACTTCCCCCGTTTAGCCTGGTGTCCCAAAGGCGTTGCTGCAGCTCCGGCAGTGCCAGGGATCTTTCCATCGTCCTCTGGGCAAGCAGACGCGGCCACGCCGCTGCCCAGACACTTTCAGGAGCTCACTCCAAAATGCTTCCCCGCGGAAGCACCAGCCGGGTGCCGGCCTGGGTTTTCAAGCCCATTCTCCCAGCACCTGGGGGAAAACATCACCTTCCAGGTTTCTGGATTTTTAGCAAGCTGAGATAGGTATGACAAGGGGAAAAGTCATCAAAGCAGCCATGTGGGACTCCTTCCCCTCCCCAGCGTCACTCAACGGCAGGTCCGCAGAAGACAGCAGCACAGCTCGGCATCATCTTTTCATCACTTTATTTCCAGAGGTCTCATGCAGAAAGATACAGCAGCGCTGCCTGTCCCTGAGCCTCTGCGGGAGTTGTCGGGGGGCATTTCCCAACAATTCCTGACCCCAGCAGCACATCCCCACGCAGGGACCGCGGCGTGCCAGGGGCAGGGGTCAGAGCCCCCCGTCCCCAGCAGTGCCGCGCCCGGGCAGCATCGCGGGGTCACAGAATCACAGAATCACAGAATAGTAGGGGTTGGAAGGGACCTCTGTGGGTCACCCAGCCCAACCCCCTGCCCAAGCAGGGTCACCCAGAGCAGGCTGCACAGGATCTTGCCCAGGCGGGTCTTGAATATCTCCAGAGAAGGAGACTCCACAGCCTCCCTGGGCAGCCTGTTCCAGTGCTCCGTCACCCTCAGAGGGAAGAAGTTCTTCCTCGGGTTCAGACGGAACTTCCTGTGCCTCAGTTTGTGCCCATTGCCCCTTGTCCTGTCACTGGGCACCACTGAAAAGAGCTTGGCCCCATCATCCTGACACCCACCCTGAAGATATTTGTAGGCATTTATAAGGTCCCCTCGCAGCCTTCTCTTCTTCAGGCTGAACAAGCCCAGTTCCCTCAACCTCTCCTCGTAGGAGAGATGCTCCAGTCCCCTCACCATCCTTGTAGCCCTGCGCTGGGCTCTCTCCAGTAGCTCTTCACCTTTCTTGAACTGGGGAGCCCAGCACTGGACACAGTACTCCAGATGAGGCCTCACCAGGGCAGTGTAGAGGGGAAGGAGAACCTCCCTCGACCTGCTGGCCACACTCTTCTTGATGCACCCCAGGATCCCATTGGCTTTCTTGGCACCCAGGGCACACTGCTGGCTCATGGTTAACCTGTCGTCCACCAGGACACCCAGGTCCCTCTCCGCAGAGCTGCTCTCCAGCAGGTCCACCCCAAGCCTGTACTGGTGCATGAGGTTGTTCCTCCCCAGGTGCAGGACCCTGCACTTGCCCTTGTTGAACCTCATCAGGTTCCTCTCTGCCCAGCTTTCCAGCCTATCCAGGTCACGCTGAATGGCAGCACAGTCTTCTGGTGTATCTACCACACCTCCCAGTTTGGTGTCATCAGCAAACTTGCTGAGCCCCCCAGCAGCCCCTGCCCGAGCCCAGCCAGTCCACAGCCTGATACCGATGATTACCAAAGACACCACAAAGGGGGTTTGAGCTTAGATTTCCCTAAGACCCCCCTGTTTGTCACCAGGGAAAGAGCTCCCAAATAAGCTCCACCAAAGCACCTACAATAAGGAGGCAAAGCTTCTGCAGCAGCTCTTGGGGACACGGCGCAAGAGCCCGCGCCAAGGTGCGAGCTGACACCTTCAGAAAATCAGCTGCTGATTTTTCTTAAACCTCCTTTTTTATTTAAGGGGTGAGGCAATGGTGGCAAAGGCGGTTTCTCGCCTGGATAAAGAGGAGGAACCCATGTTGCATTAGGACATGGTGGGATCCCCATCCTGCCGGTGACGGGAACCCACCCGACGCCGGGGAACGGACCGTCGCGGTGCAGAACTGTGCGGTGAGCCCGCTGAATTTCAGGCGGTCGCTGCCGGGGCGATGCCCGCCGTTCCCACGCCCCAGCCCTTCCCTCGCACCCCGACTCGCTTCTCGGGATGAAACCCTGACGGCGCCGGGCGGACGCACCCCACGGGACAGCGCGAGCGGGACCGGGCGCTGCGTCCCCATGTGCTGCAGGTGACCGGAGAGTGATGCAGCACACATCCCAGAATCCCAGGATCCCAGGATCCCAGCATGGCAGGGGTTGGCAGGGCCCTCTGTGGGTCACCCAGCCCAACCCCCTGCCCAAGCAGGGTCACCCACAGCAGGCTGCACAGGACCTCATCTAGGTGGGCTTTGAATATCTCCAGAGAAGGAGACTTCACAACCTCTCTGGGCAGCCTGGGCCAGGGCTCCGGCACCCTCAGAGGGAAGAAGTTCTTCCTCGGGTTCAGCTGGAGCTTCCTCTGCTTCAGTTTGTGCCCGTTGCCCCTTGTCCTGTCGCTGGGCACCATTGGAAAGAGTCTGTCCCCGTCCTCCTGACCCCCACCCTGCAGATATTTGAAGCATATATTAGGTCCCCTAATTAGTTCCCAGCAGAGCCACCGGCCCAGCCGCTGTCCCGCGCCGGGCAGCTTCGGCTGGAAGAGCATCGCTCCGCCGGGGCTCCTGAAAGCCACAGGAACGCCCCAACCCGTGGTGGACATCGGCCTGTGCTTGCGCTCCGAGCGAGAGCCGGGGGATTTCTTCCTACCCAAAGCTGCTTTTCTTGTCTTGATCTAATGAAGTGCAGCCTTCACCTGGACAGACCCCGGAGTGGCTCCTCTCGGAGGCAATGAATACAAATACTTGACCTCGGGAGCTGCGGGGCAGCAATTAGTTTAAGCAGGGGGTTTGTGTAACACTTCAAAAGTCTTAATCCGTGCGGTCAGCCCTGGCACGGGATTTGCCAGAACCTATTGAGGAGTCTTAATGAGTCTGCAAAGCAAGCTTTCAATACATTTTGGGTCGCTTCAGATGCTCTAAATGGCATAGTCTATATGGTATTGTGCGGCTTTAGAAAGGCCCGGGCTCTAAAAAAGTACGGCTCCCTTTCACAGGGCAGACAGAAACCATCTTTCGAGCCGGGACCCTCAACGTTTTGCATATCAATATGGCTGGGGCTGAATGCAGTCACTCAGCTGAGAAATAGGATCACTATCAGCGTTTCCAGGCTTTCACAGGCACTTGGGAAACTTTAAAGCCCTTGGTGGAGAATAATTTGGTCGAATGTCGTGGCTGGAAACAAAACCTAAACAAGCAGAGCGCAGTCCATCACGGGGAGCTGCCAGCGAGGCGGACAAGGGGCTCCAGCCGCTCCGACATCCAGCCCCAGCGGGGCGGTGGCCGGGGCATGGGCGGTCCCGGGGGACCCCGCACCAGGCACGGGGTGCTGAGCCCAGCCGGGCACCGGCCGCATCGCTCCGAGGGCGCTGGGATTTTAACCAGCAGAAACCCAGGCCAGGCTTCATCTCTTCTTACCATTCTTTTACAACATCCCAGTTTCTTAACGCCGGCCACGAAGCCCCCAGGTCCTGGCACCACACCGGTGGCACTGGCATCTGTCCCCGGCGCTGCTCGGCATGGACGGACACCGCGACGCCCAGACACCGCGACGCCCCGCTCCCCGCGCAGAAACACGCAACTGTCCGCGTTCAACCCCGACGTCACGTTCAGCCCGGCACCGCACACGGCGCTTCTCCCAGAGCCACGGGGCTGAACAGGGCAAAGGCGCTCAACCTCCGCTACAGCCCGGAGCATCGGTACGGAAAACACGCGTCACCTCTGAGAGGGACACAGCAGGTGCCAGAGGTTGGGACAAAATCACAGAATCCCAGGATCCCAGCATGGCAGGGGTTGGAAGGGACCTCTGTGGGTCACCCAGCCCAACCCCCTGCCCAAGCAGGGTCACCCACAGCAGGCTGCACAGCACCGCGTCCAGGCGGGGCTGGAATATCTCCAGAGAAGGAGACTCCACAGCCTCCCTGGGCAGCCTGGGCCAGGGCTCCGTCACCCTCAGAGGGAAGAAGTTCTTCCTCGGGTTCAGCTGGAGCTTCCTCTGCTTCAGTTTGTGCCCGTTGCCCCTTGTCCTGTCGCTGGGCACCACTGAACAGAGTCTGGCCCCATCCTCCTGACACCCACACTGCAGATACAGGAGCAGGGAGAGCTGTGCGGGGCAAAGCACGACGTGCTGGTGTCAAACCACGCCGGAGCTGGTGGGAAAGGGGCCGGTGCCCGGCGTGCATCCCAGGAGAAGCGGTACCTGCTGCCTCCATCGCCCCTGGAGAGCGGCAGCGCGGAGGGGAGGCAACGGCTCACCCGGCCGGGCAGCTTCGGGATGCGGCAGGATGGAAGAAACCCCAGCCAAAGCATATTTGCAAACAATGCGGGGCCTGAGGGCCCTTGAAAACACATAATTAGCTCATTAAAGAGACAAATGCAAGTCACTAATAAGATATTAGAGGTTAATTAAATGTTTCCCTCCCATCTTTAATTAAGGGAAAACTAGTTAATTCAGATTCAGCTAATTTCTGCAGCCTCCCATGATGGCCCTCTATGTTGGACCAGGCTGCCCAGGGAGGTCGTGGTGTCCCCATCCCTGGAGGGGTTCAAAAACCATGTAGAGGTGGCACTTTAGGACATGGTTTAGCAGGCGTGGGGGTGATGGGTAGATGGTTGGACTTGGTGATCTTAGAGGTCTTTTCCAACCTGAATGATTCCATGATTCTATTTGAAAATCTGCTGAGATTGTTGGACTGAAGGGTCCGAGTTTGGGGCTTTTGGTTGCTCTGCTTGCGTGAATCTGGGGGGAGCAGGGGCTTCCAGCCTGAGGGTCAGGAACACCCCGCTTTCTCCTCTGGGTTACTCCAAGAACACACGAAGGCAGGCGACGCACAGCTCCCTCTCCCTAACCCCAGACCTGGCCTTTATTCAAAACTACCGCCATTAATTGTTTTTCTTAACGAGGAAATTCCTGCAGACTGTTTGCAGGCTGCGAAACATCCCCCCACGCTCGGGGTCTGCTGCTCGGCCGGCCTCACCCGCCGCCCCCCGGCAGCCGCTGCCCAGGCTCAGCACCGCAATTTGCTTTTCCAAAACACCCCTGGCCACACGTCCCGGACGCCAGCCGGTTTCCAAAGCGTTTATCGTGGGTGGCAGAGCCTTTGTCCCCACGCACACCCACCCACACGCTCCCACTCGCCACCCAGAACGGTCACAGTTAATATAGATTAGCAAGATTTATATGGAAGAATATTTAATCTGGTCAGGGAGGGGAGAGGGGTCATCTGGGGGGGTTATTTCTTAAATATTTCTCTCTACTCCAGAAGGGTCCGTTTCTCGCTGGAAAAGGTCCGATATAAATTAGAACGAAGGGGGGAGGTCGCTGGCGGGGTGGCCACGGGCATCCCTGGACCGCGGCAGCCGCGACCGTCCCAGGACCGCAGCCCTGGCTCCGCGCACGGCCGGGCAGAGCGGGTCCCAGCGCGGCGGCGTGCCCCAGGGATGGCTCAGTCCCACCCGAAGTCCTGCCCTGTCATCTGATAAAACTTCATGTTGAAGGGTCTGTAAAACTCCCGCAGGCGCTGGACCACCTGCCCGTCGATCTTGGGGTGCGGCCGCCCCTTGGATTTCCCCAGGCAGCGGGGCTTGCCGCCGCCCTCCGGCTTCTTCAGGCAGGGAAAGCCCTTGGTCTCATTAAAATAAAAATGTTTGTCCGTCACCACCCTCTTGAGACCCAGAAAGTCCTGGACGCGGCCCATCTCCCCGGCCGGGTCGCTGACGAGCCTCTCCCCGCTGACGAAGAGGAATTTGGAGAGGGGGAAGTACTGCAGCCAGTTGTCCAGGTGCTTGGCGTAGATCCCGATCCTCACCGCGCTCCAGCTCGTGTCAATCAGTCCCGTGCTGACGTTTTTGAAGGCCAAAGCCTGGAAGCTGGGGATGGTGGGGTTTTTGGAGAGCGTCTGCGTGTAGTCCGAGATGGCGCGGGTGACGGGGTTGCGCACCACCACGATCAGCTTCGTGTCCCGAGACATGTTGTAGATGCGCCGCGGAGCCTCCTTGGTGACGAAGTAGCTGGGGGTCTTCTCCATCGTGATCTGCCCCTCCAGCGTCCGCGGCATCAGGCTTCTGCGGAGAGACAGGGACACGGTCAGGGCTCGAGGCACGGCTCCTCGATCCAACGCCGCAGCGGGGATGAGCCGGAGCGAACCCCAAAACTCGGCCAGAGATGCTCAGTGGCTCCCCAGCCACAACCACCTCTCTCCCTCGTCACACCCGACCGGTCCCCTCGTCTTCAAGAGCCCTCCTAGGAGCCCCTCTGCCCGGTCTCCCCGCTCAGCCTCCCCTGCTATGTTCTATATTCTCCCCTGCTATGTTCTATATTCTCCCCTTCTACGTTCTATATTCTCCCCTTCTATCATAGAGTTAAAAAAAAGAGGAAAATTCTATGATTCTATGATAAATCTCATCCCATGGGGCTGAGCCCAAGCGTGGCTGGGGATGGAGATGCCCACCTTCCTCCGCCTCCAGACAGCAAGCAGTTAAGGCCAGAAAAAGACTGTTTCCTTTCATTTTTTAATTAAAAAAAGGGCAGAAAACCTCTCTGGGACCCAGCCATTGTGCTGTGCAAAATTCACTGCCCTGATTGTTCCCTTGGGCACTTTAATGAGGCCTTAATTGCCGGAGAAATTACCCAGGCATGTCACCCCAGGAGGAGAGCCAGGGGCTGCAGAGCGGGACCCCCAGTGCCACCAGCGTGGGCACCTGCCCCGAGCCCCCCATGTCTCCCTCTTCCCAGGGCTGGACACATCCCCTCTCTGTGTCCCACCTGCTGAAGAGGGGACTTGGCTTCTCCGACAGCATGGCCCCCAGCCCGGGGTCCCCGCGGGCACGGCCGCAGCGCGGCTCCCCGCCACGCAATGCCACCCCGAGCTTCTGCTGCTCCCCCAGACAACGCCAACGGGCTGGGGGACCCGCAGCTCCCGTGCTGCGTCCCACCACCACCCCACCAGCTCATCCCATGGCACCCCGTGCGGGAACCACCGCCCGCGAACCCCACGGGGACGCGGAGGTGGAGCTCGCTCTTCGTGGGGCTCAGCTGGGGTTGAAGCAGCTTCATCTCCTCCGTGCTGCCCCACGCCAGGGTCCCCATCCCCTCCGTCGTGCTCGGGGTGACACGCACGCTCCCCCTCCCCGGCCACGTCAAACAGAGGAGTCTCCTGCTGAAAGCCCCGGGCTGGAAGCTCATTCTGCTCGGAGCACGGCAGCGTTTGCTCCGGTGCGAGGGGCTCAGCCCAGTATGGCTTCACACTTTGGCTTCACGCTTTGGGGAATGACCAAGCTGCTTCCATAGCTCCTCCGAAATCAAAGTGGCACAGCTGCACACACAGAAACGCACGTAATGGCCACACAGAAGCAGCACGTCCTTTGCTCCCACCCAGGACTCTCCCGAGCAGATGGCAGAGCGCTCAACGCAGCAGGCGAGCGCCGGTTTGCAACGGGAAACTGAGGCACCAAGCGACGACGCGTCGTGTGTCGGAGCTGCTGTGTCGATGCCGACATCCCTCCAGCTGACAAGCAGCCACCATCCCGACACGAAATCCCTTCTGAGGGTCAGCAGACGCATGGGGATCCAGCCCGAGCCGCTCCGCACCCAGAGACACCCCAGGACAAGCCCAAGGGTTTAGGAAGGCTCTTGGAAAAAGCACCAATACCCAAATATTAACTGTGACAAGGGACAAAATACAGCAAAAAAAATCACAGAATCCCAGCATGGCAGGGGTTGGAAGGGACCTCTGTGGTCACCCAGCCCAACCCCCTGCCCAAGCAGGGTCACCCAGAGCAGGCTGCACAGCACCGCGGCCAGGCGGGGCTGGAATATCTCCAGAGAAGGAGACTCCACAGCCTCCCTGGGCAGCCTGGGCCAGGGCTCCGTCACCCTCAGAGGGAAGAAGTTCTTCCTCGGGTTCAGCTGGAGCTTCCTCTGCTTCAGTTTGTGCCCGTTGCCCCTTGTCCTGGCGCTGGGCACCACTGGAAAGAGTCTGGCCCCGTCCTCCTGACCCCCACCCTGCAGATATTTAGAGGCATTTCTAAGGTCCCCTCTCAGCCTTCTCTTCTCCAGGCTGAACAAGCCCAGCTCCCTCAGCCTCTCCTCGGAGGAGAGATGCTCCAGTCCCCTCCTCATCCTCGTAGCCCTCCGCTGGACTCTCTCCAGTAGCTCCTCATCTTTCTTGAACTGGGGCGCCCAGCACTGGACCCAGCACTGCAGATGGGGCCTCCCCAAGGCAGAGCAGAGGGGGAGGAGAACCTCCCTCGCCCTGCTGCCCACACTCCTCCTCATGCACCCCAGGATCCCATTGGCCTTCTTGGCAGCCAGGGCACGCTGCTGGCTCATGGTCACCCTGTCGTCCCCCAGCACTCCCAGTCCCTCTCTGCAGAGCTGCTCTCCAGCAGCTCAGCCCCAGCCTGTACTGGTGCCTGGGGTTGTTCCTCCCCAGGTGCAGGACCCTGCCCTTGCCCTTGTTGAACCTCACCAGGTTCCTCTCTGCCCAGCTCTCCAGCCTGCCCAGGTCACGCTGGATGGCAGCACAGCCTGCCGGTGTGTCCAGTCGAGTCTGACCGAGACGCTTCTCTTCACCAAAAGGAGCAAGTTGGGACCGGACAGACTCCTTCCTCACAAGGACTTCCCATTTTTCTGGAACTTGGAAGAATTCTGGTTTTAAAACTTGAGGTTTCCCTTGGGGCTGCTCCACCCCACGTCCCCTGGGGCTGGAGAGGAGAGGACCTTCCCCGCCAGCCCCCATCTCCTCCCGCACCCGCGCAGGGACGGGTGTCCTTGACGCCCCTTGTCCGAGGCCGAGCCGACCCGCGCCAGGGCAGGGCGAGCTCCAAACCCCTGCTCGGGGGATCCCTCGGGAACGCTGGCGGAGCGGGAGGATGAGGATGGAGCTTCCCACCGGGCTGCGGCTGGGCCGGCTCTCGCAGCGGCACTTTGGGGCAGGACGGGGTGTTTTGGGGATCCCCGTCCCGCTGCTCGGAGCGCCGGACATCTGTTCCTTACGTCATGGGAAAAGGCTGGAGGTTTGGGGTTTTATTTTTTCCCCCTGGACGCAGGAAAGAACACTTTATTAAAAGCATTTGTGAGCTGGGGCCCACACAACTTCCTCCCCCAAACAACAGGCAAAAGCCACTTGTAGCTTTTTTTTTTCCCCCCCTTTTTATTTTCTGGACAGTGCCAGCGTTTTCAGAGCCACTTCTCGTCCCCAGTGTCACCACCCAGCAGCCCAGCCCGGTGCCCGGGCAGGTGGGTGCCCTTTGGGGGTCCTGGCGCAGCGATGAGCGGCTTCCCCAACCTTCTCAGCACCTTTTCCCCCTCCTCACCCCAAATAACCGTGCTCACCGGAGCGGCTGACGGCCGGGATCCCGTCCCAAAGCAGGATCAGGCCTTTCCAGCCCCATGCCCCGTCCCCTCCCTGCGACGCTCGCCCGGAGCCACGCCAAAACCAAGAGCCCACCCGGGAAGGCGGCTGCTGGGGCTCCCCCCGCACGCCCACCCAGCCACGCGTCCGGAGCTCCGCTGACGGTCAGAGAGCTGCCACCGGCTTTGCCAGGTCGCCTCACGCAGCTTCTCCGGGCGACTCGGTGAGGCATTTCTGCCGTGATCCCCAGGATTTCTGCACAGCAGAACGGCTCCTTCGCTGCCCACCCGCCCAAGACCACCCCTCAGCAAACACGGGCACAAGACCTCAAACACTCCCTCTCCTCAACGCGCAAGAAAACGTTATCAAACGGCAGACACGGGGGACGACGCGATCGGCGAGCGCGGGGAGCTCACGGTGAACCACGACGCTGCTTTTCCCAGCAGGTGCTCCAGGACCCCCAGGACCCCCTCACCACCGGCAGCCCAGGAGACCTGCGCCCAGCACCTTCCCCGCACTCCTCCTGCTGACCAAGGGCTCCTCAGCACACAGGGGCAGCACCAACGTTAATTAAAGCCAACTGCACCGTCCTAGGCTTGATTAAAATTTAATTAAAATAGAATTTTTTTATAAAAGCCCATGTTCGGGCAGGGATCCCCAACTCTGCTGGCACAGGTACTGCTGGGGCAACAGCAAGGAGCTCCCGCACCCGCGGCTGTGCGAGGAGGTGCAGAGACCTTCCCGGTCCCCTTGCTGGGGACAGCGATGGGACAGTGACGCCCCATGCGACCCCCCCCACCCGAGCTGGTCCATCAGAGCCATCAGCTCTGCAAGCCAGCATTTACGCAGACCCTCGGACAGGCTCCAGCACACAGAATCATGGAATCACCAAGGCTGGAAAAGACCTCGGAGATCATCACGTCCAACCATCACCTCAACACCCCCATGCCTGCTAAACCATGTCCCCAAGTGCAACATCCACGTGGTTTTTGAACCCCTCCAGGGATGGGGACTCCCCCACTGCCCTGGGCAGCCTGGTCCAACACCTGACCACTCTGTCAGTAAAGAAATTTTCCCAAATATCCAATCTAAACCTGCCCTGATGCAGCTTGAGGCCATCTACAGATGGGAAGAAAGGCACCCGACCCCCCGTGGGCCGGATGCCGCTGACTTGGTTTTAAACCCTCGATCCCGCAGAATCACAGAATCACAGAATAGTAGGGGTTGGAAGGGACCTCTGTGGGTCACCCAGCCCAACCCTCCTGGCGAAGCAGGGTCACCCAGAGCAGGCTGCACAGGACCTTGTCCAGGCGGGTCTGGAATATCTCCAGAGAAGGAGACTCCACAGCCTCCCTGGGCAGCCTGGGCCAGGGCTCCGGCACCCTCAGAGGGAAGAAGTTCTTCCTCATCTTCAGCTGGAGCTTCCTCTGCTTCAGTTTGTGCCCGGTGCCCCTTGTCCTGTCGCTGGGCACCACTGGGAAGAGCTTGGCCCCGTCCTCCTGACCCCCACCCTGCAGATATTTAGAGGCATTTCTAAGGTCCCCTCGCAGCCTTCTCTTCTCCAGGCTGAACAAGCCCAGCTCCCTCAGCCTCTCCTCGTAGGAGAGATGCTCCAGTCCCCTCATCATCCTCGTAGCCCTCCGCTGGACTCTCTCCAGTAGCTCCTCATCTTTCCTGAACTGGGGAGCCCAGAACTGGACACAGCACTGCAGATGAGGCAGTCGGTGAACGCGGAGCCACCAGCCGCTGGGGTCAGGGTGCTGGGTCCCAGCATCGTCCCGGGACGGTGCGGGGAACGGCAGCCTCTGAGCAGTTAATGGTGCAACACCTCCCCTTCCTCAGCAGCTCAATCACTCCCAGATAATTACGCTATTTCACATTTTCATTAACTCCCTAATACTTTCCCCTAAATTACCCCAGTTAATTATTGATAACCCCTGTCTCTCTCCAGATCTGGCTTAAACTGGCAGAGAGCAGGCTTCTGTTATGCTCCACATTAGCACAAGCATTGGAAACTTTAATTAAAATTACAGTTAATTCTTACTGACCTTAAGAAAACGCCTTGGGAATGCTAAGCGTTGCCTCCGAGTACGCGACACTGCGAGGAGGGAGCACCCCGGCAGCCTCGGAGGGAACGCGTGTTTCAAGAGGAGCGTGGGCAGCAGGGCAAGGGAGGTTCTCCTCCCCCTCTGCTCTGCCCTGGGGAGGCCCCATCTGCAGTGCTGGGTCCAGTGCTGGGCTCCCCAGTTCAAGAAAGATGAGGAGCTACTGGAGAGAGTCCAGTGGAGGGCTACGAGGATGAGGAGGGGACTGGAGCATCTCTGCTACGAGGAGAGGCTGAGGGAGCTGGGCTTGTTCAGCCTGGAGAAGAGAAGGCTGAGAGGGGACCTTAGAAATGCCTCTAAATATCTGCAGGGTGGGGGTCAGGAGGACGGGGCCAGACTCTTCCCAGTGGTGCCCAGTGACAGGACAAGGGGCAACGGGCACAAACTGAAGCAGAGGAAGCTCCAGCTGAACCCGAGGAAGAACTTCTTCCCCCTGAGGGTGACGGAGCCCTGGCCCAGGCTGCCCAGGGAGGTTGTGGAGTCTCCTTCTCTGGAGATATTCCAGACCCGCCTGGACAAGGTCCTCTACAACCTGCTGTAGGTGACCCTGCTTCAGCAGAGGGTTGGACTAGATGACCCACAGAGGTCCCTGCCAGCCCCTACCATTCTGTGATTCTGTGAGAGCAGACGACGTGCCCGGGAGGAGAAATGAAACTCTTGTAGCTTTCTGCTAAGCTGATAAATTTCAATTTTTAATAAACGGTAAAACACCTGGCATTTGAGAGGCATCAGAAATGGGATTTCCCGTGTAGAAATATTCAAATAAAGAAAATAGCAAAACCCTGGAGAGGGATGGAAAACGCCACCGTCTACCCGAGAGCCTCCCGGGAGCCGTCTCGCTCATCTCTTCCCCCAGCCTTCCTCTCCACCCACCGCAGCGGCCCATCCCCATCCTCCTCTCCCCCTCCGAGCCGCGGTACCCGGTCGCTCGGAGGCTGCTGCTCACCGCCGTACCCCCGCGCCGGCACCCCGGGCTGCGGTGACCGGTCACCCAGGGCTGTAACACCCCGACATGCTCCCAGCCAAGGTGGGCTCCCAAGGGCTGCTGGACCTCTCCGGGACCTCCCCTCTCTCACGGTCAGTGGGAAATTGCAGATTACGGCTGTGCTCCCGGGGGGGCCCTCGTTTAGATTAATTACCTCCTCCGCGGAGGTAGCGAGGTGCAATAACTTACAGGCCTGATAAAAATGCAGAAAGCTGCATTAAATACAGATTAACAGCCACAGCGGGCACGTAACCAAAGCAGACTTCAAAAGCCTGGGCTGACACAACTTTCCAGGGTTAATTGGTTCATGATTCCTCCACTCTGCGAGGATTTTGCTGCAGAGGAAGGAGAACTCCTCCCAGCACCCAGCTGAGAGCACGAAGTCATGGAGGAGAACCTCACCGATAAATCCGTCTCCAGCCCGAGAGCATCCCCGCGTTATCGCCCACGGCTCCTGCACGCGGGGGCCGGGCTCTGCCCCCGGCTCAGCCCACCCAGAAATGCCCGGCGCACCCCCAGCCCGTGCCAGGAGCGCGAAGGGAGGCCCCCAGACCCCCCGATAAACCGCAGATGTGGGTGACGGGTGCCAGCTGGATCGGCACTTGCAGGTTATATCTTACCACCAAAAGTGAAAGAGAAAAGGAGGGGGGGGGAAAAAACCCCCCTCTCCGTTGTTATTATAAAAAACAAGCACTGACACAAAAAAGCCCCCCGACAAAAGCAAGCCAAAGGCGAGGGGATTTCTGCCGGCGGGGATATGGTTGAGAGCTTTCTGCAGGGCCAAAGACAGCGACAAAGATGGGCTGGCCAGGGGGTGACAGGGGGACAAAACCGCCCCGGAGAGCCCAGCTTAGCGATGCTCCCCCAGCCCACCCTCGCCCGGGCCGGGGGCACCCAGGGGCGTCCGGCTGCGGTCCCCGGGCACCTCCTCTCTCAAAGGCAGGGTGACAGGCTGCCCGGGACCGCGCTCAATGGGGGACAGACCCTTTTTTGTGTAAATGTAAAACAGTTTGGAACCAGGAGAGAGGGGGGACGAGGCTTGGGACAGATTTATCCTCTCCCAGCAGACACCCGGTACCACCCGGATCTGCATATGAATCGCCCCAGCGGGCTTATCTCACCCGGCGGGACAAGGCGGCCTTTGTGGCCCCACGGCAGCTATGAAGTTGTTAAACTGGAACCAGTTACGGATAGACTTTGAGATACTGGCCTCTTCCATCAAGGCAGCTAAAACAGCAGCACCTTTGCTGGGAAACGGGGGCACCGGCAAGGGGCGGCGGGGGACAGGATGACGGGAGGGGACAGATCCAGCCTTGTGTCCCCGCTCTGCCAAGGAGACCCCGGCTGCCAAGGGGACACCAGACCCCCATTCCCCAAAGCGGGGTGGGGGGCACACGTGGGCAGCCGTGCTTACCCCCACGCTGGTCCTCTCCATCCCCTCCTCCTCCTCCCGGAGCAAGCAGCGGGGCATCTGTTGAACCTCAGCGCGAGGCACGGAAGGCTGAAGTCGCCAGCGAGCCGCCCGGGAGCAAATTAGGCCATGTTCTTTTCTTTATTCCTAATTACTGCGATCTTCCCCCCCCCTCCCCACCTCCTTCCCCGCTGCCCCTTCGGAGGAGGCAGCGGGTGCTGCCAGCACCTCCCCAGCAGGCAGAGCCCCCCGGGCGCTTTCCGTCCCATGCCTGCCTCCATTATTTTTGATTCTTTCACCAATTCAAAAACGTGCAAATGAGGCCATGGCTTCCCAATCAGGCCTGGCCAGGAGCTAATTGGCATTAAGCAGGGAAACCTGAGTATGCTAATGATGGCAGTAACGAGCCCGTGATGCGCCTGGAAGGGCAGCCAAGCCCTCGGCTCAACGGCTGACTCCGAGACACGTCAATTAACAACAAGCAAGATAATTTATTAATGCTCCTTTGCACCCCGCTGCCCTTTGCTCCTAATTACAGTTTGATACATGAAACATGGCGGGGGTCCGACGGGTCCCGCTCCCAGCATCCCCGAGCAGCCTCTCGCCGGGGCACCAGCCTCGGACCACGGCTGGAAGGTCTCCAGCCATCGCCAAGGGCTCCCGGAGCTCTCCCACCACCGGACCAGGGGGACGGGGTCCCTGCGCCGGGATGCAGCCGGGTCAGGCTGCGAAGGGGCTCCGGGGAGAGGGGAGATGCGATGGGCTGGACGGTGCCACCGGCCAGGGCTGCTCCCTGCAGAGTCCGAGCCCCCGCAGACCCTTCCTGAGGGGCTCCCTTAGCGGCTGCAGGGTCCGAGTCCCTGCAGACCCTTCCCAAGGGGCTCCCTTGGTGGCTGCAGGGTCCGAGCCCCCACAGACCCTTCCCAAGGAGCTCCCTTAGCAGCTGCAGGGTCCAAGCCCCCTCAGACCCTTCCCAAGGAGCTCCCTTAGCGGCTGCAGGGTCTGAGCCCCCACAGACCCTTCCCAAGGGGCTCCCTTGGCGGCTGCAGGGTCCGAGCCCCCGAAGAACCTCCCCAAGGAGCTCCCTTAGCGGCTGCAGGGTCCGAGCCCCCGCAGACCCTCCCCAAGGAGCTCCCTTAGCGGCTGCAGAGCCCGGCTGCTCCGTCCTGGAAGGGCACGGGCTGCAAAGCTGGAGGAGGCAGCAGCGGGGTCTGTCGGGGGGCTCCGGGAAGGGCCAGGAGCTGGGCAGTTTTCCGACCTCTTTAGCATCCGGATCTGGGGATGTGGAGCAGGGAAAGGGGAGAAGCCCGTTCGCATTTCTAATGGAGCAGCCGCTTTTGCAAGTCACCCGACACCCCGTTATTAACCCCGGTAAGACCCGGGGCCATTTTGGAACCCACGGCTGCTTTGTCCATCTACCCAAAGCTCTGTGCACCCCAAGACAGGAAGGTGAGGAAAAGGCCATTCCTCCCCAAACACCCCGGGGCAGCTGCAGCCCCTGCACCCGCTCCTGCTCGGACCCCAGACCCGCTCCCCTCCGCCGCCCGGCATTTGCATCGCGATCGTGCTCATGTTTATGGCTGGGGGTTGCAATTACGGGCAGCTCAAGGCCCTGAAGGTTTTTCCTTTGCGTGGTTATTCCAGCAGGGTCATTAAGGCCAAAGGGCTCCTGATTAATGCACATAACAGCATATGATTATGAAGAGCAGAAACCAGAGTTAATAAGGGCGCAGCTCTGCCCTGCTCGGGGGCGACAGCGCTGGGGGAAGGGGCTACTTGGCCTCTGTCAGGATCCGTCAGACTCAGAGATGGTCCCTCCTTGCCTTTCTCCGCGGTGGAGCTACGATGCGTGGGGTCACCCCCAAAACCGCCGAGCGGCTGAACTCCCCGCTGACGGCCGCGGGGACCCGCCGCAGCCGGCACCACTCAGGTCCCCCCCGTGCTCTTGCTGAAGGCGGTGTCCCCTGGCCAAGGCACAAAGCCACGGCTGCTCGGGGACTCCTGCTTGCTGTGGGGGCCATCACCCATGAGCATCGGGCACCCCACCCTCCACGGGGACATTTGCTACCTCCAGAGCTCAGCCAGAGGCAGGAGAGCAGCGGGACGGTGCGGGAGGGGGGCCTGAAGCAAAACCAACCTCGCGTCCCCAGGAGCAATATTCTGCGTGCAACAGCAAAGATGTGTTTTGAACATCCATGAGTGGAAGAGCCGCTGAACCCGCTGCTTGGGCTAAATCAGGTGAGAAGCAGAACAGCTACGTGAATCCCCGCTAAACTCTACAGAAAGCGTGGCCTGACGCATGCCCAGCCTTGGTGGGATGCTGGATTGGGGCTGGTTTGAACCATAGAATCATAGGTTGGAAAAGACCTCTAAGACCATGAAGTCCAACCATCCACCCACCCCCACCATGCCTCCTAAACCACGTCCTAAAGTGCCACATCCACACAGTTTTTGAACCCCTCCAGGGATGGGGACTCCACCACTGCCCTGGGCAGCCTGGTCCAAGGCCTGACCACTCAGGAAAGAAATTTTTCCCAATATCCAATCTGAACCTCCTCTGACACAACCTGAGGCCATGGCCTCTTGTCCCATCGCTGGTTCTGGGGAGCAGAGACCAACCCCCCCTCAGTGCACCCTCCCATCAGGGAGCTGTAGAGAGCGAGAAGGTCTCCCCTCAGCCTCCTCTTCTCCAGCCTGAACAGCCCCAGCTCCCTCAGACTTGTTCTCCAGCCCCCTCCCCAGCCTTGCTGCCCTGCTCTGGACACGCTCCAGCCCCTCAGTGTCCTTCTCGTAGTGAGGGGCCCAATTCTGAACACGGCACTCGAGGAGCGGCCGCCCCAGCACCAAGCACAGGCGAGGGCAGGGCTGCGACGGGCACGCACAGCCCTCTCCATCCCTCCGGAACGAAGCGCGTCAGCACGGCAGCAATTAGCAACCGGCTCGCTCCCCCGTGTCCCTTTGATTCCCCGGTCCCGGGGGCGTGGGGACAGCCGGTGGCAGGTGTCCTGCCTGCGACCCGGGCCAGCCGAGGGCTCTGATCTCCGAGCGACCCTTCCCAGCAGTGGGTGCGCGCCCGCGCTCAGACAGCTTGCAGATGAAGGAGCAACAGACTGGAGATGATTTATTCAGGAATTAAAGGTTCAGTACCCCTCTTGAAGGCTGCGCCTCGGCGCTGTCAGCCTTCATCGCACACAATTAAAGGGGTTAGCTGCCCCGGCTCGCCGCGGCCCTCCTCCCTTCCAGGGGAATGAAATCAAACAAAACCGACCCCCCCACATGCCCCCCACCAAGCCCCAGCCCAGTCCCTCCAGCGTGTCGCCGCACTGCACAAGGACTCGCGAACTCGGTGCACAAGTGGCCCTGAGCTCCAGCCCGGGAAGCTGCTCCGGCTCCGCTCTCTGCCGGGGACCAGCTCGGCTCTGCCTGGGGCGGGGGGATGCAGGTGCTCGGGTGTTGTCCCCGCTCGCAGGAGGGGATGCTTGGGGTGGGGGTCCCTGCTCGGCTCGCAGCCCCGGTGCCACCCATGCAAAGCCCGTCCCTGCGGCTGGGGCTCGCCGAGCTGCTCACAGAATCCCAGCATGGTAGGGGTTGGAAGGGACCTCTGTGGGTCACCCAGTCCAACCCCCTGCCCAAGCAGGGTCACCCACAGCAGGCTGTAGAGGAACTTGTCCAGGAGGGTCTTGAATATCTCCAGAGAAGGAGACTCCCAGAGCCCTGGGCCGGGGAGGGTTTGTGCCTGCTCCTGTTTCTCCCCTCGGAGCAAGACCTGAGCCCTCTGCCAGCTCGGCACCTTCCGGCTCGGAGCAGGGAAGGCGCTGGTCGCGTGCCAGCTCACACCAGCATCGCTCAAACGCGGCCTCGAGTTTCCCTCTCACACCCAGAGGGGAGATAAGGATAAAAATCGGCATCGTCCAGATTATTCTTTTTCCCTTCAAAGTTGTGAGAACTGTTGGGGTGGTTTGGCTGCATGGAGGGGGAGCATTGCTCATGGGCGTGAGCAGCAGGAATTCAATGAAAAGCTTCCTTCCCCTTAGAAAAGAAAAGGAAGAAATCTGCTGGCAGCAGCGGCTGCTGATAATCCCTTTCCAAGGCAGTAAATTTTCCTGCAGCTACCCCAGCAAGTAATCTGGCAGATTATTACACCTTTCAGCGGAATCAGCCTTTTAAATACGCTCTCCCCTCGCCATGCATCTTGTGTTTTACGACCTGACTTGCTGGCTGAGCAGAGGGAAACACAAATTATGCTCTTCCGCAACCGGAGCAGAGGCACCGGTGACAAATTTTATACCTCTGGTAACTGGGATCCTTGGGCACCGCAGTAAATCAGGGGGATTCGCTCTTCGAGCTGCGTGGGGCTGCCAGGCTGGGGGCTCGGCATCCCCTGGGGAGGGGAAGGGTCCCCAACCGCTGCCCGGGGCGAGCACCTCGCCAAGCCGGGCCATGGCAGCGCCGAGACGGCACACGCTGCTCCGACGGGCGCAGCACGATTAACGCAGACTGCCAGGCTTCCAACGGCCAGCTGGTTTATACGGACCGGTTGTGCCCAGCCTGAGCACTTCAGTGGTGCCCAGCCACAGGACAAGGGGCACCGGGCACAAACTGGAGCAGAGGAAGCTCCAGCTGAACCCGAGGAAGAACTTCTTCCCTCTGAGGGTGACGGAGCCCTGGCCCAGGCTGCCCGGGGAGGCTGTGGAGTCTCCTTCTCTGGAGATATTCCAGCCCCGCCTGGACAAGGTCCTGTGCAGCCTGCTCTGGGTGACCCTGCTTGGGCAGGGGGTTGGGCTGGGTGACCCACAGAGGGCCCTGCCAACCCCGAACATTCTGTGATTCTGTGATTCTGTCTGGCAGGCTGTTGAGATGCAACATTTATTGCTGTTTAAAAAGAAAAAAAAAAAAACAGAAAAAAAATCCCCGAGAACACTGTAAGTAGGTCTAAGGTCTTTGTTTTCAATTACAACTAAAAAATACACATATTGGTTTTCACTAAATTGTCCTCTTGCAGCAATGGGCTGATCGGTCCCCGTTTCCCACCTAGATGGAGGAGAGCACAGGAAGGACACAAAAAGCCCACAAAAATCTCATTTTTTTTTCAGGTTTAAAGTTACGTGGCCAGCAGAAACGGGAATTCCTCCACCTCCCAATGCCTAAGTGGGCAAAAAGAAAACAAACTCTAGCTAAAAAGTAGCTCCTGAAAGCCAAACGAGAAAGAACCAGGGCATCAAGACTGGTTTTCCCGCAGCGCTGTGCTCCCAGGTCGTGGTGCAAAACCCATCGCTCCGACTGCCTCCTCCCCGGGGCTCACGGCTCCAAACGACGGCCGGACCCTGCCCGGACGCTCCCGGGACGGGAAAGCCGTGTCCCCACCATGTCCCCAGCGACGAAGCCGTGCTCTGGGCACTGCACGGTGCCAAGGACCTCTGTGCCCACAAGGTCTCTGTGCCCGCAGGCTTAACCCCACGCACGGCACAGCAGCGTCTGCTGCTTTTGGGAGGAGACAGCAAGAAAAAGCGAGTTCTTTATAATTTTGCAGCTGCCTGAAGGGCCTTGGGTTGCCACACGCCAGCACACACCACGCTGAGGAGCTGCGATACTCAAATTAGAGGCAAAATCCTCCAATATTCCGAGTGCATCCACCCCCCCGCAGCCGTGCGGTGCCACGACCCAGGGGACAGCGGCTGCAGGCAGTGCCAGCCCACCAGCAGTGCCAGCCCACGGGCTCTCACAGAATCACAAAGGTTGGAAAAGACCTCTGAGATCATCACGTCCAGCCACCACCCCAACACCACCACGCCTGCTAAACCACGTCCCCAAGTGCCGCATCCACTCGGTTTTTGAACCCCTCCAGGGATGGGGACTCCACCACTGCCCTGGGCAGCCTGGTCCAACACCTGACCACTCTCTCATTACAGAAATTGTCCCTAATATCCAATCTAAACCTCCCCTGATGCAACTTGAGGCCATTGCCTCTCGTCCCATCGCTGGTTCCTTGGGAGAAGAGACCAACCCCCCCTCACTGCACCCTCCTCTCAGGGAGCTGCAGAGAGCGAGAAGGTCTCCCCTCAGCCTCCTCTTCTCCAGCCTGAACAGCCCCAGCTCCCTCAGCCGCTCCTCATGGGACTTGTTCTCCAGACCCCTCCCCAGCCTCGCTGCCTTGCTCTGGACACGCTCCAGCCCCTCCAGGTCCTTCTTGGAGTGAGGGGCCCAATTCTGAACACGGCACTTGAGGAGCGGCCCCACCAGTGCCGAGCACAGGGGCACCATCACCTCCCTAATCCCGCTGGCCACACCATTCCTGATACCAGCCAGGTATCCTGATCCAAGCCAGGTATCCTGATACCAGCCAGGTATCCTGATCCAAGCCAGATATCCTGATACCAGCCAGGTATCCTGATCCAAGCCAGGTATCCTGATACCAGCCAGGTATCCTGATACCAGCCAGATATCCTGATCCAAGCCAGGTATCCTGATCCAAGCCAGGTATCCTGATCCAAGCCAGATATCTCAGCTAATTAGCTCAGACTAATCAACCAGGGCGCAGTGCCAGTGGCAGGACCAGCGCTGCCCTCCACAGCGATGGGTCCCTGGCATCCCTCCTTGCCTCCATCACGGGGAGCAGGCACGGGGCATCCCTGGCATCCCCAGCATCCCTGCCTGCCCTGCCCGCCCGGGGAGGGTGCATGGGCAGGAGCCCCACGCCGGACACCCCGGTCCCAGCCCCGTCGCAGGTGCAGGAGCAGCAGGAGCCCACGCAAGGGAGGAAGAAAGGAGGAACCCACACATGTCTGCCAGAGCGAGACCTTCCCGCTGGCCGGGCGAACCGACAGCTGCTTCGATTTGATTAGCAGATGCTGACGAGGCATCGAGACAAGTCCCCAGAGCCATGAATAATTTCAGTGTATTTGTGTTTATTTGATCTCAGCATGGGGCTGGCCCCGCCGCCTCGCCCAGCCCCGGCCCAGACCCTCGCAGAGCAATGGGGAAGGGGCTGCTGGGCTCTCCAGATGGCCGCTCCGAGGCCACCGCCGGCAGGGCTGGCTGTCCCTCTCCGGCGTGTGCTCCAGCAGGGAGAGAGCCCTTCATGGTCCTCTTCTTCATCCTCCATGCACACCTCCTGCACAGCCATCCCACCGGGCTGCGGGGTGAGGAAGGGACCCCCCAGCAGCTTTTGGGGAAGAGAAGGTCCCCCCCAGCCTCACAACTTAACATAACTCATTCCAACTTTTTCAAGTCTTTTTTACCTTTCCTCCTCTTTTAAACAGACAAAAATGCGAACTTTGATCTTTCTGGTTCCCAGACCAGGGCTGGGATTGGAAACCATGTGCCAGGGCCACCAGGTCCTGCTGGCATCACCACGGGTCAGATCACAGAATCACAGAATCACAGAATGGTAGGGGTTGGAAGGGACCTCTGTGGGTCACCCAGTCCAACCCCCCTGCTGAAGCAGGGTCACCTACAGCAGGCTACACAGGACCTTGTCCAGGCAGATGCTCGTAAGAAAGCAATTAATGCATTTCAGAATAATGAATTGGCCATAAACCCCCACGGTCTCACACATAAACCCACCAGAAGTTCTCTCTGAACCAGTATACCCAAGCAGTGCACAGGTATCGGGTCTCCCCCGCGAACTGGGGGGTCAGAGGGAAGGGAGAGCTGGCCCGGGCTCCAAACTGGACAGCCTGTGGAAAATGCTACTGGCAGAGGGGATCAAGAAAAACTCCCTCCCCATGGTGCCCCTGGGATGCTCAGCTCCTCTGCCCCAGCACCATGGTGCATGATGGCACACGGACCCAGCTAGGGCTGAAGAAAGGGGATCTGAGCCCGGGGTGGGGGCTGAGATTCCTCTCGTGGCTCCTTCTGGGGTGGCTTTGGGAGAAGAGCCAGGACCACGCTCAGCAGGCGCAGCCCTTGCTCTGACGCTGTCGGGGGCCTCCCTGCATCTCCTGACTGAGGACCCTGGGTCTTACTCCCATAGGTGAAAGCTAGGCACACAGTCTGTATTTTAAACCAAGCAAATTCAACCGCTTCAACAAAAGCAATTTCCGTGTAATCCTCCTGCCCACAGCGCCTTCCACATCCAGGTTTAAATTGCACCGGTTGGATCTGACGACTTCGAGATCAAAGCTGCTCCGAGCGAGGTGACAGCCCGACCCTTGCCATCAGAGTAACGCCTCTCCCGTCGCCCTGTGCCGACTCAGCACGTGGCAAGTCACAGAGTCCCAGAATCCCAGCATGGTAGGGGTTGGCAGGGACCTCTGGGGATCCCCCAGCCCAACCCCCTGCCCAAGCAGGGTCACCCAGAGCAGGCTGCACAGGACCTTGTCCAGGCGGGGCTGGAATATCTCCAGAGAAGGAGACTCCACAGCCTCCCTGGGCAGCCTGGGCCAGGGCTCCGTCACCCTCAGAGGGAAGAAGTTCTTCCTCGGGTTCAGCTGGAGCTTCCTCTGCTTCAGTTTGTGCCCGTTGCCCCTTGTCCTGTCGCTGGGCACCACTGGAAAGAGTCTGGCCCCATCCTCCTCACACCCACTTCACGGAGGCTCCTGCAAAAATGCTTTTCCCAGTCCCTGCTGAACAAGCACCGCGTCCCGCTCAAAGCTTCAGCTTCAAACTAACCACGAGTCGTTCTGAAACGCTTCCAAAACTGTCTCGTTTCTACCTAAGGAAACATAAATCAGTCCTCGCTCGTGAACTGGAGCCAGGTCCGAGGTCTGCAGCGAAGCCGTGGGGATCCATCAGCACCGTTTCCAGTGACAGTTTTAAATTCTCTTGGCCGGATCCACAAAGGTGTTTGGGAACCCAACGCTCGCCGACATCACCGGTGACCGCACACCTCAATCCCCCTGTGAACGGGATCCCCTGCTCCTCTGGAGGAGGAGGAGAATGGAGCCGGTGCCTTGCTCTGCCCCGGCCCCCCTGCCCCTCCATCCCCTCCTGCCGACGCCGCAGCTTGCCGGGAGCATCCCCTCCCACTGGGCACCACTGGAAAGAGTCTGGCCCCGTCCTCCTGACCCCCACCCTGCAGATATTTAGAGGCATTTCTAAGGTCCCCTCGCAGCCTTCTCTTCTCCAGGCTGAACAAGCCCAGCTCTCTCAGCCTCTCCTCGTAGCAGAGATGCTCCAGTCCCCTCATCATCCTCGTAGCCCTCCGTGGGACCCCCCAGTCCCCAGCCGCGGCCGGGCAGCGGGCAGGATCCAGCTGTTCCCATCTCCCCAGCGCCGCTGTAATGCCCCTGACAGTCGGAGCGGGCAATTGCTGGGCTGCTGCCCGCCCAGCCCTGGCAGGACGCACGGCCGCCCGCTGCCCAACGGCCCCGAGCCGGCAGCAGCACCACCGAGCAGCAGGTTACCCCCGGGTTAACCCACCCGACGGCGGCGGTCACCCCCGACCCCTCCACAGCTGCCCGCAGGGATGGAGCTGGCGTTGCCCAGCCTTCCTCCTTGCCACCTTTCCTGGCCGAGCAGGGTGAAGGAGCCATAAATAGAATCATAGAATCACAGAAAGTTTTGGGTTGGAAGGGACCCCCAGAGGTCATCTAGTCCAAACCCCCCGCAACGAGCAGGGACACCGCTAACGAGATCAGGGTGCTCAGAGCCCTGTCCAACCTGGTCTTGAATGTTTCCAGGGATGGGGCCTCCACCACCTCTCTGGGCAACCCGTTCCAGTGTTTCACCATCCTCGTTGTAAAGAATTTCTTCCTTATATCCAGCCTAAACCTACCCTGTTTTAGTTTAAAACCGTTACCCCTCGTCCTGTCACTGCTGTCTCTACTAAAAAGATTGTCCCAAAATGCATCTGAACCCAGAGAGTTTTCACCCCACAGCTGCAGAGCAAAGCCCAGAGGGTCCCAACAGCCCCCGGGCGAGACCGAACTATCCCCTCGTCTTCCCCTTCCCCGGAGCGGAGGTCGCGACCGCATCCATCAGCCCAAACTCCTGCAGCCCCCCGCTTTCTGCCTCGGCACCCCAGTTTGTAGCCTCCCTCCCTGCCTTTGGGGGTCGAAAGGGGAAATTTGGACTTCACCCGCCCTGCTCGCCCCCGCCAACCATGAGCAACGGCAACGCGCTTTGCGTGGTGCCTGTCTGGGGCCGAGCGCTGCCACGCTGCTCTCCTCGGGACGGAAAATGCGTCCAGTTTTCCACAGAAACAAGAAAGGCTCCCCATCTGCGTCAAATTTGTAACCCAGCCTGGGGGAAGATGGGAAACAAATTTAGCTGGGTTGTTGGGTTTTTTTTTTGCCATTAGAAAAAGCCCTGTTTCCTGGCAAAGAGCAGAGCTGAGCTTCGCCCCGGAGCGCGGCGCTGACGTGAGCCACCACTGCTCCCGCAGCCCGAGCCACTCCGTGCCATCCCGTCCCGCTCCGTGCCATCCCGTCCTGCTCTGTGCCATCCCATCCTGCTCCGTGCCACCCCATCCTGCTCTGTGCCATCCCGTCCCGCTCCGTGCCATCCCATCCCACTCCGTGCCATCCCGTCCCGCTCTGTGCAATCCCATCCCGCTCCGTGCCATCCCATCCCGCTCTGTGCCATCCCATCCCGCTCCGTGCCATCCCGTCCCGCTCCGTGCCATCCCATCCTGCTCTGTGCCATCCCATCCCACTCCGTGCCATCCCATCCCGCTCCGTGCCACCCCGTCCTGCTCTGTGCCATCCCGTCCCGCTCTGTGCAATCCCATCCCGCTCCGTGCCATCCCATCCCGCTCCGTGCCATCCCATCCCGCTCTGTGCCATCCCATCCCGCTCCGTGCCATCCCGTCCCGCTCCGTGCCATCCCATCCTGCTCTGTGCCATCCCATCCCACTCCGTGCCATCCCGTCCCGCTCTGTGCAATCCCATCCCGCTCCGTGCCATCCCGTCCCGCTCCGTGCCATCCCGTCCCGCTCCGTGCCATCCCATCCCGCTCCGTGCCATCCCATCCCGCTCCGTGCCACCCCATCCTGCTCTGTGCCATCCCATCCTGCTCCGTGCCACCCCATCCCGCTCCGTGCCATCCCGTCCCATCCCACAGCAGAGGCAGGCAGGGACATCCCACAGCACCCGCCAGCAACGCCGGCAGGAGCCGGGCAAAGGGAATTTATTTATAAATTATAAAAATATATATAAATATATATAAATATATAAAAATATATATAAATATATATAATTATAGAATATATATTATATATAATATATGAAATGTGTTATATATAATACACATTATATGCTATAATATATAAATAAATTATATATAAATATATATAAATTATATATAAATATATTATAATATATTAAAATATATAAAAATATCTATATTAAAAAATTATAGAATATATAGAATTGGGAGAGGAGCCCCAAGATGGTTCTCCTGCCAAACAGTTCTTCTCCCCGCCGACCTGCTCGGCCCCCCCCATGCGTGCGGGGCTGCTGTCCCCGACCCGCAGCCCACCCCAGGGCAGCCGCTCGCTGTTTCCTCCGCGGGTAACGGCGACGGCGCAGAAATCCAGCCAAGCCCGGAGGCCAGCGAGGCTTCGGGATGGCGGGGATGCTGGTGGGCGCCCCGCGGGGCAGCAGCCCGTGCCCCCCTCCCCGTGCCCTGCGGTTCCCAGGCGCAGAAAATCCCCCCGCGATGGGGTTGGGGGGGACGGGGGTGGATTACGCACTTTGCTGCAAAAAAGAAAAAGCTGTTTCTCCAGCTCTGGAGAAAGGGGCCGCCAAGATGTCGGGAAGGCTCAGAGAATCCGGGGGTCTCTCCAGCCCCATCCCCAGGCTGAGCCAACGGCAGCTCCCAGCTCCCCAGCACCCGGTGGGTCCCAGGTGCCCGGGCGGAGATGGGGGGGCTCAGCCGCAGCCCGGCAGGTTCGGGTCTCGCCCCGGCGTCGGTGCTCCCCCCCCTTCCCTCCCTCCAGCAGGAACAACTGGGAATTCTCTAACAAAACATTTCTTCACTGGAAAAGCATCGGTTTGCGGCGACCAGAGCTGTTTGTGGGAAAGGGCTGGATTTTGATTATTTTTAGCCCGGCTTCCTAAGGAAATGTGGCTTAAGCAATCACACGGTCTGTCTGCCTGTCCGCCCAGCTGTCTGCCCGTCTTCCCCCCGCCACGCCGGAGCCCACCGCCCGACTCCGGACGGATTGGACGGAGGACAAGGATCAGAAATGGGAAGTTTGCACATTGCCACGGAAAGCTGCAGCCAAGTGGCGGCCAGGACCCCGACCGCTGCCCTCGGCTCAGGGCAACGCAGCTCCAGCACAGCCCCAAACCCAGCAGCCCCATCGCCAGCACCTTCACTGGGCTTCAGGCTCCCCAGGTCCTGCTCAGCGCCAGTGCCACCCTCTGCTCTGCCCTGGTGAGGCCCCATCTGCAGTGCTGTGTCCAGTGCTGGGCTCCCCAGTTCAAGAAAGATGAGGAGCTACTGGAGTGAGTCCAGCGGAGGGATACGAGGATGAGGAGGGGACGGGAGCATCTCTCCTCCAAGGAGACGCTGAGGGAGCTGGGCTTGTTCAGCCTGGAGAAGAGAAGGCTGAGAGGGGACCTTAGAAATGCCTCTAAATATCTGCAGGGTGGGGGTCAGGAGGACGGGGCCAGACTCTGTCCAGTGGTGCCCAGCGACAGGACAAGGGGCAACGGGCACAAACTGAAGCAGAGGAAGCTCCAGCTGAACATGAGGAAGAACTTCTTCCCTCTGAGGGTGCTGGAGCCCTGGCCCAGGCTGCCCAGGGAGGCTGTGGAGTCTCCTTCTCTGGAGATATTCCAGCCCCACCTGGACGTGGTGCTGTGCAGCCTGCTCTGGGTGACCCTGCTTGGGCAGGGGGTTGGGCTGGGTGACCCACAGAGGGCCCTGCCAACCCTGACCATTCTGGGATTCTGTGGGTATGTGGGTGGCCAGCCTTAGGGAGAAGAAGAAATGCCCTCCTCGCAACTGAAACTCCTTTGCAGAAATCAGAAACTCTCCCAGTCATCGTCTCATCAAGCAGCTCCCCAGGCAGAGCTGCTGGGAGCATCCCTGCCCACCGCGCCAGAGAAGTCCTTCCCGGAGCCAGGGGCCGGACTCTGCCGGGACTTGGGCACCAGTTAACACCCGCAGCCAGACCAGGCATCCTAAGGGTCACAGCCCCAACCCCACGCCCCGGGGTAACGCCAGCCTCCGGGGACAGCCCGCAGCTGCCTTGTCCCCAAACTGCCTTATTCGTAAGGAAAAAAAACCAAGCAAGCATCCCACCCGCCCCAGCCCCGCGATGTTGGCGTGTCTTGGTGCCGCAGCCTCTCCTCCCGATCGGGAAAAGCCCCCCGGGCTCGCAGGGCAGCGCGGGAGGGACTCAACCAGCCCCCAGCCCCGCAGAGCCGGGCACAGGAGCCGCAGCGAAGAAAGGGCATCTCTGCAAAGCCCCAGGCTCGGGGCTTCAGCAAGGGGGAAGAGGAGTTCAAAGGCTCCGTTATTTGCCCCCAAGTTATTACGGGTCATCGTATACACCCGAGACAGCCTGCAGCCCTCAGAAGCCAGCAGAGCTGAAGCACAGAGGCTGGCAGCAGCAGAAAGTTGCTCTTCGTTTTGCCCCCGGTCGCTGCGGAGTAGGGGGGTAAATCCTGCACCGCCTTCTCCACCCATGCAGCAACGACAACTCGCACCTAATTTATCTTGTGCCTGTTTCCAGTCATCAGCTTTTAGGCGCTTCCAGGAAGCAACAGGCTCATTTCTGTGTTTGAGAATTGGGAAGTCAATGGCCAGCCAAGGTGGTGCTCCCCTGAGAGCTGTGCCAGCTGTGCCAGCTGTGCCACCACGCTGCCACCTCCACGGCTCGCAGCCAAGCCCCCCGGGCGCTGCCCAGCCCTCGGCAGCGGCAGAGCGAGGGGCACCCAGACCTCCAGCCCCTCTCTCCTGGCTCACAGCAAACAGAGCAATGACCCTCACCAGCGACCGTGGTCCAGACCAGGGCTGGGCACCAGCCCCGCCGGGAAGCCCCTGCCACCCCACCGGTGTCTGCCACCCCACCGCGCCAGGTCCTGCCCCGTAGGGTGCTCCGGGCTCCGTCGAGCTGCCCCGGTAAAGCCAGACGGGACCCTGCCTTGCTTTTACAGGAGCAGCGGCCACTCAAGAGCCCGAGACCACCGCGTCTCCGCCGAGACCACCGAGGCGGCGTGGGAGGAAATGCTCGTCTGCCCTCAAACCGCGTTTCGGTGTGGGAGCAGGAGCCCCGGGCTGTAAACGCCGTCGGCTCCCGGCCGCTGCCCCTCATCCCCAGGGATCGACTCAGGGCGAGCAGCACGGGCAGCCCCGCCGCGTCTGGTGTGGGCTCTCTCGCGTCTCATAACGTGGGTGAGCTCACGCTGAGGCCGCCCGTGTGGATTCTCCAGTGTGCAATAAGGCGGCTGAGCTCCAGGGCAGCCCCTCGTGGGTGGGCATCTCCTCGGGACAGGGCTGGAGGGGCACGGGCACTGGTGGGCTGCCTCATGCACGTGTCCCCCTGCCCTCAGCCCTTTCACAGAATCACAGAATAGTAGGGGTTGGAAGGGACCTCTGTGGGTCACCCAGTCCAACCCTCCTGCTGAAGCAGGGTCACCTACAGCAGGCTGCACAGGACCTTGTCCAGGCAGGTCTTGAATATCTCCAGAGAAGGAGACTCCACAGCCTCCCTGGGCAGCCTGTTCCAGTGCTCCGTCACCCTCACAGCCTGGAGGTTTTGCCCCTAAATTTATCGGCAGCGAAATGTTTCCGGAGGCACCGGAGGCTCTCCTTCAGCTCTGCTTTTCCACCCAACTGTGTAAGGAGGAAACGCAGAGCACACGGCCAATTAACCACAGGCCGTCAACGGCAAATTAACCCCGGGCTGGCAGCAGCGTTCGGGGGGACGCCGGGGGCTCTGGGACCCTCCGAGCTGCAGCCGGGGCAGTGTGACCCTGATGGGAAGGGGCTTTTCAGGCGGGGTGGGTCGGTGCGGGCACAGCGGGCACGAGCAGAGCTCTCCTCCCGGTGACAGCAGCTCAGCAGGCTGGGCTCAGCCCTGGGCTGGGACACCCAGACGGCTGCAACGGGAAAAATTAAAGCAAAATAAAGTGGGGGGTGGAGGGAGTGAGGTGCTGGCAGTGGTGGGGGGGTGGCACCAGCTGTCCGGGATGCTGACAGCGATGCTGCGTTCGCCCACGCTGAACCCACCTGTGCCACGCCTCGACACCCCGGCTCCAGCTTCGTTAGCAGATAAAATAAATCAATTATTAATCTGCCAGCAGAGGCAGGGCACGCGCCTGGCTCGAGTTCCTGTTTCCACAATCACTAAGGTCGAAACAACGCAGGAAAAAGCGCGCGTAACCGAACGCCCTGGGAGCCGGGCAGAGCCGCTGCCCGCCGACAGCAGCCACGCGCCAGGACAAGCCCGCGGCGAGGGGACTCGAGCGGCTCGGCCCGAGCCAGTGGCCGGAGGGGGTCAGCGCAAGGAGCGGGTTTCAGCGTGGGTCGCACAGCAGAGACAAAATAAAAATATCATAAAAAAAGAGCGATACGCTGGGACAGGATGGCGCACGCATCACCCCGTGCCAAGAGAGGATAAAGCTCCCGTTTTCTCCGTGGCATCCGGCTGGATCGCAACTTTCCCCAGTCAAACACCTCAACGGCGAGCGGCGCACGCGGCGAACGCTCCCCGGCCGTCGCGACAGCGCGCCCGAATTCCTGGGGGGTTGTGCCTGGTGGGCACGCAGCGCCCGGCCCCGGATGGGACCTCCTGCCCGCAGCGGCACCGCCCGTGGGTTTCCCATCCCAATCCCGGGGACTGGTCCAGGAAAGCCTTGGGATCAGAGGGGCCGGCGCAGAGAGGGGCACGGGGAGGGCAGGACGCGGCGTTAATGCGTTAATTCTCCTGGGTTGGTGGGAATGAATGGAGCCCGGCAGGCACCGGACGTCCCTCTGCCCACTTCTGATTGAATCGGCCCCTGGGATGGATGGATGGATGGATGGATGGATGGATGGATGGGTGGGTGGATGGATGGGTGGGTGGATGGGTGGGTGGATGGGTGGATGGGTGGATGGGTGGGTGGATGGGTGGGTGGATGGGTGGGTGGATGGATGGATGGATGGGTGGACAGCAAGGTCACCCAGAAAGCGCTGGTTGTGTCCACTTCAGAGCCGCAGGGATGGTGTGTCCTGGGATTCAGCATCCCTCCGCGCCCCGGCGAAGGATGCTGTGCCCGCTCTGAGCGCTTCTCCCCGGGGTATCTGCCCATGTGCCCCCCACCAGCGTGGGCTTTCTGCTGACAGAGGGGAGCCAGGGACCCTGGGGCAAGCGACACCGCACCAGGGACCCCCAGAGCCCCCAGGCACGGGGTGTCCCCCCACCGGGTATGCCGAGGATGCCCCACAGGGCGAATCCTGCCCATGGATGACACATAACGTTGGGGAAAAAAAATAGTTCTGAAAATTCATCTTACAGCAAATTGATTTTTCTCCCTGCACGTCAGTAGCTTTAAAGTAAAAAAATAAGACAAAAAAAAAAACCACAAAACAAAAACCTCTTTCAGCATTTCAGAATAGTTTTTCCTAGTTATTGTGAAAATTTAGATCAGAAAACGTGTTGGGTAAAATATTCAATTCCCCGCAGCCTGGAGAGCCTCATCAAAAACCCATTTGAAGTATTACTCTCAAATCCCTCATGGCAATGGGATATTTTAAGGTCAGTTAAACTTCTTATTCACTCAAGATTTTCTTTCAGGTCCCTGCGTATTTCAAACAGACTTTTCCCCATCTCTAGCCCAACTGGGTTACAACAAGCCCCTTGCCTTTTTTTTTTTTCTGAAAAGAAAAAAAAAAAGTTGTCAAAAGAAAAGCTACTAATCAGAAACAGCTTCTGAAGGCTTCAGACCCGCTACAGTTTGTACTTGATACCAAAAAACATCGACGCTATCTCCAGATCCCCAAATCCCTTGACTTTTAAAATGCTGAATGGAGCTGTGCTTGGAAGAGAAGAATTAACTCGAATTTGGTTTTCTTATTTGCAATTCATCTTCCTCGAACCAAACCATATGCACAGATACTTTTTTTTCCCCCTTCCATCGTGCAAGGAAAGCAAGCGACTTCAAAAACTGCAACCTGCATTATTTTGGATTCTTTAGGATTTCCAACTCAATGTAATTGCAATTTCTGCTCCTACCACCCCTTTTCCCTCCAAGGACACCAGGCCCTTTGCCTTTTTTTTTTTTTTTCCAATAAATAAAGAACACCCAAAGCACACTTTTATTTGGTTTCTCCCCCGAGTGTCCCCACCTTGGGAGGAGCAGGACAGCTCTCCCTGCAGCACACAGCACCCAGGCGGGGTGAGCTCTCAGCCCCACGGTACCTGCACAGGGGCCAGCGGGATCCGTCCCCAAAGAGCCCACACAACAACCCGGAATGCCGTCTGTCTGGTGCAAAACGACCAATATTTTAGAGAAGATAAAATCATCTCTATTTTTACAGCCATCCCCAGAGACACCCGACAGACGATGACGAGGTTCTGCAGCAGCAGACAGACCAGCCTTCCCCTAAAACCCAAACGTCCGTCTTCTGCTCGAAACCACCCCAGTTCTGAAACTCCAACGCTGACCAAACCCAAGATATCACTTGGAAGGATCATTGCTTGCTTTATGTTTAAAAAAAAATTGCAAACTCCTTCTTCAAAGAAAATTGGACTTTTTGACCACAAGAAACCAAAGGTTGACTGCCCTGCTGACCTGCAAAGGACTGGTATCCGTGTCTCCCCAAAGAGAGCAGCTCTTCTGGAGAGGAGATGAACCACCAACACAGAGCAGCTCCTCTCATCACCAGGGACCCTCAGAAAGGTGCCCGTTTGGGTCATTTCAAAGCCAGCCGCACGCCTGCACAGTCCCCATCTCCCATGTCTGGGAAGCTGGCCAGCGGGGACAGCAGAGCCCGACTCCTCAACGCTGCAAAGCTCTCCTCTCCTGTCCCGGCCAGCAATATCGCATGGTCAGCATTTTCCATCTTCTTTTGGCGCTTCCAGATCTTCTTGGAAATCAGCTGCCAACCTCGCAGGAGGCTGAAGACCGGGATGGACCAGAGGATGGAGGTTCCTGTCCCCTGTCCTGACACCACCACCCTGACCATGCCCCGAGCCGGCAGCAACACCACCCCGTCCACCGCCCGCACCGAGTCATCCCACCACGCTCACCACCTCCCCAGCATCCCCACGACAAAGGCAAGACACGTGGCCACAGAGACGTAGTATGGGGACGATCGGGGCACCTGAAGAAAGCGTGGGCTGGGAGGGTCCCCCCGGGGTCCTTCCTGGCTTCCAGGGAGGACAACGCAGCAGTGGGCGATCACCAGAAAACGATCCTGAGGACCCAACCCTAGGAGCATTTCGAGCACCTTTGCCTTCATCCCCAAAGCCCTCCGAGTGCATCCTCCCTCCTCCCATGTCACGCGTGGTGCGGCCACTGCCCGGAGCAGAGTGGCACCTCGTAGGACCCAGTTTCCAAATTCTCTCCCGGGAAGGACAATTGGTGGAACGAAACGGTCTGAGCTCAGCCTCGAGTGACATGGTTTGACAGGAGCCAGAGGGGAGCCGGGGCAAATCGGACCTCGCTCTGCCCGAGTTCAGTGGCTGGAAGAGCGTGGGCTTGTCCCACGCATCTACTCGTGCTCTGCTCCAGGGAGCTGACAGTGCTTTCGCTGGCGTTTGGCACAGATACTCCTGCTTGCAAACTGGCCCAGCTCAGCGTGAGTTAGACCGAGCGACCAGCCCCCCCCTTGACCTGCCCCAGTCTCTGCTGGGTTGTTCAGACCCTGGAACGTACACGGGACCGGGACAGGCGCAGCGGCACTTCCAGAGCCCCACCTCCCTGGGATGGAGGGCTCATCCTTACCAACCATTGCCTGCTCCCTGCAAGATGTTCAGCATTGACACCCCAGACAACAATTTCACAAATTTATGAAGGTCAAACACTACGAAGAGCTCTACCCGAAGCCAAGAGTAACGCAGCCAACACAGGAGGCAAATTGAGCAGAGAGGAAAAGTTTGCAAGTGCCCGTAATCTCACTCCAGAGAGCAAAGAGTTTAGAAATTATTAAACAGTTCTTCGTATTTCCAGCCATCTGGCCTGCATTTCTCCGTTTATTCAATCAGACATATGTTGCTTTTATCCCCACCACGGCCAGCTCTCCCCTGCTCTCTGAAAACACGTGCATCCTCTGCTCTCTGCTCGTTCTCCGCTCAGCACAAAGCAGAGGCTGCGAGTTCGGCACACGGCATGGATTTCTAAGAAGTGAACAAGCCCGTTGTAGCCACTTCCACCAACAGCCTTCTCCCACTTGTACCTAAAAATCAATATTTGCACAAAACAAGGCAGCCCTGGCAGACCGAGATACAATTTCGGGTTGGGAACCCCACTGCTCAAAGCAGCATCGCCCCACCGCAGCCAGCGGCATCCTGTGCCTTCACGCCAGCCAGGGTCTGGAAGGAGATCTCCTCCATCTGCCAAGGCGTGGAGAACCAGAGTCCACCAAAAGCGTGTCTCTCCGGGGGCATCACAGCGGATGCATGCCAAAGGAAGGAAACGGATTCCACTCTGCTCTTCATCCATGCCACACACAGTACCGAACACGTGCAATAACACACCCAGGCCGTCCCTGCCAAGGTGCAGCAGCACAAACCATCTTCTCTGCTCAGCCCACTCTTCGCATCTCCTATTTCCAGCTGCGATTTCTTCCCTCTAACGAGCAGAACTGCAAAAAATGGATAGAAAGGGCAGAAGGGGAACACTGCACCGCGAAACAGAGCAACACCTCATCCTAGCAACACAGGCTCCCACCACCCTAGCCAGCAGCACCGCCCTGGACCTCTATGGTCTTCAGAGGCCAAGAGAAGGAGGAGATCTAGCAGTCTGTCCAAGGACAGCCAATGCTGTCACACTAGTGTTGGATATAGGAACAGATCTACAAGCCACAGAGGCTGTTTTGGAGCTGCAACCACCACGAGCAAGGAGATAGAGCTGTTTGTTGGGATCAGGCTTAGCTTCCACCAAGCATGAAAACTCCAGCCCTGACTCTCTTCATCACTCTGGAGATGACAGCTTTCCCACAGCATGGCTCTCATCCGCCAGCAAAGCACATCTTCATCTTTGCATCAGCTTGATCTGCACGTTTCTCCTCCATGAGGCTCCTCCGAAGACCGCTCTCCAAGCAGGAACAGTCTCTTTGAGTCCGCAACAGGGCAAGGACTGAATTATGTTTAATTACACACTGTCCAGGGTCTTAAGTATCAGGCCAAGTGTTACCAGATGTGCAGGGATCTCTGTCCAAGCCATCCGCGGGCTCAAACGCCTGTTTGGATATTTAATATGTTGGTATCTGGGGTGTGAGGGTCAGAGATGAGGTTTTCGATGCAGATGTTACAAATCTTTTCTGCTCTTACCATCACCTTTTAATAACGCCATAAATCATCAGGCACTTCTCAGGTGACCACGTAATTGCCCATCTGTGTATCTGAGCCAGCTTATCTGGACTCTTACTCTTCGCTGCCTTAGAAAACTGCCAGCAGCGGAGACCCGCTGAGAGCAAACTCCAGGGTTTTGCGTGCCCCCATCTCTCCTCCAACAAGTCATCTCGTGGCATATGTGCTTCAGATGGACCGTGGCAGTGCAAGAAAAAGACAAGTAACTGATACGGGAAGATTAAAAAAAGGTTGGATGGGTCTGCTCCTAATGCGAGCCTTGCTGCTGACAGTCCTTTGATTGCAGAAGGAATAAAAGATGGAAATTCACTGGAGGCAAAGGAATTAATTAAAAGGAGAATAAAGGAGCATCAGTCTGTTGGAGTCCTGGCATCAATTCCGAGACTAGTTTTGAAGTGGCAACAGTTTTACTTATTCTTTAAAGTTGTTCTTCTACATCCCGCGCGGTGACTCGGGGAACCAACGTGCAGCACGCACAGGGCCTTACGCTAACGGCCGTCCAGGGACGAGGCAACCCAGCCGGCACAGGACCTACCGTCCTGCTGGTGGGGACACCCAGCCACTGCCTCAGCATCCTTCCACCTTCTCCTGCTTCAGGGGTCCTCCTCCAGACACTGGAGGAAAGGAGGATTCTGCAGCAGCTGTGAGGAGGGCACGACTCGCAGCCATCGGGTCTCTTCCGGACCTCACACCATCCTACACTGAACTGCTCCTAACCGCTTTCTTCTGATCCACTGAGATCTTCAAAGCATGGTGGAGCCACCATCCCTCACCAGGCAGTCAGCGCTCATTTTGTGCTTGTAAACTGCAGGCGATTTCATAATTCTGCAAATAATAACTTCTGAGGTTTTTCTGTAGGTGAGAAGAACACTACCCACCTTCGGCCAAATCACAGCTCTAGCTGGGATGGTCTTCAAATACAGCTATGCACATACACATGGACTACGGTTCTCCAGCACTTTCCTCTGGTTCCTGAGCCTTCAAGTTTCTTGTCTTCAGGAGATACATGCTCCAGGCAAGAACTGAGACTCTCCCCATCCCATGACTCCAGGAGCTATGGCTCAAAAAAATGACCAAGCCTCTTGAGAGCCATAATAAAATCAGAAGATTTCCCAGCCCTGCCCTCTGCCCAGATTGTGCTTCAAAAATTTACGCTCAGCTGCCACGCGAAGAGCAGGATCTGTCAGTCAGAGCATCCCAGGCGAGCTCAGGCAGGCTTCACGGTCAGATTTCTCTCCAAAGGCCACTGGCTACCCCTCCTCTTCAACCAGGAACTTGGCTCCAACCTCATCCAAACAGAAGCATGGGGTTTGGAGGCTGTTTTCAGGCCAGAGCTGGGTCAATCACGCACACACAACCCACTGTGTAATTCATCGGCCCACGATGTCATGCAACCAGAAACCCACTAACAACAAGGTGTATGCCAACACGTAAAGGCACCTGGTCGACCCATGACGCAAACACTGATATCATGAGGCTCTCACAGCTGGACACAGCTGGAGTTAGGTGGTCACCAAACCTCGGTAGGGTTTAAGCCTGAATTTGCCTTTATTTTAAAGAACGTTTGCCTGGAAACGCAACATTTGGACGAGGTCTTGCACCAGCAGAGTTATTAATGCTGAAAGAAGAATTGCTCCTTCAAAGTTCCTGCTCCAAAATTCAAGTTTCATAGAGACCTTTGATAGGACAGAGGCCTTACTGCAATCCCGGGTAAGTTCCGTGAATACAGCGAGCCCTCACACGCTTCCCGATGCACTCTGAAGCAGAGAAATACTAATTTTTAATATACATAACAAGATCAGAACTGAAAAAGGCTACCCCTTGCTATCTGCCTTGTAAAAAGATCAGGATCAAACCGAGCACGCTCTTGGAGAGTCACACCGGCACCGCGTGTCCTTCCCATCTGCGCAGCCGGTAATTAGCCAGCACGCCACGCTCGCAGCCCACACCCGGGCTAATTACGGTGACCCGGTGGGACCTGCACAGGCTGGACTGCACTCAGCATCCCCGTCCCCTCCCCGAGGGTGATGGGCTTTGACGTCAACGCCGCTCACCCATGGGATGCAGCTGAGGCACCGCAGACGAGCTCCAACATCCCGCACAGGGTAAGGCCCACGCTGCCATCGTGCCCCGAGGTCCGGGGCAGGTTTGGGTGACGGCGGCAGTGGTTGTCCCTGGTGGTCTCCTGACACAGCCCAGGCATGCTGCAGGGACAGGGACCTGCAGTAGAGCTGGGGTGGGGGGCTGGGGACACCCCATCCTTCATCATAGAATCACAGAACAGGTTGGGCTGGAAGGGACCTTCTAGATCATCTCGTTCCAACTCCCTGGGCATCGGAGGCTTCAGGAGCATCCTCACCACAGCCACGGAGCATCCCACAACGTGGGCATCAAAGCACCAGGAAGGTCAGAAAGCTCTCTGGCCTGTAGTGATGCCATAGAATCATAGAATAGAATCCTAGAATGGTTTGGGTTGGAAGGGACCTTAAAGACCATCTGGTTCGAAGCCCCCTGCCATGAGCAGGACCCCCTTCCACCAGCCCAGGTTGCTCAGAGCTCCATCCAACCCAGCCCTGAACACTGCCAGGGAAGGGGAAGCCACAGCTTCTCTGGGCAACCTGTGCCAGGACCTCGTCATCCTCATGGTGAAGAATTTCTTTCTTATACCCAATCTAAATCTCCCCTCTTTTAGTTTAAAACCATTACCCCTTGATCGATCATCACAGCCCAGAAGAAAGCAAGGGAGGTGCTGCAGGCACCAGAGAGCCCCGCTCACAGCACTGGGGGACACGAGTGGCCAGGAGCTATCTGCTGGGGCTGACACCAGGATAGCACCCTCCAATGACACCATAACCACCACCCTCCCATCTAACCCACCCCACCTACGATGAGATCTGAGCTTCAAACCCGGGCGGACGCAGCGCCCTGCTGTTCTTTCAGCAAACCTCCCTCTCCACATCACCTCCAAATAAAGAACAAAGCCCGACTCCAGCTGCAGGACCCAGCCAGACGGGGCCGGGAGCCCAGGACAACCCGGCAGGCTGGGGCAGGACGGTGCCCTGGCTGCTCAGCACCACGCATGGAAATGGCAGCTTCGGTCCCATTCCCACACACAGTCCCTTCCCCAGGCCGGGGCGTTGGGATGCTCCCACCACCACAGCTGGACCCTCGGCCACTCCAGCAGCAGCACACGCCGTCCCCAGGGGGCAGGATCAGCCCACGAGCTCTCACAGAATCATAGGTTGGAGAAGACCTCCGAGATCATCAAGTCCAACCATCAACCCAATCCCCACCATGCCTGCTAAACCATGTCCCAAAGTGCCACATCTATGTGGTTTTTGAACCCCTCCAGGGATGGGGACTCCACCACTGCCCCGGGCAGCCTGGTCCGACGCCTGACCACTCTCTCAGCAAAGACATTTTTCCCTATACCCAATCTGAACATCCCCTGACACAACCTGAGGCCATTGCCTCTCGTCCCATTGCTGGTTCCTTGGGAGAAGAGACCAACCCCCCCTCACTGCACCCTCCTCTCAGGGAGCTGTAGAGAGCGAGAAGGTCTCCCCTCAGCCTCCTCTTCTCCAGACTGAATCGCCCCAGCTCCCTCAGCCGCTCCTCAGAGGACTTGTTCTCCAGCCCCCTCCCCAGCCTCACTGTCCTTCTCTGGACACGCTCCAGCCCCTCCATGTCCTGCTGGGAGTGAGGGGCCCGAAGCTGAGCACAGCACTCGAGGAGCAGCCCCACCAATGCCAAGTACAGGAGCACGATCCCCTCCCTACGCCTGCTGGCCACACCATTCCTGATCCAAGCCAGGATGCCGCTGGCCTTCTTGGCCACCTGGGCACACTGCTGGCTCATGGTCAGCCGGCTGTCGACCAGCACCCCAAGATCTCTTTCCGCCGGGCAGCTCTCCAGCCACTCCTCCCCAAGCCGGTAGCGTTGCGTGGGGTTGGTGTGACCGAAGTGCAGGACCTGGCATCTGGTTGGCCTTGCTGATGCTCCAGATGCCTTTCCCCCTTCCCTTCCTGGCAGCAGCCCGGCCCCTGCCCGACGGCCCCTTTGTGGAGGAGACGCAGGGGCGGCAGCGGAGCGGATGCAGGTTGTCACGCTTGGGTCTCTGACGCCGCGGGGGGACGTTCCACTCCCTCCCTCCCCCCAAAACAGGCTTTTCATGGAGACAACGACCCCTTCCCTCAACAAAACCTAAATTCTCAGCTGAAAGTACTTGGCAGCGACCCCTTGAAATTTTTCTCCTGGCTTGCGTGGCGTAGGGACACGACTTTCTGCAATATAAAAGCAGCCGGAGGAAGCGGCCGATGCTCTTGCTGAAGAATAACCCACCCTCCGCCCCGGCTACGTGCCCCACGGGGCTGTCACTCGCAGGGATGGAGCCTGCAGGTCCCGGCCACCCACATCTGAGGGGCTGGGAAGAAGCTCTGCGCGGCCATCAGCAACCCACCCGGCCCCGGGGCTGCGTCGGCCGGGGACCAGAGGGGTGGCCAGCAGCCCACCCCCCACTCCACAGCATCTATTGACAAGCAGCAGCGACGAGGGACCGCGCTGACGAGCGCCTGATCAATGGCACTCATCGAGCCCCGTCCGCGCTCCCGGTAATTGGAGGATTTCTGGGACATCCACTCTTCTCGACGCTCGCTCCCTGGCAGGGTGTCCGTGGGGGTGTGTTACAGAGTCACAGAATCATGAAGGTTGGAAAAGACCTCTAAGATCACCAAGTCCAACCGTCACCCCAACACCCGCACGCCTGCTAAACCATGTCCTGAAGTGCCACATCTACACGGTTTTTGAACCCCTCCAGGGGTGGGGACTCCACCACCTCCCAGGCCAAGACAAATACACTGCACTAATGACAGTGAATTCTGAAACGGAGTAGGACATGAAAGCAGAAGAACCCAGCTTTGTACTGGGATCTCTACTTTGAGGAAAAAAAATAGAGTGGAAATAAAGACTCGCATAATGCATGTACATACAATGATTGAGTTAAGGCTGTATATAACCCTAACTTTCTCTCTCACTTCATTTTCCTGCAGCATTTATAGCCTGCCAATGTCGATTTGGGCATAAATAAGTATTACATGAATTGTGTATGACTGATTACAGGGGAGCCGAGAGACACAGGCAGGATCAGGACGGCGTAGAATCAGAGAATCATTAAGGTTAGAAAAGATCCCTAAGATCATCAAGCCCAACCCTCAACCCAACACCACCATGCCTGCTCATTACCCATTACAACAGCATGGCGTAGAACCAGAGAATTGTTAAGGTTGGAAAAGACCTCTAAGATCACCAAGCCCAACCCTCAACCCAACACCGTGCCTGCTCATTACCCATTACAACGGCACGGCGTAGAATCAGAGAATCGTTAAGGTTGGAAAAGACCTCTAAGATCACCAAGCCCAACCCTCAACCCAACACCACCATGCCTGCTCATTACCCATTACAACGGCACGGCGTAGAATCAGAGAATCGTTAAGGTTGGAAAAGACCTCTAAGATCACCAAGCCCAACCCTCAACCCAACACCACCATGCCTGCCCGTTACCCACTGAGCAGACGGGAAGGACACGTGAAGCATCTGGCAGGGAAGGGCAGGGGAAACCTGGGGGGCACGATCAGCGCCCACAGCCAGCCTCAAGAAAGGAAAAAAAATAAAATAACCTGCCATAGGACTGCGGAGGTGGCAGAGGCATTTTGGGATCCCACCACGTCGGTGCGGAGAGCTGCGGGAGGCAGCTTGGGCACCCATGGGCGGCTCTGCCCACGGCTGGAGCGGGGCGGCGGGACTCTGCTCCCCGCCTCGCCGTGCTGCGGTTTGCTTCGGGGGCTCCATTCCATCGACGTTCATCGGCAGCCGTCCTGCCCTCGGCCGGGCGCTGGCGTGGGGAGCAGGCAGCAGCCAGCCCTGCCTGCAGCCCAGGCCCCCCAGGGCCAGGCTCTGGGATGCTGCGGGCTCCGGAGCAGCTGGGAAGTTGGGCAGCGCAGGGGGGGCCCCGCCAGCCCCCGCCGAGCAGGAGGCAGAGGCACGACGTGGCCTCCAGGGACGGGATCTGTCACTTTTCTTGTCTCTTCCCATCAATCACCGGCGGGTCATTCTTTTTTTTATTATTATTATTTTGCTCAATATGGTGCCCACCAAAAGCGGCTGCTAATTCACCAGCGGAACTAGCCCAAAGGATGCGAGCGGGGGCTGGTAAGGAGATGGCCAATTCTTCATTCCCACCGCAGAAACACCCCCCGGGCACCCAGGCGTGCCCGCAGGTCGGTGTGCGCGCAGACACGGCCGCGCACACGCGTGCCGTTTAGGGGCCAAGTAATCAATCAAGAGCAAAGTGGTCAGCCTTCCCCTCAAGAAGGACGCTTAACAAGGTCACATCCTTATTCTCTCCAGACTAATGAGCGGAGATTACTAATAAGACCTCAGTGACAAGTGACTATATTAATGTAATTCTCTCCTGCTTGTAATCAATTTTGTGTGTTAAGATGCAGAGCGATCTCGGCCGCCCGGGATCGCCACGCCACCCCCAGCACCACGGAGCTGCTGCTGGGCTGGCAGAGAGGGGTTTTACTCCCCTCGTCTCGCTGCCCGGCTGCGGGGTTTTCTCGGCAGAGCACGGTCGGTCGTAAAAAATCACTCCCAGGAGGAGCCCAGCAGCGCATCCTGCTCCCAAAGCGCCGCTCCCAAAGGCTCGGCCGCCTAAAAGATTTCTGTGTTGGTGCTTTAACGGCCCAAACAGGGCAAGTTTCCTGCACCTGCCACGAGAAGCTGATTTCAGCCACTTCACGCCACGCGTCAGCCTCGAGCAATGCTGGTCCCAGCACTCCGCGCACTCTGGGTCGGGGCGGTTCGCGTCGCCGGCAGCCCCAAGCCGAGCAGCACGTGCCGGAACGGGGATGCTCGCTTTGGTCCGTGGCTCTAGGGCACCTCGGACGCACGAAGCCTGGATCCCCGCGGGCAGAACCATCCCCGCTGCCCGCCAACACCGGCAGCACGCGGGGTCGGGCATGGACAACCCTGAGCGCTGGGCTCAGTGTCCTTCTCTGGAGATATTCCAGACCCGCCTGGACAAGGTCCTCTACAGCCTGCTGTAGGTGACCCTGCTTGGGCAGGGGGTTGGACTGGGTGACCCACAGAGGTCCCTGCCAACCCCTACCATTCTGTGATTCTGTGATTATGTGATTACGTGATGCAGACGCAGTTCGCCACGCACGCTGCACCCTGGTCACCGCCCCAGTGGCCTGACGGGCTGCAATATTCCCCATCTGCATATCAAACGACTCTTCAGATCGAGAGTGACTCACTTAGGGGATGCGTGAATAATTCCGAAGAGGTTTAGACCTCTGTGATCCACGAGCCGTCTCTGCGCAGAGGGAAGAGGAGGCGAAACCAAACGAGTTGCTGTGGATTTTCCACAGAATCACAGAATGTTCGGGGTTGGAAGGGACCTCTGTGGGCCACCCAGTCCAACCCCCTGCCCAAGAAGGGTCACCTACAGTAGGCTGTAGAGGACCTTGTCCAGGCGGGGCTTGAATATCTCCAGAGAAGGAGACTCCACAGCCTCCCTGGGCAGCCTGGGCCAGGGCTCCGTCACCCTCAGAGGGAAGAAGTTCTTCCTCGGGTTCAGCTGGAGCTTCCTCTGCTTCAGGACCATCACCTGGTTTTACATCATCCAGTGTAAACCTGGAGCAGCCGTGAGCGCCAACGCGTCGGGATCTCAGACCCTGCCGTGGGGAAAGCCGCCCGTGGCACAGCCCAGCCCAGACTCCCCCAGCACGATGCCCGCTGCGATGCCGGACTTGTGGTGCCCGGGAGCTTACGCAGAGCCCCGGTAACGAACGGAGCGGTGCAGGATCAGACCCGCGCTCCTCCGGACTCTCCGCACGTCTGAGGAAAGCTGCAATATATTTTTTGTGTGCAACCACCGCGTGTCGGTCATTTCTTCATCACAGAGCAGCCCACCCCACTCAGGGGGAATAATCCGGACAAGCCCAGGGTAAGGCAGCGGGCTAAAGAGATCCAAGTCGGATCCTGCAGACCCTGACACGTGAAAGCAACGCACGGCGTCCCCTGGCCACGCACCCTCTTGCCAGGAAAGACTCATCTTAAGCCATCACCCGGTGGTACCCACGCCAGAGCAGACCCAGCCAGCCTGTCTCCACACCAAGCGCCTTTCAAAGACCTGCAGAAAGCCATCCAGAACCTCCCTCTACTCCTCACTTTGATAAAACTCTAAACAAACGTGCCAGAAAAATGCGGTGGGAGGCACGGCGGGAGATCCGAGAGCTCCGCCATCCACCCCAGGCAGATGGGCTGATGGTTTTCCAGCCCTCCGGAGCAGGGCAGGGAGGGCACGGCTGGCAGAGACCCCCGGCACAGCTCTCGCCGGGGCACGCTGCACCTCCCCAGCTCTGGGGTCCCCGAGCATCCCAGTCCTCCCCACAGCACACGGCTCGGGCTGAAACGTAGCACGAGAGCAAGGGCAGGAATCGAACCGAGATGCTCCGTGGAGGACGGCAGCAGCGGGGGGAACCTCGCGGGGCTCGGCTGCGGGGAGAGCAGACCACCCCGGGGGGCTCCGGGCGATGCCAGCCCGCCCGAGCCCCTCCGGCCATGCCAAGGGTGCGGGGAAGGAGGTGGTGGGCTGGGGTCTCAGCAGGCTCCCGGAGCCCCGTCGGCTGCCGGCCGGGGTCCTGCAGGCCACGGGAGCATCCCTCCGACGCCGGCCGGCTCCCTGAGCGGGCGGATTTCCACAGCCCTTTGAAAAGCCATTTAGAGCTAAGTCCTGGTATTAAACCTGGCCTTTCATTAGCCAGGTTTTCAATCTCTGCCCGAGCCCGGTTCAGCGAAAAGTTTTTTAAAAGGTCAGGAAGAAGCTTTTAAGCATATTTGCCAATTAACTATTGTAACCCCCTCCTCGACTCGACGCGAGCTGCCCGCTTCCCTCTCAGGGGATGGTAATTACTGTTTTATAAATAAGCTTTGAACTCTCTCAAGTAATAGCCTCTCCTTGCATAAAGGCACCCTCTAAATCCACTGGCCTTTTCCACCTTCTGTCACTGCCTGGATCTAAAAATAATCTAGGAAAAAAAATTCAAGAAGCAACTCAGAAACTCCCTTTCCCTGTGACGACTGCTTCTCCAGCCCCTCAATAATTCAGCTAACAGCAACCCGGCAGCTTTCGCTGCTGTTAGGGGACTTCTCGTCAGATTTGCCAGCTTTTTGGAAGTTCTCTGGAGTCACCCCTAGGTGATAAAAAATCTGTCCATGTTTATATGTTTAAATTTCTAGCCCCTGAGGTTACAACAGAGTAACCAGGGAGCACAAGAAAAAGGGCGTGAATGAAGAAGTATTTTGCAAAAGCACTGATTCACTTAATATTCATTTTTCCACCTGGCCCCATGCTTTCTAGGTGCCCAGCTTCACATATTTATTTAAGCAGTCTGGGATAGCCACACTGGCAGACTTGAAACCCTTTAGAAACTCAGGTTACTTCTGCACAGCCCGCTGCACAGCCTGTATATAAAACCACCGTTTATTGAGCAGAGACAGCGACAGAGAAAGCATTCCTCGGTCGGGAAGACCACGACTCGTTCCACTCCACAAGTCACAGCTTTTATCCGAAAAAAACTCGCCGCCAACACTAACAGGCAGCTTTAATCACTTCAGCCTGACGCTATCGACGTCACGACACATGGAACAACCCGGCTTGATTTCGCCTTGCAGCTGAGCCAGCCTAAAATCCAGGCTCACGAGCCTGCTTGTATCGGCAAGAAGAGCTGCATCGGCTTCGGCGGGTTCTGGATCGGGAGCTGCCACATGAAAGCAAGGGAATGGGATGATCTTGAAGGTCCCTTCCAACCCGTACCATTCTCTGAGCCTATGAATAACGTCGGCGTGGAAGTGGGGGCTCCTTGCCCCATCGCAGCTCGGTGCCGGTGGGAAAGACCCCCCTAAGCCAGGCAGGCACGGCCCCTCTCGCCCGCCCTCGGTAACGTCTGCCTCGCATCCCTTTAAACGGTTTCAAATGTTAATTCCTCCTCGTGGCAGTAAAAGCTATTTTTAATCCCACGTGAAAGCGGTTTGCAGCAGACCGAACTCTGCACGTCCTGCAGCTTGCTCCCCGGCAGCGCTGCGCGTCAGGCAGCCGCCGCGCGGGGACACGGCATCGCGGGGGGACCTGTGCGGAGCTGGGACTAAAACCTTGCGTAAACAGCCAATATTATAAAAGGGACTCAGAGCCCCCTCCATGCAAGGACACATTTTTTTCTGTCTACCAGCAAACCCAAAGTATTGTGCATGAAGTAAAAGCATCAAAAGATCTTCTTCATAGTTACAAAATCGCAGCTTTTTCTCAGGTTTTCCATTTTTTATTTGTGTTCAAGGATTTCTTTTCCAAACATTGGGGTGAGGATAGGGGAAGCCGATGCAGAAAAGCCCCATTTTTCTAACGAAAATTGAAAAAAAAAAAACAGAAAGCTGCAGTCACAGCGCAATGAACCCAAGCAGCACGCCGCAGGACTGGGTTTCCGCAAATGCACCCGGACAAACAAGGGCCGCGCTCCGCCGCGCCGCGCTGAAACGCGAGTCCGGCAGCAGGACAGATTAGCCGGTGCCAATGAATAAAGATAACCTCGGCGCGTCGCCATCCAACTCCTCGCAAGCTGCTTTTGTCTCTTCCCACCTCTGCCTTTCTCCAACGCGCCGGTGAAAAGCTCTGCCTGGAAGGGGATCCAAACGCAGCCCGGTGACTCCAGAGTAGCCGAAGCGTCGGATTTTATTCAACAGCTCGCGCTACAGAGTGCCTTGATCTGCCTGTACAATCACAACACGCACAAAAACCCCTCGAGGCAGCTACTTAGCTCTACTTTTCAACTGCCAATAACGCTCACAGCAAAAGTCAAAAGAGCAGCTCCGGAGCCCCGTCCTTTCCCCGCCGCTCAAAGGCTTCAGGGCTGCGAGGACCCGAGATAACAAAGTCTGGCTCGAGAAATCCTGGGTGCCTTTCAGGAACGTTCTTAGCTCCCATGAATGGGTTTGAAGGAGGGAGAGGGGGGAGGAAAATAAAACCAAAACCCAAGCACGTCGCATGTAGCGGCTCTCTGCTAACCGCCCAGCTCCCCTAGACACCCCCAGCACCAGCTAATGCACAAGGAACCCCGGGCCAATGCCACCCCCCGCACGCAAACCTCCACGCGCTGCATCTCATCAAACAGGGAAATGATAACAAAAAGCGAAATTCAGCCGCCAAGAGATTCAGAGCCCTGGGACGGCTCCGCGGCGCCGGGGGATGCTCGGCTCCAGCCTGGCCACTCATCAGGATGCGTTGGCCAACCATGACCAGCCACCCCACAGTACTTTACACTACCAAACCGTAAGAAAATAAGGAATTCTTCACAATTCCCATGAAATCCAGTGTGTGCCACCATCCAGGGCACAGTTTCACAGGGCACAACCCCAACATTTGCTATCCTATGTGTGCTTCACTCCAGGATGGGAAGCCTTGGCCCAGCCCCACTCCAGTCTTTCTTTGGCTATCAGAAAAATCAGGAAGGGGAGATGTGAAAGAGGGGCTCGGACCATCGATCACACGAGGAAATTCCAACGGAGCAAAACCATCGTATTAAGCTGGCGTTGCTGCAAAGTTTTGGTGGATGGAGACAGGGAAACTGTTCTTTGGATAAGCCACGTCGGGCTGAATCCCCCCAACGCCCTCTTACGCAGGCCAGCATCCGCAAAGACCCCTCCCCGCACCACCGCCATGCCCCAAAGCCACCGCTACCCACCGCGTCCCCCGCCCTGTCCCCGCGGCACCAGAACCGCTGCGGCCGTGCCCAGTCACGGCGCGAGGCGGACGGGGCGATCCGAACCCCCGAGACGAGCCCGGCTCCAGCAACGGGGAAGGGAGCGATCCCGTGCGGAGATCCCAGCTACGGCCCCGAAACGTCGGCAGCGGAGCCGAGCGGGGCAGAGCTGCCGGAGAGCCGGAGCACAGAGCCCGCAGCCCCGCTCGCGCGGGTGTCATACAAAGCACCAGCACCCCAAACGCCACCTGTGACCCCGCTCCCCTCGCACCGAGGAGTCCCTCTGCAGACCCCGAGGGGGTTACACCCGTTACACCCCGCAGCGCAGTCTGCATTCACACGAGCAAGGGCAGGATTCGGCCCCGTGCCGTCACGCTGAGCATCTCTCCCAATTTTCGCCATCAAGTTCTAAATTATCACTGGCAAACGTCTTGGATTCAGTGATGCTCTCCCGTTTGCCTTCGCCTGCGCTCCCATAAAGCAGACAGACAGACAGACAGACGGACGGACAGCGAGGTTCCCCGGTTCCCAAAGAGGACACTCGCACTCCCCAAGCCACTGCGTGAGCGAAGGAGCAGGCGCGCCAGCATCGCCGCTTCCTTTTATTTATTTCTTTATTTAGCTTTACTTGGAGCAGCACCGAGTGCCAAACAAAATCAAACCCATGTCTTGCTTGAGGATAAAACGCCACGTCACGCCCGGATTTTCCACCGGGTGATTTATGTCGCCGTCCAGAAAAGGTGTTTTAATCTTCTCACAATCAGCGAGAGCTACGGTAACCCCAGGAACCTCACACGAGACGCTGGCAGCTTTTACAGAACATTTTCTTTTCACCAGCAGAAAGAGCTACTCCAAAAAAGGGACTCTGGGCTATTTCACGTCTAAATAAAATAAAACACTCTGGTGAGAACGACTGGTTTCAGCCAGTGACTGACGCTGCAATGTAAACGGCTCCGCACCCACCAGCAGATGCTCCTGTCCCAGGAGCGAGAGCCTGACGGAACTGAACTACCCAAAAAGACCAAGATAATTCAGTGGCGATATTTCCAAGGGAAGTTGTTGTTTTCTTTTTTTTTCCTTTTCCCATTTACTTTAGACAAGCAACGACCTACAGGTGCCTTCGGGCCAAATATCTTGGCACGAGAAGCAGCTGGTGTAATTTTGGTTTCCTAGCAAGTTCAAATATTTTAAAAATGTTTACACCGCTTTGAGATCTTCATTGGACAAACCTGAACTTCTGCCCAACTTCTCTTTTCCTCCACTCCAAACATACCCCAGACTGAAAACTTAAGCTCTGGCTTTCTCAGAAAAAAAAAACCCTCAGTGTAGCAAGGTCCTGCGAGAAGACAAAACAAGAGGCCAAGAGAAGAGGCAACTACGGAAAAAAGCTGTGCCTGTGATTGGAAACACACTTGCTCTACGCAGAGTTAAAGCAAAACATCTACCGATTGCTTTCCCCAGTAGAAGGGATGCAACTCCTTCCCAGCACAGCATCTTCCCGTGCCGAAAACCGGCCCTGCTCTGCTTCTCCACCTTCACCATGGCCATAGAGAACATTCGCCATCGCCAGTCCCACGCCAGGCTCCCCGCCAGCCCGGACAGCACCAAAAACTCCCTGCGCAGCACCCCAGAACTAAGGTTTCTTTCTTCCTCCCTCGCTGCCGTCCGTCCCGCAAACGCCTCGCCGGACTACGGCGAGCGATACGAAAGCGTTCGCTCTTCCGCGCTTTAATTAGGTGCTCGCAAGTCGTTAAACCCCCATTCCGCCGAGCGAGATCTATCTTGTAATCCTCACCCCAAAAAAGATTCGTTATCGTCATGATTGTTTCTAGAGCGGCGCAGACACAAACGGACCCGGGGAACGAGCTAATAAATCACGGCGATATTAATGCAGCCATAAAACTCAGCGTGCTACTCCGGGCGTTTAAAGGTGCGTTAAGTCAGTAACTTCGCAGTCCAGATGTGGTCTCACGGAGCTGAAACTCTGCGGGTAAAATTACCACTCAAATTACCCTTTCCATTAAACACGCCGATTTCCACCGGTTATTATTTTGCCTGCAGCCTTCCCCAAAACACCGAGAAACACGAAGAGCGCGCCAGAAATGAAGCGTCCCCGCGGGGCTCGGGGGGAATCAGATGGAGGGGCAGGCAGGACAGGGAGAGCTACCCCTTTTATTATTTTCAGATGTTTTTCCCCCAAGAACACCGCGGCGCCTTTATAAATCCACGCGTTTGGACTCCCTTCAAACTAAGGGAGCAGATTCCTCCACTGCCTTCACGGGACTTCGCGCCCCGACTCCGTTTGGCCCGGCCACGCCGGAGCTGGCCGGGAGACGGGGGTTTAATCGACACCACATGCACGGTAGCTGCTCTTCCGACCGCGTTATCGCCCGGAGAGCCCAATCCCATCGGAACCCTCAAGACCAAGCGACTCCCTCGCGCCGACACGGCGCTGCCCTTCGAACCCACCGAGGGGTCCGCGCGGCACCGCGGCACCCGTCCTTCGCCCGGTCACCGGTCCGAGGCGAAACCAGCACCAAGCCCGCTCCTCGCTCGCTGTATTTTCACAAACCGCTCCAACAAAATAAATCCCTGGGGGAACCCGGCGGGGGATGAAGCGTTCGAGGGGGGAATCGCAACACCTAGATAATTAAAAAAGCCAATTTCTGCTGGTGGCTGGCCGGGCTGCGGGATGGGGCACACGGGGACACGGTGTGGGGACCCCTCCGCACTCCAACCTGGGGCTTCCCCCCCCCCCAAACCCTCCTCTCCCCCACCAGCCCCTCGAACCCCCTCCATCTCCAGGGACCCGCCTGTTGCAGAGCAACCCCCATCAACGGCGCGGCGGGCAATTAAACCCCGCTCGGTGCTTAATGAGCGCTCGCCGCCGACCCCCCCCGCGTGTCCGTGTGTGTCCCCCCCCCCGTTACCTGTACCAGCGCAGCCCCTTCTCGTAGCACCTGTCGAAGAAGTGGGGCTCGGCGCCCACCGCCCGCACCCCGGGGTGAGCCCGCAGGAACTCCAGCAGCGCCCGCGTCCCGCCCTTCTTCACGCCCACGATGATGGCCTGGGGGAACCGCCGGCTGCCCCCCCCCTCGGCAGCCCCCCCCGCCGCCCCCCCCGCGCCCTCGGGGAGCAGCAGGGCGGGGGGCAGCGGCTGGCAGGGCCCCGGCAGGCAGAAGAAGAAGTAGGTGAAGAAGAGGATCATGGTGAGGAGCAGCGAGGCGCGGCGGCCCCCGACGGGTCCCAGCAGCCGCCCGCTACCTCCCATCGGGGGCCGCTCCGGGCCCCGCCGGGCAGCGCATCCCGCACCGCCGCGCCCCGCACGCCCGCCCCGGCCCGGCCCTCCCCTCCGCGCCGCCCCCCCCCACGCCCACCCGCGGGGAGGGGGAGGGGGAGGGAACGCGGCGCGTGGGGGAGGCAACGCCCCGGGGCGGGCGGCACACGCGTGGGGCACCGCCGGGATAACCCCCCCCCCCGCACTCCCCGGGGGAGCGGGGCACCCCCAGCCCCGTGGGCAGCCCCCGCCTGGGAGCGAAACGCGCCCGGCTACAGTGCGCGGGGGGGGGGGGGGGGGAGAGGCGTTTTCCCGTGTTTTCCCATGTTTTCCCATGTTTTTCTATATTTTCCCATGTTTTCCCAGATTTTCCCTTATTTTCCCATGTTTTCCCGTGTTCTCCCCTATTTTCCCAAATTTTCCCTTATTTTTCCAATGTTTTCCCTTATTTTCCCATGTTTTCCCCATTTTCCCTTATTTTCCCATATTTTCGTTTTCCCCATTTTCCCCTATTTTCCCGTTTTCCCCTATTTTCCCATGTTTTCCCATGCGTTCCCATATTTTCCCATATCCTTCCATGTTTTCCCATATCCTTCCATGTTTTCCCATATTTTCCCATGTTTTCCCATGTTTTCCCCTATTTTCCCATGTTTTCCATATTTTCCCATATTTCCCCGTATTTTCCCGTTTTCCCCTGCTTTCCCACATTTTCCCATATTTTCCCATACTTTTCTATGTTTTCCCCTGTTTTCCCACATTTTCCCACATTTTCTCATATTTTCCCCTATTTTCCCGTGTTTTCCCCTATTTTCCCATGTTTTCCCATCCGATTTACCCCCCACCCCCCCATCGTTTCTGGGGCTGCAGCGGGGGCTGGTGCTCGCGCAGGGGAGGCTGCAGCTCCGCGGCCACGCGGGATCCGCTGCAGGCACCGGGCTGGGACCGCAGAGCCCAGCGCCACGCAATTAGCACCCCGAGAGGCAGCGCTAATTAGGCTGCAGGGGTCTGCAAATGCCGTGTGCTTTCGCAGGCGGGTGGGTAGCGGGCGGCGGGGTGGGACGCGGGGGTTCTCCTGCTGCTGGGGAAACGTCGTTCCCTGCACCCCAATAAATAAACTGAATAAACCCCGTCCGGCGCTGCGCCATGGGCGACGCGCGGGAGCTGGGTGCCTGGTGCCGCTGGCCAGGCCAGCGATGGCACCAGCGTGGCTTGGTCCTGCCCTCCCGGCAGCGCCTGCCGTCGCCGAACACCCAACGGCCGAGGGCCAGCACCGGGGTGCCCGAGCCTGGGGGGTCCCACGGGGCCGTCGCGCCCGGGACCCCACTGCGGCTTCGCCGAAATGACCCACCCTGCCCCACGCCTCCAACACGGAGGCTGCTTGTGCTAAAGCCGCCTTCTTTTGTGTCTGAAATCAGCAGTGTCTTAATTAACTTATTAATACAATTAACTCTCTTTATAGTTAGATCCCCCGAGTCCTCCAAGAGCTGGAGCATGGGGGGGGGAGGGGGAGATCTGCGGCCCGGGAGCGGGGGGGTGCAGACCTGAGCGGGCACAGCCGTGCTCCGGCGTGCCGCAGCTGCACCGCTGCAACTTTGTGCGGTGGCACGGCTGCAGCGCTGCCCCGTTGCATGGCAGCCGAGCTGCGTGACAGCAGCGCTGCAGGGTGACACGGCTGCAGGGTGACACGGCTGCAGGGTGGCCTAGCTGCAGGATGGCAGGGCTGCATGTTGGCCTGGCTGCAGGATGGCAGGGTCACAGGGTGGCTTGTCTGCAGGACAGCAGGGCTGCAGGGTGGCTCAGCTGCGGGGCTGCATGGCTGCATGGTGGCTCGGCCGCAGGACGGCGGGGCTGCAGGGTGGCCCAACTGCAGGGCTACAGGACAGCAGGGTTGCAGGGTAGCAGGGCTGCAGGTTTGCAAGATGGCAGGGTTGCAGGGTGGCAGGGCTACAGGGTGGCAGGGTTGCAAGACAGCAGGGCTGCAGGGTGGCAGGGTTGCAGGACAGCAGGGTTGCAGCACAGCAGGGTGACAGGGCTGCAGGGTTGCAGGACGGTAAGGTGGCAGGGTTGCAGGACAGCAGGGCTGCAGAGTGGCAGCTTTGCAGGACAGCAGGGCTGCAGGGTGACGGGGCTGCAGGGTTGCAGAATGGCAAATTTGCAGGGCTGCAGGACGGCAGAGCTGCAGGGTTGCAGGACAGCAAGGCTGCAGGACAGCAGGGCTGCAAGGTGGCAGGGCTGCAGGACGGCAGGGTGGCAGGATTGCAGGACGGCAGGATTGCAGGACAGCAGGGCTGCAGGACAGCAGGATGGTAATGTGGCAGGGCTGCAGGACAGCAGGGTTGCAGGACAGCAGGGCTGCAGGGTTGCAGAACAGCAGGGTGACAGGGCTGCAGGACAGCAGGGCTGCAGGGTTGCAGGACAGCAGGGCTGCAGGGTGACAGGGCTGCAGGACAGCAGGGCTGCAGGGCTGCAGGGTGGCAGGGTTGCAGGGCTGCAGGACAGCAGGGTGACAGGGCTGCAGGACAGCAGGGCTGCAGGACAGCAGGGTGACAGGGCTGCAGGACAGCAGGGTTGCAGGACAGCAGGGCTGCAGGGTGGCAGGGTTGCAGGACAGCAGGGTGACAGGGCTGCACGGTGGCAGGGCTGCAGGACAGCAGGGCTGCAGCGGGACGGGGCTTTGTGCCCTCTCGTGGCTGCAGCTCGGAGGCTGCCCGGTAGCTGCTCAGCGAGAGGAAACAACTGCAGCAGCGCTCCGGGGATCCCGTCCAACTCGCAGCACGAAGGCTCCCCAGGGAGGGACGAGGGGGGAGGATTACGGCGAGGAAGAGAATCTGTTATCGGGAGCAGCCTGATAAATAAAAACGCATCCAAGCTCTGCCGTGCGGCACTTGCCAGCTCTTGTCGGGTTTACGTCAGCGCTCAGAAATAGGAACGGTTTCACTCCGGGCGAGAGCGGGCGGGAGCCGCTCCAGCTCCCTGTTTGGGTTCGGGCCGGGGGGGACGTTGTCGCTGGAAAATGCCAATTTGTCGGAATGGAAACGCTTGGCAAGAAGATCTCCGTTTTGACAAATTTCTGTCAAAGCACAGCCGGGGAGGCTCTGGAAAGGCGCCCGGAGAGCGCAGCGCAGCGCAGCCACCCTCCTCATCCTCGGCGCGGGGGATCCCTCGTGGGTGCCGGCACGAGGACCCGCAGGAGGGTCCCCCGCTTGAGCTGAGACCCCCCCCAGACGAGGACCAGCTCCCTGCCTTGCTGCCAGCTAAGGCAGTTGAGGACAGCAAGCACTCAGGTGCCAGTTTTTAAGCAAAATTGGGATATTTTGTTTGGAAAAATAGGAGTTTTGGAATGAGCAGCTCCAATGCTCCCCGTGCTCGGTGCTGTTGGCGGGCAGCGGCCGCCCTCCCGTCTCCGTGGCTGCCCGAGAAGGGTGATGAGGGATGTGAACCCAGGCCAGCGGGCCAGCGCCCGGTGCCTCTCTGATGCCCTGGCCCCATCGCCTGCCGCGCAACTTCCCTCTCCGTGAGCCCATCTCCATCTGCAGCTCGGAGAACATCACCTACCGATGAATCTCAGAACCCCAGCATGGCAGGGGTTGGCAGGGACCTCTGTGGGTCACCCAGCCCAGCCCCCTGCCCAAGCAGGGTCACCCAGAGCAGGCTGCACAGCACCGCGTCCAGGCGGGGCTGGAATATCTCCAGAGAAGGAGACTCCACAGCCTCCCTGGGCAGCCTGGGCCAGGGCTCCGTCACCCTCAGAGGGAAGAAGTTCTTCCTCGGGTTCAGCTGGAGCTTCCTCTGCTTCAGTTTGTGCCCGTTGCCCCTTGTCCTGTCGCTGGGCACCACTGAACAGAGTCTGGCCCCGTCCTCCTGACCCCCACCCTGCAGATATTTAGAGGCATTTCTAAGGTCCCCTCTCAGCCTTCTCTTCTCCAGGCTGAACAAGCCCAGCTCCCTCAGCCTCTCCTTGTAGGAGAGATGCTCCAGTCCCCTCCTCATCCTCGTAGCCCTGCGCTGGGCTCTCTCCAGTAGCTCCTCATCTTTCTTGACCTGGGGAGCCCAGAACAGTACTCCGCAGCTTTCCTGGAGTGTGCTGACCCTGTCGAAAGCTCTCCTGCTGCAGCCCCTTGCGGGCTGCCGGCCGTGCTGGGGTCTGCCGGGGCACGGGGCTGCCTTCCCCGGGCGGGAGCGATGCCACTGCGATGGGCACCGGCAGGTTTGCGCCAAGGAGCTGAAGCCGGGTGGGCAGCGAGAGCAGGGTGCGGAGCCAGCGCAGCCGGCACACCGGCCATGCCCTGCCGGCCCTGCACGGCGCACGGCTGGGAACGGTGTTGGGAAGATTTATCCTGGCTCCAGTATTGTGTTCAGTACTGAGGAGCATGCTCAAGGGGGCTTAGAGGAAAGATGGGGACAAACTTCTTAGCAGGGTCTGTAGTGATAGGATGAGGGGTGGTGGCTTTAAACTAAAAGAGGGGAGATCTAGACTGGATGTAAGGAAGAAATTCTTTACTGTGAGGGTGGTGAGGGGCTGGCCCAGGTTGCCCAGAGCAGTGGGAGATGCCCCATCCCTGGAACCATTCCAGGCCAGGTTGGACGGGGCTCTGAGCAACTTGATCCGGTTGAAGATGTCCCTGCCCATGGCAGGGGTTTGGACTGGATGGCCTTGATACATCCATTCCCACCCAAACCAGTCTGTGATGCTGTGATCCAAGCCCCTGGGGAGAGCAGGGGCAGGCATGGCCGTATCCCGTACCCCAGCTCCTCAGCCGGGCCCTGATGCACTCCGTGGTCCCTGCCTAAGCCCTGGCACCGGGGCTCTGCACCCTCGGGTGGCACCCACGGCCCCGGGGGGCTGGCAGCAGCAGCCCCACGGGCAGCGCCGGGGCCCAGCCGGTCCCCGGGGCCGCTCGCAGCACGCAGGGGTCAGCGGGCTGCCCTGGCAGAGACAGACGGACGTGATCGGGGCTGTCACGGGCGTTACGGATGGGCTGCGAGCGCGCAGACGCTGCGGATGTGGAGGGAGCCTCCGCGTTTCCGACTGCTGATGGATGAGACGCCGGCCGCTTCACTCACTACATCACCGTTGCCTCAGTCCTCCGACCGGGGCGAGGGTGCTTTGAACCCCGGAGATGATTGTCTCCACTGAAGGATGGATGAGAAGGTCCGTTTCTCCCCCCTGGGGCCCCAGCAGATGCAAGTGGGTCCCCAGGGAGCCCCATAAGCAGGCAGACGGCTCAGCAGCTCCTCTCCATCCCAAAACCAGCGGGTCTGAGCAGGATGAGGCCCCGGATAACCAGCCGGAGCGTCGTGACCGGCCACGGCAGCACCACGCAGCCTCTGCCCGCCGCAGGCAGGAGCCGCAGCGTGGGTGCTCTGGGATTTCCCAAAGTTTGTTATTACAAAGAAAGAAAGAAAAGGGCTCAAGGGATCAGCGGGGATGAAAAATGCTTTAGAAACACAGGAGATCATTTAAGAGGTCACCTCCGCGGCGGAGTTTGCCAAGCTGATAAAGGCAAGCAAACTTATTCAGGCGCGCACAGCTTGATTCGAAACGGCTGCTCCCAAACAGCCAATTACTCCGGGCTGTTCAAATCCAATTAGGAAGGCTGTTTCCCTGATTACGGCGGTGTGTTTTACAAATACAGCACAACTCCTTGGGTTCAAAGAGCAATCTGTAAAAGGGAGCTCGGTAAGAGGCAAGGCAGCGCCCGCTGCCAGGGGAGGCAAGCCTGGGGATACAGGTGTCCCTGTCCCCGTCCCCAGCGCTGCGGGTACCACAGGGGGTGGGATGCCCAAGGAGCAGCCCTGTGACTGTCCCTAAGGCAGCACAGCCCTGCCAGCCAAGCAGACGGGAGCTCCGAGCTGTGGTCCCCACCAGGAGATGGGCCCTGGAGTCACCCAGATGGGAGATGCCACCGGGGTCTTTTTCCGTGCCATCCTGCTGTAGTCCCCTCTGGGGTCTCAGTCAGAAGCACCTCTGCCACCCAGCTCAGCTAGTCTGGACACTAGCAAGCCTTTCCTCAGAGACCTGGTGAGCTTTGAGCTTTGCCCACTGAGTATTCAAAAAAAAAACCCCAGCCCAACCTCAAGGTAAGAGCATGGGGGGATTTGCCCCGATCCTGCTGGCAGGGAGAGGCAGGTTTTATGGAGGGAGAAACCCAGGGCTTTGCCTGAGCTCACCAGGGCCAGGTGAGCTGGGATGGGTGTGAGCACGGAGGAGGAGGAACGCATCGTGTCTTCCCCTGGGATCACGAGCACTGCGGAGCAGCAAACGGAGCCGATCCCCTCCGGACCCGGGGGGTTCCCATCACCGGGGGCAGAGGAGACACCAACAAACCCCCCACCGCGCTCACGCAGAGGATGAAAAATGAACCCACAAACTCCGTCCTTGGTCCAAGAGGCCGAGCCGGGCTCGGGAAGGGCCGGGGCTGAGCCGCGGCTCCATCGCCTTCACAGCCGTCCAACCCCTCACCGCAGCCGCTCCAACGGCTTCGCTTCAAGCTCTGGCGCGCGGCCACCTCTGGGGTGTAGCACAGCCCCCGATATTAAAACGTGTGACAGCAGCTCGGGAGGGAAAGTGAAGTTGTACATTCTCCATCTGAAACTCCGGGAGGAATTTCAAGCAGGGGAATGCAATTTCCAGCCTGGACGAGAGCCAGCAGCACCAGGGCGAGATTTTTCTTAATATGGTTTCGCAAAACTTGAACACAGAAAATTGCCCGTAGCTATAGCGATACCAGGGAGCTGGAGACGGGGCTCCAGGAGGAGGCGAGGCGTCTGCACTACAAAAACACCCACCGACGCCAGCCAGCCTGCTGTCCCCTGCCACTGCCAGGACGCTCGGCCGCCTCAGCTCCCCGCTCCGGCCCGCGCTCCGCTGGGATTTGGAGGTTGAGCTGTGCAGAGGCTGCGTGGATCGGGATGAAGCAGCCCGCCTTGGGAAGGGAGCAGCATCCCAGGAGCGAGGGCTGGGGCAGGGGCAGTGATGTCCCCAGCATCGGGCGCTGGCTGCAGCCCCGTGATGCTCCCCGGGGGACGGCAGGACGCGGCTGCAGGGCACGACGCTCCGTCCCGCAGCGGCACACGCGCCTGGACGCCGACGCAGCACGTCACAGGCGGCAAACGCCGGCGCTGGCAGCGATGAGGGGAGGACGGGGCTTCTCCCAGACCCTCGGCGCTCACACGTCTCCCTCCATCAGCCCAGCAGGGATGGGGGTTCAACCACCCCACCTTCTTCTCCGAATGGCGTTCGGGGCAGTGGTGGGGTCGCGGCAGGCTGCATCCTCCCCATCCATGGGACCCCCTGCACCCCGCTGCCCCGGCCCGGGGACCACTGCCTGCTCACAGCAGCGCAGACAGGGCTGGCCCCCAGCCAGCTGCAGTTACAAAAGGAGCCTTCCCCTTATTTCTGCTTTTGATTTAAATAATCCCAATAAGGGGATCAAGCAGCCAAAACCCACTGATTTTTTTTTTTAAGCTTCAATTTAAAAAAAAAAAATCATACACATGAAATGTGCAATTTTTATTCGAGTAGGCAGAGCTGCAGCGTGTCAGACCCAGCCCTTTGCTAACCAAACCTCTGTCCCCGTGACACCAGCCACTAACCCTGCCATCGGAGCGCTCAGACAGCCTCCGCACAGCACCCCAGCTCCGCCTCGGCCCCGCTGGCCTGCTCCTTCCCTGTGCAAACACAAACTCCAGGCTGGCTGAAATTGTTCCTTTCCTGGTGCCCTCCTAGGTGAGGACGCACCAGTGACAGTGGTTTCATATCACCCTGGGAGTAAAAAATTACAGGGACAGCGGGGAGACACAAAAATAAAAGTGCTTTTTTGTTAGTGTTTGCTTAATTCGCCATTACACAGGTCTGTAGAAGCAGAGGGATTTCTTTGTCCTGGTTAGATGTACGGGGCAATAAGGCCATTTCCAGCTGGGAATGTCCCCTCTGGCAGAAGCCAGGCGATGCCACGCAGCCGGACGGTGAAACGTCACTGTCTGCAGGTGGCCGATGGCCACGGCCGAAGCCGACAGCACAGAGCCCGTCCGGCTGCAGGCTGCGATGGAGCGGGACTTTCAGCGTGGTACCCAGCACCCCGACGGGGGTTTCGGGGGACCTGCAGCCCAAAAAGCCCGGGGATGAGGTGGATTCAGCGCTGTGGAGGTGGCAAAGTCCCTGTGGGTTTACCAGCGCCGTGACCTGAGACCGAGCCAGCAGCACCTCTGCCTTTCCTGGGTGGGGAGGGAGCAAGGTCCCGGGTCCCACCATCAGCCCCTCCGACACCCCTCGCACCCCCTGCGGTTCTTTCTGCCCGCCTGGTGCATCAACCTGCACGAGGAGTGGTTGACCAACCTGCCAGGGGTACTTGACCACTGCTTACCTGCTCTTTGCAAGCCCAGTAACTCAGTGGAGCCATAATTATATGTTCATTGCTGATCTCATTTAGAGTTAATTACATGCCAGATAGACATATCTCTAACGTGCTTGGAAGCATCCCAGTCAGGGCTCCGAGCAGCCCATCAGCATGGCTGTGAACGCGGGCAGTCGTTCTGCTGGGTGTTTCACCACCCGGCGCTTATTTGCGGGTCTAAATTAATAGCGTCGTCGCATCTGGGTCGGGGGGAGATGCGGCAGCAGGTCTGCTCCGAGGGACGAGGCGAACGCGGGGGAACATCTCCTGGTCACAGGGGGCGAGACCTGACCCACGGCAGCACCCAAACCCAGCAGCTCTGGTAGCAGCACGGCTAGGACAGGGCCAGCCTGGCAGATAAAACAGCTCGCCACACTGAAGTTGCCCATTTCTTTTTTAAAATGCATCTACAAGAAGCTGGTGATAGGGTTGTCGCAGGGTTTAATCCCACTTTTTTAGCCCAAAAATGGAGCTGACCCCAGCTGGATCGTGCCCCTGCTCCATCCCCCCCTCCTGCTGCTGGGCTGGGGGCTGCACCAAAGGCACTGGGACAGCACTGGTGTGGGACTGGGGAGCCTGGACAATGCACAGCACCCTGCAAAATGAAGGTGTCAAGGGAGGGGTGCCAGGCCCAAGCCCCCGTGCTGCTGATCCCACTGGAGAGAGCCAGGGGTGCAGGGTCAGCTCCACACTGCAGAAGCCACCAAAGCTCATCGCCCAGGAGGGCAGAGCCAGAGAATCACACCCCCGACGTGAGTAAAATCCAATCAAGTAAATCCACTTAGAAATTTCCACTTTTTTTCCCTCCCCCCAAAAAAAAACCCCAACAACCCAAAACCATTTGGGGGTAGGGGGTTGTTTTGCTTGTTTGCCTTCAAAAAATCCAAAGTCACCGGGTGCAGATGGCCACATTTACGAGTTTCTGAAGCTCTGGCACGCCCGCTGCTAATTCCGTGCGCAGGTGGGGGGCAGCTTTCATTTGGCTCTGGTTCAGCCAAATACCCAGCGGCCGAGGGGAGAGGAAGGTGTGGGATCGAGCGCTGGAACATCTGGAGCAGAGCCGAGCGGTAACAAAACACAAAGCGAAGTTTGAAAGAAAATTTCTCAAATGGATGGAGGGGGAAAAGCGGAGTTCAAAGGGCTCCCTGCTGCCAGCGAGGAGGGAGGCCGGCTCCCGAGCGTCCTCCTGTCAGGAGTTTCGTTGGGTTTGGGGGGAAAAAAATGTGGCATTGAAGGGGGAGGCAAAACCACTGGATTAAATCCCGGCCAGCTGCGCCCCCGGCCCCCAGCAAAACCAGCTCCTCGGCTGCGGGCAGCACGGATTCCAGTGCTTAATGCGACAAACCCTGAATTTCAGAAGTTTTTCCAGTAGCAGCAGAGGGACAGGACTGCCAGTTTGGGTCTGAATCTGGAGTTTTATCCCCCGCAAGATGGGAACGGTCCCACTCCCCGGGCCAGCCCGGAGCTCTCCCTGCATCCCGTGGGCGATGCTGGGCATCCCCGGCACGGGGCAGCGGCTGCAGGCGCCCCGGCATCGCCCAGCCGATTACAGAGGAGCAGTGCCTGTTCTTTGTCTGTTTTCATTATCTACCCCGGTCTTAATTCTGTAAAACCCCTACGACAGCAAAATATTGCACCGTTAAGAACAGCTAATGAACGCCAATGAATCAGCTAATGAACATAATGAGCTAATACGCTCATTCCATCAAACAGCAGCAGGCACCACGTGAATTACAGCCGCCGAAATCCAAGCCCGAGCCGGCGCGAGGGCAGGGTCCGGCCCCGGCTGCCGTGCCTCTCCCAGCAGGCGAGGACCAATCCTGCTCATCCCTCACCATCTGCCACGCACACTCCGAAGCACTCGGCGGGGAAGGGCTGGGAAGCCTCCAAGGTGGGAGAGGGCGCAGGGTACGCTCGCGTTGCCGCAGCCCCGGGGCTGCAATACCTCCCGCACCAGTAAACCGCAGGTGCTGGGGCACCGCGAGCACTTGCCCGCGCGCTTCAGCAGCGTTCGGATCCCGCACCCCGGTGCCCTGGCCCCTTATAGAATCATGGAAAGTTTTGGGTGGGAAGGGACCCCTAGAGCTCATCTAGCCCAACCCCCCCGCAGCGAGCAGGGACACCGCTAACTGGATCAGGGTGCTCAGAGCCCTGTCCAACCTTGAATGTTTCCAGGGATGGGGCCTCCACTACCTCTCTGGGCAACCCGTTCCAGGGTTTCACAACCCTCATTGTAAAGAATTTCTTCCTTATATCCAGCCTAAACCTACCCTGTTTTAGTTTAAAACCATTACCCCTCGTCCTGTCACTGCTGTCTCTACTAAAAAGATTGTCCCCATCTTTCCTATCGGCTCCCTTTAAGCACTGAAAGGCTGCAATCAGGTCTCCCCGCAGCCTTCTCTTCTCCAGGCTGAACAAGCCCAACTCTCTCAGCCTGCCCTTCCCAGCTCACACACAGCACGGAAAACATTGGGGGGAAAAAGCCCCTTTTAGGGACAGAAGCCTCATGGTGGTGAGGATCCCCCTTCCTGGGGACAGCAGGTAGTGGGTGCCTGCGCTGCAGGAACCCACATCTGCTGGGTGACCCTGCGGGCCCCATTCCTCCCCAAATCGGCAGGTCAGCGCTCGCCGGCTCTGCGGGAAGGAGCTGGGGCTTTGTCTGGAGCCCGGCCGATGATGAGGAGCTTTCTGCTGCCTCTGGGAGAGACGGAGCTGGGACCGACGCTGCCGGTCACCTGAGGATCATCAGCACGAGAGCTGCCCTTGGACCGGCATCGCTCCGCGCGGGCTCGTGGTACCCCCCAGCATCCCACACCTCAAAGCTTCATCCCAATATTTGGGTGCTTGTGCTCTGGGGACTCTCCTGTCCCTCCCCACCCCACAGTCCCACACACACCCCTGGGGGTCAGCTGCAGAGCGGCAGAAGACCCCATCCTCAACCCCAGCTCATCCACCCGGGATCTCTGCCCGTTCCTTCACCTCCTGCCAAACGCATCCCAACAGCCCCTGCCCCCGTGGGAACTTCATGGATAAACCCCTGGAGCCCCGCGGAGAAGGGGGAGCAGCCACCGACACGTCGCGATGTCCCTCCCCACCGTGGGTCTCACCCATCGCCTGACCCAGCTTCTGAGCACAGATAAAAACAGCAAAAAAGCTCATAAATCCAAAACCCTGGAACAGGTTTTAGGATTGCACCTTGGGGGTGAAAGCCAGACAGACACCCGTCCATACCGCACATCCCTCCTGCACCGGGGCTTGAGTCCCTGCTGCAGTCCCAGGAGGGGACCAGAGCCACCTGGAGCAGGGGACCAGTGTGTTCTCCAGGCACCTTCTCATTCTGGGGGTCTCGTGCAGCCACAGCCTGGATCTTGCATCCCAGGCTGCCAGGATGAGGCCGAAGAGCGGGACAGACGACAAGCCAAGGACAGCCAGAGGAGTTCAGACACGGGGGGCCAGCTGCCCACAGCCCCCCGAACAGGGACAGGTCTGGGGTGAGCCTGCTGGCTCTGCCCAGGCCATGCCTTCCAGGGCATCCCTGCATCCCTCGTGTCATCCCCACCTTCAGCCCTCATGGCTGTCAGAGCCTCTCGGAGCACCCTCTGCCCCCCCCTAAACAGCCAGGGCTGCCCCATGGGGTGCCGGGACCCCCAGTGGTATCCACCCACCCCATGCAGCACCATGCACAGAGCCAGGACATGGGGTCAGACCCCCCCTCCAGCCCCTCTCCTGCTGCCCCCCACAGCAGGACCAGCCCCCGCCAGACCCACCATCCCGGGGCTCACGCGAATGCCCCGTGGTCATTTTTAACCTCAGATCTTTGGCGTTATTAACAACATACGTGTGGGTCTCGCTTCCCCTGTGGGATAACATCTGGGGGATATTCATCACGGCCACCGCGGGCTGCAGCCCCCCGCCCTCCCCGCGGAGCAGGATGGGTCACATCTGAGCACCGAGTTGCTTGATGTGGAGTCATTAGCATGCAACAGACTTCCAGCTCAATTACTTGACAGATGAAATCAAGATCCGTCGGCCTTATTGTTTGCATCTGGAGAGCTGCGGCCGCGCGCGCGCACTCCTCCTGCCTCCTCCTCCTCCTCCTCCTCCCCAGCCCGGCCACGCCAGCGTTGGCTTCATCTGGGTGGTGTATGGGAACATACCATAGAATCACTTATCATGCCTGGCCACGGTGCTGTGCAGCCCGCTCTGGGTGACCCTGCTTGGGCAGGGGGTTGGGCTGGGTGACCCACAGAGGGCCCTGCCAACAGAATGGTAGGGGTTGGAAGGGACCTCTGTGGGTCATCTAGTCCAACCCTCCTGCCGAAGCAGGGTCACCTACAGTAGGTTGTAGAGGACCTTGTCCAGGCGGGACTGGAATATCTCCAGAGAAGGAGACTCCACAGCCTCCCTCGGCAGCCTGGGCCAGGGCTCCGTCACCCTCAGAGGGAAGAAGTTCTTCCTCGGGTTCAGCTGGAGCTTCCTCTGCTTCAGTTTGTGCCCGTTGCCCCTTGTCCTGTCGCTGGGCACCACTGGAAAGAGCTTGGCCCCATAAAACCCCTTATCAAACTCATCATAATAAAATTAGCCCTACACAACAGCAATTACCCACAGCACCTTCAGAGAGGGAAGGATGCACCGCTTCCCAGCCCTCCTCTCTCTGCCCGCCCGCGGCGAGAGGAGCCGGCTGATCCTCCTCCTGCCAGCAGCTCCGGCAGGAGAAGGTTTGCCCGGAGCAGAGCCCAGGTGGATCCCACCACAGCCTGTTCTGCAGCCAAGCCGCTGCCGGTTCCACCAACCACTTTTACACAAAGGAACAATTATGCTCCATTTCCACCCATTAACGTGTTCCACGGTGTTGAGCTTTGCTTTAGGAGTGAAAAAAAGAGGTTTCATCAGAAATATTTGAAGTGCTGAAGTCAGCGCGCAGGTGTTGGGGCCGACGCGGCGCCCGGCCGCGTGCCAGCGCCAGCCCAAGCAGAAAGCTCCTAATCCTGGCGATTACGCCCCGTAAAGGCGGGCGTGGGGATGGGGGTCCCACCCCTCACACCCCGGGCAGCGCCGGCTGCCGCAGCCGGGGGGTTTGGCTTCGCCCCAGAGCCGCTCCGGGAGCGGGTAATTAGGGGAGAGGAGGTTAATTCTTTGCTCCTCTCGAGGAGCGGATGCTTCTCCGGGGGCTCTGCCCCGCTGCGGGACGGGCACTCGAGGTCTCTTGGAGGGACCCCCACGTCCTCCCGGGCGGTGGCCGGGGAAGCAGCAAGGCTTAGCCGAAGGCAGGGAGCGGGGCTGGCCCTGGCTGCTGCCGGCATCGTCCCCGCTTGGTGACGTCCCCAGAGCAAGGTGACGGTGCCACCGCGGTGGCTCGCCCGGCGTGCTGGAGGGTGCCCGGCCAGCCCCACGGCCGGGATGAGGAGCTGCCTCGGAAGCAGGCACCAAGCAGCAGAAGGAATTTGGGTTTCTTTCCCCCTCCGAAACCCATCTGTCCTTAATTTCTTTGGGGGTTTCACTCCAAATTCTTCAGATTCTACGGCAAATGCTTTGCAGTCCTCGGCTCGGCTCGCCTCGGCGGCTGCCCGGCTCGGGGCCGCCCGCGACCAGAGCAGAGGGGAGGGAAAACACCAACCCGGGACCTAATACATACTTACAAATATCTGCAGGGTGGGGGTCAGGAGGATGGGGCCAGACTCTTTCCAGTGGTGCCCAGCAACAGGACAAGGGGCAACGGGCACAAACTGAAGCAGAGGAAGCTCCAGCTGAACCCAAGGGAGAACTTCTTCCCTCTGAGGGTGACGGAGCCCTGGCCCAGGCTGCCCAGGGAGGCTGTGGAGTCTCCTTCTCTGGAGATATTCCAGCCCCGCCTGGCCGCGGTGCTGTGCAGCCTGCTCTGGGTGACCCTTCTTGGGCAGGGGGTTGGGCTGGGTGACCCTCAGAGGGCCCTGCCAGCCCCTGCCATGCTGGGATTCTGTAACTCTGGGCCACAAGCAAATGCAAAGTCTGGGGAGCAAAACGGTGTCGCACAGGCACCCGTCCCTGCACAGAGCAGCAGTGTGGCGTGACGCACACCGCAGTCGCTGCTAATTAGCCGCTAATTTTACAGACTTCTTTATGGCTTGCAGTCATTTAACCTTTCCCGTGGGCTGCAGCCGTGCAGCCAGAGCTCTCCGTGTGGGCACCAGGATGGCTCTGCAGCCACTCCCCAGGGACAGCGGGGCAGCGGAGCGGGACCAGCCGCAGCCCCATCCCTGGGATGCTGGGCACAGCCCGGGAAGCATCACGAGGCACTCGCAGCCTGGCTGAGGCCAAACTGGGGGGCTCCCAGCTCCCCTTGGGTGCTCCCAGCTCCCTGGGATGCCAGGATCCAAGACACCTCGCCCCTGCTGCCACGCAAAGCAGAAATTCTTATCCTGCATGATACTGGGTAAAAATGATCCTGCCCTGATGGCAGCCCACACCAACCCACACCAACCCACGCATAAACTCAATCTGGGCCCGGTTTTGGAGACTGGAGCGGTGCCTTGGCGTGACAGGGGCTGTCTGCGAGAGCACGTTCCCTCCCCAGAGCCCCCATCCAAGCCACGGGCGCGATCAGTATCAGGACACCGCGCTGGCCTCAAACGGAGAAATTAAACGAATACCTCGCATATTTTAGCGACTCACGCACGTGAGCAGCTGTAACTGAAGACACGATCCGTCTCGATCCGTCTCGCCCTGCAGCGTGTGTTGGCAAACCACAGCCTTCCGCGTTCCCCCGGGTTTAATCTGCGCGGAGGCAGAGGCGTTGGTCTCGGAGCCCGGCTCCCAACGAACCCCGCAGAAACGAGAAACGCTCCAGGTTTATCGTCGCCCGTCGCGCCAACACCGGTGCCGAGCGAGCCCGGGTCACGGCGGGCGGCTGCCCCGGCCCCAGCCGGGTGTCTGGGCACGTCTGGGCTGCCCGCACAGCCGGGACGTGCTCCGCAGGGACCCGCAGCGTGCGGACGCTGCCCCGAGGAGCCGGGGTACGCAGGGATACGGAACCACTGGAGTTTTCTTTTCCCCCCACAAACACCGTACCTCCAGGCTACCCTCAAACAAGGCAGACAGCAAAAAAAATATAAAACCCTCAGCAAACTGCATGTGCGTGTGGCTCCAGAGCCCCAGCCGCGACACGGCTTTGCCAGGGGCCGCCTTCAGCCCCGAAGCTCGGGGACACGTCCCACGGCCAGGCTGGGCTGAGCGACCACCACGCTCCGGAGGGAAACCCCCTCAGCGAGAGCCCGAGGGACCACAGCAGCCTCCTTCCCTTGGGAAACCCAGCCGAGAGCTGCCCCCTCCTCATACCCCCAGCTCGCCGGGCAGCCCACCGCTGCCCATGAGGGTCCCACCAGCGACGGGCACGAGCTCCAGTGATGCAGATCACCTGCAAAGACCTGCTTGGGCTTGCAGCTCCCTGGAAGGCTCGGGCACCCACAGAGCAGGGTGTTTGTTGGGGGTTGTGGGTGCATTCTGGGCAGGGGGTGCGGGAGCCCTGCTGAGCGGCCCCCCAGGACCCACCACCCAGCCCTGGGGCTCCACGCTGCAGCCCCTACCCCACAGCCAGAGTTTCACCATGATGCTTTTTTTTTTTAGCATTTATGCGACATCTATTGTTCACTTTTTTAAATACACAACAAAGCACGTAAGAGGAGGGTGCAGCTCAGGGCTGAGGTTCAGGTCACGTCCCGGGGATCTGCTGTGCGCAGCCGCAGCATCCACTCACCGAGCAGGACCATCAGGCAGAGGGTTTGCTCCCGCCGACTCCAGCAACCTCCACCTGAAGGGTCTTGGGATCCACAGCGCTGAGAAAGACCCCCAAGCAGCCTCTGCCCCAAACCACAGCTCAGCTCATCCTGAGAGGAGCCAGGACTGGCTGCTCCCTCCTTTAAGCCCTGCTCTGGGTGATGCCTGAGCCCAGGTGGAGCAGCTCAGCCCCGTCAGCATCCCCAGAGCCAGCCCTGCCCCTGCTCACCCACCAGCTGTGCGGGCAGGATCAGGCCCACGGTGCCCACGAGGGCTTCTGCAGGGCTCTCAGCAGGCTCATGCCCGGTCCCAGCATGGGTCCATGCGCTAGTGAGCTGAGCACAACCTCCACTGATGCTCCAAAGCAGCGGGACAAGCAGGGCTGAGCTCTCCGTGCCCACCAGCCGGTGCTTCTGGGCTGGGAAGGGACGTTTGTGCCCATTGCTCACACCAAAGCTGCTTTTTAGCAGGTCATTAATTACAGCCAGCTCGAAGGAGTGGGGAAGCGGACACAGCCAGCCTGGTGAACTGGCCTGCTGTGGGTCCTGAGAAGTGGGTGAAGAGCTTTCAGGCCACCCAACAGAGGAGGGTGTCTCCCCACCTCGGAGGCATGCCGGGAAGCACGGCCAAGGAGCCTCTGGCTCCCATCCCAGCACCGCGGGGTGATGGGACAACCCGGAGCAGCTCCATGGGGGCTGCTGGTCTCCACCTGGCTTGGTGGATGAGCCAGAGGACGGGGAGGGTTGGATCCCCCCAGTGCCAGACAACCCAGGAGGCTCAAAAGCTCTTGGAGCACCAAACCCGCAGACCCTCAGAGCCTGTTTCCATCCCAGCGCCATCTGAGCCCGGTCGTGCCCATCCCTCTGCTGCGCGTGGGCCCGGCAGGAAAAGCGGACAACCTCATCTACTGCATCTGAGGAGCCATCAGGTCAACGAGCTGTTTTAATTAAGTGCAATCTAAGTTATGCGGTAATGTCAGGAGAGATGATAGAAAACACTCCCCTTGGCCAAGCCAGCAGAGAAGGATGAATTTCACGAGCTTCTTCAGCCCGTGACCCGTCCCCGACCTCGCCCCACGCGTGCGCTTGTGCACGCTCGCACCCTCAAACCCCGCTTGCACCCACAAACCCCGCTCCCTCGAGCCAGGCTTCCCCAGAGCAGAGCAGGGCACCCCATTTCTGTCCTGCTGCCTGGGACGGGCGGATGGAAGGCACCGCATCGTCCGGACAGATGTGCCCCCACACCTGGACAGACGGACGGACGGACACGGGATGTGGCTGGGAGAGGCAGCGTCTCCGTTACATCCCTGTCACAGCCTCACAGAATCACAGAATCACAGAATCACAAAATGGTTGGGGTTGGAAAGGACCTCTGTGGGTCACCCAGCCCAACCCCCTGCCCAAGCAGGGTCACCCAGAGCAGGCTGCACAGCACCGCGGCCAGGCGGGGCTGGAATATCTCCAGAGAAGGAGACTCCACAGCCTCCCTGGGCAGCCTGGGCCAGGGCTCCGGCACCCTCAGAGGGAAGAAGTTCTTCCTCGGGTTCAGCTGGAGCTTCCTCTGCTTCAGTTTGTGCCCGTTGCCCCTTGTCCAGTGGCTGGGCACCACTGAAAAGAGCTTGGCCCCATCCTCCTGACACCCACCCTGCAGATATTTAGAAGCATTTATTAGGTCCCCTCGCAGCCTTCTCTTCTCCAGGCTGAACAAGCCCAGCTCCCTCAGCCTCTCCTCGTAGGGGAGATGCTCCAGTCCCCTCCTCATCCTCGTAGCCCTCCGCTGGACTCTCTCCAGTAGCTCCTCATCTTTCTTGAACTGGGGAGCCCAGAACTGGACACAGTACTCCAGATGGGGCCTCACCAGGGCAGAGCAGAAGGGAAGGAGAACCTCCCTCGTCCTGCTGGCCACACTCTTCTTGATGCACCCCAGGATCCCATTGGCTTTCTTGGCACCCAGGGCACGCTGCTGGCTCATGGTCACCCTGTCGTCCCCCAGCACTCCCAGGTCCCTCTCCACAGAGCTGCACTCCAGCAGGTCAGCCCCAGCCTGTACTGGTGCCTGGGGTTGTTCCTCCCCAGGTGCAGGACCCTGCATTTGCCTTTGTTGAACCTCATCAGGCCTCCTCTCCCCTTCACACAGCCCATGCTGCTCCTGCCCTCCCAGTTCCTTTCCACGCTGCATTTTGCACCTAACAACGCTGAGGCTCAAGCCCACCATCTCTTCCCAGTCCCCCGGGGAAGCCCCTCGCCGGGTGCCGCTCGCCCAGCGCGGGCTCCTCGGAGGTGGCCGAGCACCCGGAGCGAGAGCCCACGACCCCGGAGAAAATGTGGGGTCTGCAGAAATTCTTGGCAGTCCTCCCACAGCTTCCCTCGTCCTGAAATTAAAGGCTGGAGCTGCCGCAACCCCTTCTATCTAAATTAAAACGAGCCGTATTTACTGTTCACGCTAATTAAATTATATGAACTCGGCGCTGGATGATCAGCAGAGCCGTCCCTCTCGGTTCCTGGTCCCAATGCGTTTAGCGGTCAGACAAACGCACGCCAGCGCGTCGCTGTCTTCACAGCGGAGGAATCCGGTGCGGGGCTGTTCTCACCCTGCCCCGACGAGGCTGGCCGGGGAGCTTGGGGTGGTTTCGGGGGCTGCGGCGCGGAAGCGCTGGCGAGTCCCGTGCAGACGCCGCGCTCCTTCCTCCGGCGCTGGGATGGGGAAACCCCGCCGGGGTGGCATGGGCAGTGCCGGATGGTGATGGTGATGGCAGCGCCGAGACGGGCTCGGGGCGATGCCGGTGCCGCGTCGGCACCGAGCAGAGGGTGGTACCGGGTACCAGGGACGGGAGCATCTTCTCCCCCCATCCATATCCCCCATCTCTGCAGGGCGAACGCAGGGCAAGATCCAGCCTCACGCTCTTGCTGCCGCGGGATCTGGTCACAGACACACACACAGAATGGTCGGGGTTGGCAGGGACCTCTGTGGGTCACCCAGCCCAACCCCCTGCCCAAGCAGGGTCACCTACAGTAGGCTGTAGAGGACCTTGTCCAGGCGGGTCTTGTCCCCGTGGTGCCGTCCCTGCTGTCCCCATCCAGGCAGAGCACCATGAGGTGACAGGACAGAGGTCTGGGTGGAGGAGGAGAGCACGCCATCGCCCTAACGCCATCAAGATGAACTTCATGTGAAAAACTCGGGCAGGAGGCTTCAATAAGACCAAAGGACCCTGCCAAGAGTCACACTCCCTCTATCGAAGCGCGAGAGCTGGATGTGTAAGACACAAAGGAAGCACTGTCAGGGTAGGCCAGTGCCAGCCAGCAAATATATGACAGTGGGAACATGAAATATTAATCCCTGGTGCATAAAACAATAGGAAAAACCTGCTTTCTGAGGCAGCCATCAATCCTCACTCAGCAGGGAACATCGAGAGACGCTAATACCATACAGGTTCTGCTTAAATATTTGCCTTCCTTAATGCTCACGCAAGAAGCATTTGCTTTGAAGTTGAAAATAGACTGTAAATGTCTTTTGTGTGAGATGAAACATGATAAGACATGAAACCAGGAGGCTAAACTGTAGTTAGTCACGGTGGTTTTACAAGCAACAAATCATTATTGTAGACAGTAAAGTGTATTGCTTAAAAGCGCGCGCCACAAGGCTCGGCAGGGAGGAGAGCCCCGGCCGGGCATCACCTGGGTGGGTTTTCAGGTCGTGGCTCATCGGGGTGGACATGGGAGCAGCCACGGCGCTGGACCGATGCTGGTGCAGGGCTGGACCGATGCTGGCACATCCCAGAGCAGCTTTCCCCAGCGGGGCCTCTCCCAGGGACCGTAGGGGTGATGTGTTTTGGGGACGGTTCACCCAGTTCCACGCTGGGGCACGAGGAGGGCAGGAGTGCTGTGGGCATCCTTGCACTGGCACTGCCGCTTCGGTGCTGGCACCAGCTGCGCCCGCAGCACGAGATGGGGTCTTGGCTGGGGGAGATTTGTCCCACCCTGGGCAGACTCTGGGACACCCTTCCAGGGAAATCCACCCCCGAAAAACTGGGATGGACTCGAGATGAGGATGGAGCCTGCGGTGGACACGGCTCTTAGGGCATGGGAAGGGCAGCACCGCTGTCACCCCGCGCCACGTCCCGGTGCAGCCGGCAGCTGCTGCTGAGCACAGGAGCGTGCCTGCACCGTGGCACACACACCCATCCCTGGACAGGTATCTCCCACATCAAGAAAGAAGATCACGATCAGAAGCGCTGTGCACTTGGGAGCGTGAAATAAGACCCCAAAGCAAGCGTAGAAGTATGACTGATTAACAAATAAACCCTCACTAATTGCCTTAAAAAGTCGGATCTCAACAGCCAGGAAGGGGAGAAAAAAAAAAAAAATTTAAATTTTCCTTGGGCTAAATATTTTTGCGGCGCGCTCAGACTCGCTCTGAATGCTTCCAGTCATTACCTCCCTAATTAATGCACACCGCAAACCGAAAACAAATTTCCCCACCTCGTGGCTCCGGGAGGCTCGGCCGGATGAAACGAACCTGAGGAACGAGGTCAGCGCTTGCCCCCCGCCCGGCGAGCGGCGTCCAGGGGTGGGAGGCAGCCGGAATGGCGAGAGATGAAGTTATTATCGAAGTGGAATCAGCCTTTAATTTTCTCCAGCTGCTGCTGGATGTGCTGAGGGCCAGGTGAGCTCCCCGGGACGGAGCGGGTGGTGGGGAGGCACCTCGCCTCCGGACAGCCCCCCGCGTCTCGGGGAAAGCAGGGATGGGCAGGGGGTTTTTAATTACCATCACTTTATTTTCTGTCATTGGCACAAAACCAGCTCCAGCCCTTATTTCCCCAAAAGGAATTCCAATTATCCCTTTTAATTGATGCTCCTATCCCTTTTAAGGAAAATTGATGCTCCAGAGCCTGTCACCAGGATGGGACCCCGGCCACAGGATCGTGGCTGGGGCCGAAGGCTCCTGTTTGCCGGGACTGGACCAGGCAAGAGCACCCCAAATCAGGCTGTGCTGCTTCCCCGAGGGATGCCCCAAGGTGTAAACCCCCAAAAGTGTTGCCTGGGGGTCTCGGTGCGTGTTCACCACCAGACGCAGCGTCCCACCCTCGGCATGCCACCCTGCCCGCAGACCTGCCGGCACGCGGGAGACCGTGGGCTCAGCTGGAGCACGAAAAGCTGTTGGTCGAAGGGTAAAATTAAAGAAAACGACACCAGCAGAAAAGAAGGAGCCGTGGCCGCGAGGCCAGGCAGCCAGGGTCCAAATCCCAGGTAAAAGCAGGCGGGTGCAGGCGAAGGGCTGCCTGGCCAGCCGGCTCGCGGCTCCTGCGGCGCTGGCTCCAAGGAACAGCGGTAATCAGAGCTTCCTAATGCCTCCAGGTCATTTTCCTTTTCCTCACATAACGTAATTTCTAGAGGGCTTGTCGTCTTTATTAGGAGAATTAATCTAAATCCCGCCGTGCTCTGGCCACTTTGCCGTCCGCTGGAGCCATCCCGAGGAGGGTCAACGAGGCAGGTCCTCTCCATGGCATGCAAATAAAAAAAACCCTAAAAAATTAAAAAGGGAGGTCAGCTGGAGGCTACGGCGGAGGAAATTAATGATTTTTTAAACAACCAGGGAAGTTTGCGTTGGCCTGGTAACATAATTCGATTTCTGCCATCAAACCCGCGTCGCTGACGTGGGGCCGCTTTTGCCCAACTAAGCAAAATCCTCTTAATAAGCCAGAATTCTCGTTAGCGTAAGAATAATAAAATGGAATGGCAGCGGGAAGGACAGGCCCAGCCCGGTGGAGGCCGTGGGGATGCCCGGTGCCACAGGGAATCCAGAGCAGGTTCACAGAATCACAGAATCACAGAATAGTAGGGGTTGGAAGGGACCTCTGTGGGTCATCTAGTCCAACCCCCCTGCCGAAGCAGGGTCACCCACAGCAGGCTGCACAGCACCGCGGCCAGGCGGGTCTTGAATATCTCCAGAGAAGGAGACTCCACAGCCTCCCTGGGCAGCCTGGGCCAGGGCTCCGTCACCCTCAGAGGGAAGAAGTTCTTCCTCGGGTTCAGACGGAACTTCCTGTGCCTCAGTTTGTGCCCGTTGCCCCTTGTCCTGTCACTGGGCACCACTGAAAAGAGCTTGGCCCCATCCTCCTGACACCCACCCTTCAGATATTTCTAGCCATTTATAAGGTCCCCTCGCAGCCTTCTCTTCTTCAGGCTGAACAAGCCCAGCTCCCTCAGCCTCTCCTCGTAGGGGAGATGCTCCAGTCCCCTCACCATCCTCGTAGCCCTCCGCTGGACTCTCTCCAGTAGCTCCTCATCTTTCTTGAACTGGGGAGCCCAGAACTGGACACAGTACTCCAGATGGGGCCTCACTAGGGCAGTGTAGAGGGGAAGGAGAACCTCCCTCGTCCTGCTGGCCACACTCTTTTTGATGCACCCCAGGATCCCATTGGCTTTCTTGGCAGCCAGGGCACACTGCTGGCTCAGGGTTAACCTGTCATCCACCAGGACACCCAGGTCCCTCTCCGTTCCATCCCACCCCAGCACCCGCAGCGGTCCGGGGAAGGACGAGGGACCCCAAGGTGCCCGGGACGGCTCAGGGAGCTCAGCGGAGCTGGGGAGGGGGGGATCTGCCAACCCCCTGCCAAAACCCCGCTGGCACCACTGGCTCCAGCCAGATTCCCGGGAAAACTTCCCATCCCCAGTTAAACCATCCCGAGGGGGTTATTTGGCTTGGGGTGATCTTCCTCCTCGTCGCTGCTGCCATGCCCAGCCCAGCCTCCTCCTCCTCCCGGTGAAGGCTTGGAAGTGCTTGCAGCCTCCTGTGCCCGCACCCACGAACTGCCGGGCAGCGTGGGGTCCCACGAGTGGGAGGAATCACTGCCGGGAGGTCCTCCTTCTGCCACAGCATCCCAGGGGAAAGCGCCCCAAAAAGAGCTGCTCTGCGCCCGGGGGTGGGTGGTCCCTGGTGCTCCAGGGTGGGGGGCAAAGCACGCGTGGAGGTCGCCAGACCAGGGGCAAAGCAGCGGGGCGGGGGATTGATTAATGGGGCGAAAAGCAGCTCGAGGCCATGACCTCAGGTTGTGTCAGGGGACCTTTAGACTGGATATTAGGAAAAAATTCTGTATTGAAAGAGCGGTCGGGCATTAGACCAGGCTGCCCAGGGCAGTGGGGGAGTCCCCATCCCTGGAGGGGTTCAAAAACCACATAGATGTGGCACTTGGGGACATGGTTTAGCAGGCATGGTGGGGTTGGGGTGACGGTTGGACTTGATGATCTCCGAGGTCTTTTCCAACCTTCATGATTCCATGATTCTATGCTTGAACCTCCAGGCTGGAAGCTGATCAGTAATTAGAGCCCGAGGTCGTCCCGCACGCGGGGAAGGCGGCGAGGGCGATGCCACGGGCGCGAGCCAGCGGCAGGACAGGCTCCTGTGCTCCAGAGCAGGCTTCACCCCCTCGGAGGAGGGAGCTGGAGCCCAGCAAAGCCCAGCTCAAATCTCCAGCATCCAAGAACCCGGTACCCAACCCCGCCGGGGCGAAGAGGCCTCTGGGAGGCAGAGACGTTGTAGCTTCCAGTCTTGCAGGCAGCGTCGTGCAGGGAAATGTTTGTGAGACACTGCTAAAACTCCGATCCCTTCCGCCCAGAAAATCCTGCCAGCCCAGAAGGTACCAAGAACACACTATGAAACGAGACAAAATCAGCTTCAATGGGGCAAAAATGCTAACCAGGGTGAAAAGGAAACCTTCCCCAGTGAAAGCTTTGACTCTGGAGATGCCCAGACACCTCCAACACATCGTCATCCAACTGTCGCGTGGCAAAACCAGGGGTAGCGGCAACAGCTACCGGATCAAACCCCGCGCGCCGCCCTCCAGGTAACCCCCCGGGTGCGAGACCGCCCTGGGTTTAGCTGGGCTTGTTCAGCCTGAAGGAGAGAAGGCTGAGAGGGGACCTAATACATACTTACAAATATCTGCAGGGTGGGGGTCAGGAGGATGGGGCCAAGCTCTTTCCAGTGGTGCCCAGCGACAGGACAAGGGGCAACGGGCACAAACTGAAGCAGAGGAAGCTCCAGCTGAACCCGAGGAAGAACTTCTTCCCTCTGAGGGTGCCGGAGCCCTGGCCCAGGCTGCCCAGGGAGGCTGTGGAGTCTCCTTCTCTGGAGATATTCCAGCCCCGCCTGGCCGCGGTGCTGTGCAGCCTGCTCTGGGTGACCCTGCTTGGGCAGGGGGTTGGGCTGGGTGACCCACAGAGGTCCCTGCCAACCCCAAACATTCTGTGATTCTGTGATTCTGGGTGCAAGCCAGCGCGCGTCCTCACCTCGGGTCCGCAGCTGGAGACAGAGACTCCAGACGAAACCAGCTCTCAGCCCCCCGGCCAGGGCTCTGTGCCCTCACTCGTGCCTCCCTCGCACGCGTCCCACTGCCGGCGCAGCCCCCATCCTCGCCACCATCACTGGGCAAACGAGCAGAGAAGGGCACCCAGGGGCAGAGGTCCCAGGGTGCCATCACCAGCGCTCTTCAAAAAAGCGGTGATCTCTCCAACACAGTGATCCAGTGCTTTATTTTCAGTACTGCAAGAGGTACAAGACCAGCAGCGAGCTCCAGGTCGCGAGCCGGCGCGCTGCATCTTTTATCAGTGCCCTCGTTAACGGCGGGATTGAGGCACAAAAACGCGTGCGGAGGTTTCGCCGTCTTCAAAAAACCCTGGTGTATTGGTTTCAAAGAGGAGGATTTGGTTTCTGGGGCAGGGAGGGAAGGCCAAGAATCAGATGCTGAGCTAAGGAGATCAGCGTCCCGGCGCTTCCGAGCGCGGAGGGAATGCAGACGCCATTCCCGAAGCCCGAGCTGTGCAAAGCGCAGCCCCTGCGCCGGATTCCGGCCTCCCTGGCACCAGTGCACAGCAAGGAGGAAGCACTGGTGCCACTGGGGTTTATGGCACAGTGATAAATGTGGCTTGGGGCCAAGCCAGAACCGAGCCCAGCGGACACGGGAAATCTACAGCCGTGTGCAGGATGGGCAGAGGGGTGAAACACCCGAGTGCTGCCCAGCGGGATCATAAAACCATCCTCGCCCCAGCACCCTGGGAGGGTTTATATAGGGCGATTCATCCCACGATCCCAGCCTGGAATAGCACCGGAGCTTAACTCGGACTCTGACCTCAGCTAATCCAGCGTCACCGCCTGGAAATGCCAGCGGAGCGACTCGGGATTGCGTCGGTGCCGCGTCCGCACCGTCCCCTCCCGGCCGGGATCCGGAGAGCGTCCCGGCTCGGCTGCGAAACCGCTCAGCGGAGGCAGGACCGCAGGCACGCGCTGCTCTGACGCACGAAACCCACAGGGCTCAGCGGTCGCTGCCGCCGGCGAGGACGCCGGGGAGAGCGGACGGTTTGGGGAGGGGGTCGGGGGGGTAGAGAGAAGAGCTGTAGCCTTCGCATCACCCCAACTGGTGTGAAACGCTCTCAGGTCATACAACCCGCCACCCAGCAACCCCCTTTCCCCCTCGCCTCCGCCGTGCTCCTCCCAGCACCCCGAGTCCGAGCAGCCCCGAGGGAACCGGCACGGGGAAACCAGGAGCTTCTTCGGGGTCTCCGTCGCTCCGGGTGCCCCCTCGACGGGACGGGGTGAACGCAGGAGCAGGCCGAGAGCAGTGTGCCAAGCGGAGCAGCTCGCCTACTTCTCCTTCAGGTCCTTGTCCGCCTTGCCTAAAAGAGGGGGAAGAAAAATCAGGGTTTGCGTTTCTTGCTCCGGAACCCCCGGCCCCTTTTATACGGTTCTTTTGCTACGTGCGGCTAAACCGCTCCCAACCATTGCAGCCCGACAAGCAGGACAGCAGGGTCACCCAGAGCAGGCTGCACAGCACCACGTCCAGGCAGGTCTGGAATATCTCCAGAGAAGGAGACTCCACAGCCTCCCTGGGCAGCCTGGGCCAGGGCTCCGTCACCCTCAGAGGGAAGAAGTTCTTCCTCGGGTTCAGATGGAGCTTCCTCTGCTTCAGTTTGTGCCCATTGCCCCTTGTCCTGTCGCTGGGCACCACTGGAAAGAGTCTGGCCCCGTCCTCCTGACCCCCACCCTGCAGATATTTAGAGGCATTTCTAAGGTCCCCTCTCAGCCTTCTCTTCTCCAGGCTGAACAAGCCCAGCTCCCTCAGCCTCTCCTCGGAGGAGAGATGCTCCAGTCCCCTCCTCATCCTCGTAGCCCTCCGCTGGACTCTCTCCAGTAGCTCCTCATCTTTCTTGAACTGGGGAGCCCAGCACTGGACACAGCACTGCAGATGGGGCCTCCCCAGGGCAGAGCAGAGGGGGAGGAGAACCTCCCTCGCCCTGCTGCCCACACTCCTCTTGATGCACCCCAGGATCCCATTGGCCTTCCTGGCAGCCAGGGCACGCTGCTGGCTCATGGTCACCCTGTCGTCCCCCAGCACTCCCAGTCCCTCTCCGCAGAGCTGCTCTCCAGCAGGTCCCCCCCAGCCTGTACTGGTGCCTGGGGTTGTTCCTCCCCAGGTGCAGGACCCTGCCCTTGCCCTTGTTGACTCGGCCGCATCCCGGAGCTCCGGCACACGCCACGTTTGGAGGTCAGCGAGCCCCCGCCGAGCCGCCAGCCGAGCAGACGGACGCACGTCAGATTTATCTGGGACACGAGCGGCTCCTCGGCTTATCCGTCGGGCCAGCTACGAGAGCAGCGCGTCGCTCGCAGCGCGGCCCCGCTATCAGCACCCCCCCCCCCCCCCCCCAAAAAATCCCTGCGTGGGCTGACAGCGCTGCCGAGCCGCAGGCTGTACCTTTGGGGACGAACTTCAGCGAGCTGCTGAATATTCAGAAGCGGGACTGGCCCCTCTTGGGCCCGTCGTTGAGGAACTCGTGCCCGAGCCCGTTGCCACACTTGCCGCAAGACACCTAGAACGGCGAGGAGAGGGTCCGACAGCGAGCGGTCTTCTCTCAGCGGGAAAGCTCAAGAGAAAAACCTCATGGGGTTGGGGGGGGGGGGGGGGGGATTTTTCACCTTCAGAGCCCCCGGCCGCTCCTCGCGCTTGGACACGCTGTCCTCATGGAGGGTCTCGGTGAAGGCCGGCCACGGGGACGAGTGCGGGTACTTGGCGCGGCTGGAGAAGAGCTCATGGCCGCACTTGGCGCAGGCGTAGAGGCCTGGGGAGGGCGGCGGGCGAGGGGTCAGCGCTGGGGGGGGGGGGCAGCCCCCCGCTCCCCGCAGCCCAGGGGATCGGGGCTGGGGGGGGGGGCACGTTGGCAGGGTGACGCGGGACACCCACCCAGGCCGGACTTTGCCCACCCGGGGACTCTGCTAGCCCCCGGGGCCAAGCTGGGGAGCGGGGGCTGGGGGGGCTGCGGGGCAGGACCTGCATCCCCCAGAGGGGCTTCCACAGGACCCCCTCGTAGGGCAGGACCCCCCCACCAAGTGGCACCTATACGGACCCCCCCCCCCCAGCTTTCCAGGCAGCATTTTCCCCTCCCCCCACCGGGGGCCCCCCCCCCCAGCCAGGACTGCAGAGAAGGGACCCCCAGCCCGGCCCCCCCAGGGGGAAGATGCCCCCCCCCACCCCCCCCCCCCCGGGGCACAGACACGCTCCCGCCGGGGGATTCGGCCTTTTCGGGGTTGCCCCCAGGGGGGGTACCCCCTAAACCCCACGGGCATCCCCCCCCTCCCCGCTCACCGGGCTGGAAGTGGTCCTTGAACACCTCGCCCCCGAAGAAGGAGCAGAAGGACATGGCTGCTCGCGGCCAGGCCCCGCCCCCGGCCAGGCCCCGCCCCCGCCGCAGCACCGCCCCGCGGCCGGCAGGAGGCGCTGCGGGGCAGGCGGTACCGCGGGGGGGGGGGGTCCCGGTACCGGGGGGGGAAGGGGGCAGAGGGGCGGAGCATCCCCCCCCCCCACACCGTGGGAAACCCGGAGCCGGGCCCCGCAGCGAAGGCTCCGGGCGTGGGGGGGGCGTGGGGGGGGCGGGGAACCGGCACGGTCCTGCGGATGCTCCGGTCGCGCCGGGGGGAGCGGGGAGAGCCCCGACCCGGCACCGGCATCGGCACCGGCACCCGGACCCGGACCCGGACCCGGACCCGGACCCGGACCCGGACCGACCCTCCTGTCCCCGCACCGGCACCAGTCCGTGGATCCCGGCCTCCAGCACCGGCCCCGGTTCTCCCCCCCCCGCCCCGGGACCGCTCGTCCTTCCCCAGGACCGACCCTCGCCCGGCTCCCCGGGACCCCCCCCCCGGGCCCAGGTACCGGCACCTCCGCGGCGGATGGGGCGTGGGGCAGCTCCGGGGACGAACAGGGGCTCCGACCCCACCAAACCCCCCCCCCACCCTGGGGCTCGGGGATGGGGACCCTCCCGGTGGGGGTGAGGCGGCCGGGGAGCTGTGTCCCTCCGCGGGGTGCGGGGGGCTGCGGGGGGGAGTGCGGGCTCTGAAGGTGAACCGCGGGCAGGCGGCTCCCGGCGGGCTCGGGGAGGGGGGAGCTGCCCCCGGCTCCCAAAGCCGGGCCCCGCCAGGCTCCCTCCCTGGTTTGGTCTCGGGACCCTCGGACGAGTCCTCCCCCGGGGGCTCTGCTCCCCTGCGGGCGGGAGCTGGGGATCGCCCCAAGGGGCTGGGGATCACCCTGCGGCCCGCAGCGAAGCGCTGGGATGGATCCCGGCTCCCGACGGATCCCTGGCTCCTAATGGATCCTGCAGCAAAGTGCTAAGATGGTTCCCTGCTCCCAGCGGATCCCTGCTCCCAATGGATCCCTGCTCCCAATGGATCCCTGCTCCTGCAGCGAAGCGCTGGGATGGATCCCAATTGATCCCTTCTCCCAGTGGATCTCTGCTCCCGCAACGAAGTGCTGGGATGGATCCCTGCTCCCAATGGATCCCTGCAGCCCGCAGCAAAGCGCTGGGATGGATCCCTGGCTCCTAATGGATCCCTGCTCCTGCAGCAAAGTGCTGGGATGGATCCCTGGCTCCTGATGGATTGCACAGCAAAGCGCTGGGATGGATCCCTGCAGCCTGCAGCAAAGCACTAGGATGGATCCCTGCTCCCGATGGATCCCTGCTCCTGCAGCGAAGCGCTGGGATGGATCCCGGCTCCCAATGGATCCCGGCTCCCGATGGATCCTGCAGTGAAGCGCTGGGATGGATCCCTGCTCCCAATGGATCCCTGCTCCTGCAGCAAAGCACTGGGATCCCTGTGAAGCGCTGGGATGGATCCCTGCTCCTGATGGATCCCTGCTCCCACAGCGAAGCGCTGGGATGGGTCCCTGCTCCCAATGGATCCTGCAGCAAAGCGCTGGGATGGATCTCTGTGGCCCGCAGCGAAGTGCTGGGATGGATCCCTGCTCCCAATGGATCCCTGCTCCTGCAGCGAAGCGCTGGGATGGATCCCTGGCTCCTGATGGATTGCACAGCAAAGCACTGCGATGGATCCCTGCAGCCTGCAGTGAAGCACTAGGATGGATCCCTGTTCCTGATGGATCCCTGCAGCCTGCAGCAAAGCACTAGGATGGATCCCTGTTCCCAATGGATCCCTGTTCCTGATGGATCCCTGCTCCCGATGGATCCCTGCTCCCGCAGCGAAGCGCTGGGATGGATCCCTGCAGCCTGCAGCAAAGCACTAGGATGGATCCCTGCTCCCGATGGATCCCTGCTCCCGATGGATTCCTGCTCCTGCAGCAAAGCCCTAGGATGGATCCCTGCTCCCAATGGATCCCTGCTCCCGCAGCGAAGCGCTGGGATGGATCCCTGCTCCCTAACGCCAACAGACGCGTCCAGCAGCCAGGAGCTCACCCCGGCGTGGGAACCCCGGCGTGGGGCCAGCGCTGGCGATGCTCCTGCCCTGCCCGCTGGCTGCTGCCCGTCTGAATTAGGTCAGGCTGCCGTCCGGGGCAGGCTGAGCTCCCCGCTGCAGCCCCGGGGACTGACGATCGGTGGCAGGAGCCCGGGCAGGGGGAAGAGGCTCTCGCCGCAGCACGACGGGGCCGGGGGAGCCGAGGACACGCCGTGTCACCGCGCAGAGAGCGGGCGACGCGCTGGTTTGAGAGCCCCTTCCTTCTGATCCACCGAGATCAGAGCAGCGGGCTGTCGGGAGAGGCTCCGGATAGACTCAGCGGCCGTGTACAGCTTCGGGGCGAGGATTTTCAGCCAGCGGAAGGAGTCACAGCGGCTGCCGGGACCCTGTGCCTCAGCAGCATCGTCCCCCGCGACGCCTGCTGCGAACCAGAAAACCTTTTCAGAAGGTGAAGCCGTGCTGGCGGAAGAGATGGGTGACGGGGCCGGGTCCTGCTGGGGCTCCTCACCAGGGCTGAGCTCTCCGGTGGGCTGCAAGGACCCTGCCACGAGGGATGTGAAGCTCTCGGGACAGCCCAGGCTCCTTTCGCTCCGTGATGGTCACGTCGAGTTAGCAGCCGCTGTGCGGGGAGGGACGGGGAGGGACGGGGACGGCTGAGACGCGGTGGCAAACCGAAGCCCGCAGCGGTGGAAAGGCTGAGCTCAACCCTGGGGCAGCACAGGGTGGCAGGGGGGCGTGGGAGGGGGTCACTGGGGGACCAGACCGGGGCTGAGGCTGGCTGGCTCTGAAATCCGCTCCAGTATCCACCAGTAAACCCCCTGAGAAGGAGCGATGTGGTGTGGGAGCGGGAGCTGGAGCTGGGCTCCTGCACTGCCCTACCCAGAGCCCAAAGTCCTGAGGCTGCGGTGAGACTTTCTGCGGGGCCCTGCACCCCTTAATCACAGGAAAATGCAGAGAGCTCTCCCGTTACAGCGCGAATAACCCCAGCAGTTTGGTTTCTGTGGCGGAATATTGCGGAGATAATTAGACGAGGGATTTCCAGCTCGCTTGGCTGGGCGATGGCAGCGTCCTCCATGCCCGGCAGAGCTGTGCCACCGTCCCTGCCAGCAGTGCCAGCCCTCTGCCCCCGGCTGCCGGCACCTCTCCGGAGCTGGAGAGGGCTGCTGGAAATGAGTTTTTCAATTAACTCACCCTGATTTTACAACAGCACAGACCAGGTGGGCTCGGAGCACCGGTGGGGCAGACCCCGGCACGGGCAAACATCCTCTTGCTGGGTGGTTTGTAGGTATCGCACCCTGGGGTGAGCTAACGCCGGGGTGCACGGCACCATGCCATGCCGTGGAGGCTCCTGCTGCTGCAAAAGGGAGCGTTTTGGAGGGTCTGGAGAAGAAGTCCTCTGAGGAGCAGCTGAGGGAGCTGGGGCTGTTCAGTCTGGAGAAGAGGAGGCTGAGGGGAGACCTCCTCGCTCTCTACAGCTCCCTGACAGGAGGGGGTAGTGAGGGGCGGTTGGTCTCTTCTCCCCAGTAACCAACGATGGGACAAGAGGCCATGGCCTCAAGTTGCATCAGGGGAGGTTTAGACTGGATATTAGGAAAAATTTATTTCCTGAAGGAGCGGTCAGGCGTTAGACCAGGCTGCCCAGGGCAGTGGTGGAGTCCCCATCCCTGGAAGGGTTCAAAAACCACATAGATGTGGCACTTGGGGACGTGGTTTAGCAGGCATGGGGTGTTGGGGTGACGGTTGGACGTGATGATCTCAGAGGTCTTTTCCAACCTTAACGATTCCATGATTCTATTCCATGATTCTATGAGATGCTTGAAGATAACAGCCCGGTCCAGGCCACAGCTGGTGTCTGTGTCAGGTTCAAGCCCTAAATTTGAACCAGAGCTGAGAGCAAGGAGCGAAAATTCAGAGCCTGGGTCCAGCGGAGAGGCTCGCTGAGATTTATGGCCTGGGTGTTCCAGGAGCAGCGAGGGGGTCAGCGGTCGGTAGGGTGCTGTGTCCCTGCCCAGCTGGGGCACTGGCAGCTCTGGAGGCTCTGCAGGGATGCGACCTTCCCAAGCACCGCGTCTGAAGCCACTGCTGTCCCATCCTTCCGTCACCCAGCCGTGCCCACCCAGCTACCCCCAGCGCTCGACGAAAACACTTGCAAGGACCTTCAGAAGCAATTTACCCCATAAAGAGCAAAGAGAATCCCCCCACCCTGCGCATCCTGGTGGTCACGGGCTGGGACGAGCTCTGGGCTGGGGAGTGGGACAGCGCTGGCACCGAGGAGCCAGCTCCGGGGCCACCTCTGCGCTCGAAACTTCCTCTCTGAAGCCTGAGCCAGGAGCAAAGCCTTCACCGGGGCTGCTCCGTGTGGCCTCCCCATCTCGGGGTGCGGGTGGTCCGGCCGTGGCACCCGGCGGGGTCCATCCCCGCTGCTCCCCACCCTCCCGGCCACCTCGCTCCCCGGAGGCGGCTGCGTTTCAGCAGCGTGCCCGTAGCCCCCGCTGTACTCGGCGTCGCTGCCAGATGAGAACTCCCATACAGACCCGAGCTATTATTATCTCCGTCTTCCACTGTGCTAATGGTCTCTCAGGAAACAGGCGTCTCTTTTTTTGTTTTTTTTAGCTTTTAAAACCCACGAATACCAGCGCTGAGCCCTCGCCGAGCACAGGGGAGCCAGCGTGCCCCCAACCCGGTGGGGACCGGGAGCTGCGGCCGGGCAGGATCGGCCAAGGACCAGCCCCGGGGCTTTCCGGTAGGCACGGCCGAGGGCTGGGGAGGGCAACGGGCAGCACTGGGGATACTGGGGATGGCTGTGGCATGGGGCCACTGGGAAACCTGCGTGATGAGGGGTGAGTCGGGGTCCCGGCTGCCCCCCGCCTGCCATGCTTGGGTGAGAGGTGTACGGGGCGTCGGGGAAGGAGCCCCTTCTCAGGCCCAGCTCTGCCACTCATTTTCCTCTGCTCGCTCCCTGTTTTGTCGTTTTGGTGCTCTGCCTGGTGCCCCGGACCACGCCGTCTGCCGGCGGTGCCAGCAGTGCCAGCAGCCCGGCCCGCGGGGTGGATGGGGCCAGCCCCACAGCCAGGGCTTCTGCGGGGAGCTGGGTGCCACCAGGGAAGTCACCCGTGGATTATTTGGGGCTAACAAGTGGCTCCTGTAAACCAGAAGCAAAGCAAAAGCCACGGAACGAGAGATTTACATAAACAGCGGCGGCACAGCCTGTAATGAACTCGTGGCGGCGAAGAGCTCTGAGGACGCGGGCGACGCGGCAGCCGGGCGTGTGGCAGCCCGAGGGGCAGCAGTGGCAGCCCCGCTCCCCGGGCAGGACCCCCGCTCCGGCGAGGGGAAGGTGCTGGAGATCGAGCTCCCCACGAACCCGCTGGGTGCTGGGCTCAGCCCCGCCATGGCCTGGCAGAGCCCATCCTGCAGCCTCCGTCCTCCCTCCCGAAATCACGGCCAGCCCCGCTGCTTCCGCGGGAGCGCAGGGATGGCGGTGGCTCTTGGGGACGGGATGACGCTTTGCCGTGGCCAGGAACGCCCTCGGGGCTACGGAAACTTTGTGTGTGAGGAAAACTTTTGTGGCCTTCTGGTGAAAACAGAGATTACCGACCCCCTGCTTCCAGAGCATCCTCCCGCTGAGCTGGGGCCGCAGCTCGGGCTTGCTTCATTTCAGGCTCGGGCAATGCGTTAAGCAAGGGCCAAAACAGTGTTGCTTGAGCAAGAAACACTTAGAGGAGTCAGAGAGTCCTGCCCGCTGGCGTTGCACCCCTCCTCACAGCCCCCACATTTGCACTGGGACCAGCGTAGGGTCCCCATGCGGGAAAATTCCCCTTGTTCCGCTGCAGACCTGGCTGACGGCTGCGGGTTCTCAGCGGCCCCGTTGCTGATCGCCTGGCTGAGGTTTATCCTCGTTCTACACGCGGTTCCCCGCACACCGTCACTGAGGTCACCTTACCACGGTGCCTTCTCCGTCCCACCCCTGCCAGGAAGCCCAGGGAGAGCCACAAGCCTCCCACAGAATCCCAGGATCCCAGCATGTTGGGGGTTGGCAGGGCCCTCTGTGGGGTCACCCAGCCCAACCCCCTGCCCAAGCAGGGTCACCCAGAGCAGGCTGCACAGGACCTTGTCCAGGCGGGTCTGGAATATCTCCAGAGAAGGAGACTCCACAGCCTCCCTGGGCAGCCTGGGCCAGGGCTCCGTCACCCTCAGAGGGAAGAAGTTCTTCCTCGGGTTCAGCTGCAGCTTCCTCTGCTTCAGTTTGTGCCCGTTGCCCCTTGTCCTGTCGCTGGGCACCACTGAACAGAGTCTGGCCCTGTCCTCCTGACCCCCACCCTGCAGATATTTAGAGGCATTTCGAAGGTCCCCTCTCAGCCTTCTCTTCTCCAGGCTGAGCAAGCCCAGCTCCCTCAGCCTCTCCTCGTAGGAGAGATGCTCCAGTCCCCTCCTCATCCTCGTAGCCCTGCGCTGGACTCTCTCCCGTCCACTGGCAGCCCCGTGGCCGCAAGGGCATCCCGAAATGGGCTGGACGGTGCCCAGCCCGTGGTGACAGGGTCCCCGGGGACACCCCGCTCCTGCTCGGTGGCTCGTGGTGGTGCCAGTGGGGAAGGCAGGACCGGGGCAGGCACACGCTGTTCCTTGAGGTGACACGGAGCTGAGCTGCTTCCCCCCGTTCCCTCGGCAGCACCAGCGCCATCGGCGATGCGAGCGATGGCAGACCAGGCAGCGGCGGCGGCAGACGCCTCTCCGACCCTGGCACCGTCCCCAGGCTCCCCTCGGCGCGGGGACACCGACGCGCTAACGCCCCATCCCACCGGCACCAGGGAGGACGGCGGCAGCCGCGACGGCTGCGGGCTCATTTTCACCGTAGACGGGGACGCGAAGCCTCCCCCCTCGCCCCAGCCCGGGGGGATGCTCCTGGCCGACCTCCCGCGGGCCCCCCAACCCCGGCTGAGCCCGGCCAAGTCCCGCACGGCCCCGTCCTCGCCCAGCGTCTCCCCGTCGGAGACCCGAGCCGCCCTGCTCCGGCTGCGCGAGGCCAGGCTGGAGGACACCAAGAAGCGGCTGTCGGAGGCCGTGCAGGAGCCCCTCAGCCGGCTCAGCCGGCTCATGGCCGAGGAGAGCGGCCCCGGGCCCCGGGCGAAGGCGGGTGCCGGGGGGCTGGAGGTGGGGGGCAGCCGCGGGGTTGGGGGACGCCGGGCGCGGGACTGGAGCCCTTGGGAGCCCACCCTGAACTGCCGCTACGAGATCTGCTCCTACGGGGACCTGATCCAGGTGGTGGAGGTGGCGGAGCGGGATGCCGAAGCCCGGCTGCCACCCCCCGAGGAGCCGCCGGCGGCGCGGCCGGGGGGCACAGCACCGGGCAGAGCCCTCGCCTCCATCGCCCTCCTCGCCTACGGCTACTTCGTCCTGCCGCTGCCGCCCTATGCCGCCGGGCTCTGCCTGGGGCTCGTCTGCGGGCTGGTGCTGGGCTTCCTCGCCATCCTCCTCCTCATCCCAAAGGCTCCACCGGCAGCACCGGGGCCGCGGGGCCGTCTGTGCCCTGAGCTGGTCCCAGGGGAGCGGCAGGAGACCCACCGTCTCCAGGTAGGAGAGGGGTGGTCCGGGACGGGGTGCTGGGTGGGGGCTGGAGGGGTGCCCGGGGCTCGGGGTGCAGCGCTGAGGGGCGGCCGAGCCCGCACCGGGTGCTGGCTGCTGCCCCGTACGGCACGGCGGGAAGCAGCCAGCTCCGTCTCCGCGCACCCAGGGCTGGATGAACCAGCTGCACGTCTACGACCCCGAGCTTTTCCACCCCTCGCTCACGCACTCGGTGCTCGCCACGCTGGACGGGGCCGCCCTCAAGCTCTCCTACCCCAAGAGCAACATCCCGCGCCGAGCCACCTTCGAGGAGGAAATCCCCGACGCCGCCTTCGTCAGCCACCGCTGCTACGACCTGACCGACGCCAAGGTGAGTCCGGCCGCGCCAAGGACCCTCCCCGGGAGTGGAGGGCTCCCCCCTTCTGGGGACCCCCAGTGCCCTGGCCTCACCGCCGCTCTCGGCGTCGCAGGTCTTCCTCTGTCCCCCCGGCCTGGCCCGAAAGCGGACGTGGAACAAGAAGTACCCCATCTGCGTCCTCCTCCCCGAGCTGGCGGATGCGGAGCGCGGGAGCGGCGAGGAGCACGATGCGGAGCTGCAGAGGGATGAAGGGACGAGGAAGGTGCCGGTGCCGGGCCAGGACGTCGCTGGGGACTGCAGGGAGAGGCGCCTGTACCTCTTCGGGCGGACAGGCAGGGAGAAGGAGGAGTGGTACCAGCACCTGGCGCGAGCCTCCCGCGGGACGCCCAGCAGCAGCCGCGGCGAAGCCAGGGCGGGTGAGAAGCAGCCGTCGCGGCATCTGCTCGGCACTGGGGTGGGAGCTGTGCGGGTGCCGGGAGGACGAGCCCTTGGTCGGCAGCGGTGGGTGCAGGGGGAGATGGAGGAGGCCAGAGGCAAGAGGCTTTGCAGCAGCAGGGAGAGCCTGGAGGAGCCCCCTCGCCAGGACAGGGTGGGTGGGATGTCACCTCTCCCACCACCCTGACCCACTCGTGTCCCCGTGTCCCCAAGGCACGGGAGCGGCTCCGCGGAGCAGCGGCAGCAGCAGCGGAGGGAGCACCGAGGACATCCCCTGCGCTGTCCCACCCAAGGAGCTGGCGGGAAGCGTCCGACAGAAGATTTTCCTGGATTACAGCACCTACATGGCCCGGCTGGTGCCAGCGCAGGGGGCGGGCAGCCCGGACCGGAGCCCCTCTCGCGGAGCACCAGGCAGCCCCACGCCCGCAAAGGTGAGCGGGACAAATCCAGCCCTGGGAGCAGGACACGAGCGCTGAGCGAGGCTGATGGACCCTGCGTGCTGCCTCTTCCAGTCCCGTGGGTCCTCTCCTCCCTCCCAGCACCACGGTTTGAGCTCGTGGCCTCTGTCCCTCCGCAGCTCGGCGAGGACGGGGCCGGGCGCAGCGAGGCGTGCGTGGCCTGGATGAACGCGCTGGTGGGGCGCGTCTTCTGGGACTTCCTCCGGGAGCCGTACTGGGCCGAGCAGGTGTCCAGCAAGATCCAGAAGAAGCTGAGCAAGATCAAGGTGAGAGGCAGGAACATCACATCACCCATGAGAACCCCGTCCTGTCCCCACGGCGGGTGCCAGGCTGTAGTGACCGTCCCCACGTGGTTTCCCTCCATCAGCTCCCGTATTTCATGAACGAGCTGGCGCTGACGGAGCTGGACATGGGCTCATCCATCCCCTCGGTCCTCAGCGCCTCCAACCCCACCATCAACGACCGAGGTAAGAGCCCCGCAGAGCGGCAGCGACCCCAGCACTGGCTCTGTGGCAGCTGTTAGCGAGGTGCCAGCCCGGTCCCCGAAGCGGGGAGCTTTCGGCAGGCACACGAGCGGTGCTGATGGGGTCTCGTCCCGTCCCTCTCCCCGGCAGGGCTCTGGGTGGACATGGAGGTCACCTACAGCGGCTCGTTGCAGATGACGCTCGAGACGAAGATGAACCTCTGCAAGCTGGGGAAGGAGAGCGCTGCAGAGGAGAGCAGCCCAGCAGAGCCAGGCGGAGAGGGGTAAGGAGACTGCACAGCTGGGTTTCATCCTCCTCCTCCTCCCCGAGCGAGGCAAGAGGGTGCTGGCCCCAGGGCACCCCACTGATGCTCCCCGGGGCTCGCAGGGCCAGGCCACGGCTGATCCTGCTGGCAGACAGCGACGCAGAGTCGTCCAGCGCCGGCTCCTCTGACGAGGAAGACGTCACCGCCGCAGAGCCCACGGGAGCCACGGGGGAGCGGGTCCCACCGCCCGGCGCCGAGGGGTAAGGGGCCGCTTGGGGACCACGCTGCAGGGCAGACGGGGAGATGCCAGGGAAGCACAAGCACAGGGGCTCGGGGAGCGTTTCCCCGGGAAGGCACGCGCAGGCACCCCGGCACGTCGTGGCAGCCCCTCGCAGGGGATTCCCTGCGGGGTGCTGTGACAGACGGCCGGGGGACGCCGAAACGCAGCGCGGCTCCGGGTCCCACCGCGCTGCTGAGCCGCGGCTCCCCTCGCTTTAGCCACGTCAGCGGCAACAGCACGAGCCGGAGGATCCTGCGCTTTGTGGATAAGATCGCCAAGTCCAAGTATTTCCAGAAGGCCACGGAAAACGAGTTCATCAAAAAGAAGATCGAGGAGGTTTCCAACACGCCGCTGCTGCTGACGGTGGAGGTGCAGGAGCTGGCAGGCACCCTGGCCGTGAACATCCCGCCGCCGCCGACGGACCGTGTCTGGTACCAGCTCTCCTCCCTCCTGCACGGGGACCCACGCACGTCCTCCCTCCAGCTCCGTGGCTTGGCCGAGGAGCCCGCTCTGGGGCTTCAGGTTTATCTGGGGTGCCAGCAAGCCAGGGCTGTTCTCCCAGTGGGACTCGCAGACCTCAGACTCACTTCTCCTGGTCTCCACCCAGGGCAGGACAGGATCTGGGGACCCAGAGCTCCAGGTCCCTAAAACCCAGCGGTGGGGCCGCGCGGGCTGTGCCACGTATGTGGGGCGTGATGCTTTCTGCCTTTTCCATTCCTCCTCGCAGGTACAGCTTCCGAGTGCCACCGCAGCTGGAGCTGAAGGTGCGCCCGAAGCTGGGCGAGCGGGAGGTGACGTTCCTCCACGTCACCGAGTGGATCGAGAGGAAGCTGCAGCACGAATTTCAGGTGCCTGCTCTGTTAAAGGGTTCAGCAAACCCTGCTGAAGCGTGGGCATTGCTGCGGTCGGGGAAAATCAGACCTCAGTTTGGGCCAGGGCTGATATTCAGCGTGACCTGGACAGGCTGGAGAGTTGGGCAGAGAGGAACCTGATGAGGTTCAACAAGGGCAAGGGCAGGATCCTGCACCTGGGGAGGAACAACCCCAGGCACAAGTACAGGCTGGGGCTGACCTGCTGGAGAGCAGCTCTGCGGAGAGGGACTGGGAGTGCTGGGGGACGACAGGGTGACCATGAGCCAGCAGCGTGCCCTGGGTGCCAAGAAGGCCAATGGGATCCTGGGGTGCATCAAGAGGAGTGTGGCCAGCAGGACGAGGGAGGGTCTCCTCCCCCTCTACTCTGCCCTGGGGAGGCCCCATCTGGAATACTCTGTCCAGTTCTGGGCTCCCCAGTTCAAGAAAGATGAGGAGCTACTGGAGACAGTCCAGCGCAGGGCTACGAGGATGAGGAGGGGACTGGAGCATCTCTCCTACAAGGAGAGGCTGAGGGAGCTGGGCTTGTTCAGCCTGGAGAAGAGAAGGCTGAGAGGGGACCTTAGAAATGCTTCTAAATATCTGCAGGGTGGGGGTCAGGAGGACGGGGCCAGACTCTGTTCAGTGGTGCCCAGCGACAGGACAAGGGGCAATGGGCACAAACTGGAGCAGAGGAAGCTCCAGCTGAACCCGAGGAAGAAATTCTTCCCTCTGAGGGTGACGGAGCCCTGGCCCAGGCTGCCCAGGGAGGCTGTGGAGTCTCCTTCTCTGGAGATATTCCAGCCCCGCCTGGCCGCGGTGCTGTGCAGCCTGCTCTGGGTGACCCTGCTTGGGCAGGGGGTTGGGTTGGGTGACCCACAGAGGCCCCTGCCAACCCTGACCATTCTGTGATTCTGTGACAAAAAGCCGACGTCCCATCTGGTCTGTCCAGCTTTGGGCAGTCAAGAAACAGCCGAAGCAACCAGCTCCAAGGGCTGGTGCTCTGAGCACCAGAGTGCTTGAGGAAGAGCGGCTTCCTCCCAGCACGTGCAGCCCTGCCCAAGGCAGGGGGGATCAGGAGCGTTAGCGAGTTGCAGGCAGAGCCCCCCCAGAAGGGCTGAATTCACCCATCCGCTCTGGTTTTGGGATGTTTGGGAGATTTACCATCACGAGGTACCCGCTGGTTTTTCAGCCTCTCGCCTTTGAGACCTCTGGTCACAAAGGAGGAATGTCCCCACAGATATTTAGGCACCCAGATCCCCCCAAACTGGCTTCAAAGCGCTGGTCCCTGCCCTCTGCCACGACCGCCCTTGAAGCCATACACACAGGTAAGCAGGGCCAAGAAATACCGCTCCTGCTTGTCCCCTCCCCGAGTTACCCAGAGCTGGCAGTCCTCTAGGGCCAGGCACGGTCGGCTGCTGACGAGGGGACGCGCGCCCAGGACCTTCTGTTCGCAGCCCTGGTCTCTGATCTGAGCTCTTGGGGCTCCTGCCAAGGCCGCTTCCCGGCAGATGTGTCACCAGCCAGGCAGTGGCATTCAAACCCACGTACTTATTCTAGATTCCTCTTTTCAGAAAATTTTGGTGATGCCAAACATGGACGATCTGATCATTCCCGTCATGCGCTCTGGCCTGGATCCGCAGCCACCCAGGGACCTGCCAGCCAAGGGAGAGAAGCGGCTCTGAAGCGCAGCCCCTCGCGCAGGGCAGAGACACTGCCCAGAGCTCAGGGACCTCGCTGGGACATGGAGCCAGCCAGGGCCTGGCCACTGGCTGCATCCAGGGCTCTGCTGTGGGGTCTGACCTTCTTGGTCCATCTCATCCTCAGCACTTTTGCAGATGAGCCTCCTCCTCAAATACCACAAGCACATGTTCAGAGCAGAACCAGACCCCAGGGCAAGGGGTTTGCTGAAGACCCAGGAACTTCATGCCCCTCCTACCCGGCACCCAGCAGTCCTGGTCACGGGGGCAGCTCGGGATCAGTGGAGGGCTGGGCTTTCCACTGTCTGGTTCCCCAAGAGGGTGCAGGATGCCCAGACCGGTTCTGCACTGAAGGAGTTGTGATCACCGCTGATAAAAGACATCACAGCTCCAAGACACATCACGCCCTCCCCGCAGGCAGCTGGACTGCAAGGAAAACATGGGTGGGAAACAAGTCCAAAATCTGAATAAATCCATCACTGCTCAGTCTTACCTAGCAGCCACCTTATTGTACACAAGTTCCCACATCTGCTGAGGATGCTGGCCAGGACCGTGGGGCTTTGTGCAGAGAGAAGTCCACGGGTCATACTGTCAGCTCAGCAAAAGGAGTGCCTGGGTGCGCGTGGTGAGAGGCGGTGAGGGGAGAGATGCTCACTGAGACTGGGCAGAAGCCAGTAACGGGGAGGCCCTGTATTCCCAGCCAAAACTGGGGCAGGAGTGCCGCTACCGGCTCTGCTCTCCCCTGGAACCGAGGAAGGGGTGTCTTCACCGTGGTTTGGGTGACTGCAGGCAGTGGGAAAAAAATTCACTGAGCAAGGGAAAGGGAAGATCCAGAGTCCCTGTCCATACGGGCCAGCCCCCAGTGCTGCTTGTCCCCTCCTCACCTGCCAAGGAGCCTCAAGGACGCACTGCTGCCCACAGGCAAGACACCCCTCCAGAAGGAAGACGGGCAGCAGGCATGGCTCGAAGCCCTTTTATTGAAGGTGCCTGGTAGCCATCATCTTCAACCTTGAAGGTGGCCTTAGCCAGCCTTGCAAATCTCAGTCATTACATCTCTTCCTGCGCTGCTGGCTTCCCTTTCACCAAGTGTTTCTTCTGAGGGCCCTGGAAGAGAGCAGAGAGGAGAGTTCTCGGTGTTAGCGGCACACAAACCTGGCCTGCCAGGCTGCCTGTGAGCTGCGTGGAGCAGAAATGCAGCTCTGGCCCCTCTCTGCTACGCAAGGGTGCTGCTGGTCAGCTGGGAGCTCTGTGCCACCATTCACCAGCCACCCCCCGGCCTCCCCAGCCCGGCAGGAATCGGGAGCGGAACATCATCGCCCTTGCACAAAGGGGTTGTTTCTCCAGACAGCATAAAAGCAGCCAAAGAGCGGCGATGAGTGGCCTGCTCCGAGCCAGGCGGGCCAGCCTGCAGTCAGGGGATGTGGAGGGGAGCAGGAATTGTGCTGAGGAATTGTGCCACCAGCAGCCCGCCGCGGTGGAGCAGCCGAGCTGCTGCCGAGCCCTGGAGGAGGCAAGGCAGCCAAAGGCCCAGATTCTCATCAGCCAACTCGAGAGAGCCTGAGGGGTTTCCACCAGCTAAGCAATGGGGTTGTCCCAGAGCAAGGAAGTCCTACGGGAGCAAATGGCAAAAATTACTTCTGTGCCTCTGCTTCCAGCCAAATGTAAAGTTTTACCACAGCATACACGGGAGAAACTCTCACCCCACAGTAGAAAATGGCAAAGAAAACATCTGCAACCAGGTAAAACCACCTCCTGTCGCTAAGATCCACGTCACAGCTACTCAGGACTTGCAGCGACAGCAAAAGCAGAACACAGAACAAGCTCCTAACACGGAGATAAAGGAAAACAGCTTAACCTCTAAAGAGCTCTGCAAAGGCACTGCGTAGGAGCCCCCCCGCCCCGGGCTAAGGAGGCTTAGCCAGCTTCAGATGGGATTTCTAGCTGACAGGCCGGATCCACGTCTGCGTGGTATCCAGGCAGTTTTCTTTCATTTCTGCTAGCTGAAGGCCTGGCTTACTTCACACTTCCTCAATTCAGACTTACGCACCAGCCTGGTGTAGGTTGCAAAACTTTCAAGAAACTCTGCTTGTTTTGGATTTACTTACATTTTCTTTTTGCCCTGGATTTAAGAAAAATATACTGCTCGGCCTTTTTGAAAGCTTACTGACAAAAGAATCGCAAATTTGTGTCTGCATTTGACCCAACCTTTTCCTCTTAAGAACATTAAAGCCACAAATCATTCCAAACAAATCAAAGAAGTGCACAATAGCGGGTGAAAGGGACCATATGCCCACGGCAGTGCCTGCCAAGTTAACTGCTTGTTTAAAACGTCCCGCGGTGAATGGAAGCTGCTTGGCCATATGGTGTATTATTTGCTAGCTGGATTGTCTTGGATCCCTCACACAACCATCATGTCCTTCCTCAGCACAGTATCTGCTGTCTGAATTGAATTCGGGCCTGTCTTTTATACAAGACGGTCCCGATCACTCATTTGGCTGTTGTTACATCGAGAAGCAGATGCCTGGTTGGAGTCCATCGGTTACTTTAGCCCCAGCTGCAAGCACGGCCCGGGAGCTGGAGCCGGCGCAGAGCGTAACTCACCATGAAAGCCCGCTTCTCTTGAGCTGTCTGGAAGCAGCCGTGGCCAAACTTGGAAGTAGTATCAATAAATTTGAGTTCAATGGCCTCCTGAGCCCGGCGGCTGGTATGCACCAGAAGGGACTGGAAAAGAGGAGTCACAGTGCATCAGGCTTATCCGTACAGAAAATCCAGACATCTGCTCTGATGGGAGCAGGGCTGAACTATCCTAGGTGCATCCATTAGACAGTATCTCCACAAAAATCTGCTGTGTCAGAAAAACACCCTGGTGTTCAGGTGGCAGGCGATGCCTCGGACTGCAGAGCCGCTCTGAAATGAGCCTGCTCTTCACTTTTCGTCTCCTCACAGTCTGCCTGCGGCCAAAGCTCCCCATCGCAGCCGCACAGGCTTGGGGCTTGTCTCCAGAGAGAGGACATCCGCCTGCGCCCCGCCACAGACAATCTAACTGCAAGTGGTCTCGCTGAGCACCCTGCTCGTGTGCCACATGCCCTCTGCAGCTCAGCGTCAGGGACCTGACCAGTCTCCCTGCCCAGCGTTTGGAGGCAATGGCATTCTCCACGTGGCGAATCTGTTTGCGGAGAGCTACAGCCCGTCCCTCGCCAGCGCCGGCTGCGCTCTCACCTTACGGAGGGTGAGCACACGCTTCTTCGTGCCCATGACGCAGCCTTTCAGCATCAGAAAGTCGTTGTTGACCTCCCCATAGTGAGGAAAGCCGCCCTGTGGGGAGAGGCAGAGAGAGGGCTGGGAGGCAGGAGAGCTGGATGGGAGCAGACATGTCCTCAGGTGGCATCTTGGAGGGAAGATGGAGGCAGTGACTGACAGTCCTGCCAGCGAAACCACTCTGCACCCTTTAGGTTGCCTGCTCAGGACCACCAGAGCACGTCAGCCATGCTGACTGCACGATCCCAGCTAAGGCACTGGGGAACCAGCAACCCTGCTTCCTTCCCCGGAGAATGTGGTGAACAGAGGGCAGAGCTGGCTTGTCTCCTGAGTTAATGGTTTTTAATAAGCAAAAGTGAATTTTTAAACAAGTAACAAACATTTCTCTGTTAAATATTAGATTTTTAATGTCATTTATACTTTTCTTTCTTTTTAAGCAAAGTTGTCAGTTCCTGCCCAAGTTATTAGCTAGAAAGTTTTAAATTTGGGTCTACCAATGGACCTAAAAAAGCACCTCACAGAGATGGTTTTCCACATCCAAAATACGAGGAAAGGAATTACTGCATTTCTTGCAGTGAATTTCCTTCCAATCCTTTCCCATGCAGCTGTCCCCAGCCAAGAAATCACTTCCCTGGCTCGGATTCCTGCAGCCAGGGCCAGTCACAGCCCTGTTACCCCCTCAGCCCTTACCAGAGGCGTAATGGTCTTCTCCGTGATGTCGTAGTGCGTCGAGGCGTTGTTCTTCACCACCTTGCCATCTTCCACATGGACCCCACGGCCAATGCGGTAAATCTGGGAACAGAAAGGAGACTGAGATGGCAACTTTCCCACACGTCACGGGGCCAGCGCAGTTTCTGCCCAGATGTGCCCCCTGTGATGTGTCCCTTCAGCAGGGAAAGGCACGGGAGAACAACAGCACTGCAGATCTCTGGGAAACATCTGAGAAGCCGGGAGGAACAGAGGTGGCCATGCGAAGAAGGATGGTGACAGCACGGGAGGAGGCTCTGAGGGAGCCCATCTGGGCCATACCTTCTTGTTGAGCTCCGTGCGGTGGTGGTAGCCCTTCTGGCCAGCCCGAGCGATGGAGTAGCCAACCCGGGCCGGGTGCCAGGCTCCGATGCAGGCAACTTTGCGCAAGCCCTTGTGTGTCTTCCTGGGGAGCTTCTTGGTGTGCCAACGGCTCGTCACCCCTGGAAGCACGACCAGACAGGGCAGTGAGAACACCGGGGAGATTCAGGGCTGGTGTCTGAGTGCTGGGGAGGGGGGACTCTCATCATTCCTCTGCAGCTCTCGGAAGACACCGTGTTGGAAGGAGACCAAGAGCTGTCACCACCGTGAGAGGCCAGAGCACGGAACTGTTCTCACTTCCCATGGATCTGATCAGGCTGTGATATGTTCCTGCACAGGAACGCCCACACCTCCACATGCACGGGGTTTGTGAGAAGTGCAACGGCTTTACGTACTCACAGTGCCTCTGAGCCTCCTGGGAGGACTCTGGGCACGGCAGACAACATGGCCCTCACTGAGATTAAGGAAACCAACCTCTGCTACAATGCAGCCGCATGTCGGGGCTGAGGTCCAGAGGCTCTTTGCCACTCCCTGTGCAATAAGTCGGTGGGTTCTCAGCATGGCTAACGCTCCCCTCCCCCAACACCACCTTATGGGCAGCGCCATATGAGAAGGACAGAAGCAAGTCCCTGGCAAGGGTCTCCCTGCCCCGTACCTTTCATCCCATGCCCCTTGGTCACGCCAATGACATCAATCATCTCGTTCTGGCTGAAGACGTTGTGCACGGAAACCTGCTTCTCCAGCCTCTCACGAACCCAGTCAACCTTGTCAGCCACTGTCCCACCGTTCAGCTGGATCTCCATCACGTGGGCCTTCTTCTGCCGCAGCGGGAGCAGCTTCATCTGCGTCAGACAGTGCCGTAGTGAAAAATGTTGCCCCTCACCTCCCAGGCATGAGGGCAGGGCCAAATCACCCACCACTTGTGAGGGGCACAGGGGGTGAGCAGGGCTGGCTCTTCCCCACCCCTTCCTACCACACCGTCAAGCCCTTTCATAACAGCCAGCGACCCGGGTCAGCATGCCTACAGGTCTCTTGGACCCAACTCCTCGCCCTTGAGCCCAGCCACCCCATCTCCCAGCGCTCCCATTCCAGGCAGGAGCTGATGCACACCTTCTCTAAAGGGAGCACAGGAACAGGCCAGCCTCGTCCTACCCCAAGAGTTAAGCACAGTAGTAACAGCCATGGCAAACACCCCAGGGGAGCCCATCACCAGAGCACTGCCTGAGGCTGAACACTTCGAGTCGAAAGCTCCTGCTCCGAGCCAGAGGCAGCGCCTCTCCTTTGGTCGTGCTCCAACCTCTGCTTCCAGACAGAGCAGCTATTTCTAGTTCCCACCAAGAGATGCCTCTGCTCTCTCCCAGCACAAAGCCCCTGATTAATCGCCACAGCGGGACTTTGACGTGAAGCCTTGAGCCAGCTTTGATCTTCACCAGGCTCCAATGCAGCCGTTAATTCCAGGGATCAGCATGAAAACGGGCCCTGTGTACCCAGCGATCAGCATCTGGCAAAACTGGGTCTGCCCCTGGGCTATTTTTGCCCAAGCATTTGACACCGGTTGCTAATTTGAGGCGATCATGGGGCCTAAGGTCCCTTGCTGACACGGGGCTCACCACCTGCTGAGGCTCTGGGCAAAGCCTGCTCTCCTCCACACGTGTGGGCTCCCCGGCTGCAGCCCCCTCCGGCAAGCCCCCAGCAGGGAGCCCTGCTGAGCCCGGCTCAGAGGGACAGGGTTGGTGTCAGGAGGCAGCTGGAAAGCTCAGCCAGCACCTCGCATTGCCTGCACACCCTGTCCCACACCCCCGGACCGGCATCTGCCTGCTCAGCCTGCTGTGACCCCACCAAGACACCCCTGTGATTCCAGCTCCCAGGCCCTCACCATGCTCCCGAGCTGCGGAAGACCCCGAGCCCCTCCGTGTTCACCCCCCAGGGTGAGGCTCTGACCTGCGTGTGCACAATGACACGAATGACCTTGCAGTACTTTTTCATCGCCGCAAAATCCTTCTCCAGCTGCCTTTTGCCATCCTCATCCTGCCATTTTTTGCAGTACTTGGTGAACGCCTTCTTCTTGCTCTTGTGCCTACGACAAAACACCCAGCAGAGCACAACAGTGAAGCGCTTCTGCTCTCCGCTGTGCCCCGAGACAGAGCAGCGTGGGCACAGATCCCAGTGCCAGGCACTTCCCTGGAGGCACAAGGTGCCTGTGGGCACCTGAACCTCGCCTGACTGTCAGGACACAAGGCTTTGAGGTGGGAAGAGGGAAGTGAATAACGAGCTGTGAAAAGGGCTGGTAATTCAAACCTGCTTGCGTGAGGAATCCAGTTGTCTCCCACTGACTGGCTGAGTGCCATCAAAATACAAGCGCAAAATCAGAGCTAAGTGGAGAACAGAGAAAACAGCCCCCGACAGCGATCGGAGGCACGTGGTGGGTGGATCTCAACGGCACTTTCTCAGGAGACACGATTCCTATGGTTATGAAATTCATGTTTCCACTCTCTGCTGGTGTGGCATTTGGGGTGTTGACGTTTACAAGGACCAGGGGTCACATTCTGCATCATTTTTTCCCCTGACAAATCTGGTTTTACTCCCTTCATTTGGTGCCTCAGCTCAAGTATTCCAGTTTAATGGAGAGTAGATGGGCCTGACCCACACAAAGGAAAACGAACCTGCAGCACACGCTGCCATATGATATTGTGGAGAGAGCTAACTCAGTTCAACTGCTAGAATAAATTTACATATGCGTATGCTGATTCCCAGCATCAAGCTGTTTGCAGTATCTCTGTGCATGACTAAACAAACAGCAGTTTCACTCCACCTCAGAGCCAGCTGCTGGCAGCTGAGCTCTTTGCGACGGCTGGGCCTCAGGTAGAGCCTGCGGGGAAGAGCAGCGAGGGACTCCCCACACCCAGCACCCCAGGGACCCTCCCCAGCCACGGAGACACCTACCAGTTCTTGTAGAAGCGCCGTCGGCACTCATCGCTGATGTGCTCAGCAAAAACAGTCTTGAAATTCCTCAAGCCCTTCGGTGTTTCTATGTACCCCACGACCCCCACCACCACCATCGGGGGGGTCTCAATGATGGTCACGGCCTCCACCTCCTCCCTCTTGGAGACCTCTGCAAGACAGCAAAGGGAAATGGTGCTCAGCATCGTTTAGGATCAGATCGTTCCCTGGAGCCACTCATGGCCTGTGCCACTACAGCGAGCAAGCAACGTGCTGGGGGCAAGGTCGCACTCTGCTCTCATGGCCAGCCTCAGCCCTTCCGTCTCCCACGGCCGCAAGCCCCACTGCAGGACCACACAGGATTTGGTCCCCAGACACCGAACAGGTCAAACCCTGCGGCCCCCCACGCTTCAACCCATCTTCCCCAGGCTGGGGGAAGCAGGACGCTGGAGGGTTCTTGCCCTGGAGTTTGGCTCCAGTCCTGAGGGCATCCCAGAGGGTAACGTTGTAAACTTCCTCAGCAAGGCGCTTCGAGCCCAGGATTTGTCAGGGTCCTTCTGCCAGCAGCACCCAACACACCACCAGTCACCACACCAGTGTGGGGACATCCCAGGAACGCCTGACTCAGCTCACGCTGGCCATGAGGCGGCCGTCGGCCATCCAAGATCTGGACGGCATTACAGGAGGTAGCCCGGAAGCTATGTGCTCCACCACCCATTCCCAGGAGCAGCCTTTCCCACCACCAAGCCTGTTCCCTCGCTTCCCTCCCGGACGTGGCTCCCTGCTTCCATCAGCCAAGCCTTACTGAGCCCAGGCCTGTGCACCTCCCGCACAGTGTGTGTCATGCCAGCCTTGTAGCCCAGGAAAGCCGTCAGGTGGACCGGTTTGCTGGGATCATCCTTGGGCCACGTCTTCACCTTCCCTCGGTGGCGACAGCTTCTCTTATGAGGGAGGAAGCCGAGGTGGCCATGTCTGGGAGCAGAGAACTTGCGGTGGGACTGCGGAGAGGAAGAACAAAAAAGATCAGCTTCGCTTTCAGGTCCTCAAGACACCGGGACCCAAAGCACAACAGGAAATCTCCCCTTCAACATCAGTGAATGCTGGGGGCATTCTGGGGTCTTCTTCAGTTCGAAAAAGCACTCATAAAAGGATAGGATTGTTCAAGTTTCCATCATGTGCATGGAAGAATTTAGTCAGTTTCTGGACAAATGATGCCGATTAAATAAAAAAAGCTTCAACATGATCTCCCTCCTTCTGCTTGAGGATTCTGAAGGAGAAATACATTCAACTTTAATAGGTCTGCCCTTCTGTGATGTTACCTATAATGACTTATTTTGTATTCTGCAGCACCAAAAGGGTCTGCTCAAAATTCATGCGCTTCGTGTCGTCAAGGCAAATGGCACCAAACAAGCACAGCTAACGATCAGAAAAAACAGGAAACGATGCCCAAAGGACTCAGTAACAAGAACACGCGCAGGTTAAATATGCACCTTGAAAACCAAATTAGCAGAGCTAAATATATAAACCCCAATCGCAAGGTCATGCTGAGCCAGGCAGAGCAAAGCGACGGCGCCTCGGAGACACGGGCGAGTTCTCATACAACTGGTTCCAAGGCAGGGGAGCCAGGGGTGAGCCCGAGCAGCGCAGGGTTAGATCCGCATCCCCTGCAGCTCCCTCCTCGCTCCGGGCAGCCCCGGCGCCCGGTTGCTCTTTGCACCGAGCCCATCTCCCGGCCCGAGCGGAGCTGCGTGGAGCCGGGCCCCGTTTCAGCCGCGGGGAGCCGGCCCTGCTCACCGTCCCTCCTCACGCAACCGAACGGCAGCGGTGCCGAGCTTTACAAACCATGGGACGTCTTCAGCCCAGGTCAGCCGCAGAACGGGGCCGCCGGCCGGTGCCTCCCCCCCTCTAATACTTAAGATGGCTGTCGGTCTGAAGACACAAATTTAGCTACCGGCTTCACCTGCTGCTCTATTAATTTCATACCCAGCCACGCTAGCAGGTTGGAAGTGTGATAAAGGTCAGTGGCCGGTGTCTCAGCTTACACCTCTCCCTCCTCAGGAACTCCAGCGCCAAGGGCAGCGATGAGGGCGGCCTCCTGACGAGGCACCGCACGGCCAGCGCTGCAAACGCCCGCGCTGGGCAGCCCGAGCTGGGCGCAGCCGGCTGCTCTGCGTGGGGACAGACTACGAATACCCCCACCAGCCTAGAAAGAGACTCTGCGAAGGGAAGGGACGGCGGCGAGCCATGCGGCTGTGAGGGCGGGCTCCGCCGCGCCGCCATGTCGGGGCCTGAGGCGCGGACTACACCTCCCGGCATGCCCCGGGCGCAGCGGAGCATGCGCAGAGCGGCGCCCTCTGACCCCCCCCGCCGGGGTTTGTGTGGGCTGCGGACTACACCTCCCGGCATGCCCCGGGGGCAGCGGAGCATACGCAGAGCGGCGCCCTCTGCCCCCCCGCCGCCGTGTGGGGCGCCGCCATCTTGTCCGCACCGGCCGCCGGGCCCGCCGCCACCATGCCGGAGGACCGGGACTGGGAGGCGTACAAGGTGCCGCCGACCCGCACCCCCGTCTCCGAGAGGATCACCTCGGTGCCCAACCCGGTCACCATCTTCCAGACCGTCTTCAACTATGTCATCGACGCGCCCGTCACCTTCGTCCGAGGTACCGGCGGGTCGGCCCCCCTCGGTAGCGCCGGGGCGGGGGTCGGCCACGGTGCGGGGACACGGGCGCGGGGAGATGGGACAGGGTGAGGGAACCGGCACCGGGACGGGCAGGGACACGGGGACAGGGCCACGGACAAGGAGACAACATGGACACCGGGACAAGGGGACAGCACGGACATTGGGACAGGCACAGGGAGATGGGACACGGTGAGGGCACGAGCACCGGGACACAGACAGGGAGACAGCTTGGACACTAGGACAAACACAGGAACACAGACAAGGCGACAGCACGGACATTGGGACAGGGACACAGGGCACAGACAGGGAGACAGCACGTACAGGGGGACAGGGACGTGGGACACAGACAAGATGACAGCATGGACACTGGGACAGGGACAAGGAGACAGCACAGACAGTGGGACAGGGAGATGGGACACAGTGAGGGCACGAGCACCAGGACAGAGACAGAGAGACAGCATGGACACTGGGACAGGGTTATGGGACACAGAGAGGGAGACAGCATGGACACTGGGTCAAGGACACGGGACACAGACAAGACAGCATGGAGACAGGGATGTGGGACAAACAACACAAGTACTGGGATAGGGATGTGGGATAGACAAGGGGACAGCATGGACACTGGGACAGGCACAGGGAGATGGGACACAGCGAGGGCACGAGCACCAGGACAGGCAGGGACACAGACAAGGAGGACAGCACAGACACTGGGACAGGGATGCAGGACAGACAACACGGGATGGTACTGGGACAGGGACGTCGGACACAGACAAGGAGACGGCATGGACACTGGGACAGACACAGGGACACAGCATGAGTACAGGGACACAAACATCATGGACACAGGGGCAGGGAACACCGAGCTGGACGTGCCCAGGCACGGGGTCCGCGCGGTGGCCCGGGGTGCCTGACCACCCGCTGTTGCCGCAGAGTGGATCGAGCGCCAGCAAGCCAAGAACAAGTTCTACTATTACCACCAGAAGTTTCGCCGCGTGCCCGACCTGAGCGAGTGTCTGGAGGGAGACTACCTCTGCTTCTTCGAGGCCGAAGCACAGTGGCGGAGGGACAGGTACGGTGTCACCGCGGCAGGGCACGCTGCTCGGGTTCGTCACCCCGGGGAGACGCGGCGGTTGGGCTCGAGCTCAGCATTTTTGTGGAGTTTGGGGTGATGGGGCAGCACCTCCTGCCCACCCTGTCACCGAGCACCCATTTCACAGCGCAGCTGGCCCCTGCAGCGCGCAGTGGCACTGGGACGCGTCCTCCTGCGCTGCCTGGTTTCTGCAGGGCAGACCAGGATCCCATCACACCCAGAGCTGACCCCCCACGGGGCGTCACCGCCCCTTCGTTCAGCTCTTCTGTCCTCTCTTGGCTGTGGTGGCATTCGCTGTCACCTTTCCCACAGGATGGTTGATCAGGAGATCGTGGAGATAGTCCGGGAGAGGCTGGGCGCCTGCAAGCAGCGGGAAGGACCCAACCAGTTCCAGAACTGCGCCAAGGAGATGGAGCAGCTGGCGCAGGTCACCAAGGCCTACCAGGACAAGTGTGAGTGCGGTGGCAGCCCGCGCGCCCCGGCTCTGCCCGGGAAGGGGCTCGTCAGCCGCAGCCCCGACGCCCCGTGGAACAGAGCTCCATTTCCGTTCAGCCGCCGAGGGGCTCTCACCAGAGATTTACTTTCCTTTTAGATGGCGATCTTGGTGTCCACGGCAACGCAAGGACGTGCCTGATGAAGCAGAAGCACAGGATGATAGAGGAGAGGAAGGCGCAAGCAAACCAGTCTCAGTAGATCCGAGCAGTCGGCACCTCCCTCGCGTCGAGCAGCGCATGCGGCGTGGCCCTACAATAAAGGCACAGCCCAGCCGTCTGCCATTCAACCGGGATCCAGACTTTTTTTCTTTGCAGAGATTTGCAGCACCCACAGAGCTCCTCCTTTTCCAGCTCTGCGGAGTTCCAGCGGCCGTGTCCATCCTCCACACCACGGCCAGCCCCTTGCTCCCGGCACCCCGGGGGTCTCCCGGCGGAGCTGCCCCCTCCGCCAGCCAGCAGCAACCCGCTGCGCTGCCCAGCCCCGGCCGAGACCCCCTCCGCTAGCGGAAAGGATACGTGCTGCAGGGCAGCACATCGTCTGCAGAGCCGGTTCTGCACCCCGTTTAGGATTAATACATGATTAACGAGGATTAGGGTAATTTAACATTCACCAGGCGCTGGCCCACAGACATGAAGCTACTCCAGCCCCCCACCTGCACAGCGCGCTGCCCACCCCCTCAGACCAGTCACCACTCGGCGTTCACTGAGCACTTTATTGTCCCGTGCAAAACCCGCTTAAGTCGTTGCCACGGCAGCTGCCTGGGTTCTCTGCACCGAGACTCTGGTGTGGGTCTTTGCCAGATGATCAGTGAACTCCTGAGGAAAAAATAAAGTAAAAACAGTGTTTTTATTTTCCTTAAGCCCCTCTTGCAGGTTTCTCAGCACTGCGACCCAACAAGGTGTGTACGTGAGGGCTGGGGCAGTTCAGACAGCTTGTTTTTACTTCATATTTCAAAGTTTTCCCATCTCCTTTGTGCACAAAATGCTGTTTTCACACATTACTCCACACCACATGCTGAGAAATCACGCTCTTACGCAGCAGCCAGCCCTGACTGCAGCTCTGCTCTGCCATTACTGAGCTGCCAGGTCTGTGGGTGCAGCCTCCGACCGTCACGGGGCACGGGAGGGGAAAGAGCCGAGCAGCAAATGACAGAAACGCCCTTACCTGGTAGGGAGACTTGGTGAACACCGTCTCCTTCCAGAGGTCGGGGGTCAGGTAACTGTAGGTCTTGGAGATGGCATCGAAGGTGGCTTTGGCTACGGACAGAGGGCAAACGTTACAAGCACAGCCAGGGAGACCCGCGGGCTGCGCCCAGCCAGGCAGCGCCACAGATGTAGAATTCCAGCAGGAGCAGGGAGACCATGCAGGGTCTCTCTGACAAACACACCAAACTCGGGTTTCTTTCTCTCTCCATTTACGACAATTACACTACTGCGAGCAAGTGCAATCGCGCAGATTGGGAGATTGCTTTTTTTAGTATCAATGCACCTACGAAACCACAATTCCTTGCAATTAATTTTTACAGAACTTCAGGATCACGTACAGCAGGACTAACCTGCATTGTAAAAGGTACCAGCAGAAGCGTTACCTTCTGCTTGCCTGCTTGCAGCTTTTGACTCGACACAGATTAAAAAACACTACAGAAACGAGCATGTTGCCTTCCTGCGAAGGACAAAACCAGCAACACCTACAGCTGAGCAGGGACGGGGACGTTGGAACCAGAGGATCTGTAAGGTCCCTCCCCACCCAAACCACTGCTCCGTTCTATAAGTTACAAGAGGAAAACCTAAAGCTCACCAAAGTTGCCAAGCGTGGCCGTGCAGCCCCTGGCCGAGGTGTAGCAGTCGTCGATACCGGCCATCATCAGCAGCTTCTTGGGGACGGGGGCGGACACGATCCCCGTGCCACGGGGGGCCGGGATCAGACGCACCAGGACAGACCCGCAGCGGCCAGTGACCTGCGCAAATGCACGGGTTACAGCTCCCGGAACACGCTACAGCCCGACGCCGTCACCAGGCCCCGCGGCTCCTGCTCACCTTGCACGGCACGGTGTGGGGCTTGCCGATCTTGTTCCCCCAGTAGCCTCGTCGTACGGGTACGATGGATAATTTAGCCAAAATGATCGCCCCGCGAATAGCAGTGGCAACTTCTTTAGAGCACTTAACACCAAGACCAACGTGGCCGTTGTAGTCCCCGATGGCAACAAAAGCCTAGGATTGGAAGGGAAGTTTTTGGCGGCGGCTCAGCAGAACACGGTCCGTCGAGTTGCTCGCCCAGGCGAACCCGAGGTGTGCGCTCAGCAGGGAGCAGTCACAGCTCACTCCAGGTACAAATAAAGACAACGCCTGCTCAAACGTACACAGCAGAGCTTGGAGTTCGAGAAGCCCATTTCTCTCCTCAGAGCTCATACTTCACTTAAAAATAGCTATGGCAGAAGAACTGGGATGCAGCTCCCTGCTACAGCCTCATACTGGTCAGCAATCCCAATAATTTCCAAGCAGCATTCCTTCTTTACACCTAAGACATCTCCCTCCACCACAGCCCCTGAAATGGCAACACTGCTGCACGAGTGTGACTTAATTCTGTGCTAGGCCTGTTTCAAATAATGTTTCAACATGTTGTTAGACTTACAAAGCCAACAGAAGAACTTTGTAAGCTACACAAACTGATCTCCACAACAAAGTATTTACTAGATACCACAGTTCCTGCAACAAAGTATTTACTAGATACTACAGAAAAAAATAAAAGTCTTTGAACTAATTTATCAATGTGATACCAAAAAGCGGCAGTCAACACACGCAAAGTTTTCAACGTAAGAAAACAGAAGGCAGTGGCTACCTTAAACCTGGTACGCTGACCAGCACGAGTCTGCTTCTGGACAGGCATGATCTTCAGAACCTCATCTTTCAGAGATGACCCCAGGAAGAAATCGATGATCTCCGACTCCTGCAAGATTCAGTCACTTACTCACAGGAGGCCACAGCTTTTAAACAAACCAAACACAGCTAACAAGGCTGGGACAATTCAACAATTCTATATACAAGTATTATAAGTAACAGGCACTTAAATATGTTAAATTTTCCAGCCATAAACTTATTCCAGCTTGCTAGGCAGTCCAACGTTACAGATTAAAACTGTATTTTTTCCATCAGCGAGCAGAACCACGACAGAAACACCCGAGCAGCGTGCGGCCATCCCTACCCAAGGCAGACACCACCACACAGATCCCACCGCCCTTCGCTGCAAGCACCCGCGTCGCTCCCCGCCTTCTGCTGATTTACGCCTTTAACCCGAGCACCCCGCACAGCAAACGCGGCGAGATCCCCGCGAACTCTGCGTTTCAGACGGGAGACGCTGCTCCGCGCTACCCGTCAGCAGCGGCTCACCTTGATAGGGAGCGAGAAGAGGTAGATCTCCTCAAGAGACTTGATCTTCATGTCCTTGACCAGGCGCCCAAGCTTGGTGACAGGGATCCACTAGGGAAGAGACGCGCGGGCAGGGGTCAGCGGCGGCCCCGGGACGGGCCCGGCCTCCCGCTCCCGCTTTCGCGAGGCCCGCGGGGCCCGGACCCGCCATGGGCCCCCCACAAGGCCCCGGCGCCATTTACCTCCTTATCTTCGGCCTTGCCTCCACGAGCCCCGCGGCCTCGCCCGCGGCCCCGACCGCGGCCTCTCCCGCGGCCCCGCAGCCCGGTCCCGAAGCCGCCGCGGAAGCCCCCTCGGGCCGCTCCCGCGCCTCCCGCAGCACCGGCGTCGTCCGCCATTTGCTAGAGCAGGAAAGGGAGCGTTAGCCGGGACGCCATCGCCGCCGACACCCCAGCGGCAGGGCCCGGAGGCAACCGATGCCACCACCAGCCACGATGGACGCGGATGGGGTGCAGGCCGCTCTACCACCACCATCCCGCCCACCCGACTTACGTGATCTCTCAGAGTAGAAGGCCGCGCCGCCCCGCCGCTCGGTATTTATTGTCCGAGGAGATCTCGCGAGAGCACCGCCCGGCCCCGTGCGCTGAATGCGGAATACGCCGCGGGGCAGAGCGGCGCCTTGCGCTCACTTATACAGGTTGCGGGGCGGGGCGACCCGCTGCCCGCCGTGCGCATGCGCCAGCCTGCGCCCGGTATATAAAGCAGCGCGCAGGCGCGTGCTGCTTAGTCTGAGGCTTACTGGGGGCAGGTGTGGGTGTGTGTGTGGTGTCTGCCGCCTTCTGCGCTGTGGTGATTTTTTTTTTAAAAAAAAATCAAAAGTTTTTGGGTTGTGGCTGGGGCGCGGTGGGGGTTGTGTTAGGCTGCGGGTGCTGGGCACGGTCTGAAAATCACTTGGGGTCTCGCGTGGCCCCCGGTGAGATAACCGTGCCGACAGCATAGGGAACATTTAGCTTACTGCCCGCGGCGACGCGCGGGGAGTGAAACCCATGTTCCCATAGCCCCCGCGGCGGCCGGGTGACCGGGGCTTGGCGGCTGGGGCTGAGAGTGGCCTCCCGGGCGGACGGGGCTGCCCTGGTGGTACTGCGGCCCCGCTGCCACGTGCTTGTCTTGCAGAGAGGCCCTTCCTTCCCTGAGAGCTGCGCGAAGGAGACGATGGGGGCGACGGCGGCGTGTTCACAGCTGGAGCGCTTTGAAATAATTCAGTTAATGTATTTCTGTGTCCAATAAAAGATGGGTGGCTTGAAAGCTCCTTTGTCGGGTCTTTATTTGTCCCTTTTATTGTGTGAAAACACCGCTTCTCCTGGCGTTTGGGGCCGGGAAGGCTCTGCTGGAAAGGGCTTCAGGACTGGAATTGTGCTAGGCCGCCCCCTGCCCGCACCAAAGATGGCGGCCGCGGCGTTCCCCGGCGCCGCGCCTTACGTCACTGCTCTGCGCCGGAAGCAGCTCGCCTCCCGTGGCAACCGGAAGTGGCCGGCACGCGGAGGGAGCCATGGAGGGTCCGGACTCCACCGCCGTGCACTTCAAGAGCAGGTGAGGGGCGGTGGGGTCGGGCGGGCGGACGGGAAGGTGCGGCGGGGCCTTAACGCAAATCTCCCCCCCCCTCCCCAGCTACGCCGCGGCCCAGAGGATCGAGCCTTTCTACAAAGGAGGCCGCGTCCAGGTGAGGCCGCGCCCCGCGGCAGCGCCGGGAGCCCGCCGGGAGCCCTGAGCCGCCATCCCCGCTCCCTGCCCTCCTCCCCGCAGGTCAGCCGGGATGGGAGGGCCATGTTCTGCCCCTGCGGGACCGGCCTGAGCATCATCGATGTGGGGACGGGAGCGGTGCGCAGCCTGCGGCAGGTGAGGGGGCCCCGCTTGGGGGAGGGGGGTGTCGCTGCCGCTCACGGCCCTGACGAGGGGGGTGGAGGGGGATGTCCTCACCGGTCACAGCCCCGCGGGGGGGGGGGGGGGGTTCATGCTGGTCACGGCCCCGTCGAGGAGGTCCCCACTGCTCCCCGCCAGTCACGACCCCACTGGGGGGGGGTCCCCACCCATAACGACCCCACCGAGAAGGTTTCCTGCCATCACCAGCTGCTGTCCCAAACCTCCCGGGGGCGGGAGGTGGCAAGAGGGTGGCAATGGCCGCCCACACAGCCAGACATTACCGGCAGTGTCTGAAACACTGGTGGTGTTAGCAGACGCGCGTAGCGAAGGGGACTGTAAGAGCTGCCCACCCACGGGTGGTGTGACGGTGGGGTTTTCCCTTTTGCTTTTCTAGGAGGATGAGGAGGATGTCAGTTCGTTTATTCTTAGCCCCGATGACGAGGTACGTGTCTGCTCCGTGGTTTTGGTCGCTGCTCTGTCAGGCTTCTGGATGAAGCCGGTGACCGCTGACGGCTGCGCGGCCTGGAGAGCAGCTCTGCGGAGAGGGACTGGGAGTGCTGGGGGACGACAGGGTGGCCATGAGCCAGCAGCGTGCCCTGGCTGCCAAGAAGGCCGATGGGATCCTGGGGTGCATCAAGAGGAGTGTGGGCAGCAGGGCGAGGGAGGTTCTCCTCCCCCTCTGCTCTGCCCTAGCGAGGCCCCATCTGCAGTGCTGTGTCCAGTGCTGGGCTCCCCAGTTCAAGAAAGATGAGGAGCTACTGGAGAGAGTCCAGCGCAGGGCTGCGAGGATGAGGAGGGGACTGGAGCATCTCTCCTACGAGGAGAGGCTGAGGGAGCTGGGCTTGTTCAGCCTGGAGAAGAGAAGGCTGAGAGGGGACCTTAGAAATGCCTCTAAATATCTGCAGGGTGGGGGTCAGGAGGATGGGGCCAGACTCTTTCCAGTGGTGCCCAGCGACAGGACAAGGGGCAACGGGCACAAACTGAAGCAGAGGAAGCTCCAGCTGAACATGAGGAAGAACTTCTTCCCTCTGAGGGTGACGGAGCCCTGGCCCAGGCTGCCCAGGGAGGCTGTGGAGTCTCCTTCTCTGGAGATATTCCAGCCCCGCCTGGCCGCGGTGCTGTGCAGCCTGCTCTGGGTGACCCTGCTTGGGCAGGGGGTTGGGCTGGGGCATCCCCAGAGGGCCTTGCCAACCCCTGCCATCGTGTGAGTGTCGTAGCAGCTGGCATTTCTGTGCTTTGCATCTGGGCACTGAAAGAAATGAAGATCTGGTCGGTAGCTAATGATGCTTTCCTTCGCCTTGCTTTTGCGCAGATCCTCGTGACAGGGAGCCGAGCCCTGCTGCTGAAGCAGTGGAACTGGCGAGAGAGCAAATGTGTTCGCACGTGGAAAGCCGTGCACACGGCACCGGTTGCTAGCATGGCCTTTGACTCTACTTCCACGTTGTTAGCCACAGGTACTACGGTCCTGCTTCAGTGTCACGCGGCGGGAGCGATACTGAGGGGCCCTTCTGCTTTTGGGTAACTTAGCGCAGCTGGACGCAGCCCGAGGCAGTGAGCTCTGGAACTCAGACACCCTCAGCAGAGGTTTTACTAAAGTAGAAGTGGCGTTGTGATAGACAGTGAGGGCACCTCTTCAAGTTCTGTCTGAAATACTCTCAGTAAAATGATGATTAAAAGCCAGGCATCTATGGGACAGTGTGGTGTAGTTATCCCAGTGCAGAACTGGGGCTCCTGGAGGTGGCCAGGCATGAGCTGTATCTTGATTGTATGTCAGGATTCCTGTCTGGGAGCAGTCAGGTTTTGCCCAGCTCTCTGAAAGCGCAAAGTGCTCTGCGAGCTTCTCTCGGTGTGGGTGGTTGTCAATCAGATTCATTTTTCTTTCTGCTGCCTTAGCAAGCCATGAAATTTTAGAGTTGCTGACGCGTTGGACCTCTTGTGTCTCTCCTCCGTAGTCCATTCTTACATGCCCTTCTTCGGCAGGTGGCTGTGACAGCACCATTAAGATCTGGGATATGATCAAACAGTACTGCACGCACAACCTCAGAGGGTCCTCGGGAGTTGTACAGTAAGGACGAGTCGTGTTTGTCAGTCACTGGTGTGGGCGTAATGCTTGGCCGCTGGGGTTGATGTGACGGGTCCTGACTTAGCAGAATGTAAAGGCCCGATCCGAGCAGGCTCTGGGCTCCCCTGTTTCCCGGTTTTTGGGGTGTCTAGTGAAGGAGCAAGGCTATGACTGCGTTTAACCCAGAGGGGAAAGAGTTTGGTGAAGAAACGTGTTGGGATCTGAGTGGAACATCTGTGCTTGCACACTGATGCACTTCAGGAACGTGCAAGGCTGACAGAGAGCAGCTGTAAATTTTCCTGGCGGGTGGCAGAGGAATGAAGTCCTACAAGGAAAGTCCTGGTACAAATTCACATCGCTTGATCTGCCAAGCTCTTTGTGTGAATTTGTGTTTACTGAAGCACTGGGCTCACGCCGGGCAGTTTATTCTGTCCCCTTCAAGTCTGTCTCTCTCTGTCCAGCCTTGTCGAGTTCCACCCCGATACCTCCCGTCTGCAGCTCTTCTCCTCCTCAATGGACTACAAGATCCGCATCTGGGACCTGAGCGCCGGCAAGTGCGTTGCCGTGCTGGACAGCCACTTCAGTGCCGTCACCTCGCTGGCGTTTGCTGATGGGAACACACTCGTTAGGTAAAAACCCCTCAGGGGCTGAGCCTTCCTCTCCTGTTCGCCCTGCCTGCTGCCAGAGACAGGGTGTTTTGGCAGGCGCTGGGAAGGTTCCCCTGCGAGGGGAAGGGCTGCGACAGGCGTGCAGTCTCTGCTTGACCACACAAGCCAGTAGCTGAGGGGGTCGGCAGCTGTGTTTCTGGCTCTGTGCTGTGCTGCCATGTGGAGGGCTGGTGCTTTCTTCCACGTTTGGCCTCTTCAGAGAGGTGTTGGGCTCCTACAATTCCAAATTTGCACTCGGAGCAGAGGTTGAGTGGATTCAGCACTGAAACTGCTCTTTTAACTTGCAGTTCTGGCCGTGACAAAATCTGCATGGTGTGGGACCTGGAAACCAGAGAAAGCAAACGAACCGTCCCTGTCTACGAGGTGAAACTGCGTTTCATTTGTTCCCGTGAGCTCCTTTGCATCTCCTAGGTTGCTGTTCGTATGGTAGCCCTCCCTCTTTACGTTCCCATATATTATGAAATCGGGTTTCTCTCCTTTGTACTTTCCAGAGGTCTTAAAAGTCTGTGTCTGTTTGCTTTCTCTCCTTGCCTGGCACGGTCGTGCCTGGGCAGTTTGAGGAAATACATAAATATACGGCACCGCTGCCCCGGGGCTGGAGGAGGAAGGAAGGGCAGTCCTGTAAAAGCCTTGCTCTGTTGTTGTGCCTGCCTGCCCTCGGCAACCACGTGGTGGGAGTGTGTCTGTCCGTGCTAGCAGCTCTGGTTGCTGCAGTGGGACTCGGTCGCTTTGCGCTCAGCTGGTGCTTGGCCACCTCTCTTGCAGAGCGTGGAAGCTGCTGTCTTGTTACCTGAGAAGGGCGATTTCTCTCAGCTGGGCGTGAAGAAACAAGGGCTGCACTTTGTCACAGCTGGCAGCAAAGGTGGGTGTCCTGGCACGTTGCTGCTGGGTTTTTGCTGAGGAAGGACGGTGCTCGAGGCGCTGCGTGGCCGTTACTCCTGGGACATGCGTTCCATGTGTGGCAAGCTTTGGGCTGACCTCAGAGGCCTGGGGCACAGAGCCTGCTCCTGTGTTCCTCCAAAGGCAGAGGATGAGCAGGATGGAGCAGCTGTGCTGTGGAGCTGTTTGCAAACTGCAAAAAGGTTTGATTTGGACTGAAGAACAAAAACTCTGTGGCCCTTCGTACCAGTGTGACTGGATCTCTTCATGGTCCTGCCTTAAAGCTGCGTGGCTTTTTCCAGTAGGCGAGGCCAGGGTTTGTTTTATATTCTTCAGGCAATCGCTGCCTAAAACAGTGGTTTCTGACATAATTTGTGGTGTTATTTTTGTCAGGCATCCTGAAAGTCTGGGAAGCTGCCACAGCTGCTTGTGTATATACCCAGCCCGTGCCCTTTAAGTCGAAGGAGGAGGCCAGCGAGCGCAGCCTCACCCAGTGCATGCTGGTGCCCGAGAGAAACGAGATTGTCACGGTGTCCGTGGAACACAACATCGTTTTCTACGATGCGCAGACTCTGCAGCTCAGGAAGCAGGTAACAACCCTCAGCCTCCCGCTCCCTTTATCTGTACCTGAGGACCGGCTCTGCGTACGGTGAAGGCTTTGCCCAGGGCTGCCCTCCTCTCCTGCCTCTGCTGGGACTGTTCCTTGGCTACAAGCTGGAAAACCAGTCTCACTGGTGGGGTTGCTTGGAGGGATGTTGCACAAACGTAGGAAAAGGAAAGCAGAAGAGGCCTGGCCAGAAATCCTTCCCGTGCCCCAGCTTATGTCTAAAAAGATTTTTACGATTTTTCTCCCTGTTAAACTGTTTCTGTTCTGCCATCCTCAGCTTGCGGGTTACAACGATGAGGTTCTGGATGTGAAGTTCCTCGGTCCTGGTGATTCTCACATTGTTGTGGCTACCAACAGCCCTCAGCTGAAAGTGTTTGAACTGGCAACATCCCACTGCCAGATCCTCTACGGCCACACAGGTGGGTGTGGTCGGCTCTGGGTGGGAGATTTACAATTATTTCTTTGTCCAGCTCCTCTTGCCACTCTTCTGTGGAAAATGGAGTTCTGGAGTTCTCACTGAACAGCACCACAACAGGTTTAGTTGTGTGAAGTAGGTATTACGCTGCCCTGACTTTGGCAGCACTAGTTTTCTTTCCCCAGCTCTGTCAGCTGAGTCCCTTTAGCAGCGAGCTCAGTTTCAGTTGGTACGTGAGCGCGAGCCCTGACTGCAGTCTCGTGGCTGCCGGTGACGGGCTCGCACAGTGCCATGAGCCGGCAGTCACTGCGCAGGGAGCGCGGGCGCGTTGTCCCAGGCGTCCCACACCTGGCCCTCAGTCAGTGAGCGGTGGACTCGTTAATTCACCCGTTAATTCTGTTGTCTGATTTCAGTGTTGCTTTGCATCCAGCTGTTTTTTCTTCTTCTGTTTAGAAACAATTCTTGCTTTGGATGTCTTCAGAAAAGGCCTGATGTTCGTCAGCTGTGCTAAGGTGTGTTGGTTTTCTCCATGTAATGAAACTCTTCATTTCTTTATGGGCAGAGCTGTATTCCTTTTTGGCGATCCAGAAAGGGCTTTTGCTCAGGCAGAATTCCTGTCTGCTACGTCCCCCAAACAGAAGGTGCTTCCACTGTCCCTGCTGCACATTGTCCCTGGGGAAATGTGATTGTATTTTATTAGCTTGAAAGGAGAAGTCTCATTCTCCAAGCATCTTGCTCTTGCTTTAGCATTCAGAGATGTCATTAGCCTGAGACTGATGGGCAGTTGGGTGTAAAAAACGTGGGGAAAAAAGGTGCTGGCTGCCCAAATAAACCTCCACACTGCAGTCGCGGGCGGCAGCGCTCTGTGCGTGGCTGTGTCTGCCCTCACCTGCAGATGCAGGCGGAGGTTCAGGCGTGGCAGGAGGTGAATAGTGAGGCTCACAGATGTGGTGAGCACGTGGGGAACTGATCGTTTGTCAAAAAACCCCTGCACTTTATGTCCTTTCCCGTTGCAGGACAAAAGCCTTCGAGTCTGGCGGATGAGCAAAGACGGAAGGGTGGTCTGTGTTGCCCAAGGACTGGGTCACGCGCACGGGGTAGGCGCTGTCTCTTGCTCAAGGTAATAACAATCAGACAGGGGTTTGCCTTTGCAAGTGTGAGTGATGGCTGCTCTGCTGGTCCTCGGTGAGCGTGTTGGTGGGTGCCTGCCTCTGAGCCGTGCTGTTTCTCATTCTGCGTCCCAGCTTGTCCTGGTGCTCCAAGTTCGAAGGAAGGGTGGGGTTTTTATTTTGGATGCAGATCTGTCCATGCATAAATTGTGAAGTCTGCATTCCTTCAGCAGTCTAACTCCTGCTTGCCTTTAAGAGCAGCAGCTGGGTAGTTGTAGCTTGAGTGATGTGGAAACAAGGGTTGAGGAGTGAAGGGAACGTGTCTCCAAAGGTGCTTGCTGGAATAGCGTGTGTGTTTGTCAGTTCTGCTCCTGTCTTCCTGCTGCCTGACAGCCTGGAAGCCCAGCTTGCCGGTTGGAGAGCTGCAGTACACCTTTGTCTGCAGACGCAGAGAGCTAGCAGTGCTCTTGCCCAGTGTCTGAGTTGCTGGAGGCTCTCCCAGGGACCCAAGTGAAATGAAAGACAATGTGAAAAAAACATTAAAGCACTCTGTTTGAGATCCTGGCAGCGTGAGTGACTGTGTGTAGATCCCAGCAGGGGAAGAGAAGGCCTTTTTTCCTCTGCAGGGGAAGCCACTGTTTTTCTTCCTTACCCTTGACTTTGTTATTCCTTTCAGACTGAAAGAAAGCTTCGTAGTGACCAGCAGCCAGGACTGCACAATCAAGATCTGGAATATCCCGGAGTCCCTCACTTCCAAAGCAAAAGCAGCCTTGATCTCCAGTCCAGAAAACCTTCATGCAAAAGTGACTGAGAGGGGTCATAACAAGGTAAAGCTCCACCTGCTGCTAGAACATGCTTTTAGATCTTAAATCCTTCTCTCCTGTGTTGTACCCTACATTTATTACCTGCCCAACAGCAAGAGCAAAGACTTAACCTGCTTTGCACTCTCTGTACTCGCGTGGCTTCTCCAGGACATAAACAGCGTGGCGGTTTCCCCGAACGACAAGCTCATTGCCACGGGCTCGCAGGATCGGCTGGCCAAGCTGTGGTCCTGCTCCGATTGCTCTTTGCTGGGTGTCTTCACTGGACACAAGCGTGGAATCTGGTGCGTGCAGTTCTCCCCGGTGGATCAGATCTTGGCCACCTCTTCAGCAGATGGGACCCTGAAGCTCTGGGGTCTTCGGGACTTCAGCTGTCTGAAGGTAACGAGAGCTCAGGCTGCCCCTTGCTCGACGCAGCCCGTGCGTGTTACGGGGATGGAGTAAGGCTGTTTGAAAAAAAAGTATAGGCTGGTTAGGGCAGCCAGAATGCAGCAACGTGGCTGTGCTGAAGGAAGAGCTACCTAGGTCTGGCCTTGTTCTTCAGGATCTTGGGGGTGCGAGCTGCATGCAGAGCTCCAAGGCACGAGCGTGTGCCCAGTGCTCGACTGGTCTGTCTGTTCTGGCTAACTGGTGAGCAGCGTGGTTGATCGTAGGGGAAAAGCACATTGATGCTGTTGAAAGGAAGCTGGCTTTGCCCGACGCAGCTGTGGGCTTGAAGGAGAACACACAAGTTGAAATTTCAGGCTCCCTGCACAGCAGAACGGTCTGTCCAGTGCAGTGGTGTCTCACTAAGCTGATGAGAAGGCAGTTGCTGCTCTGCGCCGTGGCCTGCCCAGCAGCGTTACCTCGCTGCGTGGGTGCTTCGTGCAGTGGTGGGGGATGGGCCTGTTGGCCCTGCCACTCAGACCGTTTGCAGTATGACCCTGGGCAACAAGTTTTAAGCAAGCAGGTTTGAAGAAATGCTGCGGGGCCGAGTCATTTCCTACTGCCCTTTTAACCTGTGGTGAAAACCCCAGGGATGGAGCCTGGTTTTTAGAACTTTTACCTGTTTGGGCTTTAGGAGTAAATCTCCTCCTGAAAGAGGATGCTCTCAAGAGGCCTGGCAATAACTCTGACGCTTTTGAGCTTCCTTGCTGTTTTCCAGACCTTCGAAGGCCATGATGCCTCTGTACTGAAGATCATTTTTGTAAGCCGAGGAACGCAGCTGCTCAGCAGGTAAGCGCCTACACCGGGAGTCGAGAGGGAGATGCCAAAAGTCATCAGAGAAGGAAGCTCTTAGCTGGTATCCGCAGCGAGAGGGGAGTCTGGTGCAGTGGGTTTGGCTTTGGAAAGGCTGATGGGAAGATGCTGTGTTTATGCCAAGCTTTCTGCAGGGGCTGACTTGCCTTCCCTTTCTCCAGTTGCACCGTGGATTCCAGTTAGGTGCTGTGACCCTGCTGGGTCGGTGACGCACACTGCAGCTGGGCAGAGCTAAGGGTGCATCTCACCCTTAACGTTTTTGGTGAACTCTGCTCCTGTTCAAAAGGCATTGGAATGGGACAAGTTTATCTGATATTTGAGGAGGGGCAGAGCAAGAATGGATCTATCCAGTGGTTCTTTCTGTTGTGTTTGTCTTTCTTCCAAAAGCGGTTCTGATGGTCTTTTAAAACTCTGGACAATTAAAACAAACGAGTGCGTGAAAACTTTAGATGCTCATGAAGATAAAATCTGGGGTCTTCACTCTAACAAGCAAGATGATATGGTTGTGACAGCATCCAGTGACTCCTGCATCACGCTGTGGAAGGTACGGTACGGGGTCTTTGTGGTTCCTCTCAGGGTTAGTCATGAGAAGGCGGTTGGAGAGCTCAGGATCCCCGTGGCTTGTTCCTCACCTTCCCAGCACAGCGCGTGCTCTCCTCATTTTCTGCACTTTGAAATGGGGTCAGTAAGGCGTGCCTCGGGGTTTGGGAGGGGCTTTTGGCCAGCCTGTATTTCCCCGGGTGATGATGTGAAGGGAGCAGCAGAGGGGCCTCAGCAGCCTGCCCAGCACTGGTCTGCTAAGGGTGTGTTGGAGGGAAGCTGCGAGTTGCTGGATTTAATGTGTAAACTACTTGGCCTAGAGATCCTGCTGTAGAAACTGGTCTCCTAATCACTTGGGGGCTAAAAAATTCGTCTGTGTTAAAGCAAGATTTGACAAAGTTCTATTCTGTTTTTTATAGGATGTCACTGAAATTGAAGAGAAGGAGGCTCAAGCTAAACAGGAGGAGCGGATTATAAAGTAAGTTGATCCCGTGCAGTAAGGAGCTGTGGAAGGCAAACTGTCTACGCCGAGAGCCGTCCGGCTCCATCTGATCCGAACGCTCCATCACTGAGCTGTTTAGGGGCTGTCAAGGCACAGTAGTCTCTTCCAGCCTGTCGTTTATCTTCGGTTCCTGCCGCAGAGCCTTGCTGTGATACTGTCAGCTTGACAAGTGATTAATTTCATGTTTATGCGCTGCTAAGATAAGCAAAGTCAAACTGAGGAAACCACCTTTCACTTTCTCCTGCTTCAGCCAGCACTGAGTAGTCCAGGGAGCCCTTGAACGTGCCAGGGTGATTATCTGCACAGTGAGGGCACTGAGGCGTTCCCTGGCAAGCAGCGTGAACTGCTTGGCGTTCAACCTCTGCACGCTCTTCTTGCCAAAGCTGCCACTTTCTGTATAGCGTTTTTTCCACGTTTGTCTCTCTCTCGACACTGATTTGTTTTCCAGAGAGCAAGAGCTTTCTAACCTGCTTCACGAGAAGAGGTATCTCAAAGCCTTAGGCTTGGCAATCTCTCTGGATCGTCCGCACACGGTGTTGATGGTGGTGAAAGGTGAGTCCGCGTTGTGCTCTGAAGGCATTTTTCTGCCCTCACTGCTTTCCAGGTAGATGAAGACGACAAAGTCTGTCTGAAAGCCTCGCTTTTCCCTTGCTCTTAAAACTGCTGTTTCCCGAAGTGAGATCACCCCAGCTAACAAACGGTCTCCCTGCTCTCGGCCTGCGGGCGTGTGGGCTGGACTCCCATGGACTCTTCGTTTCTCTTCCCTGCAGCCATCCTCAAGGAAACCGACGGGAGAAGGCACTTGGAAGAGAACATTGTCCGGCTCCGGAAGGACCAGAAAGGTTTGTTGCAGCATGGTTTAAGTGCTAAAACCTTTCAGGTTTAGGGGCTTGCTTTCTTAATTGAATTTAAAAGGAGAAGGATCTCCCTGGATTCGGCATTCACCACTGAGCTCCCCCCACGCTCACGCAGGACTGCAGCCAGGGCCGGCTGCTTTGCTACGGGGCTGCTCATGATCCACAGCTGCTCTGAGCTGGTGCGAGTGGCTTTGCCTGGCCTTACCCCCCTGTTCAGGGTGTCAGGAAAGGATTCTGGCGTGGCTGTTCTGCCCCTCCGGGCTCGCGGGAGCTGAACCGCTCTGCCTAACTTGGCGTCTGCTGCGTGCCGGCGCCCACCGACAGCCTTCCTCCCCAGAGGCCGTGCTGACGTTCCTGGTGACGTGGAATACGAACTCTCGGAACTGCCACGAGGCCCAAGCTGTCATCGAAACCCTCCTGAAGCACGAAGCGCCGGACAGCCTCCTGCAGTACGCGGGCATTAAAGCTGCCGTGGAGTCCCTGCTGCCTTACACCGGTGAGCCACGCTGCGGGGACGGGCTCTGAGCCCGAGCTCTCCTCCCGCGTTGTCAATATTCCCCCTCTGCCTTGGGCTAAAGGGAGCTTTCTGCGCCCCGTTCTGGTGAGCTTTCTCTCCTGTGACGCTACGCGTCGCGTTTCTCCCTTTGCAGAGCGCCATTTTCAGAGACTGAGCCGGTTGCTGCAGGCCTCCATGTTCATTGACTTCATGTGGCAAAACATGAGGCTGGCTGATGCGTCCCGGCAGGAGGAGACGCCGTTGTGAGCCTCCTCCCTCCAGCTGCTCTACCAGGTACGGCAGCTGGAATATTCCTGTATTTTGTAATAAATTTTTAAAGTTTGAATTTCTAAAGCATGTCCAGTGTTCAGTCTCCCTGGGGCTGAATGAGAGGGGGGGTTTGTTTCTTTGACCAGGCTGTGTTTTCCCATTGTGTTTTCACACCTTGAATTTTCCAGCCCAGACACTTACCGCAGCACGTGGTTTGGCGCAGAGGCAGACCCTGGCTCTCAACAAGAAGCTGGTCTTTACTGGGGGTTTAAAGACCGGGCGGAGCCGAGGGAGACTGCTGGCCGTGTCGTGCCATGCCCCGGAGCCCAGCCAGGCAGGGTCTTGGGGTGGACCTGCTGGAGAGCAGCTCTGTGGAGAGGGACCTGGGTGTCCTGGTGGACGACAGGGTGACCATGAGCCAGCAGTGTGCCCTGGGTGCCAAGAAGGCCAATGGGATCCTGGGGTGCATCCAGAGGAGTGTGGCCAGCAGGACGAGGGAGGTTCTCCTTCCCCTCTACACTGCCCTGGTGAGGCCTCATCTGGAGTACTGTGTCCATTTCTGGGCTCCCCAGTTCAAGAAAGATGAGGAGCTACTGGAGAGAGTCCAGCGCAGGGCTATGAGGATGAGGAGGGGACTGGAGCATCTCTCCTCCGAGGAGAGGCTGAGGGAGCTGGGCTTGTTCAGCCTGGAGAAGAGAAGGCTGCGAGGGGACCTTAGAAATGCCTCTAAATATCTGCAGGGTGGGGGTCAGGAGGATGGGGCCAGACTCTGTTCAGTGGTGCCCAGCGACAGGACAAGGGGCAACGGGCACAAACTGAAGCAGAGGAAGCTCCAGCTGAACTGGAGGAAGAACTTCTTCCCTCTGAGGGTGACGGAGCCCTGGCCCAGGCTGCCCAGGGAGGCTGTGGAGTCTCCTTCTCTGGAGATATTCCAGCCCCACCTGGCCGCGGTGCTGTGCAGCCTGCTCTGGGTGACCCTGCTTGGGCAGGGGGTTGGGCTGGGTGACCCACGGAGGTCTCTGCCAACCCCAAACATGCTGGGGTTCTGTCTGTCCGTTGGTGTCTTTGCTTGGGCAAGATGCAGCCTGGGCCCAGGCAGGTCTCCCACCTCTGCCTGCCCCAGGCGTTAGCACCTGGGAGGGAGATAAGCGCCATTCTAATTCCCCAGCTAGGAAATTTAAGTATGAAAAACCAAGCAGTCTTCAAAAATATTTACATATATTTTATTTCAGAGACAAAAACGTATAAAATTCAGAACAACGTAAGCACCTCACAAGTTCATTAAATTGCTTGTTTGGGAAAAAATCAACAGGTACCTGGGAGAGTAACTAAAATCAAAGGTAGCAATCTCTATAAAAGCATTCCTATAATTTTTCTAACTCAGTTCTAGTTTAGGATGAGAATTGCTGTAAGTTTTAGTAACTATCACACCCCCTTGAAAGGGGAACGCTTTGTTCATAAAAATGAGCTCTGGCCCCCTTGCCCGCCTGGGAAACAAGCTGTGCTACAAACAGTTTTGTTTCTGAGCCTGCGCAGACATCGCTGCGGGGAATGGTCAGGGCTGAGGTGCTGAGCCAGCACCGTTTTTTGTTCTCGCAGCCACGCAGCAGATCCAGCCAGTTCGTACATTTGGTGGCCAGTTCTCCACTACCCGAGCCGATTTAATGTTTAAAAAACAAACCCCAAACCCAAACAGATCAAAAATCAAAGAGTTTAAAATATATAAAACAGGGTGTTCAGATAAATGATGTGCCCACGCTGCATCATCCTGCCCCTACCCTGTACCGGCAGCCGGAGCCGTGGGTTCCGTGGGCGACGCGGTTTCACCCCGCGGCTCTGCAGGGGGCTGCAGCATGCTGCCAGCTCACCCCGGCGCGGGGACGGACGCCGGGACCATCGTGAAATTTTCACATACTGCATCGCAGGGTAAATCCCTGCCCGAGGGAGGACCAGCTGCACCTGAAGTGACCTCTGACTGACAGGGGGGCTGCTGGATCCCCAGCTGCCGTGACGCCCCGATAAGCTGAACTACTCCATCCTTTCCCGGTAACTCCAGTAAAGCCCCTCGCTGAGCGAGCCGTGGCACGTGTCGGTGTTACCAGGGAGGCAACGTTTGCACGCCTGTTCCTCGGGATCTAACAGTGTCCTTGGAAAACAACCCACAGCCCCTGCGGGACGTCAGCGAGGAGGGTGCCCAGCGCTGGGTCGTGGGGCTGGGGTCCCCCCGGCAGCACTAACGCGCGCTGGGGAGGGGGAGCAGAGCCCGCAGTGCCGGCCGGGAGGAGGACTGCTGCACGGCTCGCTTGGTGACCGTGCTGCACTTCTGGAGGATCTCGTGGGCCGAGGGGCGCGCGGGCACCTTGGGGACGCAATCGGCTGAGTCGGGGTCAGTGAGGGAGTCGCTGAGATCCGCTGCAGACGACTCCACGAAGCCGGAATCGTTCCTGTCCTCGTGGGTGAGGCGCGGAGACTTGCTGCTGTGCGTGGCCGAGGCGTGCCCCAGGGCAGAGCTCCTGGCCTTCTCGACTTCAGGCAGAGATCTGGACAAGCCAGGCTTCCAGCTCAGCCGGCCGTCCTGCCCACTGCTGCTCCCCGAGCCCAGGGACGAGCTGTCCGACTCCAGGTCCGGGCTGGAGCAGGCCCTGGGACGAGACCTTGATCCGCTACTCGGAGCGCTCAGGTCCTCTTCGGTCCCGTCAAGGGAAGAGCAAGCCTGTGCCCCGCGCTGATCCGCGGCCTCGCCCCAGGGCTGCAGAGCCAGCAGAGAGGAGCAGAGGTTTGGGGTGGAGATGTTGAGCCCGCGGGTCATGATGGTCTGGAGCTTGTGGTGGGGGTTTGTGTAGGGCCGGAGGCACATGGAGGGCATGTAGCCAGTGCAGCCGTCGTATCTGAGGGGGAAGGACGAAAAGTAAAGCTGAGGAGAGCCCTTCTCCCAGCTCAGACCAACGGGAGGGAGCAGAGCACCTGGGGGAATCACAGAATGGTTGGGGTTGGCAGGCCCTCTATGGGTCACCCAGCCCAACCCCCTGCCCAAGCAGGGTCACCCAGAGCAGGCTGCACAGCACCGCGGCCAGGCGGGGCTGGAATATCTCCAGAGAAGGAGACTCCACAGCCTCCCTGGGCAGCCTGGGCCAGGGCTCCGTCACCCTCAGAGGGAAGAAGTTCTTCCTCGGGTTCAGCTGGAGCTTCCTCTGCTTCAGTTTGTGCCCGGTGCCCCTTGTCCTGTCACTGGGCACCAGTGAAAAGAGTCTGGCCCCGTCCTCCTGACCCCCACAAGCGGGTGAGGACTCAGCCCCGTGCTGTACGTGGGGCACGAGGAAGGGGAAGCCGTCCCTAGCCACGGGCGGTCAGCTCGGGGGAGCTCCTCTGCCCCCCACGCTGGAGGAGCAGGCAACCGGCTCCCTCCGGCAACAAGACCTTGGGCGAAGCCGCCTTACCGGATCAGCCACCAGCCGTTGTCGGATTTCCTGACCACCTCCACCACGACGCCGTTGTTCAGCGAGAGCTCGTCTGCCTTCTGAGACTCGTAGGCCCGCACAACGAAGTACAGGCTGCCTGCAGAGAGAAGGGGCAGGTGGGTTTTGCCTTGCGGAGAAAATGCCTCCATCCCTGCGAGAGACCAGCTCGGCAGCCCTGGGGAGCAAGCGAGAGCTGCAGGGCAGGCGTCCCTGGGGGTGACCGATGTGCTCAGAGACCCCCGGCTCGCAGCAGAGCGGATCAGCAGAGTCAGAGCTCCAGGCAGGGACCCCAGGCAATGGTTGAGGTGGTGGGGTTTTTGCAGAACTCATTTTCTGAAGGAGGAGCGTGGTGTCCCAGGGAGCCAGAAGCAGACTTACCCTCCTGGTTTGAGCTCAAGGCATTCTGGATGTCCTTGTGGACGTCAATCTCTTCCAGGTAGGAGGCTGGGAACCAGGCTATCTGCTTGTCTGTGTTTTCCACCAGCCACCATCCTGCAGCAAACAGCAAGGAAAGGGTTTGTAACAGCCTTGCAAGCAGACAGGTGACCATAATCGCTGGGCAGGGGCTGCTCTGCCACCAGAGACAGGAGGGACATTCTGCAGAGCAGCTCAGTGCCCGGCTGATGCCGTGCTGATGCTTTGTTCTTTCCTCTCGTGCAAATCTGTGTCAGCACACCACGCCACACGTAGAAACACCCACCCACACCCGGGATGCTACTGGCTCGCCATTCGCCAAGCTGTGACTCAATCTACACCGTCTGTCCCCAAGACTGAAGAATCCCTATCAAACGTACCAGTCATGTCCTTGATTAACACTTCAACGATTTCCTTCTCAGAGACTTTGAAAGCCTTGTTCTTTGTGTCTTTGGTTTCAAAGGTTTCGATGCATCGGTAGCTCTGGGATGCCTGAGGATCTGTAATAGAGGGGAGCCGGTTTTTCTTTTCCCCTCCAATTTCTGATGGCATGATCACAAGGCTGAAAAGTAAAGCTTAATATCAGCTTACTGAAAACTCACATGGAAGGTTGAGTTTAGTATTGATTTTGGTAAAATCATCTGTGCAGTGGGCTAAGAAAAGCCCAGGCATCAGTAAAGCGTTCAGTAGAGCTTCCCTGCTCTGCTGCCCCGGGATGTAACCGCTGTTTCTCTTCTACCTGTATTCTGTAACGTTTCTGTTTCGTGAAGACGCATACAACCACAAAATACAAATATGGTCTCGTACCTGTTTTCAGGAAAGGAGGGATCAAGGTCTTGGGTCTGTGCCTTGAAAAACTGAATCACGTCTTCCCCCTGGGAGATTTTAGCACCCGTTTTCAGCAGCTCCTGGGAGTAAGTTTCCAGCAGTTTCAGTACCTCCAGGCACCTGTTCAGCTTCCCACTCTTCCTCTGCTTTGTATTTGCATCTTTAAAATAACAGGAGCAAAGGTGTTGTCAGACAGCAGCGGATCTGGATGCCTCGAGCGCAGCGGGGTGCCCTCACCGACCGCCCTTCCCCACACAAGCCCCAGCTGAGACAGAAGCTCCCCGCGCCTCCTATCACTTTTCATAGCGCCTGATACGATTTTTCAACATCTAAAATTTATCTTTGTTCACACGTAAATGTTGTAAGGAGCTCTGGGCCAGTGTTTAAAGTGTAACATTAATTTACCAAGTGCAATTATCTATCAAAAAAAAGTCGTTCTGGGGTATTTTGAGTCAGCAATAGACCCGAGCACGTTGATGTAACCCAGCAGTGCTGGGTCACGAGCAGGAGCGAGCTGTGAATCTGTTCCAGAGGAAGGTCAGACTCGGAGACTGAAGTCTGTGTTGTCAGTCCCTGTCCCTGACAGCTCTGTTGTGTTTGTTGCTCCCTCAGTGATTTGTTCTCCTTACCTTTAAAGCTGGGTATTGTCCGGCTGGATCTCTTGACTGAGCCGCTCTCAATGGGGAATTTTCTCTTCAGCTCTTTCTAAAAGCGAAGAGAAGGAGAGATTAAGTGATGCTTCGCAGCCCTGACACAAGGCTGGGCTCTCTCCCCCCTCCCCAGGACAGGAATCCTATTTTCAGAGAAATATTCACTTACATGGAATTTCTTAAAGTCTTCAAATGTCCGATAGATGAGAATGTTGTTCTGATCTGACCAAGACACGAACATCATGTAGTTCTGGAGAAATAAAAGGGAAAAGAGATGCATTTGTTAATCACCGTGTTCAATAATGGATGCTTTCAAGCCTTCAGCATTTGCCAGGACCTGCGGTTTAGTTCTGGCTTCAGGCTGCAAGACTGTCACATTAAAAAATGAAATTAAACATTAGACCTACAAAAGTGTTTCCTTAGTTTTAGGGCCCCAAATGGGTAATCGTTTTTAAAACCAGAAGAAATTTATGACATAGTGAGCAGAAAGACAGCCGAATCCAAGATAACCATTCTCATATGATATTAAGACCATTAAAAAGCAAGTCCCAGGCAGCCCTGTCCTAGATCCCCAGGCTCTAATCCCAACGCTGCAGGGAGATGAGCAAACAGACCCCTTCAGGAGGAACTCAGAAAGCCCTCTGGTCTCCTGATTTGTAAATACTGAAGGAGAAAAAAAAAATACAACAACAAAACCCCATTAAAGTACCTTCTGCTTTCTGCATTGCATCAAGCCCACGGCCTTCACGCCCACTGGGTACCTGCCGCAGCTCATCTCCCCCACGCCCGCTCTCTCTCCGCAGGGCAGCTGGATGCTGAGCAGGGATGCGGCTCCGGGCACGGCTCCCCTGGTTAAATACGCTGGAGCGGGAGGCAGGCGTTCCCGCGCTTCCTTCTCCGCCCAGCAACGCTGCCAGAAATTCCGTAATTTGGCAAACTACCGCATGCCTTTTACCTGCCCCCCTGCGTTTAACATGCAAATACGCCGGGTGCAGATGGCGGGGCCATAGTTCAGGGAGCTGGGGAGGAGAAGCATCTTATCTTATCACCGCCTTCCTCGAATATTGCCGGCGAGCGAGCCTGGCCCTGCAGCGGGGCCGGTTTATCATCGCTGGGTGTCGGGGAGGTCACTGGGGCAGCAGTTACGCTGCGAGCTGGAGTGAATTTCCAGGGCTGTGTTTATGGCTCTATTGCTCGGACGTGCTTGCCAGAGTCGCCTGCGGTCGGGCTGCGCTCACGCCAGCCCCAAAAACCGATGACGAGCACGGCTGGTTGTCATCGGGCACAACTGGAGGTGCGTGCTGGCTGTGGCAAACCTCCTCGCTGCGGAGACGCGTCCCTTCCCAGGGGTTTCTGGTAGCAGCGTCGATATTTGCGCGCTCTCAGAAGTCAGTGGGAGATGCTGCTGCCGGCGTCGCTGGGGCAAAGGGTGACCGAATGCAGCCCTGGGGTGTCACTGAAGCAGTCCCAAAGCTGCTCGGGTGCAAACACGCGGTGGAGGCTCGGCTCCGGGTGCCCCGAGCTCCGTCCTGCACCAAGCCAGCTGCCCGTGCCCACGCGGGGCGACCGGCAGCTCTCCCCCGGGACCGGCTCCCACTGCCTGGGGACGCTGCGGGGCCGGTAACGACAGCCCTGGAGAGCCCGTCCTGGCACTGAGCGGCTGCCATTAGCCTGCCTCGGGTTATGACTTGGCTGCTGGGCGGCCGGGTGATCAAACCGCCTTCTCCGGCCTGCCTCCCCCTCCTCTTTGATGAAGCTTAAGCTGAATCATTATCGTTATTGGAGCTGAAATTAAGAGGCTCAGACCTGCCTTCCCTTTCATTTTCCAGCTACACCTGGTCTCTCCAAACCCTCAGCAACAGCTGCGGGTGATTTTTCATCTACCAAAAAAAAAAAACCCCTCCAGAATCTGAATAGGAAGCCAAACAGGATTCCTTCTGGATGGCCAGAAAACACGGTGCGTGGGGCCTTGGTTTGCATTTTCTGAGCGCAGGAGGCTGCTCCCGCACAGCGGCGTGGCAGCTTCTGGGGACAAAGGAAGTGTTTTCCTTGCAGTTCGATCTATTGCTGCTGGAGATCTGTCCTCCGCTGGGAAGGGAAAGTTACACAGAGAGCAATCCCGTCCCGTGCGCAGGTTTGGTGGGAAAACCCCTGCGATGGCGTCCCCAGGGCACTTCCTTGCGCGGGAAGCCAGCCAGGAGCTGCGCTGCGGAGAGGCGATGCCCCGCAGCCCCGGGATCGCACCCTCCATCCCTCTGCTCACACAGCGCCCAGCACAAGCTCGTGCTGTTAGACCTCCCCGGCTCAACAGGTAAGGTCTGTATGGAGAGAGAAGAAATCACTTCATCCAGCAAGTTTATTCTTTATGATTGGGCTTATCTAGCAGCTACCGGTCTCCGAGGCGGCAAAGCCCTTCGCCGGCTCCGTGTCGTCACACCCATGCTCACAGGCTGCTCCTTGGCAGCCAAGCCGGGGCCGAGCTCGCCTTCGCATGGCTCTCGGAAACAGCTGGAACCAAGACAAAGCACATTTGATTGGTTTCCTGTCTGAGAGCAAACACAGAACACAATGTATTTCCAAGAGCGTAAAGGTTTAAACATATTTACCCTCAACGGGAAAAGCCAAAGACAATTCTGACCGTAGAGGAGCTGCAATTTCTGTGCAGGGGAGATGGCCGGGGGGGCTCCGACAGCACGTTGCTCCATGTTGGCAGGTACTGGGTGTCGGTGAAAACAAAAGGAGAAGGAAACAGCCTTGGTTGTGCCCATTGCTGGTTCCAAAAGCTTTGTGCGTTTCCTCGTTTTCAGAGAATTCAGGCAGGAGGGGGACGTGGAAACCAGATGATCAAATGTCACAAGAGGAAGGTGAAAGAAACTACGTGGAGGTTTGCGAGACACCTGAGGCTGAGGAGCCAGCCATGCAGCCTGGAGAGCTGATTTCCTGGGGGAGATGGGCTGGTGACACGGATCTCGGGTAAAGCAAAGTATGGGCAAAGCTACTCAAAACTCAGCGATCAGCTATTGAGAAAGTACACGGCTCAAGCAAGGGTCACCGCGATGCAGAACAGAGGTCCCGGGGGGGAGAACGGCCAGGCACCACTCGGAGATAGCAACACTGCTGGTGTCGCCCCGGAGAGCTCTGTTCAGGGCCCTGCGGTTGTTGTCATTGAGCATCCAGTATCGCTGGCTTGTTGTCGTCGAGTCTGATGTCAGGAAACTGTCCGCTCAAGAGATCGATCTCATGAGTCACGTCACGTCGGTCTGCAGTGACGCTATCTGTGAAACTGAAGGAAGGGCCATGCCGGTTTGCCTCTGGCTCAGCACGAGGGCTCCTCCACAGCGACACCGCGCCTCCTTCGCCAGTCCCCGACAGGTCAGGGCCGCTTCTCTCGGGAAGGACAGATAACTGGTTAGAAGAAGCCATTAATTCCTCCTCTTTGCTGGATACAGTTGAGCACACTTCCAAAAAAACCCCAAAACAAAACTATTTTACGAACATTACATCAAATTTACTTTGTCTTTTCTACTATGCCCATATCATCCTGCCATAAATTGGTACCTCCTCACGTGTAATTATTAACCGAAGGGAGGAGTGGTCTACCTGGAAAAAGTAAAACCCATCAAGTTTTGTTGGGCGCTGCTATTTCATCACCAGTATTTATTTACACAGGTTTTAAGGACAGCAGTTACTTTTTTCTTCAGTCGTTTTACAAGGTACAAATGAGATCATAAATTAACAAATAATGTATGGGAGCGGACTGTCCAGCTTTGGCAAGACCGAGGAAACCAGTTTTCCTCCACAATAACCCCCGTGGTTTTGCAGCCTGCTGCAAGAAAGCCCCGCACGCCTCGCAGAGGTGGAGCTCTGCCTCCTGCTCCTCCAGGAACATCAGCACTGCCCCAAACAGCAGCGCTGGGCCTGTGAAATCCCGTTTGCGCCCCAGACAGGGACGGGGACCCACGGCAGAGTCCCTGCCCCGAAGAGCCCGTGGTCTGAAGGACAGGGCAGGGCATCCAGCGGCTCCAGGGCTGCCCCCTCCGCGATTTCCATTACAGGACCAGCTTCCCTCCACCGAGTGTAAAATCTCCACGACAAATAAACACTGAGGGTCTGGTTTTCTTTTCATTTCAGTATGGATGGGGAATAACTTAATCCGGTGCGTTTAACCAGAGCAGAGCAGCCCAGGTGGGACAAGTGCCCGGCCTAGTCCTTCCCTGCCTCCGACGAGACCCAGAAGGAGAGTCTGGACGTGCGGACGCTCGGGGCAGCCAAAGGCAGCTCTTCAGCAGCTCCAGCACAGCCATTTCCTAAGTCTAACAAGCAATGGCTGTGTCACAAATGCACACACGTGAAAAAGAGAAGAAGCTGTGTTCTGAACATCCTTTACCACGTACGGAAGCCCGGTCTGGGCTGGTTAGAGACCTGTGCATCTCATGGCTGCAGATGAGTGGGTCTCTAAATCAGGGATTTCTCTTTCTATGCCCAGAAGAGGAGGAACTGCTGGAGGTTGGACTCACTGACCTCTTGCAAACTCACCAGGAAAAGGCAAAGAGAGAAAAAGTCCTCAAACCACCCTTGAGATACTACAGCTGCAAGAAAGAGATATGGAAAAGAGCCGCGGGCGCAGCCAAGGGGGGCCCTCGCCTGGAATGACGCCAGCAGGAGAGCTTCATCTTTTCCCACCATCACCTTCAGGATCAAAACCTGCCCTCCACTGTTCTTGAAGGTCAGCTGTGATAACACATGACCTATCAGCACCTTTAATGAAAAGCCCAGCTGCTAAAAGCTGATTTTAAGAGTACAAAGAAGTTTTAGACTTCCAATAAATAGGAAACAGACTCTTATTAAGAAAAAAAAATCAGACACTGGAGTTGACAAAAATATCCTTCACCTCATGAACAAAAGAAGCAGTTGAACTTTCATGCAGGTTGAGATGAGAGATTTTGCAATACCTAATCCAGAAGAAGGAATTTCATTTCCTCCTAATTTCAGCAGCTGCTGCAGGCACCAAGGCATTTTCCAGTGGCCAGATGAATCCGATTCAGAAATACTCTGAGCACTTCTCCACCCCTGAAGCGGCTGCGTTGCAGGAGCTTCAGAAGATGCACGTCCATCCTCAGCGCAGGGGGGTCACTAACTCCTCAGAGGCAGATTTATTTCATGATGGAGAGTTATGGCTCGAGCGGGGAGAGCTGGCACTGCTTGTCCGACAGCGGGAGCTGGACGGTCGGTGTCTGCACCGGGGCTGTGCGCAGGATGAACGTGCAGTGTGTGCACGGCACCAGGAACCCATTCTGCAATACCTGCAAGCCGAGTTTTCATTTGGATCACTGTGAATTGCTGCAGCTGGTGACACTTTTCTCCTGCTACAGAGACCAAAGATCCATTAAGGCCGAGTGTGTTTCGCCGTTCTCCACCAGCTTGGGCTGGTAAGGCAGCGTCTGCTGGAGGGATGGAAAAGGCATTTTGCAGTGCTGCTTCGGTACAGTCCCCAGCAGCAAGGCCTCCTGCAGCGGCGCTGGGGAAAGAAACTGCTCGTTTTCTGCAAGCCCTGGATCTGCCTTTTCCACCAGGAAACTGCAGCGACCGCTGTGGCGTGGCGAGCCAGCGTACAGAGTGGGGCTGGCTTCCGTGGGCCCTTTCGTTCTTCTCTCTGCTCAGCTTTCCTCTGCGCCCCTCCCACCTCAGCAGGAGTCCCACTCCTCTTCATCTGCAGTCTCCTGCGATGGACTCGTGCCTGGGGCATCCTTGGTTATTGCCCCCGTGCAGGAGACTGGGGCTCAGGGCACGGGGGTCCCGTCATCCCCCTGGTCACTGACAGCATGGCCGCAGCCAGACGGCTTCTATAAAACCACAGCATCCCTTCAAACTCCCTCAAACCGCGCACCGGCCGGCTGAGAGCGGTGAAGACAACGGAGCAAATTTTCGTTGAAATGCCCTTGGGATCCAGCCGCCCGGCCCGTGGAGAAAGCAGCCTTTCTCCAGAAGTTTGCTCATCACCCAGGGCACAATGGACAGCCCCCTGTTTATCAAGCACTTGTGGCAAGAATTTCATAGCTCCTCGTAAAAGTGGTGTTTTTCTAAAGGTTACGTAAAGGACAAAACCATGATTCAAGAAGAAAACTTCCAGGAAGGTTGAGAATGTAACTTCGGCCGCTGCAAGAGAAAGTTCCCCGCACCATTTCCTACAGCAAAAAAGAAAATATGGTGTTTGCCGAGTTGCGTTGCGTGCTACGAGGCCAAGGCAGCGTGTGCACGTGCTGGGACCCGGCTACGGGATGTGCGGGGAGACGGAGGCCGGGTTGAGTTTCCAAGGGGTTTGAAGCCTCGAGGAGGCTGCGCGCTCTGAAATTTGTCCGGGGAAAACCCAAGCCACACAACCTGTACAGCCAAGGGCAAGCGAAGCAAGCACCGGTGAACGTGTAGAAATACCGTTTTCACTTGGGCAAATTCTATTCTTACTTCATGCTAAATACGGTAAAGTCTGACCAGAGACAAGACCGTTGTATTCCTCGCAGATTAGTCAGAGAAATGCTCATCCTGTTCTCACCCTTTCCTCATTCCCTGCTGCTAGTGATAAGCAGAGTATGCAAAGTGCCTTATCTCTGCTGGGCTTTCCACCAGCGCTGGTAGCTCAAGTTAGAAGTTTACCTCTATTTCAGAGCGAAGACAAGGCCTTTGTGTTCCTTGCCCACTTCAGAAAACAGAGAAAGCCATATTTAATCTTCGTTCAAAAGCCTGGAGAGGAGAAGAGTAATGTGGAAGGAGAATCGTTATTTCAATAATATTTCATTCTTAATGGTTTGACACATTCTCGTTACATTCTCTGTTATCGGAGAAAAATCTCTTCCTCCACAACTGCTTGAGACCTACTACCGTCCACTTGCCTTGACCTACTGCTAGAAAAAGGAATCGCCCCAAAATCAGGGTGAGGAAAAAGACAGAAACCTCCAGGTGCACCTGCCCTGTACAGGAGAAGCGATTTTAAAATCACAGCTCTCATAACAACAGGGTCATTAACTTTTAGGAAACAAAAAATGGGCGTCTGTAATAAGGAAGGACCCTCAAAATCCACGTGGGAAACAGCATGCTACAACATTTTTTAATAAACTTCAAATAGCACCTTCTCACTAAAACAAAGGGTGCTCCCATGGTGCAGCCGGCTCTGCCGCAGCAACAGCAGCCCCCGTCCACGCCGGAGCCCCCCCAAACTCTCCTGGCGTTCGCCGACGGCAGTCGGGCCGGTCTCCTTTCGCCAAGCCAAGGGGAACGGGAGCTCCTTGCTGGAGATTTTGTGCTTTGTTTTTCAAGGGCACATAAGGCAACCCCCACATTTGCTGTGTTGATGTCCAGAATGCAGCAATCGATTCTGATTCCACGGGTGCTCGGAGAGAGTCTGGGATGCAGGAGACAGGCTGGAGCACGACACAAGCGTTGGAGCAGTGGCTGTGCCAACCTGAGGAAAACAATTTGGTTTTCTCCCTACCCCTGCTATTGCAAATATAGACACCGCTACTTCTGAATTCTCATTTTAATCAGCAAGAGGATCCACATGCAAAACTGGCACAAATTTTGAAATTATTTACCGAAGCCTCTGGGTATCAACCCCCAGATCTGAGGAAGGCAGAGTCTTGGTATACTCTGTGCGAAGTCTTACACCTCGGACTGTTTTTGAGCAGAGTTTACCAGTTCTGGACAGATCTGAACTGATGTCCACGCCTCACCCACTCACGGGCAGCAAAGTGTGTCGGGACGGCAGCAGGCTCCTTCCTGATAACTGGCAGATCAATTCACGCCTTGGGAAATTTTGCAGGTGATGTGTTTCTTGTATACAAACAAAACATTTCAATGTGATTCACTTACTTGGAAATAGATATTATTTTTTTCTGCTGCTATTTCCTAGTTGAGAGTAATTTCACAAACAACTGCATGACTAATTCCTGCTGCTGGCTTTGTAACTGGTTGGACTTTAGGCTCACATCCTCACCTGCAAATACAAGTCAGCTTCCTGTTGGTGTATTTCCCTAGAGAGGGCAACAGGAATAGTTCAATGGGAACTATCTATAAAACCATCACAAAAACCATGCTAAGAATCCTGAGAGGTATAGCGTAAAATTTTCCAAAGAACTTTAAATAAATTAATGAAAAGTCAGGGGTGTTAAGTTTCCCAAATGAAGCAGAAGGGCTCTGAGAATGTTACTCCTTGTTCTCTAGTCAAAATTTAACTTTTTATCGCAGTGATGGAGAGCAGTGCATGCCAACGGGCAGTCTGGCCTCGCGGGCCCGGCAGGCCATCGCATTCCCGTGCAATCCTGCTGCATCCTAGGAAGTGGGCTGTGTGGATAGCAGCACGAGTTTTGTCCTCTCTGTTAGTTAAGCCAGTTATCTTTGAAAATCAGCAGCCTTTCCATAGACGTAGTCATATCTGTACATAAATAGGCATCCTGCTGTAACCCAGGGTCAAACTGTTGGGGAAAGAGCAGCGAGAAGCCTCCTTGGGGTCTCCCCTGCTTGGGGTCTCCCCTTTTGCTCAGGAGCTGCGTTTTAACTCAGGCCTTCATCCTCGCCCAAAGCCCGCTGTGGCCGTGAATTTTGCCCATCCTGACTCTGCTTTCTGGCCGTGATGTCACGGGGCTCCAAGGGCCGGGGGGGTGTCCGGCCCCCTTCGTTCTGGAGACCGAGCAGAGGGACGCGTATCTGGCCTCAGACACGGGTCATCTTCTTCTTCCTTCCCCATGCACCCACTGTCAGCTGCCAGTTCCCAAGCTCTTGCTTAGCAAGTGCCAGAGATAAGAGCAGAACATCAAACAGCAGTCTTCCTCTGAGAAGGGCAAACACACCCTTTTCGGTTTCTCCAGGGCAAGATTTACAAACGCTTCCTGGTAATCACTGTCATTGCCGCCCTGCACGTTCCCCTGTTCCAGCCACAGATCAAGCGGCTGCGAGGAAGAGGCACCTATTCAGCACGCTGCACTGGGCCCGGTTTCCTTCGGACAGAATTAATTAGGCTCCACGCTTGGATTCAGTCAGAGGCAGTAAAGTGGATTTCCTTGCTCTGATTTGGATCTGAGCATCTTTCAATTTTTTCCCTCGCCTGCTTTGAAATAAGATGATGCTGGCCGTGAGGGCAAACAGAGAAAACCAGGAGCACCTTTTGCTAAAGAGCCAGCTCTGCTCTTACAGCCGGCCAGAAAAGGGGCAGGGGGAGCAACACGGAGCACAAATCCCTCCGTAGGCAACCCCTTCTTTCCAGGTTATGAACTTTTTGCCTTTAAATAAAAATCAAACTTGCTTTGATTTTAACTAACTCAATAAATGAAATCAGCAACAAGTAAGCAAACAGACTGCTAACAGCTGAACAAGAAGACTGCCTTGACTTAGAAACATCTCCGCAGCTCATTGCTTGAAGGCTAAGCAATAAAGCACCGTAGGAAATTCCCCGAGTCTCTCTTCCAGATACCAGCATACCTTTTTTTCTGAATTAGAAAGAAAAATGAGGTCATCAACATCATTTAAATATTTATTGGCGGGTAAGGAAAACAGCATAAAGAATGTCTTTTCTCCTACTTGGTCTTTCCTTCATGTGTGAAATTTAGATATATAGCTGGCTATAACTTTAGACAAAGCCATTTCAGTAGTTCCTATCAGTTACTCAGGTCTCTTCTCCCTCTCTCACGAATATCAGCAAATAAATGTTCCCATGAAATTGCAAATAAAAAAACCACGGAGCACTGGTAAACAGAAGACCCAAAGATGGAGATGCAGATTATCAGCTCGGAGCTATGCAGACCAGGAGACAGATCAGCCATTTCCACGTAAAGCACAGAGTTTTGAAATTGCCTTTTTCGAAGGCAAGCCTTTGACGCATTTCTCTAAAACGATGCACCACCTACTAAATATTTCACACCATGCTGCGTTAAATACATCAGCTGAAAATGAGGGGTATTTTTCCAGCAACTTTCATACAAATTGTGTCTTTGCAGAATTGGTGACGGAACAGCACTTAACGTCGGGAAAAGACTCAAGATGCATTTCTAATAGGCTGCAAAACAGCCTGGAAGGAATAGGACGTGGAGAAGTACAGCTATTTGTAGGGGCAGGAGCTGCTGAGGAGAAAGGTCCCAGGCCATGGCTGCCTGAAGGGCCAGGAAAAGGGCTGGTGTCACCGGAAGGGGAAGGGAAGGAAGGAGAGGAGTCAAAAACCTGCCCCAGGCAGCCAATATGAGATTTCTTAAGACGATATTTTGGCCCACCTCCATCTTGGCTATACATTTGTTTTGCATTAAACAAAATAATATTTTTCACTTGACCTGCAGGACACGAAGAGGTGAAAAGTGGAAGAAGGTACGAAATTCATGTTCTAGAGTGCATTGTCCACAGTGGGAGACTTATCCTGTGGCCCCAAAACCTCTAATGGCACGACAGTGTCAAGCCAAAAAAAAGGAAAAGAGCAAATCGGTGCTGCCCTCTGACTTCCCATCCTCTGAGCCCCACCAAGAACTTCCCAAGGCTGCAGTGTCTCAGAGGCTGGCTGTGGGCTGCGCTTCAGGCGGTCAGACCAGCCAAAAGCTCTACCTGCACTGCTAGCAGGGTGCCAAGCCGCAGGTAATCAACCTTTCTACAGGGTGGGAGACCCCGCTCTGAAGCCAATGCCGTGCTGGACCATCGCCCATGTTCAAGTGGAGGTCTCTGTCCTTGCCAAGCCTGTGGCTCGCCAGGAACAAGAGGGAAGCTGCCGAAAGTCCACCGGAGAGCGAAGAGCTGGGGCAAGGCCCGGGCTCTCCTTCGCCTCCCGCAGCCCCAGCCGCCGGCGAGGGCTCCGCTCTTCGCCGTAGCTGCCCTTGTGCCACACGTGCAAACGCTCTCAGAAGGAGGTCGGTAAATCCTTCCTCAGTGTGGTTTTACAAACACATGACCGGCGTTAAAGCACATAAAATTCAATATGAGCGCGTTCTGCTGCAGGTGCACGAGTTGGAACGGAGTTACCCGTTTGTTTGTTCTTTACATCACACTGCTGATCGTATCGCTGTGCTGGAGATAACGCTGAGGTGTCCTTCGCCACCGCCGGCATGTAAGAGAGCTGCCCCATGCCACGGGCTCTGCCACACACCGCACCTAAACACACACACATATATATATAAATTTATATATATATATGGATGGGACGTGGACAAGCGCTGGTGGGAGGCTCGTGCCACTGCACCGTGCGAAGCAAAACCCGCCCTGCTCTCCTCAAACAGACGATTTGAACCCAGAGCCGGCTGCTGGACTGGCAAAAACCCCTCAGAAACGCGCGCCTCGGCTTGTGGCGAGCGCCCGGGCCGAGCCCCCTCACCCGCACCCGGGAAAAGCCCTGGCCCTCGACTCCTGGAAGAGCCCCGGCCGGGGTACTGCGAGGCCCTCCCGCACCTCGCAGGGACCGGGACCGGGACCGGGACCGGGACCAGGCCCCGGCCCCGGCTCCGGCCCTGAGGCAGACCGGGGACCCCTCAAAATGGCGGCCTCCCGTGGTGCACCGCGGCGCCAATATGGCGGCGCCCAGCGAGGGCCGGCCGGGTCGCGGCTCCTCGGCGTTCTCGGGCACCGACAACGGCCCGTTCGCTTTCCCGTTCGCCGTCCCGCACGGCACCGCGGGCTCCGGAGCGGAGGAGCCGTCCAAGAAGCCGTGCCGGGCTTGTACGGATTTCAAGAGCTGGCTCCGCGAGCAGAGGAAGCGGGCGGCCCCGGGCGGCGGGGTGAGGCGGGCGGTGGGGGGGAGCCTCCCCTGTCCCCCCCGTGGGGCTGCCGTGCCCCCGGCCCCTGCGGAGCTGTGCAGTGGGCCTCCGTCCTGGCCCCCACAGTGCGAGGGGGCTGTGTGTGCCCCTCCTCGGGGGGTGAAGGGCCCAGGGGCCGGGTTTCCCCTCGGGGGGGGGTGGGGGTGCAGGGGGCCTCCATTTTCTCCCTACCGGGTGTGAAGGGGGCTCTGCTGTTGTCCCTCAGCGGGTGCGTGAAGGGTCTGTCTCCCCCCCCCCCCCCAGTTCCATCTCGGCCTGTCCACCCCCCAGTTCCATCTCGGCCTGTCCCCCCCCCCAGTTCCATCTCGGCCTGTCCCCCCCCCAGTTCCATCTCGGCCTGTCCCCCCCCCAGTTCCATCTCGGCCTGTCCCCCCCCCAGTTCCATCTCGGCCTGTCCCCCCCCCAGTTCCATCTCGGCCTGTCCCCCCCCCCAGTTCCATCTCGGCCTGTCGCCCCCCAGTTCCATCTTGGCCTGTCCCCCCCAGTTCCATCTCGGTCTGTCCCCCCCACCCCAGTTCCATCTCGGCCTGTCCCCCCCCCCAATTCCATCTCGGCCTGTCCCCCCTTTCCATCTCGGCCTGTCTGCCTCTGCCATCTCGGCCTGTCCCCCTCCATCTCCTCCTGTCCCCCCAGCGCAAAGGGGCAGTTTCCCCGCCAAGCGCCATCGTCCCCTCACGACCCTCTCTCCCGCTCCAGGACCCGGCGGTCGCGGAGGAGAAGGAGCCGCCGCCGGACTGTCCCCTGGACAGCGAGCAGCTGGGCCGCAGCACCTGGGCCTTCCTACACACCATGGCCGCGTACTACCCCGAGCAGCCCAGCGGTGCCCAGCAGAAGGAGATGAGGGAGTTCATCAACCTCTTCTCCAAGTTCTACCCCTGCGAGCACTGCGCTGAGGATCTGAGGGAAAGGTGAGTTGCTCCCTTGGGGTTTTTTTTGGTGGCTGGCGCCGAAGGGGCCGCCGCAGCAGCTATTTGCATGTCAGCAGCTCTTCCTGCAGCTCGGGGTTTGTAGCTACCTAGATGGGTTTCTTCCGTTATTGCATAAATCAGAGATACAGTTACTCAGAAAACAAATACCTTTTATCGTGCTGTTAGGTTGTGTGCTGCCTTCGAGGCCTCCCTGAGGCAATTTCAGGATTTTCTGGTTCAAACTGGACTTGTGCTTGCTTGTGGAATTGGACTGGGGCTTGAAATAATTTGGCTTTCAGGAGGCAAATGTTGTTCTACCCTGAGAAAATACCCTTTAATGGTAGCCTCAGCAGTGGAGGCAAAGATTCAAATGGGCTGTGATATTTGATGAATTTTTCTACTTCTGTTACTGTCAGCTTGTTTCTTGAAAGTTTCAACTCCTCCTCTGTGGATGATGAACACAGAAAAGAAAAGTTTGAGACCTAATTATTGACTTAGTAGGCATCACATGGCAAAATAACTGCTCAGGTTTCTTCTTTTTTTTTTTTTTTTTTTTTAATGGAGTGTTTTGTTGAACTCGAGTACTTCTTGCTTTTTATCATAGATTTGTGACTGTGACTGTTTGACTCCTGTGTCTTTTCCAGTTGACAAGACTAGGCAGTGAATGAAACCAAGCCAGTTGCAGCCATCAGTATTTATAGGGGAGGTTTGGCCTCCGATAATTACTGATCTTGGGTGCTCTGCTCTGGGTTCTCTTTTGGATTCAGCTTGCAGAAGCAGAAAAGACGACTCTGTGCTATGTGCCTGCTTTGGGTATTGAAGCTGGTGACTGTAAAGAAGTAACATTTGTTTCCTCTTCCCTGTTTGCAGATTACGTACAAATCAGCCTGATACTAGCAACAGAAATAACTTCTCGCAGTGGTTGTGTCTTCTTCATAATGAAGTGAACAGGAAACTGGGGAAATCTGAATTTGACTGCTCTCGTGTGGATGAGCGCTGGCGAGATGGCTGGAAAGATGGTAGTTGTGATTAACCCGTAGAGACTGCTCAGAAATGTAACAGAGCCATTCAGTGTGGTGTCAGGTTGCTGCAGGGAGATGTGCGAGTCGATAACCGTGTGTTTGCGTGCTTGTGTGTGTGACTGATACGGCTTGTGGAAATAAAGGTAAACCAAATTGAAAAGTAAACTTGAAAAGCTTATCCTAATAGTATTTTGATAAATGATTACATAAATGTATTACCTGAGGGATTGAGGCCTTACGTTTGACACAGGAATTGCCAGAACCTGTGAAATGAAGTCACTGACAAACTTGTGGAGACTTTTTCATTATGACATTTCCTTATTTTAGGGGCATTTGCTTATTTCTGTGACTGGAATTCCTTTTCCCTGAACACAGTTGTAGAGGGCTGCCAGCATTATCCTGATGTTTTAGAAAATGCATCTGATTAATTGTAATTTTAATTGCTGTTGTTCTGATAGAAAAAACTTATGCTGCCTTTGGTGCCATGTCTGTACCCTTGGATCTCTTTTTCCCAGATCTCTGATGCTTGTCGTTAAACTTCCATCCAGTTCCTTTGGTAAAAGGCCTGAAGGCAGGTGCATTTAATTTAAATACTAAAATCATGGAACCCAGATCTCTCATTTTATTTTTGTGTTTCAACTTATCATGTAAGAGGACGTTGTAGAAAGGGAAACTAAAGCAGGACAAAAAAAACACCTTATCTGATGAATGGAACGAAATACCAGCTGGGTGAAATTCAAATGTTTTAAACTGATTGCTACTTTTCTTTGTATCCAGAAGTGGTATGATGATAAGTTCTACTGAACTGCTTTCTCTTAAAGCAGATAACCTCTACATCACTGCTGTGGACTTTTGTCAGTCTTGAAAATAGCTCGACTGATACCTGTAACGAAGCATATTCAGCTTTGTTTAGCATTCAGTATTTCTGAGATGTCACTTATGTTTTGAAATCCTTGATTGGTGCTTGCTGACCTGGTTGATATTCTGGTGTCATCCCCTAGCTAAAAATCTCTCTAGAACAAAAGGACGTTACAAGCCCCCTGCAGTATTTTCAGTGCTGCTTACGACTGCAAAGTCAGCTTTACGTAGTATTTGTTGCACAGAGGACTCAAAGGAGTCCCTAGGGTAGGTTCCCTCTGTAGAAGCTGGTCAGAATCCATGCTATGTGTGTTTTTCCTAGGTCAGCTATACTGCATCAATGTACTGATACATAAATGTGAATTTATTTTTCAACTGAAATAGCAGCATAAATTATTTACACCACAATGCATATAAAGACATGTCTCTAAAAAGAGACAACTTACAAAAAAAAGTCAAAATAATTTCAATTTCTTAAAGTAGATAGCGATATCACGCCCTTATCGCCTTCCTGGCTGTGAAGAGTTTGCAGGAGTTTGCACCGACCGTGTCAATAGTAGGCTTTTTCCTTCTGTACTTCCTGCTGAGGTGTTCTTGTGTGTTTTAGTGAGCTTCCTTATTTCGTGCACTACAGTACATTTGTAAATTTGCTTTTGCTGATAGAGTGAGTGTTACCTGGAAATGTAACTGATACTTTTTTATAATGGCATTAGAGCGATGACAGCTAGTATTCGAGAACTTTGATCTGCAAACCTGCATATGTGGGGCTCCTTGGCGTTTAGAAAAGCAATAAGAACTTTGGAAATACATTTTAATGTTTTATGGCATATTCAAGTTCTTTCAAGTTGGACCTGTTCAGACAGGGTGAGATGAGTTTTATGGACTGGTTATTCCTCAAGTTTTTATGTAGTAACGTTCCTAAAGACATAATCAACGAAACTGATGATAAGGTGCAATCTGAATTATGACTTGAAGGTACCATTCAGATTCTTAAAAGTACTCAGAAAATTTTCCTATTAGCATGTTGAGGTTCTTAAAAGAAGTAAATTCCAGCCCTGTTTTTGGGGTTTTTTTTAGTAATAAACTCAATCCCCTAAATGAAGCACTTTGGCATTCACTAGTGGGGAGGGGACCAAGAAAAAGGCTGTAGCCCTGCACTGGCACGACCTGGTTACCCAGTTCGGTCAGGATGGCTTTAGCAGCTGGGGCTGTGGACAGGGATTTTCTTCTGGACTAGGTTGTGCTAAAGGAGGGATTTACTGTTCTTCCTTTCCAATCTGCCCTCGACTGTTCTCTGTGACAATTTCATCGCCCGTGGAGCAGATGGTGATATTTCTTCCTAATTGGCTGCAGTGTCAGTGAACAGGTTGGTACAACAACAGTCTCATCCCTTTTCTGAGGAGGGGCCGGGTCGGTGGGCTGTGCTGACTTGTGCCAGCGCACTCGATCTCTGCCGCCGAGTCCTGGCACGGCTGCTGCCCTGTGCTGGCAAGCGGCTGGTGAGAGGCAGGAGCCTGGTAACCTGCCACCGTACTGCAGCATCCGTCCTCATCTTGAGCGTGTGGAGAAGAAAATAAACACGTATCTTGCTCAAAATCAGGGGGAGCAGCTGTGGCAGCACCATTTTTTTGTCACCTTGTGTTTTTCAAGGAGGTGGTAGAACTGTGCAGAAGGAAAAGGCCCTCCTGCCAGCACGTGCTGTTCTGCCGAGGTGCAGGGGCAGGGGAAGAGCCTCAAAGCTGTAAGCCATCGTCGTTAACAGATGCTTCCTAATAATGAGGCCACCAGCTGTGGCTGCTGGGACGTTGCTAGGGCAGTTTGTAGCTTTGCAAAGTGGCCATTTAGTAAAATATATGCTTGCACTCTGCTCTCATGTTTATGGCTTTGCCTTAGATGTTTCTCAGGCATATCGTCCTCTTTGTGGACTTGACTCTGTGTGTGTGTGGGGAATTATTTTGCTGCTCATTTGTACCATATCTCGAGTTTTAATCTTATGTAAGGAATTTCTATTGAAGATACTTGTATTTGTGTACAGAAAACTGAGAATTCTCTCCTAAATGCACTTGATTAAACCTAGTTCTAAAAATATCTGTATTCAAATTATCTTTCCTCTTGATGTGAAAATAATAAAGCAACTGAGTTTGTTCCTGGCTTCCCTACTGCATGAGGCCTTAGGAAAAGGCATCGCGTTGTGCTGGTGTGTCTAACTGCCTGCTGATGTATTTACTGTCTGGGCTTGGCTGCTCAGCTGCGGTGGTGTGGCTGTGTCCATGTGTTGATCAGATACGGTGGGGCTGCAACCAGTCCCTTTCCGTTGTGCTGCTGAATCGACGCGATTGCCTGGGGGCTGAGAAGCTATAAAAATGCGTTGATTTTGTACAGCAGGTCTTTGCCCCTCAGATCGGAGCCTGGTTTTATGTGGGGACCCTTGGGATTTTTTTTACAGGGTTCAAGTGGGTTTTCTGTCAAACGTTTCCAGCAGCATGAAGGGTGCCGTTAGCGTTGGGAATAGCTCAGCTTCTCCTGAATTCGAGCAGGGTGGCAGAGGAGGGTGTCGTCGACTGAAGGGCAGTGTTTGTTATTCCATATTGACAGCACAGCCATGCACATCCCATCACGTTGGCTGGGAAGTGGAAGCCGCTTCCCATCAGTGCGAGGAGCCCTTGCAAGGCAGAGCACGGTCAGGAGCAGGTGCTGCCGAAGGAGCTTGCGAGACCTTCCTCGAGAGCTGCTCCTGCGGAATAGACACCTGGCTGACCTTTCAGCTTCACAAAGGACTTACTGGTTTCATGGACCGGTTTGCATTTGTAGCTGTAATTTTTTTTTTTTTCTTCTTCCCCCCCCAGCTCTGAAAGCAAAGAGCAGGGAGCCACGAGGGAAATGTGCGCTTCAGGAATGGGAGGCAGAGTTGCCTGAGCAAGTAACAAGTGCAGATGTTGGCGGAAGCACCACTGTGCCTTCAACATTTTTCCAGGGATTAGCTGTTCCTTTGCAGTGTATCGGGTGTATGCAGTCTCCTGTTTACAGTGAGATTCCCAAGAGTCGCTTTGTTTGCGTGTGTCTTTTGCTCCAGCCTGTTACAGGCAGTGTGTGGTATTTCTTTCTCCTGGAGTTTTACAGGCTTGGAGAGGGTAGGGTGTAGATTTTGCTTTGGCTTTTGCACCCCTTCCTATCAGCATTGATTTCCTTTTTTTTTTTTTTTCCTTCTCTCCATTCCTGGGGTGTCTGTTCAGGTTTATTGTCTGAGTGATGGAGAGGAGCTGTTCAGTAGTTTGTCTAGTCAGGAATAAAGACTTTGGTAGAAACTGCCAGCAAGGTTGTGTGAAGCCAACTCTTGATTTTGTAGGCTAATAGGAAATACAATAAAGCACCACAGCTGAGAGCATGCAGGCAAATCAGCAATTAGAGCACAGAGGTCTGTCCGAGGAGCGTGGGGGTCAGGTTGTGGTCAGCTGGAGCACTGCCCTGGATTGGCAAGTCCCACGGGGAACTGCACATGAACAGCACGTGATGCTTCCGAGCGGGCTGGCGCGGCGGGTTCAGGTGTCTCTGAACCGATGCACAACGAATTCGCAGTCGAGGGAGCTGAGAGATGGTGGCAGTTGGCATGCGGCGTCTCCGGCACGTCGGAAAACCTGCCACGACTCGCAAGGCTCTGGAGCAAAGGTTGGTTCCTACCAGCTAAGGAGAAGTGGGGCACAGCACCTTTATCCGTGCTGATGCTGGAGTATCTGTTATTGCTGTCAGTTCTTCATGTTTGTAATTCTTAATGTTTCTGCAAGTCAAGTTGACCAAGCAGCACTGGCATTTGCCAAGCTTTGAAACTGTTCTCTTCCCCTTGGTGTGCGACAGCCCTGTCGGCACATACTGGGCTAGTGAAGGGGGGATAATCCAGCCCGGAAGGTTATGCTGGCGTTTGGGCTCGCAGCATCTGCCATGGTCTGGCCCTTAGCCAGTGGTCCTGGCACTCGAGTCCTACCCCTGCCTCCCATGACTCCGCTGCGTTGCTGCCTGCCGAAAGCTGCCCTCTCCTTCTCTGCGTTGTGCTCTGCAGGCTGTTGGCTTTCCTTCAGAGCACTCCTAACGCAGGAACCTCTTCCTGGGCCCAGGTTTTCCCTCCCATATATCCCAGGCCACCGTGCTGCTTGGCTTCTGTTGTCTGGTACCGCAATGTGCTTCACGGGGCTGAAGCTACAGGGAAAAATCTGCTTTGCGTCTTCACCGAGCAAGCAGCAGAGGGCAACAGAGCCTGTCTTTCGTTGGCTTTCCTCTTGCCCTCCTCTGCAACGGCAGGCTGCTCCAGACATGAAATGTTTTATCTCATGCTAGTCCCTTTCTTATGGCTTTGGGAGGAGAGTGTGGTGACTTCAGTTACTTTTCAAACCAGTGTGCAATACCCCTTGCATAATTACCTAAATGAAGGATGTGTTATTCCTCTGCCTGCAGCTAAATTCTGCACTTGGAAGTATAATGAAGCACTGTCTGGATGCTGTTTCCAGCATCTTTCCTACCTGATCTCCAGCCCATAGCTGGTCATATATGGAGAAGTTCTGGCTTTTTTATCAGGTCATGACAAAATGAAAATGACAATTTCAGGACAAGGGGCAATGGGCACAAACTGAGGCACAGGAAGTTCCGTCTGAACAGGAGGAAGAACTTCTTCCCTCTGAGGGTGACGGAGCACTGGAACAGGCTGCCCAGGGAGGCTGTGGAGTCTCCTTCTCTGGAGATATTCAAGACCCGCCTGGACAAGGTCCTGTGCAGCCTGCTGTAGGTGACCCTGCTTCGGCAGGGGGGTTGGACTAGATGACCCACAGAGGTCCCTTCCAACCCCTACTATTCTGTGATTCTGTGATTCTATGAACAGATTGGAAAGGGTGAATGGATTTTATCTGATAATTTTGTAACAGTGACTTTCTTACACAGAGCAATGTGCGTGTAACATAGGGCATTGCTTGCTTGTAGGAAAGCGACTTCAGCTGTGGCCAGCCTGCAGAGGTCCTCTTGGTGGCAGGGGCTGCGTTGGGTGGGATCCCGTGGCTCGCTTTGTTCCTTCTGCAGCCCACGCCCAAGCAGATGGGAGACAGATGGGTACCGTGCTGAAAGGTGAGCTGGGCCGTGCTGGCACAACTCAGCTGTGCCACACGCGGTCTCTTCTGTGCACGTGCGGACACGTGTGGGCTCGTGCACAGACCAGACGTGGGTAAGGGTATGCAGCAGTCATGAAACAGGCATCATTTTTAGTCAGAGAAGGGATCGAGCTTACTTGGCATGGCTGTCATCAGCTCTGGATGCTTTATAGAGGAAGAAGAGGATTTGGAAGGAAGAATGCAAGACAGTCATGACTTCAGCAAAGCTGTTCCTTTTGAGATAGAGGGATGCGACCCAGGCTTTCCGCATGGGAAGAGGTAGGAAGAAATCCCACAGAGTTTCGTGGGAGCCTTGCTTTGAATTAGCAGATCCGTGAGAAAGAAAACAGCCAAGTTAAATTAATGTCTTTCCCACAGCAGACACCAGGCAGCTATTTCACTCAGTCCTTCGAAGTTTCCATTTTTCCCGCAATGCCAAGCTTTAGGTCTAAACTCAAGTCCCAGTGCTGGATGGGGACTTTCCTTTCAAATGCCGAGTACGGTCAGGCGAAGCTGGGCTTTCCCTGCTTCTTCCATCCCTGACATCTGGCCCAAGCTACCAGTAGTGCGAAAAAGTGGTTTTGTGACTGTGCCTCATGTCATGCTTCTTAGATGGGGTAAAAGATAGGTCAGGTACATAAGACAAGGCCTCTGTCACTGGAGGCTCAAGAGGTCAAAATTCAGTTCTTACTTAGTCGTAAGCTACTTGCTAGACCTCAGGTAAGTCACTTCATCTTCTGTGGCCACACTTCCACTTCTGCAAAATGGGGATAAAAATAGCGGTTTCAGCAGCCTCTGCCAGTATTTCCTGTTCAGATGAAAATCTCTTTCAGGGAGGCTATTGTAATGTGCTTGTACTGCGCGCTCCTGGGCCTGAGACGGTTCGCTGTAATAAAATCACCCATCTCAATCCATCCTGCAAATCTCCTTTACGCCAGGTTACATCCTTCTTTGGAATCTGAGGACCTGTTTAGTGTTTGCTGTGTTCAGTTAAGAAACAAAGCGTTTCTTATTTTCAATATATCACTACAAATACCACGTTAATTATGCAAGCATTGTGGCCCTCATTTCCAAGAACTTGTGCTGTGGATCTTGCTTTGTAGTGTAACATGAGCAGAAGCTATAATAGCAAAAGGACTGAGCTGGGAGAGCTCCTTTGGCCGCAGAGCTTGCCGTAGCTCGAATGAGAACGGGAGAAGCTCTGCGTGTCGGAGCATGGCTCGAGCTGCCCGGAGGCTGCCCCGTGTCCTCGTAGCTGTCAGCTCTGCTCGCATTACCATACCTGCTGAGCTGCAACACCGCGCAGGGAGCGGGTGACAAGCACCGAAGTCAGCTTGCTGGTCAGGCCCTACGCGATGTCACTTACTGTCGTGGTCCTAAGGGGGTCAGTTTGGAAAACAGCTGGGGATCTTATTTCCCTTTCGTCTAGCTCCTGCCAAGGTGTTGTGCGCCTTCGCGTAGCAGAGTGCAGCCCAGTGCCTGAATCAGATTAGATTACTGGTTTGCCAAAACCCCCAAACTTTTCTTACTGTGGAATATTTTGAGAAGCAGCAGACTAAGTTACTAGATGAGACCTCAAGCCTGCAGTTGCACCACTGGAAAGCGTTTTGAAACCCTTTGGGGTTTTTGTTCAGTTTGGTTTTTATGCAACTACTGAGATATTAACTCTCTGTTCAGGACAAATGCTGTCTCAATTAATTGAATTCTGCTATCCAAATCTTCCCCTGGTGATTTCAGTTAGTTAAGTTTTCCACCTTTTTTGTGGTGTGCTTATCTTGGGTTTATACTGCTGAATCCCACCTGGGAAATGGCTGCCTTTCAGAAGTGGGTGAGTAACCAGACAATAAAATCTTCCAGATATTTTTGGATCTCTTAGGGTGGAGGGCATTACATAGCTTTCTAGGGATAGCGTGCTAAGGTATTGCTAATCAGGAGTCCGTTCTCTCTGTTACTGGGCACTATGAATTTCTAAGCACCTCTCAGATATTTCCATCAACACTCCTGTTTTTCTGGAGATTAAGGGCTGAAAGCAGTATGAGCCAAACTCCAATGAATGTCAAGGAAACCATTTCAGAGTAACAAGTAAACGAACATATCTCAAAGTACTGCTTCAAGCGTGCTGCCCGGGGAATGTGAAGGGCAAGCCGTTTCACCAGCCACGCCGTGCAAAGGGCAGCGTCAGACCTCGCGGAGCTGCTGAAGTCGGTGGGCTGTGAACCATGGCCGGAGCCTGGCTGGCTCCCTCGGGCCGCACGCTGCAGAGAGCCTGCGTTCTGCTCGTTTGGATTGCTCGGCCGAAGCGGCTTCACTATAAACATGTTGTCAAAGCCGCTCTGAGAGCGGGGCAGTTTCACATCACTAGTTTGCTGTAGAGAAGTGAAGTAGAAAGTGTGGCTGGTTGTTTTGCCTGCCAACTCGGGAGCATCCCACTGCTACCCTCTGCCACACAGAAAATATGGTCAGTCCTGCCAAAGAAATCGTATTAACTCAGCTTGTCCATTACTGGGCTTCCTCTGGGCCAGGTTCTGACCCCAGCGATCACGGCCCTGGGACTGAGAAGCAGGGTGTGTTAGCCTCAGCCAGCTGCTTGGGAATTTTTGCAAATACGTTCTGCTTCACAGAGCGACGCTAGCATCGCTTGCAGTTGTTCAGCTGACAACAGGTAACTTGGTAAGCTTTCCTAAATTGGTTGTGTCCAGCCACATGCCCTAGAAAAACATGACTGCTCTTTGCTCTGAGCTGGTTGAAATCAGCCCTTAGCTGGGTGGATCGGGCTGACTCTGGCTTTGAAGGAGGAGAAAACCCTACATCTGGTCTCCTCAAGGTTGTTGTGTCCACGTACTTGGTCCTGGGTTGTAGATTGCTTTTTTGTGTTGGAGACAAAGATTGAGAAGTCAGCGTGGCTACAAGAAGCATGAGGCAAACCCATGTTTTCCACTGTCCTTAATGAAACTCATGTAAGATCAAAACAGGGACAGATCTCGGGTGTGTGTCTGTGCCACTCTGTTTGCTCCCCATTGCTGAAATCCAGGGGGAGGGGTAAACGCAGACAGAACTTGTTCAAACTGAACAAGTGCTCTGGGAAGTGCTATTTCCAAAGGCAGTTCTTTTCCCCCATTTGATGGGGAAAATGTTGAAGATGCAATATCCTGCCCCGGTATTGGCTGGCTCTGTGTGTCTGGTGGCTGACTTGCAGCCGTAGGAAGTTAGACAGAAATATGGTTTGCATGTAGGCTGGAGATAGCTGCTGCGCTTCATCTGCGCTGTAGCGGGGGACAACAGCACAAGATGACGTGAAACATGGTTGCATAAACACGCTGCGCACGGCAGAGGTTGGGGAGCTGAACCTCGGAGGAAGAGGGCAAGTCTAGAAGCGGGGATTTCTGTGGGGATCTTGCCTGATGCATCGCAGTCATGGCCTGAAGCGTATAAACCATATTTCTGTCTGGAAACAGTTACAGTTTGATGGCAGCGTCTAAGATTCAGGCACTATCTTGGTCCTTTGTGCTTTGCATTGTCCAAAATACGCCTGTCCTAGTGGGGACAGATGAGCTGGGCAAGGGGTTTGAGCAAGGGGGAGCAGACACCCAGGAGGACTGAAGTGTCTTTCCCAACGTCATCGGAAGACTGAGAGCAGACCCGAGAGGTCTGGATGATTCCCTGTGCAGCACCCCGGGAGCACACGGCTCTCCTGCACGTACGTCCTCCCGCACAGCTTTCTTCGTGCCGTTGGTGTTCTGGGGGTCTATCCACGGCGTTTGACGTGTGCGAGCTGCTCGCGTGGCACAGACCCCCCCGGGATGGGTGGCGTGGCGATGCCTGGACACCCGCTCCGGGAGGGAGAGATCCTCCCTGGCGCTGGGAGCCGGGCTGCCCGTGCCTCCATGCGTGACTCTGGGCTGGTGGACACGGGATGGGTTGTTCTCAAAGCATGGAAATGATTTTTGAGGATGTCGGAACAGCTGCTGCTACACTGGTGAAGCTGTTTGAAAATCTCACCTGTGGTGATCGCTTCAAGTAAATATGGTCTTTGCTCTTAATCTGCAATTTGGGGATGAGCTGGCGATGCTCTGGATGCTGGGCTGCCATCCCTCGCCAGCCCCGTGAGACACCCTGCCAGAAGAAAGCAGGAGGGACCAGCCTGGCATTCTTTTCGTAGCCATTTCTTTTTTGCATAGGAAAATGCGATTTCTACTGAGCTGGTGACATTGAGGAACGAAAGGCTGGATTCTGCTTATTCCTGCTGGGAGTCAGAAATAGATCTGGAGAGATGATGACTCACCTGTAATTGAGAAAAGCTGAATGGCATCATCATGAGCTTTAACAGTTAAATCCTGATTCCACCTGGCAGAAAGAGCAGGCCGACAAAGCTGCAAAAGGCCAAAGCGCGCTGGAGACGGGGCCCAGCGCTCGGGAACGCTTCGCTTCGTCACAGCCCTTTGCATGTAAGGGGCTTACACGCCTGCTACACGCGTACCCCGTGCGATCCCGCAGCGGCAGCACTGCTCCCTGCGTGGGGGAACGGAGCCTACGGACAGCAGGGCGGGAGAGAGCCGGTGGTGGAGCCACGAGAAGCGCCCAGCCCCAAGCAGAGGCCCGCTCCGTGCTGGCAGTGCACGCGTCCTCCTCCCTGCGACTATCCCTGCAGTTCCCGTCCGAAGCAGAGATGATGTCAGAGTTGTCATGGCATCGGTATCTATGGAACCGGGATCAGCATCGCGGTGCTACGAAAACGAACTCGGGAGATGGTCCTGGAGCCGCGGGGGGAACTCCCTTTGCAGTAATTGAGGGTTTCCCTCCGTAAGGTTCCTCTCTTTTTCCTCCTTCCTGCTGTCCCTGGGGCGGGAGCGGGGCCGGGGCTTGGCCTCCTCCCGTCCCGTGGCAGCTCTGGGAGCCTCCGTTCCTGCACGAGGGAAGCAAGAGCTTCAGCCCCATCAGCCATCACTTCCCCGTGCTCGCGCCGGCTAACGGGTGCGTGACGGCGTGCCTTGCTGCCGAGCGGCCGCCAAACCTCTGCCGTGTGAACGGGCCGCTCTCTGCCAAAGACAGGACAAGGGGCAATGGGCACAAACTGAGGGACAGGAAGTTCCGTCTGAACATGAGGAAGAACTTCTTCCCTCTGAGGGTGACGGAGCACTGGAACAGGCTGCCCAGGGAGGTTGTGGAGTCTCCTTCTCTGGAGATATTCAAGACCTGCCTGGACAAGGTCCTGTGCAGCCTGCTGTAGGTGACCCTGCTTCGGCAGGGGGGTTGGACTAGATGACCCACAGAGGTCCCTGCCAACCCCTACTATTCTGTGATACTCTGTGATATTCTGTGAAGCCCCGAGCGAGCTGCCCGCGGAGCACCACGCTCGGGCTGTGGGTCCGAAAGTCCTGCCCGCGCCGAGGCCGTGCTGCCCGCGCCGAGGCCATGCCGGGAGAGGCGACAGCAGCCCTTTCTGCTCTGACATCTGCCTGTCCCCGCTATCAGCAGGGACACCGGCAGGTCTGGGTGCAGAAAGGGTGATTATCCTGGGGAGCGAGGTGTGCGTCTGCAGCAGAGGGGAGCTGAGCAGCGTGGTGACCCCCTCCCCGCCCCATGGCACGTCCCTCCTGCCAACGGCCTGGGTTGCTCTGGTCGTGGCGCAGGCAGACGATGACGCTGGTGTAGCACGGTGACCCATCAAACAACACCCTACCCCTGGCTGTAGCACGCTGTCCCCAGCGGCGCTGTGGTGGGCGGAGCATGGGCATCCTAGGAGTGGCATGGTGGCTTTGGCTGTGGCAAGGTATCCTGGCTGTGATGTGGCATCCCCAACATGGTGACTGTGGCCATGGTGTGGTGTCCCCGGCACGGTGCCTGTGGTGTGGTGTCCCTAGCATGGTGGCTGGGTGTGGCATGGTGTCCCCAGCCCCAGCACAGTGGCTGTGGTGTGGTGTCCCCAGCCCAGCACAGTGACTGTGGCCATGGTGTGGTGTCCCCGGCACGGTGGCTGTGGTGTGGTGTCCCTAGCATGGTGGCTGGGTGTGGCATGGTGTCCGCAGCCCCAGCACAGTGGCTATGGTGTGGTGTCTCCAGCCCAGCACAGTGGCTATGGTGTGGTGTCCCCAGCCCAGCACAGTGGCTATGGCCATGGTGTGGTGTCCCTGGCCCCAGCATGGTGGCCATGGCATGGTGTCCCCAGCCCCAGCACAGTGGCTATGGCTGTAGTGTGCTGTCCCTGGCCCCAGCACTGTGGCCATGGTATGGTGTACCTGGCCCCAGCATGGTGCCTGTGGTGTGGTGTCCCCAGCCCTAGCATGGTGGCTGTGGCCATGGTATGGTGTCCCCGGCCCCAGCACGGTGCCCATGGTGTGGTGTCCCCGGCCCCAACACAGTGGCCGTGTCGTGGTGTCCCCGGCCCCACCACGGTGCCCATGGTGTGGTGTCCTCGGCCCCAACACAGTGGCCGTGTCGTGGTGTCCCCGGCCCCAGCACGGTGCCCATGCCCCCCCCGCGCTGCCCGCGTCCCGTCGCCCCGGGACGCAGCTCGGGCTCGCAGGTGCGCGCGCCCCGCCACGCCCCCCCCCCCCTCACGGCGGGTGGTTCCTCCCGCTGCCCGCACGCGGCGCTGCGGACGGGCCCACGCGGGAGGCGCTGGGGGGGTGGGGGGGGGGGGCTGGGGGCGGGCGCGCGGCCGGCGCGGGGCGCGCACGGCTCGGCTCGGCGCGGAGCGGGCGGCGGGGGAAGATGGAAGGAGCGTCCTTCGGAGCGGGCCGGGCGGGGGGGGCCATCGACCCGCTGGATTTCCTGAAGCAGCCGCAGACCATCCTCCGGGTGACGACCTGGGTGAGGCGGCGCGGCCGGACCGGCCGGGAGACGGGGCGGGGGGGCGGCGGGGCTGGGCGGGGGGCGGCGGGGAGACCCCCTCGGCGAGCCCCTCCGTGCCCCAATGCCCGGGTTTGTCCCCGGTGCTGGAGCACAGGGCGAGGGATGGTTTAGTCCCCGGGGCTTCAGCAAAGGGCAGGGGATGGGGTGTCAGCCGGGAGGCAGAGGACATTTTCCTTCCTCCCGCGCATCCGTGACAGCAGAAACCCGAGAGCCAGCCCTGCTCCGCGGAAAGGTGCCAGGTTTGGGGGCCGTTTCCCACGTAGGAGCGACTGCAGCCGAGCGCAGAGCGGGGCTCGGGCTGCGCTGAGCGGCCGCGCAGGGAAGGCTTCGCCCGCCGATGCTCCGTGAGCGGCGCGGGAGCTGCTCGCTGGGGCTCGCTGGGCCGCGGAGCGCGGCTGCCCGAGGCGTGATGGCAGCCGGTGGTTCGCCTGGCCTGCACCTGCTCGGGGCTACAAGGGTGCGTGGCTCCGGGAGGTCGGCCCTTCCCAAGAGCCCCCCGTGGCTGCCCGGGTCTCGCTGCGGCCGGCTCCTGGCTCCGGTGCTTGGCCGGAGGCTGTGGGCGAGCTGGGCCGGGCCTGGGGGTCTCGTCCGTGCCCGTGTCGCGCCTCTGCTGTGCACGGAGGCCCTCGGCTGCCCGCGCTGGCTCCGTGTCACCTTCAGCAGTGCCAGAGGCCATCAGGGAGGGAAGGAGAGGTGTGATGAGGAGGTGTTGCCCGCCCGGCTGCCCTCCTGCCAGCCAGCACGGCGCGGGCTCTCCAGGGTGGGGTGCCCTGGCCGAGGCCCTGCACGGCACAGCCTGGAAGCATGTGCTTAGCTGTAAGCACGTGAGCAATTCCAGCTGCAATCCCATGCTGAAGTGTTTTGCTGGGTGGGAGCCAGTGGGCTTTCCAAGGCTTGGAGAAAGCCCCTAGCTCTGTGGCTGGGGAAGAACGGAGAGCGGGTGTGGATCTGGGGCATTCTGGGCAGGGTTCAGGCACCTGGCAGCAGTTGTCTCCTGAAAGCGTTGCCTCAGTCCAGAAAACTTGGTCTGGATCCGCCTAGATCCACCTAGATCCTCCTCGAGTGGCAATGGCAAGCTGTTGGCAGTGGTGTTGGTTTTGGGTATGGTTAGATAAATTGTTGGCCCACTGATGGTGAGGTAGGGTCCTCGTAAAAGAAATTTGCCACGACGCACCCAGACTGCTCACCGTCCTTGTTGTACAGCAGGGGATCAGATGCTGCTGGGAAGCAGGAACAAGATATGGAATATAGAGATAAAAATCCCAGTTTAGAAAATGTTCATGTGTGTATTCGTTGGCTGGTTTATTCAATGGCCAACCAAGTCACTCGTTTCACAGTTCTGCATTCACAGGGAATCTGTGAAAACCAGGCACTACAGAAATGCATCAACTTAACTCTAACCCAGTACAGGGGGACACTGACGTGGACAGACGTGAGACACACGCAGAGCTGGCCCAGGCGTAAATGTCTGCAGTGCTGAGAGCCGGCTCCAAAGCCACTGAGCTCCAGGGGAGGTTTTTTGCTGTTTTCAGTGGGCTGGGGATCGAGCCGTGGAAGCTCATGTTAAAAGCCCTTTGGACCACTTTTCCCAGGTCTGACATTTGCTGGCAGATCTGTCAGGGACCGTTTTCCATCACCGCTCCAGCTCGGGGGTTCAGAGAGCCGGCTGGCATTCGCTCAGCTGTTGCAGTCCGGTTACCTGTGGCTTGAACCATCGTTTATGGCTCCTTTGCAGTGTGAGCAGGGACTTCAGGCAGTTGAGAGGTGTGAGGGGAGGTTTCCTGCCCACCCACCTGCGTGGCCATCGCTGTTTTCTTGTAGCTTTTGTGAGGCAGTGTGTGCCCAGGCTCCTTCTGAGCAGTCGCTTTGCTGCTCTTGCCTGACGGGACTCTTGTCAAGATGGAGAGCTTGGATGGAGGGTTTGCCACGAGGATTTGCCTGTGAGGCCTCTACTGCCTTTAGAATCATAGAATTATAGAATCACAGAATGGTTTGGGTTGGAAAGGACCTTATAGATCATCCAGTCCAATCCCCCTGCCCTGGGTAGGGACCCCTTCCACCAGCCCAGGGTGCTCAGAGCCCCATCCAGCCTGGCCTTGAACACTGCCAGGGACGGAGCAGCTTCTCTGGGCAACCTGTGCCAGGGCCTCAGCACCCTCACAGTAAAGAATTTCTTCCCTATATCTAATGTAAATCTCTGGTCTTTCAGTTTAAAGCCATCACCCCTTGTCCTATCCCTCCACGCCGTTGTCACAAGCCCCTCTCCAGCTCACTGGCAGCTGCTCTAAGGTCTCCCCACAGCCTTCTCTTCTCCATGCTGAACAGCCCCAGCTCTGCCAGCCTTTCCTCCTTTCTGTTCTGCCCTGGCACTGGTAATTCCTGCGCCAGTGGCACATGGCAGTGTCTGCCCCTTACCGCACCGTGCTGGTGGCCGGTCGGGTGGCACGGACCAGCGCCCTGCCGAGACACTCCCTGATGCACAAAGCGAACAGAAACCTTCCTGGGCTCTCCAGCCTGCCATGACGGCGGGGACGAGCTGCCTGTGCCTGCACGTAGCAGCCGTGGATGGTTATTCAGAAAGCCCTTGACTGAGTCTTTGAGGATGACTGAGTTTAGGTGTTGGGGTGGGTTTTCTTCATGTGGTTTTCCTTCCTGTGCTTTGTTGATGCATCTTTTTAAAGATGTTTAACCTGTGCAGTTGGATCAAACCTCGCAGACGTAACCCTCGCTGCGAGTGTGATGGTAAAAAGAAATGATGAGAAAAGGAGGGAGCTGCCTGAGATGGGCTGGTTTGCGTGGCAGCATGGGTGATGGAGAGCCATCGCTCGGTGCGAGCGACTGGGGTCCGGCTGGTGGCTGGTGGCCGTTGCTGGGGTTTCACGACGAGCTGTCGCCAAGGGAGGGTCCAGCTCCGTTTTGTGACGCCGGTAGTTGCTTCGGGGCAGGGGCTTCAAACCTTGTGCTGGCAAATGTCTAAGAGACCTGCAGGTGAGCGGTGACTTCGGTGTAGAAATCCCCAAATGTAAGTGATGGTAAAAGGGGATTCCTGGTTCTGCCTCGCACAGCAACCTCTCCCTGACAGATACCGTGATTCTGAGTATCTGAGGGGAACAAACCGCTCCTGGCTTGAGCTGTAAAATCAAAAGCTGGAAAGAACCATTTAACGGTTCCTCATTCATTTCTTCCCCCTCTGTCTGATGCTGTTTTACAGATGAAGATGTGATCACTCTTGTGGTTTCCTTTTGAGACCTTTTTTGCACAGCAAAACAAACTCGATATTCATGAAGGATGCCCGCAGAATCATGAGTTCCTTTCTCTGTGACTGCCAGCACCAGCTAGACTTTCAAGTGGCGACGCAGCTTTGCAGGGGCATTGCTCATTTAACGTAGGGATTGGTTTGACTTTTAAAAGCAGTTCTGGAAAAAATTTTCAGTAATTCCTGTGAATTTCAGTAAGAGCCACAGTAAAAGCGCGGTGCCCGGTCCCGCTGGCACAGCCTGCTCGGAAGGGCTGGGCCGCTCTCGCCTCCCTCCACCCACCCAGCCATTCCCTCTGCCCCTGGGGAGCTCAGCAGGAGATCTGGTCCCTATTTTACTACAACATAGAGGAATATTCAGGTATTTTTTTTAAATGGCTCTTTTTTGCTCCAGTGACTCCCGTGTTGCTGACCTGCACAGCTGGACAACCTTGCCTGCAACCGGCACGCTGGCAGCTGCCTGACCCCATCTGCTGCCATATCTCTTGTTTCTTAAAGTTGAATTAATTTGTAGTTCACCATTTGGATCACTGGAGAGAGCTTTCCCTATGCAGTATTTTATCTCCTTAGGCCCAGTATTTTGTTTTGGTTTTCCTTGCAATAGTCTTATGCTTTTAAGAGCAAAACCTTTATTAAGGGACTGGGCTAGGGCAGCCAGATCTGATTATTTGGCAGAGGCATGGCAGGGAAGTGGCAGTCCCTGTAGCCTTTGATGTGTGGTGGGGAACTTGTATGACCAGAGGTTTCTTCAGCTCAGATTTTTATGTGCTGAGCTTTGCACTTGTGTGGGTCTTAGTCCATGATACAGCAGATCATTGCCTTTCAGCAAGGGAAGTGCGCTTTGCCGAGTTGTGACTTTAGTCAGGGAAGTGCCGGGTGGTGGCTTGATGTGTCAGGAATTAGGTGGTGGTTCCCGGAGGGAGGGAGCGTGCCCTTGCTGTCCTAGTCCACGTTTGGTTTGTTTCTCCACAGGGATGGAAAGGGCGGTGTCTGTGCTCATGGTAAAAGGTGTGTTTATTTTTATTAGAAGAAACAAGCTCAGGAGCAGAAGAGCCAGGCAGCAAACGTAGAAGACTGTGGCTTCAGGACTGTCGCTACCCCGCACCCTCAGGGCAGAGCACTTCTGAGGAGTTTCACGCCCGGGGTGAAGCTGCAGAAGTGCTGGTCTGCGGGGCATACGTTTGGGTTTGCAGGGCTGCAACACACAGCTCTTGTAAAGGGTTGGAGCTGGCGCCTGGAAAGCTCCCTGGCTGGAGCAGACCTTGCCTGCTCCAGGCATCCTGCAGAGGCAGCTGGAGGTGGCTGCTTGGCGTACCCAGCACGGGGCTGGGACCTCCCCAGGAGACATCAGCGAGAAACCCGAGGTGGGAGCCCTAGTGCTGCAAGCGCCGAATAGCTCCCACGGCCTTCAGGGGTTTCACTGACTCTGGAGCACTTGGGGCTTTTAGAGAAGAGCTGCAAGGCTGGTCTGGCACTTAAGGAGCCCGCGGCGACGTGGAGAATCATTAGCGTGATCTTAGCTGCTCTGGACTGTGTCTGGTCTTGGCTGCTTTTCAGTAGGGTCACCAGATTTCCGTCTTTATTCTCTCCGTGGGCTGTAGATTAAAGGCAGAACTTAAATTTAGCATTTTTGGTAATGGAATTATACAGAAGTTTCACTGCATCTGAGCTTAAAATGCTGCTAAATTATCATTTTCCTGTCATCACTGGTTCAAAACGCTGCCGGCTCGCCATGTGCTCAGATTGCGTTACTAGATTAGGAACTCTGAATGGGCGCTGTGTTTCAGCCAGCATCTCTTGCCACATTAGAAAAAGTAAATCAGGAAAAATCGGTCATGTGGTCATCACTGTGCATCCTTCCCAAGCGGATCAGCCTGGTAGACATGTCCCTAAACCTGTTACGGCCAGCATCGTGCCACCCCTCTTGGTGCCAGAAACCGCGTCAGGTCTTTCCTCTGTGGTCGTATCCATAGTCCTTGTGGGAGATCTGGCAGTGCTTAAAGCAGTTCTTTCGTCTTCACACCTTCCAGTAAATTCTGCAGATCTGTGCTGGAAATTTCCCTGTGACTGACAACTGTAGAGATGAACTGGAGAGGGACACGGGACCCGATTCCCCCAGAATCTGAGCGTGGTGGGTGTTGCAGGTGGCCAGCCCTCTGCCAAGGGTCTCACTCACCCCTGAGCGGAGTATCCGCACGAGGTACGCGACTCAAGACGAGGGCTTAATGGGGGCTTGGGGAAACGCTCAGTGCTAGGCAGGATTTGGCCTGTGCTGGTTTGACCGTAATTGTTTTCCCCTCCCGTTTGCTCGTCCGTCCCTCGCGTGCTGGGTGGTGCCTCGAGGAGGGCGGCATCTCTCCCACTGACGCTTGCGTGCAAGTGGTGAAGGATCACCCAGGCACTGATCCTGGCTCTGTACGTGCAGTTTGTGCCCAGCACCGTTGATTCTGAGCTACAGCAGAGCAAATTAGCGGTGGATTATTTTTCTTCGTGCGTTCAATTTCCTTCGTGTTGACATTAATGGTTGCTTGCGTGTGTAATCAAAGCAAGGTTTTGCAGTCTCCTACAACCCCACACCTTCTGGTAAGGTTTTTTATAGGTCCCAAATCAAAGTACAGTGCATCAGCAGTGGAAACATCTCACTGTAAAATGGCTGACTGTTCACACACTGAAGCTTTCAGCTTGTGCTCTCTTGTGTTAGCTGCTTTTTTCCTTGCGATGGCTGTGCTCAGACCCCGCGGTCTCCTGAAGCACATTTCAGGTGCCTGGGCTGCAGAAGGCTAAAAGCAACGTGGATGAAAAATGTGTGTGTCCTGGGGTCGGGCCGGCTCAAGCCCCAGGAGAGAACGGGAATCTGCAAAGTGTAATTACAGAGCCGAGCCAGGCAGCCTGGCCGGCCACCTTCTTCCAGGTGGGAAAAATCTGGCGCAGAGACGGCGGCCACAGGTCTCCCAGCTTTGTGCGCACCTAAAATGGTGTCTCCTTCGTGGGGCACCCAGGTGTCCCAGCGCCCTGGGCTCCGGCGAGGGTCTGTCAGCAGCTGTGGGTCCAGCAGCGTGGGCACGAGCGCCTGGACACTGCTGGGCAGGGAACCTGCCCTCTCAGGCTCCCCCTTTCTCATTTTTTGGGAGAAGAATGAGATGTCCCTCGGTCTCCTGCTGCAGGGCTGCCTGCGTGTCCGTGCTGCCGGCAGCCTGCCCGCCGTGTGCCATCACCTCCTGTCGCTCCAGCCCAGCCCCTGCCAGGGCATCCACCAGCACTGGGCGCTCGGCCCCGGTCCCCTGCGCTTAACGGCCGTTGCCAGAGAGGACAAAAGAGGCAGGAGGTCTTGTCTAAAATAGGGTGAGTGGGGGACACGGGGGTCGGGCAGCGAGCAAGGAGAGCGTGTGCGGTGTGTGTCTGAGTCCAGTACTTTGCATACCCAAGGCAGCCGTGGAGCTGCGGCTCCTGCCCGCACGCAGCCTCCAGCCTTGGGTGAGCAGCGTCCCTAGGGTGCTCCCCGAGGGTTTTGGGGTGATACTCAAAACCAGTCTGCTTTTGGCTTTGCACCAGCCGTTTGCCGGAATCCATCATGGCCGGTGTGCCCAGACCCTCTCACCGATCGCTGCCAAGAGCTGTCCCTTTTCCCAGTGTTACAGAAATGCTGATTGGCCTGGTGAGGTTGGCCCCTCTTGCTTGGAAGCAAGCTTTAAACTGGTGGAACTGGGCAGCTGGCGTTCATTAAGAAGTGAGGTCCCTGGCTTCTCGCTGGTTTTGGTGAATCGTGGACACCTTGGCACTTCCACGAGCAGCTGGTCTGCGTCATCATGGCTCCGAGCACTTCATGCCTCGTCGTTCTTCCTCCCGGGGTGTGGCTGAGGCACAGAAGCTCCTTTGTGTGGCTGAAGTGCAAGCCTTAATGGAAGGGATGGGAGAAGATGGCTTTGCTCCTTCCCATCCCTCCCTGCCTCTGGATGCGGGGAGCAGCATTAATGGTCTGTGCTGCCGGAGCCACGTGCCGGGGGCACCGGGGAGAGGCAGGGCTCGGCAACCTGCATGGCGGGCTGCTGGCCAGGAGACCCCGAGCTGCAAGCAGGTTGATGTGAAAGCTAAGGCAGGGGGATGCAGTTTCATACTGGGGTGGCTGGAGGTAATCCAGTTTTCTTACTGGGTCTTGCAGCAGATCACCCAACGAGAGTAAAATCGGTTGCTGGTTGTGTTGGGCTGTTCAACTGGAGAATGGAGCGTCCTGTGAATGCTCAGGCTGCTTTGCAAAGCCTGTGAGATATGGAGAAGCCCCGTTAGAAGGGTGGGTGGGCTCGGGATGCAGAGGCTCGCGCGGCAGATCCCCCCGTGCTGGTGACCTTGGCACCTGGTCCCGAGTCCTGGCACTGCTGTGCCTGGTCACGGGGACTGCAGTTTTGGGGACCGACCTGGCAGGCAGGAGGAGGTGCGAGTCGGTGGGGCATCCCCGGAGAGCGGAATCCCAGCCTCCTTCCTTAGGACCCGTAAAATCTCACTTGCAGTGGAAAATCTGACCTTGTATTTTTGCTTTCAAGTCTGGTGAACTGGTTGTGGGCTTGAGCAAGTGCAGTCTGTAGAGGTGATTGGTAAATGTTTTGCATGAACTTTAAAAAAAAAATAGGGGTTTTATTTTCCCTCATCTACCCACTTTTTCTCAAAATTTTTTTTTCCCACCTATACTTAGAAAGACAACACCAGATCTATTCTCATTAAAATCTTTTACCACTCCCAGTTGTTTTTTTTAAGAAAAACTATAAAAGTTCAATCACAGGAGGAGGGGGAGAAAACCGATGGAAAGCTTGTTTTCACTGGAAAGCCTTGTTTTCACTGAAAAGCATGTTTTGACAGGAGTATTTCAGCCAGTGCTGATGTTTTGAGCGCATCTATCAAATGTGTGTGCTTGCGGCTCGTTCCTGTTCCAGCCTCCCGAGAAGAAGCCGTGTGTCCCGCGTTGCCTGTGCGGAATCGCTGCGGGCAGCGCCCGGCCGAGGGGGTCTGGCGGGGGGAGCTGCCCGGGTCGTCCGGCAGCAAGAAGGATGCTTTGCTTCGCAAAACCCTCGGGGGTTTGAAGCAGTGAGATGTCTGTTCTTGCCATTTCCATCCCTGAAGCGTTGCCTGGGCATCCTCCGTCGACAGCCCCAGGGGTGCGGACCTGCGTGCAGGCAGCCAGACGCCCCGTCCTGCAACGGCCGTAATCGTATTGATGGGAGCTGGAAGCACAGAGAGGTAGTCCAGGTTGTTAGTCCTGGGAGGACGAAGTAAAACACTTGTTGGAGAAGCTGAATAGAAGTTCGCTGGTCTGCCAGAGAAATAATCCCATGGAATCAGAGGTTCTCAATTATTCATGTTTTCCAGAACCACGTTATTTTTTCCAGGGTCTGTTTTATAAATGCTGCTGCTATTTCTGATGGTAAATAACAATTTTGCATTATTTATGAACAGATTTTTACAACTACTGATATTACAGCTGCTGCCAAAGCACTGGCAAAATGATTATTACTGTTTGTTGTTGTTTCTTTCTTACAATGCAACCCTTTTGCTCTTTGCATGATGATGATGTGCCCATCGCAGCGTGACAGCCGAGCGCTCCCTAAGTGCCGCGCCAGCGAGGAAGAGGGTGCACGTCCAGGCAGGTCGTTCGGTTGCCGTCGAGCTCGTGGCTGGTGCTTGGAGCTGAGATGAGCCAGGGATGTGTGGGAATGGTACCCCGGGTAGTGGTTAAATTCGCAGAGGAGGAAGGTGTGATTATCCCTCGTGCCAGCCATGGAGATGTGCATGGGACATAGGTACTTTCTATCCCCTGTTAACGCTCAAGGGGAAATCAAGGGTTGGACCTGAATTTTGCAGATGCACATCTGGAAGCCGACGTTTCTAGGAGGACGTCATTCAGGAGCAGGCCAGTTCCTGCAGCAGAGGAGTGTTTCCAGGGCTGAAACCCACTCCTGCTGCCCGTCGCGTAGACAGGGACGCGTGGCTCGCCTCTGCCAGGGTGGACATGCTGATCCCTTCAGCTAAGCAGGCTGTGGAGGGAAGGGCCCAGCGCAGAGCAGGAGTCTAGGGCGGCGATGGGAGATACCCGAGGTGTTTTGGTGGCAAGAGCCCCAAAGAGCTGCTGCTGAGACCCACAGGTGAATCCCTGAGAGATTTAGCAGGATGTCGCCCGCTCCCAGCTGAGCAGGGCAGGACGGCCGCCGCCGTCACCGGTGTTGGGGACAAGCTCTGCTCTCCTGCTCACCCCGTGGTGGGACCGCCGTGTTCTGTTTCCTTGCAGGGATGGAGCATTTCGGGAGAGCCTGGCTGCGTGATTCCCTGCAGCCTTGTCACACTGCAGCGTGGGGGTCTCCGGGCTGGGTACAACGTGGTCTTCCTCCTGCACATCTTCGGGTAGCTCAGGGACGCCAGCTAAATTAGCAAGCAGGTCTCAGAGCATCTCCACCACCCGACGCAGGCCAGCTCGCTGCTGGCCTGAATTTTAAGTGCTAGAAGCAATCTGAGTCTGCTGTCACTAACAGAGCTCCTGGCTCAAAGGGTGTGAAGATGAGCCCTGCCCTCGGTTGTCCTGCTGGTGGGTTTCTGGAGGTGGGAGTGAGCCTGGTGCAACCTGCTCATCCATCACCTGCTGGCAGATACCAGCGTGAGAAGCTGGTGGCAAAGTTGTAGACTTGGGGTGCTGGGGTAGCTGCTTGCAGGAGCTCCTACACACCTAAGGTAGGATGTACTCCAGAGACTGCTGCTTCTGCTCATCATTTATTTCGGACATCACCCTACAGAGGAAAAAAAAAATTCCTCATCAATCCTTCACATTTTAGTAATTCAGTCCCTTGAAGATCCATTTCTTTGTTCTCCATTTTGGAGGAGTCTGAGATGCCTTTGCTAGCGGGACACTTGTAGCTTCAGACAGAAGCAGCTCTGGCACGGCTTCACCTCAGCACTGGGAGGAGTTTGGAGGAGAGAGATCCCAAGGAAATCCTTTGGGGCGGGAGGGAGTGAGGCATTTGGCCAGCGCTTGGGAGAAAATGTCTATCATGATGTTGTCTTGAAGAGTGGTTAGAGCTTGCTGAACGGTTTGCTCGTAGCGGCTTCTGCTCCGTTTCACCCAGCTCTGTTAACGCTGCGCTTCGGGGAGCGCGGGGCTGTCGGAGGTGGCCCACGGCTGGGCGTCAGCTCTGTGGGTGAGACACAGGTGACTTTGCAAAGGCCACCAGCCACAGTTCGTCATGTGGCTCTTCGGCAGCCGCCTCTGCCTGTCACCTGTCTCGGTCTCGTGCACTCCTTGTCTTCTTGTTACTGGAGAAGACATAGCGGGAGCTGCACCGTATCCCGAGACCCCAGCAGCTCCCAGGGGTCCCCTCTTATCTCCCCGCCTGCATACGTGGCCTCCAGCTGTGTCATGCGGGGAGCGGGGAGCTGGTGCTGGCAGCGAGGGGCGAGATCAGAGGTTCGCAGCTTGGGGGGGGGGGTTGTCTGCACGCCTGGCTTCCCTCCCTACTCCCAGCCTCGAAATCCAAACAGTGGCACAGATCTTTCCGGGCTCTAATGGAGCAGGCTCCATCGCAAATTGTCATGCCACTTGAAGGGAGGGAGAAGGGAATTACTTAGCATGCAGCATCGTCAATGGCATTAAGTCAGGCAGACGGCTGCGTGCTGCCGTCCGGCTCCTGCCCTGCCTGGGGGGAAGTGAAAAGCCCTCGGGTCGGAGCGCTGGGACCTGGGCAGCCACCAGCAACCCCCCTGCCCTTTCGTCCCTCTCGGGGCCAAAATCAGGTCACTGGGTAGCGGATGCAGGCGCTGCATCCTTCAACCCCTGCTAAGCCGGGCGAAAAATCGCCCTGTCATTCACAGGGCAGCCTGTCCCGCTGCGCCTGGGTGAGCTGCTGCCCACCTCCCGGCTGCCGTGTCCCATCCCCACTCCAGCGGGCATCCAGTCCTTCCCGGCTCAGCCTGCTCAGCAGCCCAATTATCCTCTGTAACTTCATTTCTCCCTGCTCAGTTACCCAAGGGGGTTTATCGAGCACAGCCTGACAGCAGAGAGCGGCGCAGGCAGAAAGACTGTGCAGAGACCTGGCCCGTCTATTTATTTTTTCCCTCCCTAGCCTGACTGGAGAATAACATCTCTTAAAATACTCTGCAAACCAAGCTGCTGAAAGGCAGATGGGCTCACAGCGAAGGAGGACCTCGGTACCATCCACTAGCCCGCTGCTTTGGGCCACCAACCAAGCGAGAGTCGAGATCTCTCTAGCAAATGCCATGTTGCCATGGAGTCAAAGACAGGATTGAATCCAATTATGTTGCTGTTGGAAAACAGAGTTAAATGTAAACAGCAGCAAGTTGTGTTTTCTCCTTCCTTCTGCAGATCTTCTCCATTGTGGTGTTTGGCTCCATCGTGAATGAGTGCTACGTGAACAAGGACAGCCGGGACCCTGAGCTGCTCTGCATCTTCAATGAGAATGAGAGTGCCTGCAGCTACGGCATCGCCGTTGGCATCATCGCCTTCTTTGGCTGTATCTTCTTCTTTGTCGTGGACCTCTACTTCCAGCAGATCAGCAGCGTGAAGGACCGCAAACGGGCCGTGCTGCTGGACCTCGGCTTTTCAGGTACGTCTCTGGCTTCGCCGAGCTTGTGAAGGACAATGCTGGCTCCGTGGGCAGCGCGGGGTTGTTGCTGTGCCCTGCAGCTCCACGCTGGAGTCCTTACCTCCCATGGCGTGGCACGACGCGTGTGCCTCTGTCGGGGAGGACAGGGGTGGCAGATGGGTTGTCCCATCCGGCCGTGAGCTCAGAGGCAGCAGCGAGGGAGCCGGTGCGTGGCAGCCAGGGGACCGTGGGGTGTCCCACTCGTCTGTGTCACTTCTGCAGTCGGAGGCATTTGCTGAGCTGGGTTCGGTGAGGCCACACAGAGAACCGCAGCTTGGTGGTCGCATCTCGGAGACCAGACAGGGTGTTTTCCCCTCCCACATCTCCTGTTGCTGGCTCAAGCAAGTGTCGTTCCATCAGTTACACCTGGGTCTGTTTTCACTTTGTGCGTGTGTGTTTTCGAGCAAAGCAGAAACGCGCTTCTGCACACCACTATAACCCCACGCTGCCTCCAGGACTGCGGTGTGCAGGTGGGTCTGGCCTTCCCAAGAGCTTCTGTGGCTCTTCTGCACCATCTTGGGCTCATCCACGTGACCATGAGCAGGCAGGATGCCTTGAGCTGGGAGAGGCTCCGCTCGCCTGCTGTGGGATTTGCCCAGCTGACTTTGCAGCTGACGTTCTCCATTTCCAGGCTCTGGTGTTAGCGAAGTCTGAAGGTGATTTATCCAGCACAAACATCGCTGGTGGCTCTCTGGTCCCAGATGAAGACATCTGTCATCACCTCCCTGCTTGTTTTTCGGGATGTGCTGTCCTTGCTGGAAAGCTTATTTCTATGCTGCTAGAGCGCCAGCGTCCAGCCCTCGTTAGCTGATATTTACAGCCGCTTCTGTGGGGCTCGGTGCCTGCAACCCTTCAGCTCAGACGAAGGGGAACATCACATCCATCTTGTGGCGATGCTGTGTGCCGCGGTGCGAGGCTCTGATCCTCCCGGCCTTCCACCTCCTAACAGCCGTTCTCGCCCCTGCCAGGCGTGTGTGAAACGGCACCGCTCTCAATCTCTGCCTCATTCCTCTTTTGCACTTGGCATGCATTTTGTGGGCATTCACGGGCTTCAGCGGCGAGCTGGAGGAGCCAGGTTCTGCCCTGCAAGGTCTCTGCCTCTGCAGCTCCTTACCTTTCTCGCTGCTCTTGTACAATCCCTGATTTCCCCGCTTAATGAACCATTTCCCACAGGGCACCCTAGCACATGGTGTGCTGAAATCCAGCTTGATACTGGTATAAACGGGAGCGTTGTCCGGGGCTCTTGTAACAAAGTCCATGGTTGCAGGAAAACCCATCTCTGCCTAGGTCTGGTTTTTGCATCTCCTAAGCCCAAATTCGGGGCGATGCTGCAGATGTGCTGTTGCCCCGTTGGCTCCCAGGGGAGGGTGCGGGTCCCTGGGCTCCGGCAGGAGGAATGGGGCAGCCTGGTCCTTCCCTTTCCCATCCGACCCCCTTGGAGCGGTGGGTCAGACCCATGGCGCCCAGAGGTCCCTTCCCACCCACAGCCTTATGTGCCTTTGCTTTTCTGGAATGATGGCTGCCCCAAACCTTGCTTAGAGCCCGGCTGCCACAGCCTGTACACCCACCCACGTGGAAATGCCAGGCAGTTGGTTGCTCCCAGAATAAGTGTCGATAGAGGCAAATCCGGCAGCAGAGCTGAAGCGCAGGGTCTTGCTGGCACGTGAAGCCTCCGCAGTTGCAGAGGTCCCAGCCCACCGTGCCCTCCCAGCAGCCTCGGGCACCCAACCTGCCAGGAGGCAGAGCTGACCCGCGTAGTTGCCCTTGTTTAACTACCTCCTCGTTAGTAACTCCTGGAGAATTCCCCTGTGGGACTGTTAAGCTGTCCCCTTCTTTTTTCCCCCCCATCAAGGATGGGATTCTTGGTTTCCTATTTTTTTTCCTTGCAACTGTTCCATCCTTTCTCTCCATGTGTCATCTCTGTGTTATAGCTTAATGTAAAAGCTGAAAATGCATCTGGGGAGTAACCAGGTGAGGAGCACGCTCAGGTACGAGGGAGCATTGCACACCGGGCAGTGTGTGTGGGGGGCTTCTGGCCCTTTGCCCCACTCACCCAGGAGCCTGATGCTGGCTGCTGGCAAAGCAGATGCCGACGGGCAGCCGCCGTCTCTGGGGTTGTTCTCCTGGAGAATTCCCCTGTGGGACTGTTAAGCTGTCCCCTTCTTTTTTCCTCCCCATCAAGGATGGGATTCTTGGTTTCCTATTTTTTTTCCTTGCAACTGTTCCATCCTTTCTCTCCATGTGTCATCTCTGTGTTATAGCTTAATGTAAAAGCTGAAAATGCATCTGGGGAGTAACCAGGTGAGGAGCACGCTCAGGTACGAGGGAGCATTGCACACCGGGCAGTGTGTGTGGGGGGCTTCTGGCCCTTTGCCCCACTCACCCAGGAGCCTGATGCTGGCTGCTGGCAAAGCAGATGCCGACGGGCAGCCGCCGTCTCTGGGGTTGTTCTCCTGGAGAATTCCCCTGTGGGACTGTTAAGCTGTCCCCTTCTTTTTTCCCCCCCATCAAGGATGGGATTCTTGGTTTCCTATTTTTTTTCCTTGCAACTGTTCCATCCTTTCTCTCCATGTGTCATCTCTGTGTTATAGCTTAGTATAAAAGCTGAAAATGCATCTGGGGAGTAACCGGGTGAGGAGCACGCTCAGGTACGAGGGAGCATTGCACACCGGGCAGTGTGTGTGGGGGGCTTCTGGCCCTTCGCCCCGCTCACCCAGGAGCCTGATGCTGGCTGCTGGCAAAGCAGATGCCGACGGGCAGCCGCCGTCTCTGGGGTTGTGGGGGGAGCTGATGAAAGCGTTAACCCGCAGCTTGCTTTGGCTTGAGGGAAGGAGGACTTGTGTCGGATCAGTGGCAGATCAGAGCCCCCCGAGCCGGCTGGGAGGGAACGTGGGGGCACAGGCAGGGGCACGGGCAGGGGTGCAGGCAGGGCCACCACACCATGCAAACGGCATTTGCGACTTTCTCCTCCATCTGCTCTTACAGCTGCTCCCATAGATGTGCGCTTGCTTGGGACCAGGCTGTAATTATGGCTGTAACGCATCTTTCCTGGTGTTTGCACTCTGTTGTCTGCGGATCCTAAAACGATAATTATCTGCTGGGGCTTGCGGTGCTGCCTGGCGTGCTCCTCTTCCCCAGCGTGCTGGAGGGTGCAGAGGGTGCCTGGGGTGCTGGAGGGTGCAGAGCTGCTGCCTGCCTGTTTCCAGCTGGAGTCGGGGCCGGCACACGCAGCCTCACCACGCCACCGGCAGCTCAGCTCTCTTCGTTAGGTTTTAAAATTCACGGGTAGCCACAGACACCTCCAAAACACCCGCTCACACCTGGTGCTGTCAGGGCACTGGGGCTGGGAGCGGGCACTGCCAGCCCCTCGGCGGGACTGCGCCTGTGGGTGCCGGCCGGGGGCACAGCCATGTTCCCGGTGAGGCACTGGGTGCGAAGGGGCTGGGCGGCAATCCTGCGTGTCCGATTCACCTCACCGGTGCAAAGCCTCATCTCGAAGGACGCCAGCAGAAGGTGAACATGACCACGAATGAAAATAAGCGCTGGTACAGAAGCAAAAATAGTTCCTGTAGAGCTCCCTGGGAGGTCTGATCTCACATGCAGGCGTGGGTCCGTCCTCCAAACCTCAAACAACGGCTGGCTGGTGTTTCTGGAGATGCTCCTCCGTTGGCAGCGATACCTGCCTGCCCACTTCCCCACGGCGCAGGAGGAAATCCTTTTTCTTCTCAGGGATCCAGGTGGAACTGAATGTGGAGGGAAAAGGCTTGTCTCTGCGTTGCAAACCCTCTGAGAAGCCAGCTGGGTGGCAGCAGGCATGACCCCAGCTAGAGGTTTCTGGCTGACAAGCTAATGGTTTTCGCACCAGGAAGGTCAGCGTCTGGCGTATCTCAGTGTTGCAGAGGGAGCCGGTGACTGCAATACCCAGCGCAGCCGGCGCACGGTCGGAGATCTGCATGATGTCATTTTAACTCTTGAAGACCCATAGAAGACACCAGCGATAGACGGGGCTTCGTGATGCTGGCAGGCGGGCAGCCCCCGTGTCACGGCTGCGACTCGTGCCCTGCCCAGGAGCCTACGAGGGAGGACCCACAGTGCCAGATTGAGTGTTCAACAAGAAACAGTCCCCCCAGGCACGCTCACCCTCTGTAACCCAGTGACACAGCCTAGTCCCGTTGGAGAGCACCAGTGTCCCATGGTGCCAGCCCTGCGTGGCCCCAGAGCTTGTCCCTGAGCATCCCTCTGCTCCCCACAGCGCGGTTCTGAAGGAGTCTGTTGGGAGCTGCCCTTACATTTCATCTCTGTTTTTTCGACTTCCAAACACTGCTGTCTCCAGGAAAGTGTATTTTTGAGTGAGAAGCTCCTGACCGAGGCTTGGTCCTCGAGCGCGGGAGGGCAGTGCTCCCCGCTGCCGCGGCATTTGCTCGCCGGTACCCGGAGGTGGGAGCGCTGCAGCAGCGCAACATCTGGAGATGTGGTTCAGCATCTCCTGCACTGAGACCCGGGGACCGCTGCCCACCGCGCTCACCGCATGCAGGCCGTGTCTCGGGCGTGCGTCTGCCTGTGCCCACAGTTAGGGGTTGGATCTGCTTCCCTGAGCGGGGGCCAGCGGCTGGTAAAGCCCCGTTACAACAGAGCTGGGGAACTAGGAAGCGTATATTAGGGTCCTAATATATACTTACAAATATCTGCAGGGTGGGTGTCAGGAGGACGCGGCCAAGATCTTTTCAGTGGTGCCCAGCGACAGGACAAGGGGCAATGGGCACAAACTGAAGCAGAGGAAGTTCCAGCTGAACATGAGGAAGAACTTCTTCCCTCTGAGGGTGACGGAGCCCTGGCCCAGGCTGCCCAGGGAGGCTGTGGAGTCTCCTTCTCTGGAGATATTCCAGCCCTGCCTGGACGCGGTGCTGTGCAGCCTGCTGTGGGTGACCCTGCTTGGGCAGGGGATTTGGACTAGATGACCCACAGAGGTCCCTGCCAACCCCTACCATTCTGTGATTCTGTGATTCTGTCTCTGTTCCTGAGGATGACCTTTGAGTAATAAACCTCAGAGGTCTCGTTTGACGCTGACAACCAGTGGTCACCCTGAGGGGAAGTGAAAATGTATCTCCGGAGATCTGGCGGGGATTTGGTGGCAGGCATTAGCTGGATTTGGCAAAGTGAGGCTGCTGTATTGGTCTGCCATGCGTGCTCATGATCCCTGGGAAGACCCTGGGTAGCTCAGCCGTCCACGCGTGCGCTGGCACCCAGCATCGGCGGGTGGGGAGAGCCTTTGTGCTGGGGATGCTCGGGAAAGCTGGAGACCCTTAAAACAGCATCATGGAAGGCTCCAGGTTGCGCAGCTCCTGTTCCCAGCGCTGGAAAGCATCCCTGCTCCTCACGCTGTGGGCTTATGGCTCGCTTCTTGACTCTTTGCTGAGCTCCTTGGCATCAGGCAGTGCTGTTGGCTGGTGATTGAATTAGGAAAGCGCAGCCCTATCTTGCTCAGCCAGCTTTGGTTCCAGTAAGGAATAATCACCGGCGTGGTTTTGCTCAATCCTGCAGAGCCAGAGAGGCCAAGAACAGCAGTGCAGTCAGGGGAGGGCAGCGGGGACGAGCGGAGCTCTCTGCCGTGAAGCCCGTGGGCCTCTCGGCTCCGCGGGGAGCCCTGCGCCTCCCTGCCCTGGGCACGGGAGCGAGGAGCGCGTGCTCGTTTGCTGCGCTCGTGGGATGCACGGATGTCCCGGGGCCGCTCGTGATCCCCACATTTGGAGCAGGGGTTTGTCTCAGCCTGTCCATATTCCTGGGTGGTTGTTCCTTGGGTTTTTTGAAGCTCTCTGGCTGTGTCCTTGGGTAGCACCAACGTAGCCTGTTGCAGCTGCTCAGCCGTCTCCTGCGTCAGCCAAGCAGCCCAGAGCTGCTCCCAGGAGTGCACCAGTGGTGCCCAGGGACCGGAGAGAATGGTGGGCCAACACACTGGGGTGCTGGCAATCAGTTGGGAGCGCCTCGACGCCTGGGAGCAGCCTGGAATCCCACGGACTGTGAGGACCGCGTGTCCAGAGAGGGTGTGCTGTCCTCATAGGTCCTTGAGATCAGGTTGAAATGGGGGTGAGCTGAACTTCAGGCAGACAGCACATGGGGTGCCCCAGAGAGAGAGCTACTGGAGAGAGTCCAGCGGAGGGCTACGAGGATGGTGAGGGGAATGGAGCATCTCTCCTGTGAGGAGAGGCTGAGGGAGCTGGGCTTGTTCAGCCTGGAGAAGAGAAGGCTGAGAGGGGACCTTAGAAATGCCTCTAAATATCTGCAGGGTGGGGGTCAGGAGGATGGGGCCAGACTCTTTCCAGTGGGGCCCAGCGACAGGACAAGGGGCAACGGGCACAAACTGAAGCAGAGGAAGCTCCAGCTGAACCCGAGGAAGAACTTCTTCCCTCTGAGGGTGACGGAGCCCTGGAACAGGCTGCCCAGGGAGGCTGTGGAGTCTCCTTCTCTGGAGATATTCCAGCCCCGCCTGGACGCGGTGCTGTGCAGCCTGCTCTGGGTGACCCTGCTTGGGCAGGGGGTTGGGCTGGGTGACCCACAGAGGGCCCTGCCAACCCCTACCATTCTGTGATTCTGTGGGGTGACCCTACAAGGCTCCTTCCATCCCTGTTTTTCTGGAGACTGCAAATCAGCCTCTTTTAAAATAGCTCTGTTTGGGCCACAGCACAGCCCAGGGCACCAAGATGAGGGTTGCTGTTTGAAAATCTTGATGGCGGCGTGTTCATGCATCAGCAAACGGTGGTCCCGGCCGCAGAGGCGGCGGTGGGCAGCAGCAGCACTGACCGGCTCTGTTCTCTTTCAGGGTTCTTGTCCTTCCTGTGGTTCGTAGCCTTTTGCTTCCTAGCAAACCAGTGGCAGCAGACGACGATGAGCAAAGGGGTTTCACAAGGAGCAGACGCCGCCCGGGCAGCGATCACCTTCTCCTTCTTCTCCATCATCGTCTGGGTGAGTTCAGCTTCGGAGCTAGGGTGGGGAGAGGAGAAATGAAACCTGCCCTGGGCTCAGCGCTGAGCTGGGAGGAGGAATGTGGGGCACGGTTTGGAGAAGCGAATCCTGGTGGGCAGTACCCAGGAAACCTGCGGTCCCTCCAAATAGAGATGAAACTTGCGGTGTCTGACCAGGGAAGCATCGGCTCTGGTTCCCTCTCGCTGGGGAATTCCAGACTTCCCCTTCTCCTGCGGCTGGAAAGTTGCGTTCCCATCGAAAATGTGCCACCAGCCATGAGCTGCCCTCATTTCAGGGCCTCGTTAGACCCCCGGGGGTGGCCTGGAAGCAAATCAGCCCTCAGGAGCAGATCGCTGTGACGAGCCGGTCTGAGGGGCTCGCAGGGGAGTTTTGGGAGCCCTCAGGCTCATCAGCTCACCCTCGGGGGGAAGCCGGGATGGCTCCTCCGCTGCCCACCCCGGAGGCAGGGGCTGGCAGAAGCTCCCTTTACTCCTGCCTTTAGGCTCTGTGCGTCCCTGGTGCCTGGGGGTCCCTGCGCCGCTCGGGGGGCTCCTGCTCCGAGGCTGGGCCCTGCATCACCTCCCCTCCTCCTCTGGCTTTTTGCGGGCAGAGAGCCCCCAAGATGTGCAGTAATTCCACGTTGCCTTAAAAGAACTGGGGCCAAAGACAGAGGCTTTGCAGCAGCAGGCCTGGCTCCAGTTCCTCACCAGTTTAACTGCTCCCTGCTCTGTTATTATCCAAATAAATCTCTTTTAATCCCAGCTCCCTCACAGCTCTTCTCCATCGCTGTGGTGCCAGCCGGCCCGTTCGATGGAGCCGCCAGGGAAGGGAGCTGGGTGGGATGCTCTCCCCGGTCCCATCAGCATCTGCTCCCACGCCGGGGCAGGCACTGGGGACGCTGGTCCCCTGCCACCGGCACGGAGGACGACCGGGATGTGCGGCCGCACCGGCAGCCCCGCCGCTGGTGCCGTTCATAAACCCCGGGGCTCTGCCTGCTCAGCACCCCACCAGCACCGGGGAGCGGGCCCTGGGCCGTGGTCGGGAAGCCGATCTCCGTGTCTGCAGGGTATTTTTTTTTCCTCCTGAGCCTGTCATTTATAAACTAATCAAATTGTTAATGAAACCTCCTGAAATAAGAGCGAGCGTGGTGCGCTCGCAGCTCTGCCGCCCGCATTTCCCACGCTTGGCGACCTGAATACGGGCAACCTGGAAGAGGGTGAAGGAGTCTCGGCAGGGCTGACCTGTTTTGCTGGCCCGGCACTCGGTGGCTTTCCCTCCCCGCAGCAGATGGGTTTACTGGTGCCAGCGGTGCCAAATCTGCGCAGCCGGGGACCCGAGCCCAGGCTGCAGCCCCCCACCCCAGGCAGAGCTTTGGGGATCAACCTGTCGTGTAGAAACGGTCTCCTTGGCGTTGGGGGTTGTGGTCTGGGCTTGGGTTAGCTCTTGGCTATAGCGGAGCGGGGCCAGCAGCTGCCTGGGATGCTGGGGTGTGCCTGGCGCTTTGCAGCGAGCCGGGGGGACGCGGGGTGCCTGGGAGGATGCAGGGTCCTGGGGGGACATGGGGTGCTGGGGGGATGTGGGATGCTGGGGGGACATGGGGTGCTGGGGTGATGTGGGATGCTGGGGGGATGTGTGGTGCTGGGAGGATGCAGGGTCCTGGGGGGATTCAGGGTCCTGGGGGAACATGGGGTGCTGGGGTGATGTGCGGTGCTGGGGGGATGCAGGGTGCTGGGGGGACACGGGGTGCTGGGCTGATGTGGGATGCTGGGGTGATGTGGGATGCTGGGGGGCTGTGTGGTGCTGGGGGGATGCAGGGTGCTGGGGGGATGCAGGGTGCTGGGCAGACAGGGGGTCCAGTCCACGGCGTTGCCACCCCCGTAACCCTCCTGCGTCCCGCGCAGGTCGCGCTGGCGGTGAAGGCGCTGCAGAGATACCGCCTGGGGACGGACATGTCGCTCTTCGCCACCGACCAGTTCGCCGCCGACCCCAACGCGGCGTACCCCGGCTACCCGGCCGGCAGCGGCGTCGAGAGCACAGAGACCTACCAGAGCCCCCCCTTCACCGAGACCTTAGACGCCAACCCGAAAGGCTACCAAGTGCCAGCGTACTGAGGGGCGAGGGCCGCGTGCCGAGAGACCGAGTCCTACGGTGCAGTACCCTTAACCGGTTGATTGCAAATGTATTCAGTCCCATTCCCTTCATGTGGCGAGTCAGTGCTGGGTTCCTTACTATTAGCTAGTTGTGCAGTGAATTCTGTACAGTGGTATTGGTTCTTGTCTTACCTGTCCAAGGGTTTTATAAAAGCAGTGTTCCCTCTAAGTCGGAAGGAAGGTTGCTACCACGTCACCGACACGTGGCGGAAGGTGGATAAATGCCCTCGCTGAGGCCTTGGCACCGGGCAGTCGGCGCTGGGCTCTGCTGAGCGCCCGGGAGAGCCCGGAATACCTTTTTCTGTTAGCGAACACGGTAGCTGAGGAGTTGCTATTTATCTCGTTCTTCCAGAGCTAACACAGAATCGGTCTCGTGGTGGCGAGGGTGGGTGGGCGGCGGGGGGGAGGTCGGCCCCGCGCCGCTGCAGAGCTTTCCTGCGCACGTTCCGTGGAAAGTGCCAAATTCACAGCGAAACGAGTGGTGTCTGTGTTACTTTTATTTGTATATATTTGCTGTACAAAGAAACAACAACAATCCACTTAGGTGTTTCAAACTTCGCTTGGGATGCGAGAGGCTTGGGGGGGGCACGGCGGGCTGGGGGTTGCGTTGGGTATCCAGATCGCTTCCACGCTACAACAGGGTTCTGGCTGAGGGGGTAGAGAGTTACTGTTTGAGACTGGAAACCAGTTCAGCAATAGCTGGCTGCTAACGAGGAGTAGCCTTTTATCAGCAGCAAAGGCGGCGCGTTGCAGGTTCTCCACCGAGGGCTTGGGAAGGTCTGGAAATGTAGAAGTCATTTCTGGTTGGCAGCGCTGAGCGCTTACTGGCGCTGCCAACAGCAGAGGGGTGGGCGGCTCGGCGACTCCGCGTCCCTTAGGAGCACGGAACTTGTATTTTCATACTGGGAGCAGCCACCGTCGGTCACCCGCGGCAGCGGAGCCTCCGCTGGGACCGTCCGTTTTCACCCGGCGGTCTCTAGAAATGAGGAGTTCAGGAGGACAACTGGGAAGACTTTGCCGGCCAGCGAGGTCCCCTTGAGCAGGGAGGGAGGAGAGGGAGTGGATGAAAAGCACCCGGGAAGGAGGCTCAGGTTTGGTTTTCAGCTGCAAAATTCCTGCCGTGTCGAAACCAACTAAATGTGCAAATTCCCGTAGATCCTTGTCGGCAACCTGCCTGCTTTCCCTGCCCGCGAGCCGAGCTGTTTGTCACTAAGGACCAAGCAAAGGAGCTGAAACTTGAATTCCCGACCCCCTCGGTGGCAGCTCCGTCCTCAGAGGCCCCGGGCTCTCCCGGCGGCTGGGAGCCGGGGTTTCCCCTTGCCGCTTTACGCCGGCAGAAGTTGCGTGCTGCCTTCTGACCTCGTGACAAGCAATAGTTACCGACTGCCCCAGCTCTCCTTGTAGCAAAAGCCTCCAGCAGGTTTTTTTTTGTCATCATTAACACAGCTCATTTCTGCTGCTAAATTGCAAATAAATGCAGGAGTCGATAAGCAGCAAATCTCATCGCGAGCGAGCAGTCGTCATCAGTGACAACGCGCGTTACTTGAACCCCTGCTGTTCAGCCCGGGCTGAAGCTGCGTTCGCAGCCAGGGCCGGCTTGGCTGGCGCCGAGCTCCTCCCGCTCACCGGCCGGGATTTTCCAGGCCGCATTCCCCCGCTCGGACGCTTCTCCCGCACCGCTGCAGCCTCTCCTGCGGCAGCAGGAGCGAGAGCCGGCGGCTGCTGCGCTGTTTGGCCGCGGCGTCGCTTGCTTGGCCAACGCAAGGCGCGAGGAAGAGCGACCCGGGGCGTCTGCCTGTGGCCTGGGCTTGGTGAGCAGCGGGACGGCCTCGCACTAAGCAGACCAGGGACACCCAGACCCCGGTACAGTGCAAGCCGAAAGTAATTCCAGGACCCTCGTGATTTTTCTAGAGTCAGTCTTGCATGGGGGGGGGAAAAAAAGGCAAAGGATTTTAATACAGGGTACGGTAGAACTGTAGCAATATTTTCCTTAGAGGGAACACTGAAATTTTAGCAGCACAAACAGTACTTGTGTTAATATTTTAGCAAAATTATAATCAATTTAAGTGTTTAAATTGATTGTACGTGAGATAATGTTTGTTCAGTACATTGTATTTTTTCTAACTATATAACTGTTCCAGAGTTTCCTTGTAACCGTAAAGAACTAAAGCTCTGTCTGACTGCGGGATGCGTCCTGACCCCTGGTGTAACCATGCTGAATATTACAACATCTGAATGTACGCACCGAGGCCTGCGTTGCCTTTCTTTCCTCCCCACCCTCCCGCCCGCCGGCGGCGGGACCCGAGGGGACGCACACGCGCGGCCCGCGCGCCCCGGCCTCAGGAGCAGCAACGGAGAAACGGGGACGACTGCAGCGCGACATCACCCCCGCCCGAGGCGTTGTCGTTCTTCTGAGGTCAGCGGCTTTGCAGCTCCCCAAAAGCCAGCGTTACCTTTCGCTTGTGGTCGGCACGGTGAGCGTGCAGGGACCTGGCTGCGCTTTGCTGGGCAGGAGAGGAGGAGGAGGAGGAGGAAGAGGCTTGGGCACCCGAGAGGCTTCCTGGCAGCAGGGAGGCAGGACAGAGACAGATTGCTCCTTGATTAAACCAGAGCCAGGAATTAGACGTCCTGCCACACCAACAGGCACCTTGAGGAAGCTTAACCCTGCTCCCTCTGGCACCGCGACGCTGCTGCAGCCCCGGCGGGGCGGCACGGGGAGGACCGGGGCGGCTTTTCCCGGCGGTAGCGGTGGGTTCGTGCCCGTGGTCGGCCCGCCGAGGCCGCGTCGGGGCTGCAAGCCGCTGTTAACGTGGCACCTTGGCAGGCCCGTCTGCCCACCTCGAACAAACCCATTTTCTGGTGCGTTGGTGAGGCCGCTGCCGAACGCCGCTGTCGCTCCCCGGCCCTGCGGCAGCACGGCCGGCAGCCAGCGAGGCCTGGCTGGGTGGAAACGCGTCAGAGGCCGGCGAGCCGCTGCCGCCAGCTGTGCCATGAGCTCCGGGCTGTACCAAACCCTCGTTCTTCGCCAGCCCCCGCAGCGTCCCACCAGCTGCCGGTGTCAGCAGTGCCGCGCGTTGGCCGGCGCAGCACGCCGGTGTGTCCGCGACTCGGCGAGACACAACCCCACGGGCTCCTGGTCAGGAATCGGACCCGTCGGTGTAGTAACCGTAGTGTATTTGGGGTTCAAGTGTTCGTAACGCCATCCCTCGTGCTCCTTCCTCCCAGTTTTCCCCTCCTTGCAGCCCGCTGGGGCTGTGCGGTGAGCTCGTGCCGTGCCCCACGCTGTCCTCACAACCTGCTGGAGATCCCCTCTTCTCCTCGAGATCTCCGCAGCCCAGGCGAGCAGGAGCGCGCTGTGCCGAAAGCCTCTGCGTAGCGTTAGCGCTGAATTTGGGTGTAGAGAACAGAATTCAGAGAACCCTGCACCTTTCCTGGAGCTGCGTTTGCCGAGTCGCCCTGCTGCCACGACACGCTTATTTCTCAGCACTGACCTTCCCACCTCGCGGGTTTTGCCTATTTATTTTAAACATATGAAAAGATTGGAAAGAATTGGAATTTTTCCTCAGTGTTTGAAGCTGTTCCTAGCGAGGTGGAGGTTTTGCTTAGCTGAGATTTTGTCAAACCATCTCCCCCGTTAGCACGTACCTGCATCTGGCGCAGCTCGAGCAGAGCCCTCCCCGCGGGTCCCCTCCGCAGGCAGTCGGGACGTCACCGTCCCACCAGCTCCTGCCACCACAGCAAGCGACGCCTCGGCCTTTCTGCCCTCCTCCCAGGGGCAACTGGCACCCTCCCTCTCCCAGCCAGCCCCCCCGGCGCCCGGCCGCTCCCCCCGCGCCGCTGTCTGTGCAGGACTCAATCCTAACAGTTCAATAATTATTTCTCTTGCTGCTCTGTGTATTTGCGGGCTTCCCTTCTGCCTTCGCCTTCCCAGAGCGTGCTGGGCAGAGCTGAAGGGCCCAGTTCCGCCCTGGTTTGCTCGCAGGACGCTGCTGGGAGCACTGGGAAGCGGTGGGTAGCGGGAGAGGCTCCCCCACCCCCCGAGAGGCTCAGCCAGCCTTCGCGCTGTCCCCCTGCAACCCACGATCAGCCCCCTGCCTCTCACTGCGATACGCGTTTACGCCTCAGATTCGTTAAGAGTTTTAATATCAAAGCGATACCAAACGTGGCTCGCAGATGTACGGTTGTTTTGCAGATACCTCGGTGTAAGCAGACCGCTTCCACGCGTTGCAGTTGTCACTGATCTTACGTGCATTGTAGTATAAGGTGGACTGTGTATGGAAATAAGTTTAAAATGTTTACAACTTTTGTATATATTCTATATATAAAGATATCTTTGGAGAGAACAACCTGTGACTATGTATTTTCAGTGTCTGTGTACCAACTGCAACCTGTTTTCAATAAAGAGTTAAAAATTAATAGAAGCAGCCTGAAAAAAATTTGGTAGTACTTTATTTGATCCGGTGAGCACAAGGAGCAGGGGAACGGCCTCCTCAGGCCCCAGTGAGCGAGCGCCGGGAGCAGATGACAGCAGCACGCGCCCGCTGGGCGCCACGCGTCTGCCGACGCGGAAGGAATTCACCGAGGAACGAAGGGAAGACGTGAAGCACCCCTGCAGAGAACAGGCCTCTCACTCCCCCCGGGCTTCACAAACCGCCGCGGCTCGGTCGCCGAGCAGAAGCGGTGCGGGCAGGCGAAGCGGCCGCGTCGGGCAGCGCCGCCCGCTCCGCTCGAGAGGAACCCGCTCCAAGCAGGAGCACGGAGGCGTCACCACTGGGCACCGACGCATGCATTTACAAACAGCCATGCAGCCAAAGAATCCACCGGCAGGGCGGGCGGCCTGGCCCCAGTACAACACCTTCAGGTACTCAAAACAATCTTAATTACTCGGAAAAGAAACCGAAAGCACTCCGCGCCCTGAGAGCAAGCAGAAATGAAAAGTGTAAGGCAAGAACTTTCTGTAGCCAGGAGTAGCTCTTCAGCGACACTCGGAGCTCAATGCTGCTTACGTAAAAGCAGTGTTTTATCACTCAAAATCACATAAATTAATTTCACCTTTATTCCTACCCATTAAAAATAACTCAACCCGGTCTGCCAGGCTGGGAGAGAACCAGACACTGAACGAGGGCCAGGAGAGCGCGCTGCAGGGAGGGCTCCCGTCGCTCCACCACCCCCCAGCTGCTGCTGCACGGACAGATTCCCCGATTCCCTCCGCTCTCGGAGCGGTGGAACTCGGCGCCTGCCCTGCGTCGCGAGCAGAGCCCCACGGGAGCGCGGGGAGTGAACGCTCCGCGCAGTCCGAACCCATTCTCCTCGTCAGCACAGACCACTGTAAACAGAGAAAGGCAGGGGAAGGCACTGCAGCTGAACGCGGCCAGGGAGCAGCAGCATTTAACGTCCCAGTGCGCTGTCGTGTGGAGCTACCACCGTTAATACATCCACGCAATTAGAAACATGGCAGTCATTAAATAAAATTACCGTGAAGGGTGCTTTACGGCACGTAAAGCCTTAACGTTGTTCTTCTACATGCAGTGCTACAAAAGAAGTTTCTGTAAAGAATGTGGTACGTAAAAGGTCAGAGGCAACTTCGGAGCCCGCGTTCCACCATCGCACGCGCCAGTCCAGCTCTTCGAGCGGCGGAAGGAATTCCGGCTCCCGACGGGAGTTCTCTTTGCCGCGGGAGCAGCCCGGTGTCGGCAGACACGCGGCTGCGATGGTCTCGCTCACCAGCACGGAGCGCCTGCTCCTTCTCTGCGCCTTTGTGCCCCTGACTACCGTGACCTCCGTGGTCGCAGAAACAGCACAACAAAAAAAAAAAAAAAGTCAGAATACTCTAAGGGAAGCCGCTTTTGCTTCCAGTCATTGCAGTGATTCCTAACCTTCCCCCACCCCTGAAAAAAGAAAGAGAAAACCCGAACCAGATGCTTATTCCCCTATTACATCCCCTGTCAGTCCTCAGACCAGAGAGTGTTTTCTCAGCTACCGCCCGTCGCAGGAGAAAGGTGCCCCCCCGCCTGCCCCCCCTGCGGCTGCCGCCCAGCCCGGCCCCGGCGACGCGGAAGCTCAGCCTTCGGGCGCTCGTTAGCGACGGCGCAGTCCAGCGATCCCTTTGCCCGGTGTTCAGGACCGGCACCGAGAGGGCTCTCTAACGTCACCCGACTCCTCCACCGGCCCCGCTACGCTGCCAAACCTCATTCCAAAAAGTGCAAACTCGTGGACAGAGACGGCTTTATTGGCCTGCCGGGAAGCTAACTGATGATTCTGCTGATGGCCTGCAGCGACGGGAACTCCTCGTCCTCGATGTGCAGAGCTTTATGGGTGAGAACGTCCTGCTGCGTCAGCACCTGCTTACACGTGGGGCAGATGTAGCAGTCGAGATCGGAGCCGGAGTCCGTCTGCCAAACGTTCTTTTTGTTCTTTTTGGATTTGTTTGAGCTTTGTTTCTCTTTGATTCTGAAATCGTTGTGAGCAGAAAGCAGTTCCTGTTGCTTAACTGTGTCCGGCAACAACACCAACAACTCGTTAAAGATTTTCTTGAAGTTATCGCCAAGCAGTTCTCGGCAACTTTTGTAATACTGTGCTGCAGAAATCAGACCCTGTAGTGAAGAGAGAATTGGAAGAAACAAGGGGAAAAAATAAAAATTATACAGACATACAAAAAACCCCAGTGGGATTCACCTTCTCCCAGAAGGGAAGGTTTCAGGAATCCGAAGGTTCTTGCCCACTCACCTGTCTGAATTGCCCAGAATGAGTTTTAAATTTATTGAACTTGGACTCATCGCTTTGAAGAAATTCTTTAATAGACTGTATTAGCTGAATATTCCTTCGCTGGAAGTTTTCGGGTATCAAGTATGATCCGTGACAGGATTTTGGCCTGCGTTTGAAAAGACCAAAAGTGACTCTGACATCGCTTGGTGCCACACAAAGACGCTGCGGGATCGCGACCGTCCGGCTCGTCCCTTCCTCTGCTCAACCACACCTGCCATGGCTACCAGCAGCGCACGGCCACCGCGACGGGAGGAGGAAATGCGTCCCGTGGGACTACTGTACCAGACTCCAGCCTCACCGAGATGGACTATTTAAAATCCAAGTTTAACAGAGTCTTGACGAGCTGCTTTGTAAGCCAGGCTTACTAGACAGACAGGAGCGGCAAAGACCGCACCACAGGTGAGACTGAACAGATAATACAGACGTCTGCATTAAACTGCCACAAGTCTTCCCCTCCTCTTTTCCCCAGACCTCCTCTCTCTGGCCCAGCAGGGCCCTGGCCAAGGACCAGCTGCTGGACAGGTCAGAGCAACGAAGGCATTCAGAGGTCACCAAGAAAAAGGTGCTTCAGCACCTTGCTTCTGGGACTCGACAGCATCAATGGAAAGGTTAAGAAATACACTGAAGCTGCAGATTTCCAAACAAATCAAGAAAAGACAGAAGTCTGGGCTGCCACACGGCAGAGGCATTCACTTCCTCAGACTCACATCCACCCACCGCTCGCGCTTTCTTCCACACAACTCTCCCGAATCCCGCCCGTGACGGCCACGGGACTCCCCAGCGGGAGCCATTTCGTGGCTGGCCGCTGCTGGCACCCGCTCAGAACAACCCCCTCCGAGTGTCCACGCGTTGTCTGAAGCTCGTGTGACGTAACTGAGACGTAAGGGGTGAAGTGACTCTACCTCAAAGGACTTTTACTCACTCTTTCAAAGACGTAGTGACAGGTTCAGAGATCTTGGTGGATGGAATCACAGCAAACCCTGGAGGGGGTTTGCTAACAGGCACCGACAGTCCCGGAGGCGGAGGAGGACTCTTCAATAGCACCACAGTGTTGAAGCCTACAGGAAAGCAGAGAACGGGCAGGAGTCAGAGCACGTATCAGCAGCACCCGCACAGCACCGTCCACAACGAACACCAGTGGTCGGACGTACTCTCCGGGAGCACTAAGAAGTAACAGTCAGCAGTGCAGACATCGCTGTACTGGAAAAAAAACCTAAAACTTGGAGAGGTGGAGATCTGTTGCCTTAACAGCTGGGTCAGGAAGCACTTCACAGGCTGATGTCACCCTACAGAAAAAGCACTTTATTTATTTACTTCTTCAATAGAAAATAATTTTTAAAACCCCACTCAAACTCACAGTGAAGCACACTGTTACATGATAAAAGCGAGCAGAAATGGCTCCAGAATCCCACCAGCACCAGGCACGGCATGCTCCAGCGTACTCCCCCTAGCAGCACCTGCAGAGCAGCACAGAACAAGACACCTCTGCAAGCACCTCCCAATCTCCCTCAACGCCCCCGTCAGTCCCTTTTGTTGCTATGTTACTCCAGTTTTTTACAAGAGTGTGGCACCGCTAAAAGCAAGGGCATTAAATCTCTGCAAAGGCAGAGGCGACCGAGCCAGCTGACGAGCACCAGCAGGCACAGGTCACAGCCAAAGAGCTTCCCTTCGCCCGCGGCGGCTTCCAGACCAGGTCGTAAAGCAGAAAGGCACGAAGCGTGTCAGACGTGACCCATCAGGAACGCAGCGACAGGTAAAGATTTGCCAGCGAGCCACCCTGGAGAGCAGACACCTGCGTGGAGCAGAGGCATCCCAGCATCGCCACCGCTTCTCGGGGGACACCCAAGCCCACCCACGTCCCCCAGACTGTCTTTTCAAACTCCAAGGCTCAGCTAGCAGACGGTGACAGAACCGCTCTTCCCGCAGAGCCAGAGCAGCAGTTTACGCACCCCCGCCACGTGCCACGGATCCCTAAGCCGCAGCCACGCGGAGCCCGCCGTGCCCTGCCGTGCTTACCTGGTGGCGGGGGCATTCTGCCGGATCCTGAGCTCCCGAGAGCTGGGAAGTCTTCCTGAGGTAAAGGGCATTTGTTCGTCACCGCCGGCTTTTTAAGGCCGGGGGGCTCTTTGGGCGTACTGCAGGCCGCTAACGATTTTTCCGAATGACCGTTCACGACGGCTGCGGCTCGGTCAGGGCCGGGAAGGGCAGAGGATGCGTTCGACGTCTGCTCTGCTTCCGGCAGCTTCTCAGGAGACGACCGGGCAAACGAGGTCTCCTGCGACGGGCGTGGGGACGACGGTCTCTGCTTCTCAGCCCCCATCTTCTTCTTCTTGCTCACTTTCATAAAAGTTTGTGAGGTAGAAGCTGCCAGCAAGGACGACACATCAAACATTGTCGGCGTGTTTCTGATCTCCTGGGTCGTCAGGCCGCTACCGCCGTCTTCATCGTCTGACTGAGAGAGTTTAACGCTCTTCTTGCTCCCTTTAGTGCTGCTCAAGGAGGATGGTTTTTTGGCCGTTTGGTTCACACAGGGGTTGCTAATGGCTTTGACCACATTTTTGCTGGAACCGTTGTTCCACGCAGACGTGATGTTCGTTACTGTTTTATTGTTAGGCCTCATTTTGGACACTAAAGCTGGAAAATCCTCCTCTTGGAAAGTGGTTTTCTTTGCAGTCGCTGTATACGTCAAAGACATCCCAGAAGAGACGGTGGGTGCCGCAGAGGATGACAAGCTTGGGAAATCTTCTTCTTTCAGCTTCACCACTGCTAGCTGGGCAGGGCTGTAAGAAAGGAGCAGCACAGCCCGTTAGAGCGGGGCTGCAGAGGCAGAGCGAGCTCCATGCTGCCTGCGCTCCTCCTCCGACTGCCGCTGCGGCGGCACAGCCGGCCCGCGGGCTACCGGGATGCAAACCGCTCGCTCGGGCTCACAACCCGCGGCTGCAGCGGGTCCCCTCGCGGCGGTCCCACTCCCCTGCTGCGTTACTGGGACGGCCGCAGCGCAGCTCGCCTCGAGCAGCAAGCTGCAGGCACGCGTTCTAGCTGCCACATGCTGCAAAGACACCGTTCTGAGCATCACCAATTTCAGGGGATGATGGATTTTAAAACTCACAGGACACAGCTCCTTCAAAGTGAGTTATCAAGTTAAAAATGGCTGGAGAACATTGAGAGTTTCCCTGAAATCGCACCCCGAAAAGATCAAGCTGAGAATTAAAGCCACAGCCGACGCCATTCATGGAGGCGACTGGCACAGAAGCAGCTCAAGGCAGAAGGGGGAAGCATTTGTAGTTTAAGCGATCTGTAAAATTATTTTCTCCAGAAATGCAGAGCATTAAGTAAGTTTCCGAACCTGCTTCCTCGCTGCCCCAGCCTCGCACAGACTCACCCTTGCAGAGGTCCCGCTGCTGAACCAATCGCTGGAAAGTCATCTTGGCTTAAAGCACCATTAGCAGCTGCTTCTTTTGGAGTATTGACAAAAAGAGCAAAGAAATGTTTTCAACTAAAACCCATTCATTTCAGAGTGGAAGCTATCAATGAACATGACAGCAGCATGAACAAGCCCTGCTTTCAGCAGCTGATGACGTCATTAACTGTGACATTCCAAAAGAACAATTTCAATCCAAGCATCACTATTTCCTTCAATTAACTCCATTCACCATGATGCCATCGTATACCGGCTGCGGCATACGGGAAATTCACGATACTTCATGCGAGCAAAACGCTGGCTGGTGAGTGCTTTGTGAGGGAACCCTCCAGAGAGTGGGATGCCAGTGCCCCAGCTGCCCGCTCCCACCACAGCTTCGCGCTCAGCTGCCTGCACAGGGCAGGACGCCCGTCAGAGCCTCAGCGCTCCGACCGACGGACGCCAACACTTCCTCGCTTGGAAAGCTGCTCCTCCGCACAGTCCATCCCACCTCTCCCGCAGAGATGCCCGAGCTGCTCAGCTGTTAGCTCCTGGGCAGTCATTCTGCATCGAAACGTAACTCATTCCCAATTTAGATTTGCCTTAAAATCCAAATCCTGTGCTGCGGGCTGCAGCAGTTCAGGGGCAGACTGGTGACGGCTCTGACAGGCACGCAGCAGAAGCTGGGCAGGCAGCGGCGGCAGAGACCCTTGCCTGCCACCCCCAGCTGAGCTGCACCCAGTAACCAAAGAGAGCTCCCAGCAGCTCTCAGCTCTCAGCGAAAGCATGTCATCATCACGTGGAAATCCTGTCGCAGGGGCAATTAAACAGTGGAAAATGGATTTGGAGCAACAGCAGTATCAAAACACCACTGCATCGTATTTATTTGCCCCAAACTGAATCATCGAATCATACGTTGGAAAAGACCTCTCAGACCATCAAGTCCAAACTGGACCTGGGTCAAAACAGTTAAAGGTTTGCTTTCACCCCAGTTACAAACTTTGACTGGGAATAGCTTGTTCTCAAACAAGGGGAAGCTCAGCTCAAGCATCACCATCAATCAGCTCCTGCACGCTAGAGTAGGACACGGTGCATTCTTAGGTTGTACTGAGTCGGATGGAGTAGCAAATATCGTGCCGTGTGTTCATCACATCGGGTCTCTCCGCCCAGCTCCGCCTCCGGCGTGACCTGCCGCAGGAGTCCCAGCCCGCTCGCACGCACTTCCCTGCAGACCCGTGCTGCTGCGTTACGACTCCGCACAGCTCCGTCCACCTCCGCCCGCTTCCGAGAACGCCACACGGCGACTCCCGCTTTTGTCCGGCTGACCTCCAGACCCGCCATGCCTCCCCGCAGCCGCGGAACGCGCTCGGCACTAACCTGCCGCCTCATTTGAAGACTTTGGCACGCGTTTGGAGCCGAGCGCTTCAGAATCCCTCAAGTCCTCCTTTTTACCTCTACCGCTGCCGTCCTCTTTGTCTTCTACCCGTTTTTTCTCCTCCTGCCGTTTAGCTGCTACAGATGCCCTGACTGCTGCGGCAACGTCTCTGTCCTCTTCCTCCCTGCAGGACAGGGCAGATTCTCTCGGTCAAACAGAACGGATTACTGCGCAGCTTTGGCTTCCTCCAGCTCTCCCCTCTCCGGCGCCAGCTCGAGGACTCTCCCTGATCGCGTGCTGCCACCTGCTGAGAGGCTGAACCAAACCCACCGCTGCGATGGTCGGACTAGATGATCTCTAGGGGACCCTTCCGACCCAAAACTTTCTATGATTCTATGATACACGCTGGCTGGCGAGACAGGCAACGCTCACCCCTGGATCTGCAGCTTGTACGTGTGGCAATAACAATCCAGGCCAGAAGAAACCGGGGTGAACTGGGGCAGACAGCACCAAGGGTGCACGGGGACACCTGCCTCTCCCATTCCTTTTCAAACGTGTGAAATCCTACTTGTAGGCCACAGTAACTCTCTGAGACATAGCTTGTCATGAACTCTCAACACAAGCTCGATCCGCATGCTACACCAACACATAGGTGTTTAAAGATGGACTTTTTCCCCCAGAGAAATCACCAGTAATGAACAAGCCAGCAAGAAAAAGAAGAAAAATAGATGTGCAATATGTATAAAGCACTCGGGTCTTGTGTGGATGAAGAGACGTATAAATGCAAAGTTTCATTTCAATACTTAACCCTCTTCTTTTTCCAAAGCACTCAGCCTGGCCACACAGAGACCTGTTAGTCCAATGAAAAGCGTGGTCCTTAGAACAGGAACTTCATGATTACCCAGACCAAAAAGTCCACTAAACCTGCAAACACTTTGTCACTTGCTTCAGCAAATCCTGTTTAGAAAAGTTGGCATAGAAACAGTTGCTGAAATTAATTTAGGACTCCGAGTATTTAGCCCTCCAGTTGAAGATTACATTGTTTGCTTTCTGTGGCAACTCCAGAGAGCTGGAATTTCACACAAAATAATTTCACTTTGACCACACATGTAGTCAGCACGCAGGCTTAGACCGAAAGCTAGTTCTACTCTCAACTAAGGCTTCACTGCAGAGGCTTCCAAATCTTGCACCCACTTCCTTCCTACTGGTCCACCAAAACACTGTTAATTGGCGAGTAAAAAGCACCAAGCAGCAATACAAATCCACAAGCCATTGTGCTACTCACCTCTTGTATCTCCAGCTGCCTCTTCTGTTCTGCTGACCTCCTCGGCCACCCAGTCGGCCTGACCTTCCTTGCCTGTTGTACCTGTCAACTTCTTCGTAGTCCTCTCCACCTATAACACCTGAACAGGACGGACATCGATCACGGTCAGGGCTATTTCCCTACTCTGGGCATCACACTATGCCTGAAAAAAGCATGAACAAGCCTGTCTTGATTTCTTTCTGATAACTACGTAGCCTACAAAACCTTCGGGACTGCTACATTAAACCATATTTTGCAGTGTATGCATTCCGTGTATCGCAACCTGCGATGTGAGTTTCGAGTAATTTTGGTTTTATGCAGAGATCGCTCTACGTACAGTTCCACAGAGAAGAAAAGTTCATGCGTATGTCGATCTCTGCACTCCTGGGTGGATACGCTGCTCTAGTCTCCTGCTCCACGCTCATCGCTATTTTGCACTAACTGTAACAGAAGTCATTCACGTAATCACAAATTGGAGAAGAAAGTCAGCAATTTTCCCAAAATTACGTTACCATCATTAAATCCAGACATGGGGGGAAAAATTGTACAATTTAGGTAGGAAGAGACCTGTGGACGTCATCTGCTCCATCTCCTCACTCAACACAAGGCCAACTCTGAAGCTGCATTAGGTTGCCCACGGGCCTGTCCGGTCAAGGTCTCATTATCTTCAAGGACAAACTCCACAACCTCACAGGGTCCCATTCCAGGCCTTGCCCACCCTCTTTGTAAAGGGTTTCTTTCTGGAAATGTTCACCAGATGTTCCCGAGAACCCTCAAAGCAGTAAATATGAGCGTGTTTCTGCCCGCCTCACCCCCCAGCCACGCTTACCCTCGTTCCTCCTCTGGTGCCTGGGAGCGTAGTTAAACTGGAGGTCTATCTGCCGGTTCTGCCTGGCCTCGGCCCTGTTCTTGCTGTGGCAGGCTGTCTTGTGTGCTTTGTAATCTATTTCTGTGCGGAAAGCATGGGTAAACTGTTCTGTGCTGCACCGTCCCTCTTCGCAAAGGAAGTGCTTTTCGCGGAAGTGTTCACGCAGGTATTCGTAGTCACTGCAGAGAGAAGAGAGGCAGAGCTGCAGCCCTCCCAGCGTGTTTGTCGGGAAGGCACAGCTAATGGTGCATGGCAACTCCCACAAGACGAAGCGAGGACAAGCCCAGGCGCTCGGTTCTTTCTTTATCCCCAGGCACGCTTTCCGGCTGAAACCACTCGTGTGCAGTCGGCACCGACCTTAACGCACGATCCCAGAGGTGAACTAAATGATCCCAGAAGGTGAACTAAATGATCCCACAAGGTGAACTAAACTCACTTGGCTGACGCTCACCGCGCCCAGCTGTGCACGAGGCATTATTTCATGAAGCAAAACTTACTTTGATCTGCTTTGCCCGTGAACCTCGGAGTATTAGCGTTAACACAGCAGACAGCTACAGACATCTGCTGTCGTGCTGCAAAATTTAACTTCTGATGTTTAACACTTAATGAAGAAAACTTTGAAACTTGAACTAGACAGAAAGCGATTATGCCAGCTGTTGGTTTGAGGAACAAGAGGCTGCAGCCAACCTGCTCACATTCTTACTCTCTGTCTTCAAGCACTACTTTCCCCAAAATTCCAAGCAGACCCAAGCAATTTTTCCTCAAAATTTAACCTACAGACAGAGGAATAAACTGCCTGAGCAAACCTGTAGTATTCCTGAGCACCATCGGAGTCACAGAAATGACAAAAATAATGATCCCGTCTTAGGTGTTTCAGTAACTCATCGTTATCCAAATAACGCTCGTCACAAAATTTGCACAGGGGATGCCCACGATGAGAGGTGTCATCTGGATCCCCATGGATTCGATGACGGGCGAGGTCCTTCCGAGAATACCATTTCCGTTCATAAGTAAAAATCTGAAGGAAAATATATGTATGCATTACTTCTTGTGAACAGAGAACAAATACAAAAATAAGCCGGGTTGTGCACAACTTGTTTGTTCGTACGAGCAGAAGACTTCCTTCAGAAAGATGCAATTTGACAACCAACCCCTAAAATTGTCAGTCAATAGGAAACAAAATTCAAGTGATAGATCCAAATTAAACCTAACCTGCATTTCACTAAGTGTGAACACTGGAAGCAGATCTAGTTCACCTTTTTACCTTTCACTTTTTTTGAGTGTCTGTGTATTAACATAATGTAACAAACTTTATGATCTCTGGTGGGGAAAAAAAAATCCTAAGTATGCATTTATGAACATACAGCATTTTGCATACTCGAACTAGAAAAAGCCCCAAACCAGAAGTGAGCTGTTTTACTGCCCTCAGACAGCACCTGCCCCAAGACAGCTACGTACAAAGGACACAGTTCAGCTAGCACATTTCGTGTGACAAGGCAATCTTCTGCCCCTACCAACTCGGGAGCTATTTTGGTGGGAAGGGTTCTGAAGCCCCAAAAAGATAAACACAGCCCTGAGAACAGATACGCTTTCCTTCTCACCTAGACAAGGAGCGATAGCTTGCTCTGGGAAAAGGTTTGCTTGGCTTGGCTACGGCTGACTTACTGAAGCTTCTGTGAGTTTAAGAACTTCTTTTGAGTGGGTACTCATGCTACAGAACCTTTTTCTGTGAAATAAAAACCTCTGTGATATTCTGAAATTACAAGCCAACAAGTTCTGCTGCTGTTTGTGAATTCTCTGCGAGAGACAATGACAAACAAGTTCCCGTAGCGCTGGCTACTTGAGCTGACCATGAAACACCTCGTCACCAGAGCTCAAGGCCACAGCAACCGAGCGCAGCAGTCCGGCCCTCCCCTGATCACTTCCCTTGAATTAGCTCTGGTGATTGCACGGCCACAAGACAGTCAAATCCGTTCACTGAAAGCCAACCCTGCAAAGAAATGTGTCAGTGTTTGTTCGGGTCAGCCTGACCACTTCTGGGTCCGGTCCCCTTTTGCAGCAAGCTACAGTTCAGCTGGCACAAACCAACGGCAGCACCGCTGGATAAACGTGTTTCTCTGATTTGATACTATATTGGTTTCAGAGAAAACAAACAGTCATACAGAACCATGTGTAATAAGTTCTAAAAATACGTGTTCATGCATTAAATTACCTCCTACAACATTAAGGAATGCTGACAGCTATTAGACACAGAGGTTAGCAGTCCTAGAAATCATTTAACAGTAGCTGCTGATTTTGTCCGATGCGTACTTCAGGAACACAAAAGCCCCTCTAGCTCCAGGGAAAGGTGGAATTCCGACTTTCAGACTGTGAAAAAGCGTCGCCTGACTGCCGTAACACCAGCCCATCTAAGAGAAATTCGCGTGGGATTAAAAAACAAACAACAAAAAAAAGGATGATGACGGTGATGGCAAGATGAGCAGTTTTAAGGCTCAGTACACATGACCTTCTCAGACACAGACAACTCAGCTTCCCAGTAACTGTTTTATCTTTAGCAGGTTTTAAAATACATTTGATAACAGCCCTTGGTCATGTTCTATGTGTGTAGGCACACAGACCTCAATTGCAGGCAACAGTGAGTTTCATTTTCCAATCAAGTCAAGACACAGGAAATTTGCTCGGAACAAATAAACAAGACCATGAAATATAATTATATTTCATTAAACCAGCAAGATGGATTCTCATCCTGTACATGATCCAGCTGTAAATGCTACACTGACTCTGATCTCAGAAATAAATCCATCACTCCATCATGGATTCTGCTTTCTGAACCAGCATCAAATATTTTCTTAAGTTAGAGGTTTAGCTGATAAAGTCATTAAGAGCATAAGTCTTAACAGACATCAAGTCTCCGCCGTTATGGGTGTAACAGTCTGCCCACGACTCAGGATTAACCTGCTGTCAGACAGGGTTTGGTATTTACACACGTTGTGGCAGAGGAGCTAACATCAGAAGGTCATTAATATGGTTTGGTTTCATTTACAATGTCATCCTCCAGGAACCTTCAGGCCTTCTCCGTTCACCAGTTTACGGAAGAAGAAAGACTTAAAGCAACTGGCCTCACTGCAGGCACACAGAGCAAACTTAAAGAATAAACTGGTGCTGTTCAGCCACCCCCTTCTCCCCACGGACTTCTGCAGGTCCTACAAGGAAGCACCCCTCCTTCCCCACCCTGGAACGTGGAACCAGCTCACCTTGAGGTGTTTAACACAGAGCTTGCAACAGAAGAGCTCATGCTGCTTCCTCATGTGCTGCTCCAGATCTGCAAAGGTACTGAACGGCTTCACATCTGGACACAGGGAGCATTCATGCTGCAGCAGCTTCCTGCGGGACAAGAAAGATTTCCTAAGAATTATCCCATTCCCTCTCAGCCATCTGATACCTTTATCAAAAAACAAATGTTCCGCCAGTGGCAGGAGGCTGCATTTTTACAGCTCCCTCAGCAACCTGTAATGAGGTTAGCGTCCTGCCTGTTCCAAGAATATTTTGTCATCCGTCAGGAACAGACCAGAACCAAATTACACAGAGGCTTCAGCGGTGAGAGCAGAGCTGAGCAGTCGCAGCGCAAGTCCCACGCTGCCACTATAAAACCTGGAGTGGACTCTAACACAGCCAGGCAACAAACCCCCTGCTTCCTGAAGATTCAGCTGAGATACGCAACACTCACATCCAATTTCATTACATTTTCTACTGTCAGAAACTGAAGAATACGGTGGGGAGAGAGAGGGAATTGTAACAGACAAGGAGGGGAAAACCCCCCAAACAAAACCCCCGCAACGATTCTCAGGAAGAGCCAAGAGAGCACTGCTCTCAGCAGGAGACCCCGCTCCCTCGTGCCCAACTGCTGCCCACGGAACTGTCGTCTCCGCAGCTCCCAGAAATCCTGTCCTCAGCAGCAGCTCCCCGAGCCAGCGGGTTACGGATCAGACCCTGCTTCCAGCTGGCTCTGCGCACTAAACCCCTGCCCGGTTCCATAAACACGGAGTCACACAAAACTGTAAGCGTCTTGGCAAAGCCACATTCTTAGCCCAAATCACACACAATTCTCCGAGAAAAAGGTACCACTGCCTGCACAGTTTCATGTTTTTTTCACACTTCTTTCAACTGCTTTTAATTATCTTAAAGCCTTCCAATTAAGCACATGAAGAAAAATATTCTTAAAATATGATGCTGATGCCACATTTTTTACTCTGCTTTGGTTTTTTTACCTCACCCTTTTTTCCCCTCCCGTTTAGAATCAAGACCTTTGCAGGCAGACAAGGTGGCTCCTCTTTCCACACAATGTTTGGTTCAGTTGGTTTCCATTAGTCCTCACGCAGCGCAGCAATAAATACAATTGTGACAGTAATTCGGTCTTTACCAATTCCCACTGCAGCCACGCAAGGAATGAAAAGCCTTTCGGCCAGTTTGCTGTCGCTTAAGAGGCAAAAAGCAACTTTTATTGACACAGCCACGCTTCTGTACCGTGCGGTGGGGACTCCAACGGCCCAGCCCGGAGGAGCTGCTCCCTCCGCCGCCCGCGGCGCTGAGCGAAGCCACCCGCGCGGCACGGTGACTCACGTACGCAGCACGGCAGCCGCTCTGCTCCCGGGAAACCAAACCACGCTGCTCCACCAAAGCGTGCACTTCCTGCCACGTAACGCAGATAAGAATACGCCGCTCCCGGGACGCGTTACAGCAAGGATTCCAGCACTTACCTGTACAGTGCATAAACATCTCCATCCGTAAAATAAATGTCGTATTTCTTCTCATGCTGCAGCTGGTTAAGTGCTATCGTTGAGAAAGACGTCAGCTTCCGTCCGAAGACAACCTGCAGGCAACACCGCACAAGAATCAGCGGGAGCACACGCAGGCTGCACAGCCTTTGGGATTCCAGATCAACTCCTCAGCACAAAGTTCGCCTGTGAGGGAACTCACCGCGGCCTGAAGCTCACCCGACACTTGCAGAGCTTTGGGTCAGCCCCAGCGGCTCGTCACCACCCCCGGTGACTGCCCCCACAACCCAAAGCCACTGCTCCTTATCAGCTCCCAGCAAGAGAGCCAGCTTAGACGAAGGCGGAGTGGACTAGCCCGGTCTTTGGATTTTGAACTAGATGAGGAAACTCTTTGATGGTATGGTTTGCTAGCACTGCTGTGCTGAGAGTAAATATCTCCAACCGGTTCAACCCTTTCTGCAGCGAACGCCTGTCAAGAGCCCTGCACGCAGCTCCCTCCCATCTCCTGGCAGGGGGTCACACAGAAACCTGCAGCCTGTAAGTGAAAAGTGGCATCACTCGGAGTCTGACTGGGAAACCACTGCTTCTCCTGTCCTTAACTACCAGGAAAGAGAGAAACAAAATGCTACCTCGCTTCCCGAATTGCGTACCACATACCCCTCCGAAGGGAACCTGCCTGCCCACGACTGCTCCTGCTGACCTCCAGCTGCAGCCCCCTTGGGAGCCACCGACCACGGCTCTGCTCCAGCACACGCTCCCAGTTTGGGAAGTGCCAGGGCAGCAGCAAAATTCATGAAACGGCTGGAGTTACCCACATGGGCTCAGAAAGGCTGAGACACAAACGCTACAGCAAGCGCCATAAACCTACAGTCTTAACAAAAGCCTTCAATTATGTCATACACGTGTAGTTCAGTCTTGTTAAATCCCTCCTCCACCCTTCTTGGGGTGAAATACCACGGAATAAGTCTTTTGTGGGGTATTTTAAAGCTTTCTTTACAGCGAGGCTACTTTTAAGTTAACCAAAACAAATACACCCAGCTTGCTGAAGTATCAAGCTGAAAATAAAGAAAATACAAGTTTAAGGTTGTTGGATAAATGACAACTACATCTACCTCTAATTAATTAAAAAATTTTGTTTCAGTGAAATTGTATTGACATTTCATTTCAGCCCAAAGTGAGTTTTAGGAGAGAGGAGTGGACTGCTGAAAAGCAGATTTCATCACAGGAGTCCGACACGACGTCCTGCAGCAGCTCCCAGAACAACCCCACACGTCCACACAAGCACAGCGACAGATCCCCCGAGCCTGACCCACGCACACGTCAGGTTTAGTTTACAGGTCAACAAGTAATCCTGCCTAACTTCACTGCAACAGCTACGCATCACTGAAAGCACACATTACCAGAACAAGTATATCCTGCTTTCCCCTCCGCCACGTCCCGTGCTGCACTCGCCCTCATAGCTACGGCTCCTCCGGACACGCTGCTGTGACGCTCACCGGTCCGGTCTGCGCTCCCCGTGTGACACCAGCCGAGATGCCGTAGCATCGTACTGGCCTTTTCTAACTCCACCCGTGCTACGCTGATCCAGAGACCCGGTTTTAAGTCCTACATATACTTTCAGTTCATTCAAGGGCAGTTTTGGTGTGATTTATGCCCCCCATAACTTTTTTCCTTTCCTTGGGGCAGATGGGTGAAGAGACAGAACAGTATCACAGTGTCACTTAAAGCCAAGGGGGGAAAAAAGAGCACAGCCACTAAAAATGACCCCTCAGTCAATCATAATGTAAGGATCATTTTAAACAGCTCATAAAAGAGGCAGAAAGATGGCTGAACGAACCAAAGTTCAGGCCACACAACGTAGCAATATTACAAAATTGCAAAGCTCTCGAGATTTAACAGCCCACCTCCGACCCCAAGGCGAGCAGGTTTAGGGATGCAGAGCAACATCACAGCTTGCTTCTTCCCAAGCCGGGAGAAGCGGAGTGGCAGCTCCTCAGAAGATGACCAGAGACAAAGTGACTTTCAGAGAGCACCTTTCTGTACGCAGACGCTAATCCCACGCCAGTAAGCTCAGTCTAAAAACCACATCGACCTTCCCGGCCTCCACAAAGCCTGAGAATCTCCAGCACGCAGCCTAGGCTCTTCAACCCCTCCAACCATCTGAGCAACGTGAAAAGCAGCCAAGGCCAGCAATTTAGTCAGGGGGAGGCTCTCCTCTCGCCAAGCAGAGAGCTCCCTCCCCGATACATTTGTTTTATTTCATTTCCTAAACTGTCCCAGTATAGCCCGTTCAGCGCTAACACCAATCCTTTCCTTCTCGAGGGACTTTGTTTTTCTCTGGATCAGCTTTGTGAAAACAAATTCACGTATGAGGAGTTTGTTTCTACAGACGTCCTTGAACAACTTTTCCCCCTCGCGCGGCTCCACCGAACCCTCGGCTCCCCCCGCACAGCCCAGCCGCCGCGACTGCCCCGAACCCCGCGACAGGGCCCCCGCGCCGCCGGCCTGTGAGGAAAGCAGAGGTTTATCCGAAAAACTGTAACTGAGGGGAAACGACTGGCTCAGCCTCCGCCCAAGAGACGGCTCACGCTGGCAGGAACTGCAGGCGAACGAGGCCTGAGCAAGCCCCGAAAGAACACGAAGCCTGTTCTCCGCCGGGCCTAAACCCGCGCCAGGCACCGGGCAGGGTGATGGAGTCACCCGAGGCCGCGTCACAGCGGCCCTGCCGAGCCGGCCCCGCCGATTCCAACAGCAAACAGCCCTCCCCGCCAGCCCCGCTCCCCCGCGACGGGGGTGCAGCCCCCCACGGCCCCGCAGCCGCCTCCCCGCGCCCCGAGGCCTCCCCCCGCCGCCCGGCCCCGCGCAGGCCCCGGCCTCACCTGGCCCAGCTCCTCCCGGCAGACCGCGCAGTACCGCACGCCGCACAGCGCCCGCATCCGCACCGAGCACCGGTAGCAGATGGGGTGGTCGCAGCGGCCCAGCGCCACCACCTCCAGCTCCCCGCAGCACAGCACGCACGACCCGTCCGCCGGGCCTCCCCCCCCCGCCGCCGCCGCGCCGGAGGCCGAGGCGGCCATGGCGGCGCCGACCCGCCACGGCCTAGGCCCCGCACCGCCTAGCAACCGCCCGCACCATCGAGAGGCGGCCTAGAGCGCCGCCCGGCGCGGCACGGGACGCCCCGCCCGGCTTCCGACCATAGAGATCTACGCTCGCCGGAGCGGCGCCGGCCTGGCTGACCATGGAGACTCCGCCTAGAGCGGCGCCTCGCTCCCCTAATTACCCCCTGACGACCACTAGGGCGCCACTCCTCCTGACGTTACCCCGCGTCCTCCAGCGCCCGACCATAGAGTAACAGCCCAGAGCGTCCCCTCTCCCCGCGAGGCCTCTGACCATGGAGAAACGCTGCCCGGAGCGCCCCCGCGATGGCGCCCCTCTAGCCGCGGCTCGCTGGTGTCCCCTGCGGTGGCGGGCGCCCGCGGGAACCATTTGGCGAGCGGTTGCCCGGTGGCAGCGGAGTGGGCCCGGAGCCAGAGCGGAGCGGGTCGGGCTGCTGCGACCTGCCCCTGGGGAGCAGGAACCCTAGTGTGTGGGGAGAAGGGGCACCCCCGGCCCCCCAGGCCTCGGGCCACGGCCTGTGTGGAGGGGCTGGTACCCCGGAGATGGGGCGGCGGGACGGAGGCCTACGGCGGGTTTTGCCAGGGCAGAGCCCCCCAGAATGGCCGCAGCGGAGCTGCGGAGCTGCAGCTCTGGCTCAGACGTTACAGCGAGGGTGTCTGGGAGCCTGTGCACGCTGTGCGTGATGGGGGAAAAAAAACACTTCTAAAAAGCGTACGTGAACCGCTGTGGAGAATGGGATATCGCCCCGCAAATGGGCGCTGTGCCTGCCGGGCTGCTACGAGCACGGTCAGCTGGAGAAATCCTCGCTACCGTGAGGAAGCGTTCAGTGTCGGAGCGTGTGGCAGCTGGCCCGGGCTTCGGAGCGAGTTCAGGAGAAGGAGAGTCAATCACTGACAGGCCTGGCTGGGTGGGGAAGAAATGGATGTTCCCGTGCTTGCCTTGAGGGCTGGCTCCGTGGTTTGAAGGTCTGCGTGTCTTGGTGCTCGGAGATGAGAGTTGCAGCTCCATAAACAGGAGAGGGTGCTCCAGGAGCGTGGAGAGCGGCGCTGACAGGGGCTCAGCAACCATGTTCCTCTGGAAGGAAAATAAAAAAGCGTTCACGCTTGTTTGGGGACCGCACGGAGGAAGGGACAAACATTTTTTCAGACTTTAGGGTCTCCCACCTTTCTTTTCTCCTGGATTCCCACCAAATGACCGATGTGGGGTCGCTTTCCTGGTGTGAAACATCAAAGCAGATCCCTGTCAAATGCTGACGTTCTGCTCCTAGATCTGCCCAGAAAGTCTCAAGAAACCTCAAGGTCTCGGCGTGACGTGCTCATTCCGCCACATCATCGTATGTGTCACCAGATGAGCAGCTCGTCGCGCCGCGTAGCAGCAGTTCCTGGAGTCCTGTCCCCTGAGTCTGTCCCAGAAGTGACGGAGTGGCCCGATTTTCCATGGGTGTCTCCTGTGACCGGCAGAGCTGGTGTTGGAGGGTGACTGAAGAGTGATTCCAGGACACCCCGTGCAGGTCGATGCTCGAGTGACTCGCTGGCACACGATGATAACACTCAAAAATAAAACACAAAATAAACTATGTTTTCTAAGTAGGGGAATGGAGACAAACCACATTAAATTCCACACAAAAATATACGGTGAATTCCTAGGATCTACTCGTGTGCATCATGGCTGGCTGCAAGGTTGGACAAGCAGCATCTCTATCGTTCAGATCTCCTTTCTTTTCTCCAAATTCCTTGTCAATTGAGTTAAAAGATGCTCTTCATTTTCTTTGGCGCATAAACGATCATTTTAGGACAAGGGAGCATAGAAACCATGGTGAGTTCATGAAAATGTGTCGTGATGTTATCTAGTCCAACGCCAGCAGCATTTAACTACATCTGTACCGTAAAATTAATAAAGTAATAGGTTTGATAAGTATTTTGGAAAGCAGATAGACTGAGTATTTTAACATTGTGGGTGATCGGCTCCAACAGGTAATACTTACTTTCTCCTAAAGAGAGCCATTTGCCACACTCCAAAGTAGAGTAGATAATACATGGCTTTCTGGTAATCAACATCAAAGTGTGTTTGGGTGGGGCTGTATTAAATAATGAGGAATGACTGAGGATGTTGGCTGTAATCACTTCGGGAAATGTGTGCGTGTCCCCCCCACCCCCCAAATTAATGATACTGTTGAAAATGTTTTTGTGTCCAAACAGCATCGCACAATTTTGGAGAGCAATTAGCATGAAATGAGATGGAGGCTGCCGACAGTAATGTGCTGTCTTAAGTGTCACTCGTCTGTGAAATTACGTAAGTACCCCAGCGCTATGGCCAAGCATGGGATAATAAATATACCTGCCTAATTAGGCTGAAAAGTGACATTACTCATCGCAAGGAACGTGGTGACCAAGCGACCGGGCAGCACCGGGGTTTGTGCTTTTCCCAGTTCAGCCGTGTGGGTAAGAGCTGGCCGGTGGCACCGCAGGGCCGGCAGCGCCGAGGACCTGGTCCTGCAAAGCGTGGTCCTGCCAGCGCGGTTTTCCCACCGGCAGCGCGCGTGGTGTTCCTGGTGAAAGGAAGCAGCACTCCTGGCTCTCCCCCAGGGTCCTGCTGCCAGGCAGCGTTGCTGGCGCCTCAGCAGTGGGGCACTTTCTGCTTCTTGGATAATATTTCCTATAACTGGTGTCTGAAGGGGAGACCACTGAGGGGTTGGTGGCCCTTCACGGTGCAGCTGAACTTCCATCAGCAGTGAAAGCTCATTCCAGTCAGGTTTCTCACTCTCACCGAGTCCTCGGTTTTAAACTGGATCCGGGGAGTTTATCTGGAACAGAGACCACGTAAGGGTAGGAATCCTCCCGGTGCGGGCTGGGAGGGCAGGTCCAGCCCTGTCCTCTGCACGCAACCACGTGATGGTCCAAACCAGCCCCAACGCCCGGCTGCTGGCACGCTGCCGACGCGGCCCTCGGAGCGGTTGGGTTTCCTTCACTCCAGCCTCTTGTTCTCGCTCACGGCATGCAGGGCGGCGGGTCTGAGCAGCCCTCCTGCAACCTGCTCTGTCCATAGCCCGGCTTTTACAACGCCATGCCGGGTCTTTCCACAGGTGTAGAGTGCCAAAAACCCCTCTCAGTACCATGGCGATACCATCGCGCGAGATGCTCCGGCCTTCCCGATGTCTGCACCTTCCGCAAGCAGAGCAAAGAGTTGCTAAAAAGCCAACATTCAAAGTATGCACCCAAGCCTGTTTTCAACTCATCATCGTTCTGAAAAATCATCCTGCCGCTGTGAGTCATGGGTTCAGATTCATTTATTCCGCGGTGCAAAGAGGTTTTTATAATACTCTTTCAACGGATTGAATCATTCTTTGCTGATGATTTAAGGGTGCTGGTTTATTTCTCCGGTGATTGCAAATGGAAGCTGGATCTTAGCACTAAGCGTGACCCCAAAACAAGGAAATATAATCATCTATAATTAAGTAGGCTCCAGCGTGCATTGTAACTCTCTTGGCTGGTACTTTGTTCTGTGTGTTGTCAGACAGAAAATGTTTCCTTCCCGAGATAAAGGGTTACTATCAATGCCAGGGATGGTTACTTTCCATGTTTACTCGCTAAATATCACGTAATAACATCAGAAGGAAAAGGCACTTTTCAAGTCATTTTATCAGCAATAATTATACTTTGGAATAATTGATAACTCTGCAGATGAGCACAACAAATCCATTTTACTCAGAAGAGCAACAGATCAAATATTTATAGTCCAGCACTAAAACATTGTCGGAGTGCAGAGCTAAAGGTTATGCCTGAGATTAATTTCATATTCACAGCTTGACGCGGGTGCGGTTCGTTTGCAGCGAAGAAACTTTGTGTGTAATAGCGAAATTTGCTCTCACTTGACAAAGTTTCTGTTATAAGTGATCATTTTCTCAGGGCTTCTTATTTTTTTTTAAGAAGCGTCAGACGCTCTTGTTAGCTGTGGCTTCACACGGGCCCCTCGCTGGAGGGCGGGTTTAATTTTACAGCCCTGACCGTCCTTTGGAGACCGGGGTTCGTTTGTCTGAGGCTGGAAAGAGCGTTTTCGGGGGCTGTAAGATCGGCGTTGCTTGGCTCGGCCGCGTCAGGCGCCTCCTGCGAGGCCTCCCGCCCACCCTCTTGCTGTGGGCCATCAAACCCGTCTGCAGCGTCGCAGACCGGAGTCGGCAGGGTCGGGGCTTTTTCACTCTGCGAGCTTTTGGATCAAACGTACCAGCAGCCCCCTCCGTGGGACTGAGAGGGAGGCCGTCTGTCTGTTCTTCTGCGTTTGAGCAGTATCCCGGTCTGCGATTACTAATCACGTTAGTTGTTCACCTTTTTTTAATTTTTTTTAACCAAAGCATGTTTTTCTATTTAAAACTTCAGTTGTCGAGAGGCAAACACACCCTGCAGGCGCTTCGTTCGCCGATAGGCACAGTGCACTCTGCGTGATGCACAACTCGGATTTGATGAGGGAATTTTTCCTCAGAATCACAGAATCACAGAATAGTAGGGGTTGGAAGGGACCTCTGTGGGTCATCTAGTCCAACCCCCCTGCCGAAGCAGGGTCACCTACAGCAGGCTGCACAGGACCTTGTCCAGGCGGGTCTTGAATATCTCCAGAGAAGGAGACTCCACAGCCTCCCTGGGCAGCCTGTTCCAGGGCTCCGTCACCCTCAGAGGGAAAAAGATCTTTATTTGCGAGAAAAATGATACAAGCTTTTCTGAAGAGGAGCGATTCCTCAAAGGGTGGGGGGGGGTGAACAGGGAGGGGAAGGCTCCTTGAAGTCTAAAGAGAGACACATGCTGGGAAGCAGCGTTGTATTTTAAGGCATTCATGAACATTGGCCTAGCGATGAGAGTTTTCTTTAGCAACGGCTTCTTGGCGGATGAGAGCAGGGTAAGTGCAGCTAACAGAAAACATAGTACCTCGGTGGGAATTCCAGGGAACAGCGGGGGAAGGAAACGGCATTAGGCTCTCAAGGTGAAGCGCCCATGTGCCAGTTCCCAGAACAGGGCGAGGACCGTGAGAGAGCTCGATTTTCAGACAACATTACGGGAGCTCACGTCAATAGACAGAAAAGCTCCCTCGCGGCTCCTGCCCGGTTTTCCGAACCGGGGAGCGGTGCCAGGGCACGTCGGAGGGGCCAGGGTGGATGAGCGGCACTGCCTGATGCTCTGTGCAGGGTGGGAGCCTCGGGAGCGTCTGCCCAGCTGAGCCCTGACCGAACCTTCACCACGCTTAACCCACCCCGCCCGGTGTTGGACTTGGCAAACGCAAGTTCCACTGCCTGCTTTTCCAGCGACAAGACACGTTTTCACCCCCATTTCTGTATTCTGCAATGCTAAGGCTCAGAAAGTTGGCGAGCATGTCCTTGAGGATACTGCTTTGCCTTGAGGAGCTACTGGAGAGAGTCCAGCGGAGGGCTATGAGGATGAGGAGGGGACTGGAGCATCTCTGCTACGAGGAGAGGCTGAGGGAGCTGGGCTTGTTCAGCCTGGAGAAGAGAAGGCTGAGAGGGGACCTTAGAAATGCCTCTAAATATCTGCAGGGTGGGGGTCAGGAGGATGGGGCCAGACTCTTTTCAGTGGTGCCCAGCGACAGGACAAGGGGCAACGGGCACAAACTGAAGCAGAGGAAGCTCCAGCTGAACCCGAGGAAGAACTTCTTCCCTCTGAGGGTGACGGAGCCCTGGCCCAGGCTGCCCAGGGAGGCTGTGGAGTCTCCTTCTCTGGAGATATTCCAGCCCCGCCTGGCCGCGGTGCTGTGCAGCCTGCTGTGGGTGACCCTGCTTGGGCAGGGGGTTGGGCTGGGGGATCCCCAGAGGTCCCTGCCAACACTGAACATTCTGGGATTCTGGGATTGTGTGAGCTCAGGTAGCGAGTAACTGATAACCTCAGGAGGGCAGCTCGCAGCTCCGGACTCGCCGTCTGGTGCCCTGCCAGCCCGACCCCTTGGCTCTGGATAACTTGATTTTTTTTGGCTGCTGCTCGATTTTGGGGGGTGTCGATCTCACTCTCACTGCAGAAACAGCAGTAAGAATTGCACATGGTCAGCGTGGGGCATCGGGCTTCTTGTTGTAGCGTTGTGCTTCTTGCAACACGGTTGTGGCACATTTAATTCTAGTTGCAGAGCTGGTGCAGGTAGAGGACTGCTAACGCGCCTCCTTTTTGATATCTCGGAAGGTTTTACAAACATACTGCTTAATCCACCAAAGTGTTCGTGCCAAGGAAAACATACTCCACCTGTGCAGATTTGCTTAAAGGCAGATTGTGTTCTCATCTACCTGCCTTGGAGCCCTCTGCTCCAATTATCTTATGTGCATATCTTATGCCCAGGGAGGCTGTGGAGTCTCCTTCTCTGGAGATATTCCAGACCTGCCTGGACAAGGTCCTCTGCGGCCTGCTGTAGGTGACCCTGCTTGGGCAGGGGGTTGGACTGGGTGACCCACAGAGGTCCCTTCCAACCCCCAACATTCTGTGATTCTGTGATATGGTTGTGTGTACAATACAGCCTCACCGAATTAAATTTCAAGAAAATAGGAGAGCACTTCGGGGTTGTGTGGGATTTGGTTAAGAGATCTCAGAGCTGTCAAAGAAAAGATTCATCTCACAACTCTTCCTCCTTACAGTAAACACGCGGAAGATCGGAGCCAAATATACTCTGCCCTTCACACCGCGGGGTATTAGCTCGCTTTCGTTACTGTGAATTACTTCCAGGAGAAAGACTGAATCATGGGCTGGAGGGGGCTGAGGAATCTGCTTGCGTTAGAGACACCCAGCTGATGGCATCTTTTTTCCCTGCCCTTTTACCCGCTTTTCAGGTTTTTTGTCTTTGCTGCTTACTTGCTGCTTTTCTAAGGCAACGCTGTCGTGCCACATCCTCGTGATTTTTTCATCATGGCTCTCTGGTGGTGTTACGTCCCGTCCAGATCACTCTGTGATGGCATTGCCCCAGCCCTGGAGATGGTTGGAGACTCTCTCCATATTCTGCCAACCGCAGCCGTTGGAGGCAAAACAGGCAAAATGATGGGCTGGAGGGATGTGGTGGTTTCGGACAGCCCGTCTTGCCGCCCAGGTCGCCCCGTCAGTCGGGTTCTCGAGTTGATGAGTCACGACAGAAGCGGAGGATCGCGCCTGTAGCTGGGGAGGTGACAGGCTGCTTCGTTAGGCTCGGATGGGCGAGGACCGATGAGCGGAGTTTGACGGGCAGTGCAGAGGACCGGGGCCTGCAGCTCGGCTCGGTTTTGGTCTCCGATCGGTGATTCAGTTCCTCCCTCTCCGTACCTCAGTTTTAAGCAGAAATAATTCCACTGACTCAGCTGGGTGCGATGGGGCTTCATTATTGGCTATAAAGGGCTTTGAAATCCAAAATGATCGATGCCTGGAGAGCGTGCGTGATGAGTAAGCTGGATGCCGTGCTGTGGGCTGAGCTGCAGAATTCCGGCGAACAAACAAGTTCCTTTGGCTTGGAGCAGCAAGCTCCGTGAAACTGTGCAAAAGCATCGCGAGTTTGTCTGGTGGGTTTTTTTTAACTTAGTGCTAATGGATCCATTGTTCCATGTGAAGGTTTCTGCTGCGCTTGTTGTATTGTGTGTGACATTTACAGCACTCTTTGTTCCATTAGCAAAGTAATTTGAGATAGTTTATTATCCTTCGGAGACTCCGCTGCTTGCTGTTTAACTTCCATGTGACTGGACCCTGGGAAAAAAAATCTGTTAAAATAGTACACCAGTCTAAAAATAGTGAGGAATTCGTCGTTTCTTAGGGGTAAAATAATTAATGTAGTGCACTTTAATAAGAAGATCTGCGACATTAGGAAACACTACTTACTGTTTCTGCTGTCTCTTCAGAGCCACCAAAACAGGCAGCAGCTCTATCGTGGAGTCAAGGTGTGTCTTGCCTCACAGTTTGAAATTGTAATTTGTTTGTATCAGTTACAGTTCCTTTATTTCGGAGGAACAAAGAAATAGCATTTAATCAGCATGTTCTGAATCATTGGTGAAAGGAATCGCTCCGTAATTTGAATTTATTCCACGAGGACACACTTTAGATGCAAGAAAATGGCAAAGGCTGTTATTCCTGGGAGCATCTGCCCGGGGTGCTGTCAGCAGGGTACCCGAGGGACCGAGCCCGCCGGGGTCCCGCTTGCTGAGTGCCTCACCGCGCGCCGCACGCCCGTTCTGATTCACCGGCAGAGCTCGGCAGCGGGCTGCGCGTTGCAGAGCGTCGCAGCTCGCTGAGCCACATGTGTGGGAATATTTTTTTTCTTGCCATTAAGACTTCACCCTTTCGTGGGTTGAAGTAATGCAAGAGGCAGCGGGGATGCGAATCTGGGAAAGCAGGTGAAGGGTGAAGCGCAGAAACGCGGTGGGCGGGCAGAGCTGGAGCGGCGGGACCCAGCCCGCTGACCTCCTGGCAGGGTGTTTCGCACATTTGCCTTTGGGATGGCATCTTCTGTAGTGGGTCGCTCAGATGCTGAGCTTCAAACCTTCTCTGGAGGACAACTGCTGGCTCAGGACGAGCGTGGTGCTGCCCGGAGGGGATGGGCAGCAAACCTCATCCCTGCTGCAACCTCTGACTTCAGCTCCTCCGCTGTTTCCTATGCCTCGGGCAGATTTCACGGCAGTGCAGCCTCTGTGGCCTTTTGGCTGTTTGGTGCCCGTCTCCCGGAGGCAAACCTGCGCCCTGAGCGGGAAGGCAGAGCCAGGCGGAGTCTCCAGGCGAAGGACCTCGGAGCGGGAGGCTCCGTTACTTGGCCAGACCCGCCGTTCGCTCCTGTGGTCTTTGGCAACTCGCTTGAACTCCCGGGGCCTCAGTTTCCCAGCCTGGCACAGAGGATGATGATGGGTAAGAGAGGCGGTGGGAGTTAGCGGAGGGCTCTGCAGCCAGGGGGGAGGCCGGCTCTGTACCGGACTGCGTGAGGCTCCTCATCCAGAGTGATGTGGCCTCCGTCCTCTCTCATCATACTCCCACAAGGAGAAGCTGTAGAGACCAAACGGCCCAAAAGTGTCACGTATAGGATGAGCGTTAATGACCAAGCGTGCCAGAGACCCCGTCACAGGGCTGGCCTCTTCAATTGCTTTGTTTTCATGCTCGGCTGAGTCGCTAACCTGCCAATAAACACCAGAGTCATTATAATAAAAATGTGGAAAATGCTATCATTAAACCACACCGGTTTATTTTTCAAGTGCCTCTTTCTGGGACATCAAATTCATTTAGATCATTCTCAAAAGCCACAAATCCTGAATGGATGCAGTAATGTGTGTGGTGGGAGGCGAGAGCATTAAATCAGGTCGAGAGTCAGGGCTCTGCCGAGAGAGCTCGGCTGGCTTTGTCGCAGGGGTTTCAGACCTGATGCCTCCGGCTGCTCACCCTCCTCGCCCCCCAGCCGGGCAGTTTTTCAGACTGAAACCCCGGTGCACGCTCTGGCATCTCAGCTTGGAGCTGTGGTGGAGGTGGCTGGTCCAGCGGTGAAGAGAGATTTCCCCCCTGGACCCCCCCTCCTCAGCAACTGGGAGCCAGGGCCTTCCGATGGCGGAGTCTTCCTCTTACAATAAAATTCATTTTGTTCCAAAATAAAAGAAAAAGACCTTAAATCCTTTCAGCAGCAGAGCCATAAGATCAGATCCCGTTGCCCTTTACCTCGACAAATGTGGAAGAACATCATTAGGGGTTCGTCCGAGCACTGGGGTAGCTGAGCAAAGTCTCGGCTCAGCATCCGTGTAGCTGGTAAATGTGATGCTGGAGCTAATAATTGTGTTTATTGAATGAAAACATTAAAAGTGGGAGTTTCAAAAGCGCTGGAGATCAGCTGGACTCTGCTCGGGTGAATGCAAGCACCCACAGCTTAGAGAAGTGACCTGAAAGGCTGAAATCTAAATCTCACAGGAGTCTGTAGAAAACTTCTGCGGGAGCCAGGATTTATTCATAAGCTTTTTGTCTACCAAGAAGAACCAGGATTTCGTTCCTCTGGGGGAGTTCCTGGCACCAGGACCACCTCGGAGCGACGTGTCCGCTGACGTGCCACGGTGTTTGCGGGAGCACCGGCTTCTGCGAGGGGAATAGGAATCCTAAAATTGTATTTTAGCTACTTAGAATACAAATAGAAGACAAATTGCTTGTCAGCTGTTTCGTTTGGAAGATATTTAAAAATACTTGGTAGAGGAAACGTGCACTCTGCTTGAGATCCAGAGTCTGACTGTATCAGCCTGAAGGATCTCAAAGTGCCTCGCAGACGCAACAGCCTGGCTGCGAGCAGGAATCCTTCAACACACTGCGAGGAGACAGCTCAGTTCAGTTCCCGGAGAGTTCATCAGCCTGACAGGTTACTCAAGTCATGCCAAAAATACGCCTAAAAAGACACTTCAGGCAGATGGTGAGGAACCAGCAAATCTTCCACGCCCGGATGGGGAGGTTGAGCCCGCGTCGGTGCGTCGCCGCAGCGAAACGCAGGCGGCTGCGCTGCCTGTTCGCTGGGGAGCAGGGACAGAGCAAGGCTCTGCCGTCTCCAGACTGAGCAGCAGGACGTTGGGCATCCGTCCGTCCCTCGGGGGGAGAAGGAAGTATAATGGTTTTTTATTGAGTGAAATAAACCTGGCAGCGCGTGCGCCCGCGGGGGCTGGGGCTCGGCGACCAGGGAGGGATGCGATGCGATCGTCTGTGCGCTGTACCGATGTCGTTCATTAATGGCTCTATTAAAACAGGAGAGTGGTGAGGCCGTTCGTAATGTCCAGGGCACTCAAGGGGTGACAGAAATAGCCCGTTCGTCAGCGATCCGCTCGCTGGGAGACGGGAGCCCGGCTTCATCCTTACCGTCAGCCTGGGTGCTTCCAAGAAGCTGCGCCGTGGAGGAGTTGGACGCTCTGGGTCCGGTTCATCAACAGAAATGAGTCGTGCTCTGCACAGATGTATCTTCCAGCACTCCGCTCGGGAAAAGGCCGGGATCCCCTTCTTACCAACTGGGAATTTCCCTCACTCCCCACCTTCCCAGAAGAGGAAAATCTCAAGGCTCTGCACTGACCGCCTTACACCTCCCCGCGTCTCATTGCTGCCTGCCTGTTCTCCGGCCGGCCGCAGCCCCCAGCCCCGCTCTCCCTGGCCCTGCCTGGCCAAGGGGCTGGTTCCTGAGGTTGTTGCTTGCCCGAGATGAGCAGAACCTGCTCCCGTGCACCGAGGGGTCCCCAGCACCGGCCCGTCTCCTGCCTGAGCACAAGCTTTCTTTCTTTTTATTTTTCTTTTTTTTTCTGGGCTTGTTGAGCCTGAAGAAGAGAAAGCTGAGAGGGGACCTAATATATACTTACAAATATCTGCAGGGCGGGGGTCAGGAGGCCGGGGCCAGACTCTTTCCAGTGGTGCCCAGCGACAGGACAAGGGGCAACGGGCACAAACTGAAGCAGGGGAAGCTCCAGCTGAACCCGAGGAAGAACTTCTTCCCTCTGAGGGTGACGGAGCCCTGGCCCAGGCTGCCCAGGGAGGCTGTGGAGTCTCCTTCTCTGGAGATATTCCAGACCCGCCTGGCCGCGGTGCTGTGCAGCCTGCTCTGGGTGACCCTGCTTGGGCAGGGGGTTGGGCTGGGTGACCCACAGAGGGCCCTGCCAACCCCTACTATCTGTGATTCTGTGAAGCACGTGCCCATGCCTGGGCAGAGGGTCTCGAAACGGCGAGCTGGGCTGATGGAGAAAGCTGCACTGCTGGGGAGTTGTGCTTGCTGGGCGTGAGAAGGTGGGGGTGGATGGATGCCGGTGAAGAGCCGGGCACACGACAGCGGGAAGCAGGCTGGCCAGGTTCCTTGGGAGCACGTTAAAATAATATCAACAAGGAGAAATGGGCACACAGGAGCATGCAGATGCTGAGAACAAAATTAATCAAGTTACTGTGTGGCCTGGAAAAAAAAAAAAGGAATTATTTAGTCATAGTTCAGTGTATAAAACCAAGAACTTGGCTAATAAACAAGAGCAACTGGAATTGCTCCCTGATGAGCATAAATTGGACCTGCTTGGTTTTATTAAGGAATCTAGGGGGAAAAGTCACCTGACTGGAATGGCAAAATTCATGGTATGTCCTGTTGAAGAGCAACTGAGTTGTGGAAGAGGAGGGGAAGCAGCGTGACAAATCCACTCCAAACGGTCTTGAGCACTTTGCCGCCGGAGAGGCTGCCGGCTCCTCTCCGCTGCCTGCCCCGAACCGCGGCGGGGAGCGGGACGACCGGCTCCTCGCACCCCCGACGTACCTGCGGGCAAAAACTTGTGCGGTCACAGCGTTTGGATCCAGGCGACAGCGAGTGGCTCTCAGCTGGGGGCAGCGGGGACGGCGTTGCTGAATCCCCAGCCCTCCCCGCGTGTCAGGGAGGGTTGGAAGGGGCTGCAGATGGCAGGCGCTGCGATTCCTCTGCGTCGCGAAGGCCGTGGGCTTCGGTGGGAGGAGGGCGAGTTGGCGGGCGTCCTGTGGGCATCGGGTATTCATCTCCTGGGTCATCTTTTTTCCCCTAAAGATGAGATGGAAGAGCAGGAGTTGCTCCCTGAAGCAACTGTCTGGGTAGGCGGGCGGGCAGCTGGCCGGTCTGCACTGTGATGGAGGGGTGACCCAGAGCGGACGGAGGTCTCAGGGTGGCATTACACAGAATCACAGCATGGCAGGGGTTGGCAGGGCCCTCTGTGGGTCACCCAGCCCAACCCCCTGCCCAAGCAGGGTCACCCAGAGCAGGCTGCACAGCACCACGTCCAGGCGGGGCTGGAATATCTCCAGAGAAGGAGACTCCACAGCCTCCCTGGGCAGCCTGGGCCAGGGCTCCGGCACCCTCAGAGGGAAGAAGTTCTTCCTCATGTTCAGCTGGAGCTTCCTCTGCTTCAGTTTGTGCCCGTTGCCCCTTGTCCTGTCACTGGGCACCACTGGAAAGAGTCTGGCCCCATCCTCCTGACCCACACCCTGCAGATATTTAGAGGCGTTTCTAAGGTCCCCTCTCAGCCTTCTCTTCTTCAGGCTGAACAAGCCCAGCTCCCTCAGCCTCTCCTCGTAGGAGAGATGCTCCAGTCCCCTCCTCATCCTCGTAGCCCTCCTCTGGACTCTCTCCAGTAGCTCCTCATCTTTCTTGAACTGGGGAGCCCAGAACAGGACACAGCACTGCAGATGGGGCCTCACCAGGGCAGAGCAGAGGGGGAGGAGAACCTCCCTCGCCCTGCTGCCCACACTCTTCTTGATGCACCCCAGGATCCCATCGGCCTTCTGGGCACCCAGGGCACGCTGCTGGCTCATGGTCACCCTGTCGTCCCCCAGCACTCCCAGTCCCTCTCCACAGAGCTGCTCTCCAGCAGCTCAGCCCCAGCCTGTACTGGTGCCTGGGGTTGTTCCTCCCCAGGGGCAGGACCCTGCCCTTGCCCTTGTTGAACCTCACCAGGTTCCTCTCTGCCCAACTCTCCAGCCTGGCCAGGTCACGCTGGATGGCAGCACACTCGTGGGGGTCTGAGCACAGCAGCCGTCGGAGCCCCCCTCCCACGTTCACCCATCTGATCTCCTCCCGTCTCTGCACCCCTCAAGCGGTCGTGGCCTTGCCCTGCTCCCAGGCGAGTTCACGGGCACCAGGCCCCCCGAACCACGCGGGGGGTTTAGTCTGAGCGAGGTGGGACCCCAATCCGGATCCCAGCGCCCCGTGGGTGCGGGGAGGGGGGAGAGGAGCCCACCGAGCAGGGCAGGGCAGCCGTGCTCCCCGGGGCGTGTGGGCCCCTCGCACCCCCCCGCAGCAGCAGTGTCTCTGCGCCGGGGTGGGTGACCAAAGCGGGGCTTCACCGCCTCCACCCAGCACCCCGCTCGGGATGGATTTTGCTGAAAATCTCTGCAGTTCACTCTTGCTGACGGTTCCACCGGGGCACGTTCCTGCGCCTGGCGGTCGGTGTCGGCGTGGGCAGCGAGGGTGGGGGGCATGCCTGAAGGAAGGGGGTGCAGGACCCTCAGAAGGTCCTTGTCTACAGTCAGTTTATGACATCTCCCTTCCTCCAGAGGTAAATCCTGCTGCTGTCGAGCAGGTCCTGAGGGGCCGGGGATGGTGCTGGGCTGCGGGGAGGCTTGCGGGGCTGTGGGGGCTGCTCGGGGCAGTGGGGAGGACGCCCAGGGCTTCAGGGAAGATACTTAGGGCCATGGAGAAGATACTGGGGGCTGCACAGGGGTCCAGGGGGAGGTTGCTTGGGCCGCGAGGAGGACGCTGAAGGTTGCAAGGAGGGTGCTGGAGGTTGGGAGGGATGCGAGGGGCTGCGAGGGGGTGCGAGGGGTTGGGAAAGGGGGTGCTCGGGCCGGGGGGGGCAAGCTTGGGGTGGCAAAAGGGATGCGAGGGGCTGCGAGGGGTTGGGAAAGGGGGTGCTCGGGCCAGGGGGGGCATGCTTGGGGTAGCAAAAGGGATGCGAGGGGCTGTGAGGGGGTGCTTGGAGTGGCAAAAGGGATGCTCAGGGCTGCGAGGGGGTGTTTGGAGCTGCGAAGGGGATGCAAGGGGGTGCAAGGGGATGCGAGGGGGTGCGAGGGGTGGCAGGGTGGATGCTCAGGGCTGTGATGGGGATGCTCGGGGCTGCAAGGGAGATGCTCGGGGTAGCAAAGGGGATGCTTGGGGCTGCAAAAGGGATGCTTGAGGCAGCGGGGTGGAATGCGAGGGGCTGCGAGGGGATGCGAGGGGTGGCAAAGGGGGTGCTCGGGGCTGTGAAGGGGATGCTTGGGGTGGATGCTTAGGGCTGCGAGGGGCTGCGAGGGGGTGTTTGGAGCTGCGAAGGGGATGCAAGGGGGTGCAAGGGGGTGCAAGGGCATGTGAGGGGATGCGAGGGGTGGCAGGGTGGATGCTCAGGGCTGTGATGGGGATGCTCGGGGCTGCAAGGGAGATGCTCGGGGTAGCAAAGGGGATGCTCGGGGCTGCAAAAGGGATGCTTGAGGCAGCGGGGTGGATGCGAGGGGCTGCGAGGGGCTGCGAGGGGCTGCAAGGGGCTGCGAGGGGGTGCTTGGGGCTGCGAGGGGCTGCTTGGGGTGGCAAAGGAGATGATCGGGGCGGCAAAAGGTGTGCTCAGGGCTGCGAGGGGATGCTCAGGGCGGCAATGGGGATGCTCGGGGCGGTGGGAAGGATGCTCAGGGATGAGAGGAGATGCTCGGGGTGGCAAAGGGGATGCGAGGGGCTGCGAGGGGATGTGAGGGGCTGAAAGGGGGTGCTCGGGGTGGCAAAGGGGATGCTCAGGACGGCAGGGTGGATGCTTAGGGCTGCGAGGGGCTGCTTGGGGCTGCGAGGGGTTGCTCAGGGATGCGAGGAGATGCTTGGGGCTGCGAAGGGGATGCTCAGGGCTGTGAAGGGGATGCTCTGGGTGACAAAGAGGATGCTCAGGGCTGTGAGGGGGTGCTCGGGGCTGCAAAGGGGGTGTTCAGGGCTGCGACGGGGTGCTTGGTGCTGTGAAGGGGATGCTCGGGGTGGCGGGGAGGATGCTCAGGGCTGCGAGGGGATGCTCAGGGCTGTGAAGGGGATGCTCGGGGCGGCAGGGTGGACGCTCGGGGTGGCAAAGGGGGTGCTCAGGGCTGTGAGGAGATGCTCGGGGTGGCAAAGGGGATGCTCCGGGCGGCAGGGAGGATGCCGGCGTCCCGGGGGGAGGTTGCGGGGGGCCGGCGGGTGGGAGGCGCGGGGGGCCGGGGCTGGCGGCGGGATGGCGGGGGGGGGGGTGAGGGGGGGGGCTTGCCGGGGCGGAGCCGCGGGGTGCCCCTCCCGACGGCCGTATAAACCGGCGGGGCAGCCGGGGCCGGGGGCGCAGCCCTGCCCGGCGCCATGGCGAGGGGGCAGCTGTCGGGGGGGGCCTGGGGGGCCCTGGTGCTGCTGGGGCTGATGCTGCCGGCGGGCGCCTGGTACAAGCACGTCGCCAGCCCCCGGTACCACACGGTGGGGCGAGCCGCGGGGCTGCTGATGGGGGTCCGCCGCTCCCCCTACCTCTGGCGCCGGGAGCTGCCGGCCGAGCCCCCCCCGCCCCCCGCCGGCCAGAGCCCCCCGCCCGCCCCGCAGCCGCCCGACCCCGGCCGCCTCCTCCCGCGCCTGCTCCGGCGGGGCTGGGGCTGGGCCGGTCCCCCCCCGGCCCCCGCCCGGCCCCCGCCCGGCCCCGCGCCCCGCAGGTAACCGACCCCGACGGGGCGGACCCGGGGGGGTGGGGGGTGCGAGGGTCGGGGTGCGGGAGCCGCGCTGCGGGATGGCTGCGGCACCTCGGGGAGGGGGTGTCACCGGGGGGAGGGGGTGCACGGAGACCTGGAGGGTCTCACCGGGTAACGGGGGGTGCACGGAGACCTGGAGGGGTCTCACCGGGTAATGGGGGGTGCACGGAGACCTGGGGGGTCTCACCGGGTAACGGGGGGTGCACGGAGACCTGGAGGGGTCTCACCAGGTAACAGGGGGTGCACGGAGACCTGGGGGGGTCTCACCGGGTAACGGGGGGTGCACAGAGACCTGGGGGGTCTCACTGGGTAACGGGGGGTGCACAGAGACCTGGGGGGGTCTCACCGGGTAACGGGGGGTGCACGGAGACTTGAAGGGGCTTCACCAGGTAACAGGGGTGCACGGAGACCTGAGGGGGTCACCGGGGGACGGGGGGTGCAGGGAGCCTTGAAGGGGCTTCACCAAGTAACGTGGGGGGGTTCACCAGGTAACAGGGGGTGCACGAAGCCTTGGGGGGCTTCATCAGGTGATGGGGGGGTGCACGGAAACCTGGGGGGGCCTCACCAAGTAACAGGGGGTGCACAGAGACCTGGGGGGGCTTCATCAAGTAACGGGGGGTGCAGGGAGCCTTGAAGGGGCTTCACCAGGTAATGGGGGGTGCACGGAGACCTGGAGGGTTCTCAGCAGGTAATGGGGGATGTACAGAGCCATGGGGGGGTTCACCAGGTAACGGGGGTGCACAGAGCCTTGAAGGGGGTTCACCAGGTAACGGGGTTGCACGGAGCCTTAGGGGGGGTCTCACCAGGGAACAGGGAGGTGCACGGAGCCCTGGAGGGGGTTCACCAGGTAACAGGGGATGTACAGAGCCTTGAGGGAGTTCCCCAGGTAATGGGGGGTGCACAGAGGCTTAGAGGGGTCTCACCAAGTAGCAGAGGGGTGCACGGAGCCCTGGAGAGGGGTTTCACCAGGTAATGAGGGGTGCATGGAGGCTTAGGGGGGTCTCACCAGGTAACAGGGGATGTACAGAGCCCTGGAGGGGTTTCACCAGGTAACGAGGGGGTGCACGGAGCCTTGGGGGGCTCTCACCAGGTAATGGGGGGTGCACGGAGCCCTGGAGGGGTTTCACCAGGTAATGAGGGGGTGCACGGAGCCTTGGGGAGCTCTCACCAGGTGATGGGGGGTGCACGGAGCCCTGGAGGGGTTTCACCAGGTAACGGGGGGTGCAGGGAGCCTTGGGGGAGCTTCATCAGATGATGGAGGGTGCATGGAGCCGTGGAGGGGGTTCACCAGCTGATGGGGGGTGCACGGAGCCCTGGAGGGGTTTCATCAGGTAACAGGAGGTGCACAGAGCCTTGGGGGAGCTTCATCAGGTGATGGAGGGTGCAGGAGCCATGGAGGGGGTTCACCAGGTAATGGGGGGTGCATGGAGCCGTGGAGGGGGTTCACCAGGCGACGGTGACGGCACGCGTTCAGTCTCTGCCGCATTTTTGAACTTGAACCGTGAGGTTTGTTGCACCCAGCCGGGCGGGACGTGGGGAGGGGGCTCTCGTTCCTCCTCCCCAGGGGCCGTGTCTGGAGGAGCTGCGCTCTGGCTTTGGGGCAGAAAAAGGTGCCGGATGATTTCTGTGCCCCGATGATTTCGGTGCATCACAAACCCGCGCCCTGCGGGACCAAGCTGCCAGTGCCGGGAGCGGTGTCGGTGGGCTGGCGGTGCTCCCGGTGTGGCCCCTCGGTGGGACCCCTCTCCCTGCCCACTCGGGGCTCGGCCAGGCTGCGTGGGATCGGCTCAGCACTGGTTCCAGCCGTTAAATCTCTTTCCACTTCTGTAAAGCTGGAGCCAACATCCAGCTGAAATCCACGGAGGTTTTTCGCTGTTGGATCAGCCCCTGAACCACGTGGCTGTATTCCTCCCCCGTTCTATTTTCTGGAGGAAATCTGGGATTAGTGTCTTCTTGGGAAAGCCCAGGCAGGTCAGCTCAGCCTTGCGCTACGTCCCGCGGCGTGGCTGTGCGTGGGCAGAGCCGTCCCGGGTACCGCGGTCGTGGCTGCGGACCTGCGTGCGTGCGGGCATCCCTCTGATTCCACGGCGGAGTTTCCACGGGAGCCTCGCGGGCTGGTCCGAGCCCGGGGCCTGGCTGCCTGCGCGGGGTCTGAGCTGCGGCGGAAAAGGGGTCTGCGGTCACCACAGGTCGGAGCTGAGCACATGTCACGACTATCGCGAGCGCGGCGGCGGTTGAAGCGCTGTACGGAGGGGGAACGCGGTCCCGTGTGGGGAGGGAGGTGGTGGCAGGGCTCGGGTGCGCAGCCAGACGCTCCGGCATAACCCGGCCCCTGGTCTGCTTTCAGCTTCTCCCGCTCGAAGACGTGGCTGTGAGCCGGCGAAGCGGCACGGCAGCGACGCTGCGAGCGCCGGAGGAGCACTGGCTGCCCGAGCTGGCAACCGTCCACCCCGGCTGGCGAGGAGGAGCCTCACCGGCGGATCTCTGACCTCTCGGAAACCACACAGACAGTTGCATTCCAAAAAACCTGATTTTTTCATGGCCGCTGTCCAGGCGCGGTGGTAAATTCATCTTGTTTTCAGGTCAACCTAGTGCTATGAACTTGGGGAGAAATAAACGGGGAAGATATTTATTTTTGTTTATTTTTTTTAGATTTCTGCACTGGCTTGTTTGCAATATGATACAAACATGCACTGTTTGCTTCCTAGGAACCTGCCCTCATTAAAATGAGAATCGATCAAAGGAAACCTTGGCGTCACTGCGCCGTGCTTTATTTTTTTTAAAAAAAGCAGAACCTGGTACGGCTCTGCACGGGGCAGGCGCTTCGGCAGCCGGGTCACTCCCAGATTTTTCTGACATGATTTAAGTGCTTGACACGGTTCCTTCTGCAGCTTCACAGTAAATCTCTGTTACTGCCTGTCGGGGAGGTACTGCCAGGCGAAGTGTCAATTAAGATGACAAAGTTAGAAATCTTTCCTGGACTGGGCTGAACAAAAGCTCTGCGAGTCGGCACTGCTGTAGTCGTTTATTTGTCTGCTTAGAGCTTAATTCTATCTATGTCTCTGCTGATGAAAATAAATGTTATTCCCCATTAAACCAGGGAGAAGCCTCGGGGCTGGGCGGGAGGAGGGACCTGGGCTCCAGAGGAAAGCGAGATCTGGGGGCCGAGTCCGGCTCCCGTGAATCGCTGAGCTCGCACCCGCCAGCGCTGGCGGATTTTGCAGGAAATCTGGCAAAAAAAGCGCTGTTTCCACCCCTCTCGTGTGAAGCGCCTGCTCCTGCCAAGCCCCTGGAGCCGACCGTGGAGCGGGGACAGCAGGGTTTGCGCTGCCTGTGGTTCGGACCCGCAGGGGATAAAACCCCTCGTGGTGCTTGTCGGGGGAGCTGGGCGCACGCCGAGCCCTGCCCGCCGCGCTGCCCGGGCACCCGGGGCTGCCAGCACCCCTCGCCGGCTCTCGGGGAGGGTGTTGGGTGCCGTAACACGCGGAGGATCCTCCTCTCTCAGTTGATTCCCAACCGGTTTCTCCTCTGCGTCCACTCTCCCTTCCCCCCGCCATGATTTTCCAATTTCTGCTCTTCGTTAGCGCGGCGCCGTGCGCGGATGTGATTGCCAGTAACGCCGTCAGGGAGCTGCACTGGAGACGGGCCGTGCCCGTGGGTGCCAGTCCGCCCGCGGAGCGGCTGCCCGGGCAGACTGCCCTTCTCGATGGAGGCAAGTGATGAAAAAATGTCATCTGTCAGGAGGAAACTGGGACGGGCTGATGACTGGGGCAAAACCAGCGAGACGCCCAGTCCAACCACAAGCCCTTCACTGCTCGCCTGGTAAAACAGAATCACAGAATCCCAGGATCCCAGCATGGCAGGGGTTGGCAGGGCCCTCTGTGGGTCACCCAGCCCAACCCCCTGCCCAAGCAGGGTCACCCACAGCAGGCTGCACAGCACCGCGTCCAGGCAGGTCTGGAATATCTCCAGAGAAGGAGACTCCACAGCCTCCCTGGGCAGCCTGGGCCAGGGCTCCGTCACCCTCAGAGGGAAGAAGTTCTTCCTCGGGTTCAGCTGGAGCTTCCTCTGCTTCAGTTTGTGCCCGTTGCCCCTTGTCCTGTCGCTGGGCACCACTGGAAAGAGTCTGGCCCCGTCCTCCTGACCCCCACCCTGCAGATATTTAGAGGCATTTCTAAGGTCCCCTCGCAGCCTTCTCTTCTCCAGGCTGAACAAGCCCAGCTCCCTCAGCCTCTCCTCGGAGGAGAGATGCTCCAGCCCCTCTCCACCGGGGCTGTAAAATGATTTTCCCTGTGCTCCCAGCTCTTGGGAGAGGTCTGCACCTTCCCAGGGCTCAACAAGCCCAATAAAGTGGAGGAAAGCTTAAGAAGGCATTTAATTACCCCTCCCGCCTCGGGACAGGACCCAGCCATCCCTGGTGGACATTAACCTAATTCCTTCTAAGAGACTGGCCCCAGGGGAGACCCTGCGCTCCCCGTGTCTGCCTCCCGTCCCCTCGCTCCGGGGGGCTGTGTGCCCGCACCACGAGGACCCCCCGATCTGGCCCCGAGACAAAATGCAGCCTCCAGGATTCTTGGGGAGGATGCTGGGTCCCTGCCCACCACGGGCTGGGTTTGTGGCTGGGAGCAAAGTGTGGGGGTGAAAGCTTTAGGGGGGACCATGGACAGGCCCAGGGCTGCAGCAGCACATCGGCTCCTGGCCCCGTGCAGGGTCCCGGTGCCCGCTGACCCCCGCGCACCAGCTTTGTGGGGGTAACAGCAGCCGAGGAGAGCGATTCCAGGCACCGCTGCGGGCTTTGGGAGATGTGGGGGGCTCAGAAACCCCCAGGAGATGGTGGGACACGTCACCCCTTCCCTCCCACCACGTTCCCCCAGGTCGCTGAGGCTGTGGGGCGGTGGGCAGGGTGCGGGGGGTGCTGGGAGCGCGGTGGCACCCGGGTGGCTTTGCCGTGCCGTCTCGTGGCCACGCCGATGCCAGGGCCTGGGGAGGGCTGGGGATCTGCAAGAGGGGTAAGGATGAGCCACCCCGTCCCCATCCCTGCGCCCTCGCAGAGTGGGGAGCTGCCCCCATGGGTGCCCCTCTGTCTGCACCCCACCCCAGCCAAGAGCACAGGCCCGGGGGGGGATGGAAGCTCCGGACTAGAGCCTGTCCTGCCGCTCCACGTCTGGGTTAGGGCAGCCCCACGACGGGGCTGCCCCCGGCCTCCTCGTCCCCTTGCAGCACACGTGGGGTTTGGACCTGGGTCCATCCCCTGCTCCAGGTCCATCCCCAAAGAGCCATCTGGGAGCTCCGCAGATCCAGCACCGCCGGCCGGAGCCGGGGCCGGCTGACGCAGCGAGGGTTTCCCGGACGGGCTGCACCGTCACCCAGCCCACCCATGCCAGCGGACGCGTTTGGTTCCAGTCCACGAGGCGGGCGAACCCCAGGGGCTGTGGCGGGCAGGAAGATGTCCCACCCCAACGTGGCCCGAGCCAGGGGCAGCTCCCTTTCCTTCCCGGCTCCCCGGCCTCTCCCCAGGGACCAGCAGCATCCACCGAGGTGGCCGGGCACGCCGGGGCTGGGGGCTTTGGGGAGGGCAGTGTCTGGGACAGGAACCGGCAGCCCCGGGGGAGCTGGTGTGAGCTCACGCCAGGGCTGGCCCGTGCACACTCACAATGGCTGCAGGGAGGAAGAAAACTCCCCAAGGAATTTCCTCCGTCGTCAGCTCTGCCCAGAAGCTGTTCCTCGCCCCGCCGGGATGCAGGCGGCCGGGACCGAGCTGGGCCGGGGCTGAGCCCCTCTCCAGCAGGTGCTGGGTGCGGTGGTGGCTGGGGACAGCAAGTCCTTGGGCAGAGCTGGGCACCCCGGATGGTCCCTGTGGTGGCACCGAATGTCCCCGCGGGGAGCCCCAGGCTGCGGGACCCAGAGCTGAGTGGGGGTCTGCCAGGGGTCCCATCCCATCCCATCCCATCCCATCCCATCCCATCCCATCCCATCCCATCCCATCCCATCCCATCCCATCCTGTCCCATCCCATCCCGTCCCACCCTGTCCCATCCCATCCCATCCCATCCCATCCCATCCCATCCCATCCCATCCCATCCCATCCTATCCCATCCCATCCCATCCATCCCATCCTACCCTGTCCCATCCCACCCCATCCCATCCCATCCCATCCCATCCCATCCTACCCTGTCCCATCCCATCCCATCCATCCCATCCTACCCTGTCCCATCCCATCCCATCCCATCCCATCCCATCCCATCCCATCCCATCCCATCCCATCCCATCCATCCCATCCCATCCTACCCTGTCCCATCCCATCCCATCCCACCCATCCCATCCCATCCCGTCCTGTCCTGTCCTGCCGGGCTGTCCACATCACGCTGACGCCAGGGGAATTGACTGAGGCTGGAGATACGGGGCAGGAGCTGCGGGGAGCAGGAGGTAACGGCATCGCTGTGCCTGCCGCTTTGCCTATTCCCAAGCTGTCCCGAGCCCCGATAAGGTGACAGCGGCTTGGAGACGCGGGCAGAGATCTCCCCGGCAGCAGCCCGGGGCTGTTCCCGTGTTGACTGTACGCAGGGCTGTGTTTGGGGAGCGCCCGCGCTGCCTCGTCGGGGCAGCTCACCTGCACGGGCACGTGCTGCCCGGAGCGGAGGTGACCCATGGCAGCATGGCCCTGCCCGCGCTGCCCGGCTCTGCCCGCTCCGTGGGCATCTCCCCTGGGGACGGGCACGCACGCTGCTGGTGCAGCAGAGATCGAATGGCCTCTCGGGGTCCCCTCCAGCCCCCCTTCACCCCCTCCTGGGTGATGAGACGCTGGGCTACGGGCACCTTCCCAGGCCTGAGCATTTCCCTGGTCTTCTTTTCGGGTGGATATTCCTTCCAAAGTCTGCAGGAGAGAGCAAAACCCGGCCGCAGCCCCATCGGGCAGCAGAAGGAAGCCGTCCTCTCCCAGCCCGGCCATGCAGCTCTGCAAGAAGCAGCCCCGTCATCAAACCGCGCTCCCCGAAGCCCATCAAGAGCTGGCACCACCTCAGGGGCCAGCGAAGGTCCCCGGGGATGTCCTAGCCCTTCTGCTCATGCCAAGAAGACGTTGCAGGAACGATCCTAGCCCTTTCCCGTGGGTGCTGGGGTGGCATCCAGGGCTGGACATGCCAGCAGAAGAGCTGATGCCTCCAAAACCCTCAGCCTGGGCCACAACTTTCTCGGCATATGAGGAGTAAATCCAGGCACAGCATCTCCATCCACCTCCAGTTCTGCAAGAACCTCTCGAGGTGCTTCTGCTGCTCCCCGCTCAGGCCACCACCATATCGCAGGGCTCGGGTCCAGCTCCCACATCTGACGGCGTGGGGCCATGGCTGCTTCTCCTTCGCTTACGTCCACGTCCTCGCTGTGGCAGGCATGGTGGCACGCCGGCGCGGCAGAATCCTACCCGCCAGCTTGTGCAAGAGGGCTCTCCCTACTCTCAGCAACGTAACTGAACTTTCTGGACTTTCACAAGCCACAAAGCATATAATTAATCCTCCTAATGATCAGTTCTCCTTCTATTCCCATAAATCTAACCTGGAAAATGTTTACAGCTCAATAGTGCCACACACAGAGGCTTAGAGAAAATGAGACGATGATTTTTATGAGCTCTCCTCTCATTCCCAGTTCCTCCAGCAGCACAAATAAATCATCGGCCACTCCCCGCTCCGCAAGAGCTGCTGCTCCCCGAGAGCGGCCGAGACCCAGCATCCCCACTCTGAGTGATGGCAAAACGAGGGTGGAACGAGGACAGCCGCGTCCATGCCAGGCAGAAAGCCCAGGACTTCATTTATTAATAGCCAGAGCTAATCACTGTGGTAGCAGCGGCTTGCTGCTGCTCCCAGCGTGGACCATCAAACACCGCTGCCCACCAGGGTACGTCCCCGAGCGCGGGCAGAGGACCTGGGTCTTCCTCCACACCCACGCAGAAGGTGCCACAGGCGGCCGAGGTCTCCTGGGATGTGGAGCCTGGCTGCAACCAGCCCAGTGAGCTCCAGCTCCTGGGTGGAAAGCTGGGTGTGGAGCAGGGGTGGATGAACCCTGGCCAGAGCATGCTGATGGGGAGGAGGAGGCTGCACGGGAGGAAGAGCATCTCCCTGCTGGCAGCTCCCACGGCTGAGATGGAAACCGGTGCCTCACGGCAGGCGAAGGGAGGGGTGTCCGGCAGCGCCCAGCCTTTCCTCGCCCTCCCATCCCCAAGCGGGACGAGCACAGGGGAGCGACCGGCGTCCCAGGGGAGGCTTGGGGAAAGGGGGGAAGCTGCAGGGTCTGCCCAAAGCCAGCAAGCGCAAGGTGGAGCCACCAGCGAGACACGGGGCTCCTGGTGTCTGGGACCTGTGTGTCCTCCTTGGCAGGAGACAGCCCAAAGGCACCCGCGAAACCTCCCGCTTCTTCGGAAGCACCGGCACAACCCAGCGACTCCATCACCAGCCTCGGCAAACCATCCTCCTCCTCCTCGCAGAGCCCCTCGCGCTGACCTTCTGCCGCCTTCGAACCAAGCCCGGCTGACCAGGCTCTGGCTGCCAGCCGAGGTTTTGGCAGTTTCTGAAGGAAGCTGGACCTTGGGGGCTCCCAAGCCCCCCCCTCCAGCGTGCCAGGGAGCCGGCCGGCCGAGCCTGGGTTCTGCGGTTGTGAAACGTGTGACAGCACCTGCGTTTGGCGTCAGTGATGCAACAGGACCAGGGCTGAAGCAAACAGGGTTCGGGACTCAGGTGTGACTCCCTGCCGCTGCTCGGCCAAGCGCAGCGAAGGAATTTGAAGAAGATGTCAGACAAGAAGAGCTTCAGACCCCTCCAAGCCAGTCAGCACACAGAGCCCGCGAACCTCCTCGGCCTCCGGGCCGGCCCAGCGCGGACTTCAGTGTCTGCCCAAATCAAACCACGCAGAAACCGAAACGGAAAAACCTCGCCCGCGCAGTATCTGCTGGATCTCATCACGGCTCTGTTACACCGCGGAGCGCAGCAGCCCTCTCCTGCTCTGTTCTTTTTCCCCGCCACGAGCCACCGACGGGAAATGGCAGCACGGCCCTGGGGACTGCGGGGCTTCGTGCCGCGCGAGGACGCACCGTTGCACGACGCCTTTTCAAGTTCTTCCCGGCTCCTTCGCACGAAGCTTCACCCTTCCCCATCAGCCGCAGTGAGAAAAACCACAGCATTTCTCCCTGAACCGCGTCCGTGCCGAAGCGTGCACCGAGCACGTGTGGGCAGCAGGGCAAGAGAGGTTCTCCTTCCCCTCTGCTCTGCCCTGGGGAGGCCCCATCTGCAGTGCTGTGTCCAGTGCTGGGCTCCCCAGTTCAAGAAAGATAAGGAGCTACTGGAGAGAGTCCAGCGGAGGGCTGCGAGGATGAGGAGGGGACTGGAGCATCTCCCCTGCAAGGAGAGGCTGAGGGAGCTGGGCTTGTTCAGCCTGGAGAAGGGAAGGCTGCGAGGGGACCTTCGAAATGCCTCTAAATATCTGCAGGGTGGGGGTCAGGAGGATGGGGCCAGACTCTGTTCAGTGGTGCCCAGCGACAGGACAAGGGGCAATGGGCACAAACTGAAGCAGAGGAAGCTCCAGCTGAACCCGAGGAAGAACTTCTTCCCTCTGAGGGTGATGGAGCCCTGGCCCAGGCTGCCCAGGGAGGTTGTGGAGTCTCCTTCTCTGGAGATATTCCAGCCCCGCCTGGACGCGGTGCTGTGCAGCCTGCTCTGGGTGACCCTGCTTGGGCAGGGGGTTGGGCTGGGTGACCCACAGAGGGCCCTGCCGACCCCTGCCATGCTGGGATTCTGGGATTCTGTGCGTCCTGGTGCAGGGCAGGGCATCCCAGACCCGAGCTGGGCTCAGTGGCACAACCGCAGCTCGGCTCCGCAGCAGCGAGGGTGTGAAATCAGTGCTCCGGTTCAGGCTCATGAGGTCTGCGGCCAGAAGCAGGCAGGGAAAAACCCTGCGCTGGGTCGGGGCTCTATGGAGTCCCCTGCGTGTCCCTGCAGGAGGGGGGACCCGGCAGCAGCTCGGCCGGGGGTCCCGGCACCCCGCGAGCCAGAGCTGGGGTGCTGCTGGGCAGGGATGCTCGGGCTGGGAAGGTTTGCAGATCCCGGCATCTCCGCTGGGTTACGGCCGCTTGACACTTGGTACCTGACCCTCCTTAATTTCTCTACAAAGAACAGATGGTTTTGGGGGGGAAAATGTCTTTTGGGGACACTGAGGTTGAGAAAAATCAATAAATTCAGGTCACACTTGAGAAAATGCTTGTGCTCAAAAAAATAAGCGTTCTTGAAAAGTTCAAACATCCCGTTTTCACCTTTTCGAAACGATATTCCCCCGCTTTTTATTTTGCAAGCTGCCAACACTTTAAAAAAGACACTCAAAAGGGTTAAAATGTTCAGTCTGACCACCCAAGAGATTTCATCCCTCGTGTTTTTATTGCACTGAATAAAAACCTTGTTGTTCAGATAAACTTGAAACAATTCCTTCTCCTCCCTCCCCCCCTCCAGTGTTTTGGTTTCGCCAGCGAGTGGAAAAATCAATTTTTCTCGCTCCTCCAGCCCGATAAAAAGCTTCAGGACCCCGCAAAGAGGCTCAAGGGAGTCCTCGCCTTGCGCAGCCCCTAAAACCACCTCCGAATTTCCCGGCTCTCCGGCCTCCTCTCGTGTCACCCAAGATCTTACGCCGAGATCGGCGCTTCTGGAGCCTCCCGGGTGGGACCTCAGCGGGTGCAAACCGCGGCGGGAGCCGGGGCTGAGCCCGCTGCCGGCTGGGGGTGCCGGGCCCCTCGGGGGTCAGCACCGCGCGCTCCCCGGGGCCGGTGCCTGCCACCCAGCCACAGCCACAGAATCACAGAATCACAGAATAGTAGGGGTTGGAAGGGACCTCTGTGGGTCATCTAGTCCAACCCTCCTGCCGAAGGTCACCCAGAGCAGGCTGCACAGGACCTTGTCCAGGCGGGGCTGGAATATCTCCAGAGAAGGAGACTCCACAGCCTCCCTGGGCAGCCTGGGCCAGGGCTCCGTCACCCTCAGAGGGAAGAAGTTCTTCCTCGGGTTCAGCTGGAGCTTCCTCTGCTTCAGTTTGTGCCCGTTGCCCCTTGTCCACGCCGTGCTCTCTCCTCGTACGCAATGCCCAGACGGCCGCATTCCCTGCAGGAAACGTGGGTGGGAAGAATTGCTGGAGATAAATAATGCCATTTTTTTCCAGAACAGCGACTCTCCTCCAAGGCACGTCACCGAGCACCTTTCTGGTTCGGGCACCTTTCCTCTGAAGAGTGACTTTACGTCTAACTGCAGTGGAAGGCTTTTTTTTACAGCAGACTGCAAATTAAAAGCGAATCAATATTCGTTTCTGGAGTCTTGTTCGCTGCCTCAAGCTGGCTGCTGCCTTTGCCTCAGCTCTATGAAGATCAGGTAGGAAGGCAGCTGAGGGAGTGCCACGGAGCAGAGCTGAAAACCGGTGACAGGGGCACGCGGCACGCGGCACCCGCGCGGTGACAGCTCGTCTGGGACATCTCCTCGTGAGCGATGTCGAGGAAATGGAGACCGGGAACGCAAACAGGTGAAGATGGGAATCTCCGCGTTTCGCCGAAAACAGCTCATTCCAGGTGAAACCTGGACGGCCTCTCCCCAGCGGCTCCTGGGACGGAGCGGGAGCCTTTCCCTGCCAGGAACGTCTGGGATGGGAACGGCAGAGCCTCCCGCTAACGAACCCCAGCCCTGGCCTGGCATTCAGGGGGACACAAAACATCTCCGAGCTCTTTCCCATGAACGTATGAAGGGCATCAGCCCACGAGCTCTGCGTGCGCCAAACGGGCCGGCTCGGCAGACACCCCCCAAAAGAGCTCCACACCTCCCCGGGGCCAAGGGCTGGGGCTGGGTGGGCAGAGGAGCTGGCGAGCTGCGTCCGGACCAGGGGGTCCCAGCACATCCCATCCGTTCAGGATGGGTTCTGGATGAGCGGCCGCTGCTCCAGGCCCTGCTCCCCATCGCCTCCCCTTCACGGGGGGGTCCTTGCCCCCGTCCCGGAGAGCTGCGCTGCCCCGTCGATGAGCCTTGGCCCGGGTCCCCCTTCCCGGAGGGCAGCGGGGATGGGGGGCCTGGCCCGCAGAGGCAGGGGGGATCCAGCTCAGTGGCTTCGGCTTCATGTCGGCAGCGGTGCCCAGGCTGGTCTGGAGAGTGGTGGGCTCCAGCCAGCTGCCCGCCGGGCTGCCTGCTGCCCTGGCCTGGGGGGCTCCGGGGATGCCCCTGGCCCGGGGACTCTGTGTGGCTCCAAGGAGCCGGAGCTGAGCCTGCAGAGCTTTGGGTGGCTCTGATCTGTGAGCCCGGGCGGCCACAATCAGCCCCAGGCATTCCCACCCCATCGGCCTTGGCGCTCCAGTGGCTCCGTCTGCCCGGTGCTGGTGTCAGTGCTGGTCCTGGTGTCGATCCCAGTGTCAGAGATGTTCCTGGTCCTGGTGCTGGTGCTGGTCCTGGTGCCAGTCCCAGTGTCGATCTCAGTGTCAGAGGTGTTCCTGGTGCTGGCGCTGGGGTCGATCCTGGTGTTAGTGCTGGTCCCAGTGTTGATCCTGGCATCAGACTGTCCCGGTCCTCGTGTCAGTCCTGGTGATGGTGCTGGTCCCAGTACCGGTGACAGTGCCAGTCCCGGTTTCGCTCCTGGTGGCAGTCCCAGTGCTGGTCCCGTTCCTGGTGCCGGTGTCAGTCTTGGTCCTGGTATCGATCCTGGTGCTGGTCCCAGTCCTGGTGCCGGTGTTGGCCCTGGTGCTGGTATCAATCCTGGTGCCAGTCCCGGTCCTGATGCCGGTGCCAGTGTCAGAGATGGTCCCGTTCCTGGTAGCGATCCTGATCTCGGTCCCGGTGTCAGCCCTGGTCCCAGTGTCGGTGCTGGTGTCAGAGATGGTCCCGCTCCCGGTATTGATCCCGGTCCTGGCGTCAGCTCCGGTCCTGGTGTCAATCCCGGTGTCAGAGATGGTCTTGGTCCTGGTATGGATCCCGGTGCCGGTGCCAGTGCCGGTGTCAGCCCCGGTCCCGGTGTCAGAGACAGTCTCGGTCCCGGTATCGATCCCGGTGCGGGTGCCAGCCCCGGTCCCAGTATCGATCCTGGTGTCAGGGATGGTCCCGCTCCCGGTATCGATCCCGGTGCCGGTGCCAGTGCCGGTGTCAGCCCCGGTCCTGGTGTCAGGGACGGTCCCTGTCCCAGGATCGATACCGGTGCCGGTGCCATCCCCAGTCCCAGTATCGATCCCAGTGTCAGAGACGGTCTCGGTCCTGGTATCGTTCCTGATGCGGGTTCCAGCCCTATTCCCGGTAAGGGTCCCGGTGTCAGAGACGGTCTTGGTCCCGGTATCAATCCTGGTGCCGGTGCCAGGTGCCGGTGTCAGGCCCGGTCCCGGTGTCAGAGACGGTCCCTGTCCCGGTATTGGTCCCGGTGTCAGAGTCGGTCCCTGTCCCGGTCCCGATCCCGGTGCCCGTGCCAGTGCCGGTGTCAGGCCCGGACCCGGTGTCAGAGTCGGTCCCGGTCCCGGTCCCGGTCCCGATCCCGGTGCCCGTGCCAGTGCCGGTGTCAGGCCCGGACCCGGTGTCAGAGTCGGTCCCGGTCCCGGTCCCGGTCCCGATCCCGGTGCGGGTGCCAGCCCGGCCCCAGCTCCCCCCGCCCCGTCCCTCGGCCGGCCCCGTCCCGGGCTGCGGCTCCGCCCCGGCCCCGGCCCCGGCCCCGGCCCCGGCCCCGCCCGCCGCGCTCCCGGCGCCGCGGGGCAGCGCAGCATGGCCGCGGTGCGCAGAGCCCCGGCCCCGTCCCGCCCCGCGCCCGCCCCGCACCGCCCATAAAAGCGTCCCCGCGTCCTCCCAGCCGCCCCGCTCCGCTCCGCCCGGGCCGGCCATGGCCAAGGACCCGCCGAAGCCGCGGCTGTGCCGCATGCTGAAGGGCGAGGGCGGCTACGGCTTCCACCTGCACGGCGAGAAGGGCAAGAGCGGGCAGTTCATCCGCCGCGTGGAGCCGGGCTCGCCGGCCGAGGCGGCGGGGCTGCGCGCCGGGGACCGCGTCGTCGAGGTCAACGGGCTCAACGTCGAGCAGGAGACGCATCACCAGGTGCGGGCAGGGATGCGGGAACCCGGCCGCGGCACCCCCCAACCCAGCGCCCCGGCTCCCCCCCCCCCCCCATCGGCTCTGGGGGGGCTCCAGCCTCCGAGGGGTTGGGGGTTTTGCGGGGGGGGTCACCCACAACATCGCTGCTGGAGCATCCTCAGCCCGCCCGGTGGTGGTGGTCGCTGGGGTGGGGGTGGTGGGTGTCCATCCCCTCCCCAAAACCCGAGGCCTGGGCTGTGGGGGGGGGCTTTGCGGGCGTGGGATGCTGGGGTCCGCCGAGAGCGGTTGCGTGGCGCGGTCTTCGTCGCTGCTGGGGAATGGGGGGGCTGTAACCGTGACGGGGGGGGCTGTAACGGTGCAAAACGGGGAGAGCCCGAGGTGTTTCGGCGGGGGCAGGGCTCCGCTGCCTTATGCAATCCGCGGTGGGAAGGAGCGGGGAGACCCGGGCTTGGTTTCCGGCTCCGCAATGTGTTTTTTCGGGCGAGCTGCTCCCGCCGGTGCAGCCCGGAGCAATGAGGATGCCTCAAAATCTACTGATAGAGCTCTGCAGATGTGCAGCAGCTTGGCTGGCCGAAGCGAGATAGGGCTGGGGGGGGGTAATGGCTGTTAGACCGCGGCTGTGACTGGGGGGGGGTCCAGGCGAGCTGGTTCTGGGCTCCGTCATAGAAGCCGCACGCTTCAGGCCGTCTCATTTTTCTCCTTCTAAAACTAAAACTTGTGTTTGTCAAACAGCTCGGTCCGAAAAAACAAGCGGCGAGAGTCGAGCTGCCGAGACACGGAGCCGGGCAGCGGCACAAATGTGCCCGTTTGCCTCCCGGCTCCTGCGCTTCGGTGCTTTATTAACTGAAACCAGATGGCCGGCCCCCGCTGCCGGCGCTTTATCGGGGCAGAGCAGGGCTGCGCTGCCTCGCACAGCGCGTGGACCCAGCGGCGTTTCGGGGTGTGGGTCCCTGGGTTTCACCCGCCAGCGTTGATGTCGCTGGGCTGGAGGTGAGGCAGCACCTTCCAGGTGGCTCCGATGAAGCCTGGTGGACCCTTCCCATGGGCTCGGGGGGGGGGTTTCGGGGCTCATTGAGGCTGTTCTGGTGATCTGCGCCAGCTGTGTGGAAGTTAATGTTTGTCTTGAATGGGATTTCAAAACTCTGGAAGGAGGATCCATGCCTTTGATCTGGCTGGTGTTGCGTTGGAAGCCATCAGAGCTCCCTGCTGATGCTGGGATGGGCGATAGCGGAGCCGAGGCGGCCCGCTGTGCCTTTGAAATGTGCAGGGGTGTTCCAGGAGGTCAAGTGAAACGGAGGGAACGTTCCTGTCTTCCATTTTCTGCTGGCGGAGGCAGGGTTCAGCCCTGGCAGTCGCTCGCTGCTGCGGAGCAGGGAGTGGGACACTGTGTCCCGTTTGGGGAGCTCCCAGCCGTGCTGGGCTTCAGCGAGTGGGGGGAGCAGGAGCAGCCCTGCCCCGGGACGCCCGCTGCGGTCGCTGTGCCGCTTGCCTCAAAACAGCAAGAACCTCTTTCCCCCCCAAAAAAAATACCCATGCAGCTGTGTGGTGGGGAGGGCGATGACGTGGTGGGTCGGACCCTGGGTTCTACCAAGGTGTCAGAGCAACCGGTTGGCCACGGCCTCTCCTTGTGCTGCTGAGGTCCCCGACCTTGAGTAAGTAACGCTTCTCCGTGTGCCTCCGAAGCTGCGGTGGGACGGAGCCCGCAGCAAACAAGGCCTCGCTGTCTGGGTGTAACCGTGTTTCGAGCCGAAGCTGGCGGCATCTGTGTCTTTGTTCTCTGCTCCTTCCTGGCCTTACCCAAGGAGCGAAGGCAGAACGTGTTCTCGGGGCGTTTCACGTCTCGGATGCGATATGGCATCCTGGCTCCTCGCCCGGGCGGGCGGTGGGTGCGTGGGGCAGAGCGGTGGGCTCCTGCCCTCCCGCTGCGCCCGGCGCGAGGAAAGCCTCCGGCTCCTTGCTCTGAGTGCCCTGCACGGGCAGAGACATCTCTTTCAGGGCGGGAGGGATGAGCTGAGCCCTTCCTGGTGGCACCAGGAGTCTTCCTCCATTGTTTGGCAGGGGTGGAAGGGCTCGGGTGGGCTCTGCCGGCACGGTGCTGGTGTAGCCAGGGCTGAAAGTCTGCTTGGGTGGAGCTGCGGAAATTGCGGGGCTGGGACTGGTGCTGAGAAGGTCCCGAGGCACCAGGGGAGGTTGTGTCGCCTTCAGAAAGGCTGCGGGCTCCAGGCTGTGACCATGGCTCGGAAACGGGTAGGGTGCCGGGCGGGACCTCGCCGTGTGCCCGGCTGCTGCTTTGCCTTCTGCCCCGCTGCCCTGTCCTGGAAGCCACTTGCTGCCCGGGGAGTTTGTCACAAAGCCCCTTCTGCCTGTCCCCACTGATGGGGCGAGGGCAAGGGGCTGCTCTGTGCCCACTCTCCATCCCCGCGTGGCTCCGTGGCTGTTGGGGAGCTCCTACCCTGCAGCACCGGGGTGGTTTGGGGTGCTTCTGCCCTCCCTGCCTTTTGCTGTGGTCTGGAGGACCCTGCTCCCTGCCCAAGCTGCGGGGTCTGGGGGATGTCGCTGTGCGGGACCCACCATCTCCCTCCCGCCTGCTCGCCATTGCCGTCTGCATCTCCTGCCACCGCGTGTTGGCTGCTTGCTCCCAGGACCCCTGGGAGAACTGACCCCGCACGGATGCTGCCTTGCCGTTATCGGCAGCCCCCTGTGTGTGAATAGACCTGAGAGGGAGCAGAGGGGTCTTCTGGGGCGTGATGGAGCAGCACCCATCAGGCTGGTGACGGATGGGAGCCCTGGGCACGCTGCTGCCCGGCGCGGGGAGACGGAGGCTGCAGCAGAGTCCTTGGTCCAGGACGAGCAGCCTTGTCTGCAGCCCGTAAACTTCTTGTTGGTTGGGGTTTTTTTTCATTTGCAGATAGCAGCTCCCTTGACCTTGGATGCAGCTTGCAGGGGAGTAAATAAATGCTAGCTAATTGCACATTAGGCTCGTTTGTCGCTGGTAACCTTGGCGGGCTGCAGCGTGTCTGGCCAGCGTGACCTAGATCAGAGCGGGAGCCTGGTGAGAAAGCCCAGCGCTGCTTGGGGGGTTCCCCAGCACGCCTTGGGGGGGTCACGGCTCTGGGGTCTTCAGGGCCATGCCACGGCGGGGGATGGCTGCTGAGCAGCATCGCCAGCGATACCACCCCTCCTCCTCCTCCTTGGGATGAAGGCCTGTGCAGGGAGGAGGTGGCCCAGCAGAGCCAGCCCGATGTGGCTGTTGGTGGGGAGTCCAGCAGCAGTTTCCCTTTGCCCTTCTCCTGTGCATGTCCTGGACTTTCCCTGTTCCCACCACAGCCCGTCTTGGTGTGATTTACCCCCTGCCCGGCTTCTCCCGGCCGCGCCGGACACCACCGGCTCCTTTCAGAGCCTCTGCCAGTCGCCGATCCCCGCGGAGCAGCCGGCAGCGGCGGGACAATGGTCCCCATTCAGCGCTGCCAGGAGCTGGATCCCAGCAGGGACGGGGCCCATCTCCCGCTCCCGGTGCTGCTTTCCCTTATCGCTGCTGGGCCCTGGCACGGACGGGGATGAATGTGTGGATCGGGTTTGCTTGCGTGAATCCACCCCAGGCAGGGGGTAGTCGGCTACCGAGGGAGCACCCAGCGAAGGCAGCCCAGCATGGGTGCTCCGTGCCTCCCTGTGCACCCTGGCTCTCCACCCTGCCCTGGGTATGGGGCAGAAAGACACCCCAGATCAAGGCAGTGGAGAGAGTCCAGCGCAGGGCTACGAGGATGAGGAGGGGACTGGAGCATCTCTCCTGCGAGGAGAGGCTGAGGGAGCTGGGCTTGTTCAGCCTGGAGAAGAGAAGGCTGCGAGGGGACCTTAGAAATGCCTCTAAATATCTGCAGGGTGGGGGTCAGGAGGATGGGGCCAAGCTCTTTTCAGTGGTGCCCAGCGACAGGACAAGGGGCACTGGGCACAAACTGAAGCAGAGGAAGCTCCAGCTGAACTGGAGGAAGAACTTCTTCCCTCTGAGGGTGACGGAGCCCTGGCCCAGGCTGCCCAGGGAGGCTGTGGAGTCTCCTTCTCTGGAGATATTCCAGACCCGCCTGGACGCGGTGCTGTGCAGCCTGCTGTAGGTGACCCTGCTTGGGCAGGGGGTTGGGCTGGGTGACCCACAGAGGTCCCTGCCAGCCCCCAACATTCTGTGATTCTGAGCGAGATAGATGGCTTTGTGGGACAGGTTGCGTTGTCCCTCCGAGGGACAAAGCTGGGCAGCAGGGTCTCTGATGCTCGGGGGGGCAAGGGAGCAGCCTCTACCCGAGCAGAGTGGGTGATCCTGGGGGGTCTGTGCAGCTGCCCTGGGTTCACAGAATCACAGAATGGTAGGGATTGGAAGGGACCTCTGTGGGTCATCTAGTCCAACCCCCTGCCCAAGCAGGGTCACCTGCAGCAGGTTGTAGAGGACCTTGTCCAGGCAGGTCTGGAATATCTCCAGAGAAGGAGACTCCACAGCCTCCCTGGGCAGCCTGGGCCAGGGCTTCGTCACCCTCAGAGGGAAGAAGTTCTTCCTCGGGTTCAGCTGGAGCTTCCTGTGCCTCAGTTTGTGCCCATTGCCCCTTGTCCTGTTGCTGGGCACCACTGAAAAGAGTCTGGCCCCGTCCTCCTGACCCCCACCCTGCAGATATTTGTAGGCATTTCTAAGGTCCCCTCTCAGCCTTCTCTTCTCCAGGCTGAACAAGCCCAGCTCCCTCAGCCTCTCCTCGTAGGAGAGATGTTCCAGTCCCCTCCTCATCCTCGTAGCCCTCCTGGGTTGCAGGGTGTGGGGTGGGAAGAGCCATCGCCGTCATCGCCCGGGGCTGTGGGCAGCAGGCACTCCGTCCTGGGGTCCCCCAGAGCTGCGCCGTGCCCTTCCCTCCCATCTCTGGTGACTGGAAGTGACAGCAAACTTGTACCCTGCAGCAAGACCGAAGCTGGAGGAGAGCATGGGCGAGCTGGTGGTCCTTGGGTCCACCTCCTGCCACCCTGGAGAGGTCCCTGGGCTTCTGCTCACTTGTTCCTCTCCTTCCCAGGTCGTGCAGCGCATCAAGGCCGTGGAGACGGAGACCCGCTTGCTCGTGGTGGACAAGGAGACGGACGAGTACCTGTGCAGCCTGCGCCTGACCTGCACGGAGGAGATGGTGCACAGCGGGATCCTGCTCGGCTCCAGCATCTCGCCCGCCAAGTCGGTGGCCAGCGACAACGGGGAGGTCTGGAAGCCGCAGCTGGACCTGAGCGGGGCCGGCCTCCAGCGGCACTCGCACAGCTTCTCCTCCCATGGCAGCAGGAAGGTGAGGGCAGAGCTGGGGGGCACGCGGGGCTGGGGAGCGGGTGCGTCGCCCCGGGAGCACCTCTCTGTGCGAGCACGGCTGGCTTCCCGGCGGAGAAAAACCTTCTGTACGTGCACACCAGCTCTGGGCACCCCGCTGTGTCCCAGAGCGGTGGGTGAGCTGCTCCTTGGCCACGTTTGCTCTTGCTTGAAGCAGCATCCGCTGCGCTCCCCTCTCCTCGAGGGTCTCCCGAGCCGGGGGGGCTGCTGGGGGGTCGTCAGCCTTGGGGACGGGTGACCCAGCCTGGGTCTGGCTGCGTGGACCTGGGACACGGCGAAGCTGGGGCTCGTGAATGAGCTTCTCTCCCCTCCGTTATTTGCAGCAGGGAGGGAACATCTGGGGCGAACGTGTTCTCAGCTTTTTGCTGAAATGGGAAGGAAATTAGCTCTTTTTCAAGTGGCCTGGGTCTGGACTGCGATTTCGCAGTTAAGTGCCTTTTATTGGTAAACTCCTTTCCAAAAAGGAAAGAATTTTGGGGTGGAAAGCGTCCAATTTCCATGGCTGCCGTGCCGCTGGGGCTGGGCTGGCGGGGACGGCGCAGCCTTGTGCTCGCAGATAGCGGCGTTCGGTCCCGCCGCTGCCCTCGCTCGGGGTGCGACCGTGGCACGAGCGGTGCGGGTGTCGCGTGGCCGAGCCGGTGACTGTCACCTCTCTGCAGCCCCTTGTCCCCACCCTGCAGCCCCACCCCCCCCAGAATCACAGAATGGTAGGGGTTGGCAGGGACCTCTGTGGGTCACCCAGCCCAACCCCCTGCCCAAGCAGGGTCACCCAGAGCAGGCTGCACAGCACCGTGTCCAGGCGGGGCTGGAATATCTCCAGAGAAGGAGACTCCACAGCCTCCCTGGGCAGCCTGGGCCAGGGCTCCGTCACCCTCAGAGGGAAGAAGTTCTTCCTCGGGTTCAGCTGGAGCTTCCTCTGCTTCAGTTTGTGCCCATTGCCCCTTGTCCTGTCACTGGGCACCACTGGAAAGAGTCTGGCCCCATCCTCCTGACCCCCACCCTGCAGATATTTAGAGGCATTTCTAAGGTCCCCTCTCAGCCTTCTCTTCTCCAGGCTGAACAAGCCCAGTTCCCTCAACCTCTCCTTGTAGGGGAGATGCTCCAGTCCCCTCATCATCCTCGTAGCCCTTCACTGGACTCTCTCCAGTAGCTCTTCATCTTTCTTGATGCACCCCCGGTGCTTGCTGCTCTGTGCCCCTGGGTGTGGAGGGCTGATGCTCGACTGTCTCCTCCATCGCAGAGCTGCCGTAGTTGTGCTTCTCCTCCTCCTCCTCCTCCTCCTCCTCCTCGCCCGGGAGCTTGCAGGGGCTGTGGTGCCTGGTCGGCCACGGGCTGGTGGCTGGATTCTGGCCCAGAAGTGGCCGTGGGGCTGCCAGGAGGACACGGGTGGGAAGGTGGGGAAGGCGTCGTGTCCTCAGGAGCCCCCACAGAGTCACAGCCGAGGAAATTCCTGCGCGGAGATAAGGGGCGATGCTGGTGTGAGGCACGTGCGTCTCCGGCGATAAGGAGGGGGTCTCGCCCCCGGTCCTCCCCTCCAGAGCTGTTTGGCATCTTGCAGAGGAGGAAGCCCCCTTCCCTGGGGCAGGGTTGGAGGCAATATGTCTTTCTTTTTACTTATGGTGTGATTTGAAGCTGTTTGAAAGTCTGTGTGATGAGGATGGGTGCGTTTCCCCCGGGGGTTGGTCACCCCGGGGGTGGCCGGTGGGAGAGGAGCCGTTCCTGGGTGGGGGTGGCTGGGCACGGCCGGGGGCGGCTTTTCCAAGCTGGGGATTTCCTATCCTGTCTCTGTTTCGTTTGCTGGTTGCGATCCAGCAGTGTGTGCTGACGGGAAGTCAGGCGAAGGGAACGGGATGGTCCTTTCCGGCCTTTGGGTTTTGGCTCCTCCAAGGAGAGGGGGGGACAGGGACAGCCGGGCAGAGCTGGGGTGCGAGGAGGGGGAGAGGTGCCCGCGCTTCCCTCGGAGGGGCTGGGGGGCTTGGCCGGGGGGGCTTTGCCCCGGGGCAGCGTGGACGGGGCGTTTGGCGCTCGCTGTAGCGGAGCTGGCACTTGGTGATGCCCGAGCTGGACATTGGGGACGGATGCTGGGGTGATGCCCGCTGCGTGGGGCTGGGGACCAGGGCTGCTGAGCACGTCGGGCGTTGGCAGAGGCTTGGGTCGGCGGCTGGTTGCTCCTGCCTCCGTGGCCAGCAGCTCTTGGAAGAGCTGGGCACTGCAGGCTCTCCTGGCCGAGGTCACTTCTCCGTGCCAGGGCCATGAGGGACCCTGGCGTGAGCTCAGGGGTGGCCGGAGCAGCAGGACTCGCATCCTGCCCCTGTGCCTGGCAGTCCTGCCTGCTCCACGGTGGTACTCCCTGCTTCAGACTCTTGGTCTGGGTGGGGTGGCTCTCCTCCTAGGTCCACGATGGCTGGAGGCCAGGGGAGCGCTGGTGCAGCCCGGTTCCTGCAGCGCTCAGCCCTCCGGTGCCGTGTCCCTGCACGGGGCAGCTCTAGTCTGACCCTGAGTCCCCAGATCACCGGCGCCGGACCCTCGTGGGGTGCGCAGCTCCCGAGTGTGGCGGCTGTTTGGGGGAGATTTCTGTCCCTGCCGTGAAACCATGGCAGCTGGGGTCCAGCTGGAGACTTGCCCTCAGCTAGGCTTGGAGGGGACCAGGCTCCGTACTGGGGCAAACTGGGCTTGGGCTGGCAGCGCTTGGGTCTTTTGTGTAGCTTCCCTGGAGGTGTTTAGGGGAGGAGGAGAGGAGGCAGCTCTGTCCGCCCTGCAGACCCCCAGCCTGCCCCTGTGGGAAGCGGTGCCGATGCTCCGGGCTGCTCCCCATTTTTCTGAGCAGCGTTTGTTTATGCAAAGGCCGCGGTTTTCCTTGGTTTGAGGCCGGGTTGTTCAGCGCAGCCCGAAGCGACGAGCGGCTGAAACAAAGATGAGAGAAATCTGGCACCCGGGGTGGTGGGCAGCGGGGAGGCAATGCAGCAGGCAGGGTGGGCACAGCCCTGCCAGCTCCCCCCTCTGCTGCCCCTGTTTTATTTCGCAAGAGGAAAGACTCCCCCCCCTGTAGAGCTGCTGTGTGTGGGGAGGTCAACCCGCACCCCCGGTAGAGACCTGGTGTCCAGGACCTTGTGCTCCAGGAACCACGGTAATGCCGTGCATAATTCAGCGTGTATTTAAAATCAGGCTGCCTGCCCCGGGAGCAGGGTGGCAGGGCTGGCTGCCAGCAGTGGTACCCGTCCCTGGCACCCTGGGGACGCGTGTCCTGCGTGGCCGTGGTGGCACGGGGAGCCCCGTCCTGCCGTGCTGCATCCAGCTCCGTGCCTTGCCTGTGCTGCGGGGCTTTGCCTGCTCGCCACCAGCCCCACGCCGGGTCCCCCGGGAGGGGACGCAGCAGGGCCCGCGTCCCTGTGCCACGCGCTCCCTGTCCTAGCCATGTTCTCATGGCCACTGGGATGGTTTCTGCTTCTCCCTGGGGCTCTGACTCTGTATTGTGGGGAACCAAGTGTTGAGCCCCCGGGCTTTGGGGGGCAGTGGGAGGGCAGGGGGGGTCTCAGCGTGGTGGGGGCTGCGCTGGGTGCTGGGAAGTCACAGAATCACAGAATGGCAGGGGTTGGAAGGGACCTCTGCGGGTCATCTAGTCCAACCCTCCTGCCGAAGCAGGGTCACCTACAGTGTCCTGCTTTGATTGCCAAGGTGCCTTTGGGACAGTGGTGTGAGCCGGCAGTGGCTGTTAATTAAACACCTGGGCTAATGGCGTGTAGAAGGCGGGCGTGCTGCGGGGCTGAGCGGTGCTGCCGGCCGTGCCAGAGGTGTTGGGGTGCGCAGGCAGCGTGGCTGGGGGCTGGCAGGGCTGCCCCGGCTCCTGCTGCGCAGTGGGAGGGAGGTGCTGTTCCTGGGACCGCCGTCACGGCCACGCCGGGTCTGTGAGCCACGCTAGCCACGTCCTTGAGTTGCTGGCTTTCTCCAGGTGTGTTTGTAGGAGAAACAAGAACAGCGGTGAAACCACGGAGACGCGTTTGGGGTGATGTGATTCTGCTCCGTCGCTGCCCTGGTCACGCCGAAGCGCGGCTGCGGGGGGTGGGTGTGCGGAGGGACCTTTACCACCGGTGTTGATCTCTTGGAGAACTAACCCGCGTCTTGTAGCTGCTGGATTCGAGCAGCCCGTTGGGTCTGGGAGTTCTAACGTAGGGGAATTAGCTGCTGGTTGTTAATTGGCCTCCTCCAATTGATGGCATCACCTTAGCGTTGCTGCTGGCGAGCTACTGGAGAGAGTCCAGCGGAGGGCTACGAGGATGAGGAGGGGACTGGAGCATCTCTGCTACGAGGAGAGGCTGAGGGAGCTGGGCTTGTTCAGCCTGGAGAAGAGAAGGCTGAGAGGGGACCTTAGAAATGCCTCTAAATATCTGCAGGGTGGGGGTCAGGAGGACGGGGCCAGACTCTTTCCAGTGGTGCCCAGCGACAGGACAAGGGGCAACGGGCACAAACTGAAGCAGAGGAAGCTCCAGCTGAACCCGAGGAAGAACTTCTTCCCTCTGAGGGTGACGGAGCCCTGGCCCAGGCTGCCCAGGGAGGCTGTGGAGTCTCCTTCTCTGGAGATATTCCAGCCCCGCCTGGACGCGGTGCTGTGCAGCCTGCTCTGGGTGACCCTGCTTGGGCAGGGGGTTGGGCTGGGGGACCCACAGAGGTCCCTGCCAACCCCTGCCATGCTGGGATCCTGGGATTCGGTGAAGAGCTGCAGCAGGAGAATGGGAGTCCTTCTGCTGATACAGGGCATGGTGGCTGTCTGTCGCGACAGCAAGCAGGTGCTGAGCGTCCCCTGTGCCACCGGCCCGCGCTCGAGAGGAGCTGCGGTGCCTGCGGGCGGATGGGCCGTGTTCCCGAGGAGGATGGACGAGTGCCTGGGTGCCGGTCGGGACCCGCAGGTGTGGGGCCAGTGCTGATATCAAGGCACTAAATATTTATACTTCTGTTGGGCTCAGGAATAAGAGCTTTTGCTGTCGCAAATAAAACTCTGCCTTGCAACATCCTCAGCCGCCAGCTTTCTGCCCGAGCGCTGGGAGGGGGGTAACTTGGGACAGATGTTTCTGGAGAGCTTTGCCAACTGGGTGAAGGCCCAAAATGTGGGGCTTGTAGAATAACCACAGAGATGTAATAAAACCGAACATGAGCAGAAATGTCCACAGTAATTACGCCATTAAAAAAAAAAAAACACAACACACCACAAAAAATAAGCGCCTGGTTTAAATTAAAGCATTTCCCTGCAGCATCCCCTGCTCCCCGGCCTCCAGTTGAGGGGGGACCTGGGGGAGAGGGTGCTTGGGGAGGACAGCAGAGCTCGTTCCCTGGTACACCTAGGGTGAGGGTCCTGCTGTGCGGGCAGAGGCTTGGGGAAGCCCCCCGGCACGGAGCCCGAGGAGCTGCGGCCGTGTCCCTGCGGCTGTTTTGTGGATGCTGAAAGGGCGAAGTCGCAACGCCGCGGTGTGCGTGCCCGGTCAGGGCAGGGGTGCGTTGCTGCGCGTGCTCTGCGTTTCTCCCCTTGAAAAACGCTTTGCAGAGCCCGAGCCGCACCCGGAGCGTGGAGCTGCACCAGGGCTGCCGGGAGCTGGGGTCGCGGCTCTGCTGTGCCCGGCTGAGGGCATGGGGTGGGAGCGTGGCTTCCCACGTCCCTGCTGGGGAATGGGAAGGGGAGATGCCTACTGGGCAGCGGGGCCGGAGACCCCCTGCCTCCCCGCAAAGCGCGGCGTGGCAGTGGGCGCAGGGCTGCGTGGCGATGGCGAGGGGTCTGGCTGCTGCCGAGGAGCAGCACCGAAACCGGGCTGGCTGTTGGGATTAGCGCTGCGGTCCCATCCCATGGGAGCAGCTGGGCTGGCGTGCGGCGGGGAAGCCGGCAGCCCTGTGCCGGCGCTGACCCCGCTGCATTATTGATCGCGCCGGGCTCGCCGGCGTCGTGTGTCGCGGGGCTGGCAGGGTCCACGCCGGTGGGCTTGGAGCTGCTCCAGCTCGCAGCATCTGGGGGACGGAGATGAGGGCGCGTGGCAGCTGGAGCGGGGACAGCGGCAGGATGCTCCCCGTTGCCTGGTGGGGCCATGGGCTGGTGGCCCGTGCCCATCCAGGCTGTGAGATCAGGGCTCCACCATGGGCTTTGCTCTTTACCCTTCGCCGTAGGCTCAATGGACGACAAGAACTGATTTTTCAGACCACTGGTCCCTCTGACAGCCCAGCGCCGGGTTAGGAGGAGCAGGGTAAGACCGGTTTTCGCTCCGTTTCAGGAGCCGGTTGCAGCTCCGTCCCCCTGCCCGGTGCGCGGGCAGCTGGGAGCAGCGGGGTCTGCGCTGCTTGGGGGGGCTCAGTGTCCCGAAGCCTCGCAGGACCCTGCGCTGGGACCGGGGCAGCCCCAGCCTCGGTCCCCGTGTGCGTGGTCAGTCTGTTAACTTCTGATTTATTTTTTTTGCTGGTTTTTGGTACTGGTTTGGGTGCTGCGGGGATTGCTGGAGCCTCGGCTCGCGCTGCGGTGAGCCCACGGCGTTGTGCTGGGTGCTGCCGCAGCGCTCGGAGGCTCTGAGCCCCTGTCCTGCAGGATGCGACCCAGCTGCGAGACGGGACGCTTCCCCACGGAGCTGCGAGGTGAAGGAACCCCTGCGCTGCTCGCCGTGCCGCAGCGTGGCAGGGTCAGCCCTGGCTTCGGACCCCCCCGGGTCCCGCACGCTCGCATCCTCCCAGTGCTGTGGGGAGGGGGTTTGGGTGCAAAACGCTGCTTTTTGCGTGGATTGGGGCTGTGACCCATCACCCAAACACCCCGGACCTGTGGGTGGGCTGGAGGGAGGGGGCTGAGCGGGCATCCCCTGGCCGCAGCTCCCTGGCTCAGCTCGGTGCGGGCAGTGGGTCCCGCGGAGGAGCTGGGCTGGGGGGGGGTTATTTTTGTGCCAGGGCAGTGCAGGAAGCCCCTCCCGGGGAGGAGAGCATCCACCCCGCGGCAGAAACTTCCTCCGCTGCAATATTTTTAGTGAAACACAAAGCGGGTGGAAGGGAGCGGGAGGCAGGAGGCAGATTAGCATCGGGAGGAGCTGCGCCCTGCCAAGAGCCCTTTGTTCCCGGGGCCACGCGCTCCCAAGGGACGCCCGGTCATGCGAGGGGACAGCGGGGTCACCCCCGGGACCTGCCACCTCCCTGGGCGGGGGGCAGGAGTGTGGGGGGGGGCGTTTGCATCCCGGCTCGCTGCCTGGCTGCGGAGCGGTGACGCTGCTGACGCCGAGAGGTGCTGAGTGTGGTCCAGCTGGTGACTTCTTCCCGCTGAGGGTGACGGAGCCCTGGCCCAGGCTGCCCAGGGAGGCTGTGGAGTCTCCTTCTCTGGAGATATTCAAAGCCCACCTAGATGAGGTCCTGTGCAGCCTGCTCTGGGTGACCCTGCTTGGGCAGGGGGTTGGGCTGGGTGACCCCCAGAGGTCCCTGCCAACCCTGACCATTCTGTGATCCTGTGATGTTCCCTGCTGCATCCTCCAGTAATCAAAAGCTTGGTCCTCAAAATAATTTGAAAACTGATGTTAAACGGGAGCTGTTTGAGGTGCAGCTTGCTCGGGCGCAGCCGGTCCCGACCCCTCTGCTCGCAGCGATGCGCTCGGGCAGCTTGCTTTAATGGCAGCCCCGTGTACGAGCGGGCGCCTCGCCAGTGGCTTAATGGTTCTGTTCAAGAGTGAAAATATTAAATGGTTTCAAATAAATTAAAAACCTCCTGGCGTAATCGGGGCCTTCTGCGTGCGCGCTGGCGGCTGCGCAGAGCCTCTGCCGTGACTTTGCTCCGTCCCTCGGGGTTTCTCCGGGCTGGTTGGGCTCGTGGAGGAAACCTGAACACAACGTCGGGTGGGGTTTCTTGCCTGCTCTGACCCCAACACCTCAACCCACTCCGGAGGAGGGAGCACGCCACACGTCGCGGCTCTTCATCCAGGACTGTCCCTGGTGCCACGGTGCGGCGTGGCCGGGTGGAACACCCCCGGGTGCGTGACCCCCAAGCTGGTGCCGCTGTGGGTCTGGGTGAATCCCATCTGCTCCCCCCAGCCGCCCCGGGCACGGGGCTGCTCCCGCCCGGCGCTGCTCGTGGGGAGTGGAAACGGGGAGAAAAGGTTCTGTGCATATGGTGACTTACAGCGTGCGTTCCCGGGCCGGAGGGGACGAGGACGTCCAGCTGCCAGCCGGGCACGCCTGGCTTCCGAGCGAGGTTTGAACGATCTCCGCTTAATCCGCAGGGCAACATCCCTGCGCTGCTGGCAGCCCTGCCGGTGCGATGCGATGGCCGCGGCATCCCCGCTGTGCTCGTCGTTCCTGCCCTTCGGTCGGGGACACCGAGGCGGCGGGGTGGAGTGAGTTACCCAGCGCTGCTGGAGAACCTGGTGTACAAATCAACGTGTGAATCGAGCCGGTTTTGGCTGCCAGTCCTTGGCTCTGTCTCTAGGTACGGAGACTTTTACGGGCCATGGTCCTGGGAGACTCCAGGCTGGGCTAGGAGGGAGCGAGAAAATTAAACTCAATCAGCAAAGAGTTGCTCCAGATCCACAGGTCTCTATAAAGAAGGAATTAAAACCCAAGTTGTCAGCATAATTGTTCCTGGCAAGATCCATATCGTAATTTAATTTCATTACAGCTTTGGCTTGGACTCCAGAGTGTTTTGGATCCACTGCTGCGTGTGCTTGAACTGTCACCAGACTTGGGCTGGATTTTGTTGGCTGAATGTCTCTCTCTTCCCACTAAAGCCTTGCAAAAGGGTTTGTTACCGGGTACAAGAAGCTGGCAGTAGCTCCCTGCTAGCGGCGAGTCTCGAAAGCCAAATTGAAAAGCACTTTTATGAGCAAGGGGAAGGTGAGACAGACGCTTCCCCGTGGGCTCCGGTGCCGCAGTGGCGTGCAGGGCTGCCTTGCAGGTACCTGGGGCTGATGGTGAGGGGACTGGAGCATCTCCCCTACGAGGAGAGGTTGAGGGAACAGGGCTTGTTCAGCCTGGAGAAGAGAAGGCTGCGAGGGGACCTTATAAATGCCTACAAATATCTGAAGGGTGGGTGTCAGGAGGATGGGGCCAAGCTCTTTCCAGTGCTGCCCAGTGACAGGACAAGGGGCAACGGGCACAAACTGAGGCACAGGAAGTTCCGTCTGAACATGAGGAAGAACTTCTTCCCTCTGAGGGTGACGGAGCACTGGCACAGGCTGCCCAGGGAGGCTGTGGAGTCTCCTTCTCTGGAGATATTCAAGACCTGCCTGGACAAGGTCCTGTGCAGCCTGCTCTGGGTGACCCTGCTTGGGCAGGAGGGTTGGACTAGATGACCCACAGAGGTCCCTTCCAACCCCTACTATTCTGTGATTCTGTGGGGCTCTGGTGGGCGGGGGTCTGTCCCTCGGTGGGGTCTCAGCCCAGCACTGAGCCACGGCTGGGGGTGCTGGAGGAAGGAGCGGGACAGGGAGCAGCCGTGAGCCGGTGTCCGGATGTGGTCCTGGGCCCCTCCATCCCCATCTGCTGTAAACCCGGCTGGGTGAGGCTGGCTGCCAGCACAGACCCGGCAGGAGCCCCGCCGCTCGCCCCGTGGCTTTACAGGATTAGACCCTCTCACAGGGGCTGAGCCCGCTAACGGAACGAGCAGCACGAAGGCGGCGGGAGGGCTGAGCCCTCCGCTCCTGCCTTGGCCGGCTGCGCTGCAGGGTCCCCAGCAGCAATTCCCAAGCCCCGGCAGCTCCTGCTTTGCCGTGTCCGTGGGCGCCGTGGCCGGCACGGCCGGTGCTTCCCCTTCCTCGGGGCCGGCTCGCTCGCACCCGGCTGAGCCGTCCATCGCGAGCGGCCAAAGGCCAGCCCAGGTGAATCAGTTAATTCTGGCCCTGCGGTTGTTCACGGTTAGCAGGATTTAATTAAGACAAGCCCTAATTAGTACTAAGCGGGATGAATAGCCTGCCTGGAAGAGTTCCCTGCTCTTGTCTGGCAGCTGTGAACCAGCTCGGGGCTCGCAGCGGGAGGCTGTGGTGGAGGTGGGGTACGTGGCAGACCCCGTGTTGTGCTGGAGAGGGGCTCGGGGATAAAAATTCCCTCGTGCCGCTCCTTGAAGCGGCTGCTGGGTTTTGTCCGGCGCCTGGATCCATCTTTCGGTTCTGCAAGCGCCGTGCCGGGGCGGCTGCTTTCCCTGCAGCTTTCCGGTCCTCCGCAGCCCTTCCCCGGGCACGGGTCGCAGCGGGGACAGCGGCCTCGGGGTGCTCGGAGCCCCGCGACCAGCACCGGCGCGTGCCCGGCAGGAGCAGCCGGAGCCTGGCACCAGCTCGGGGGGTTGCGGTGGGAATTCCTCCCGCGCCGCGTGGGAGGTGGGCTTCGTCCTGGACCACCCGCCGCTGGGTGCTCTGGCAGAGCCGCCTCCGAGCACCCTTATCTGCCCCGGCATGGAGGTGCCGTTTGGCCACCGCGGCTGGAGATAAGCGCTGGCGGCTGGGAGGGTGCTGGGCTCCCCGCAGCCTTTGGCAAGGAAGGGGCGGCTTTTGTGGTCACCTCGTTATTCAGGAGCTGGGTTTGAAATGTCGTTTCTGTGCTGAGCATCGCAGCGGCGCGGGCTGAGCGAGCGAGCCCCGATGTTCGCCGATCGCGTCGGGTCTCGGTGCGATCGCGTGGTTTCCAGCGGCGTTGTGGGACGGAGCCGGCAGCGGCGTTTTGCGGTGGGAGGATGGAGTCGTGCGGAGGAGGCTGAGAGCCCCAGGCAGAGCTGCAGATTTTGGGTGCCGTGTCCCCATCGGCTCCGTGGGCAGGTTTTGTGCAGAAGCGTTGAGTTGTGGTTTTTTGGGTGGAGGGGGGTAGCTCATGCATCGAGCCGAGGGCTGGCAGGGAGGCCCCTCACTCCTGCTTTTCAGAAAATTGCACCCCTGCCTGTTTTACTGCAGGATTTTTAGCTACAAAAGGCCTTGCATTCGGTTACCCCCCAGCGCGGGTGCCACAGCGCTGGCTTTACTTTCGCTATGAGGAATGCAGGGGATGTTTGGAGCCCTCCCCCTGCCCCGTTTCCTCCAGCAAGCCGTGCCGCCCGGCCAAGACAAATATTGGGAGTAAACTGTTGAACTTCCCTGGTCCCGGCGCTCACACAGCAGCGCCTGTTCTCCCCCCGTCCCGGGGCAGGGGCCGGGCTGGGGAGATCACAGAATCACAGAATAGTAGGGGTTGGAAGGGACCTCTGAGGATCCCCCAGCCCAACCCCCTGCCCAAGCAGGGTCACCCAGAGCAGGCTGCACAGGACCTTGTCCAGGCGGGGCTGGAATATCTCCAGAGAAGGAGACTCCACAACCTCCCTGGGCAGCCTGTTCCAGGGCTCCGTCACCCTCAGAGCGACGTGTCCCCGCGCTGGGGACGCTCGGGGCAGCGGTGGTGGGAGCTGGAGGGCGTGCGGCAAGCGTGCTCTGCGGAGCCGAAGCACCTGTACCCAGCTCATCCTGCCCTGTGCACCCATCCCACAGAATCACAGAATGGTGGGGGTTGGAAGGGACCTCTGTGGGTCATCTAGTCCACCCGCCCCAGCCTGGGCACTGCGTGGGCTTGGTGGTGGAGCCTGGGGAAGGTCAGCCCCGAAGGGCCAGCACCGTGGCGTGCGTGGCCTCTCTCCCACCCTGTGTGTGCTTTATTGGGCTCTGCGAGTCTGAATATAGCACCCATGGCTTCTTCCTTTGGGGCTGGGGGAGGCTGCGGGGGCTCAGGACCAGGAGCTGTGTCCTCGCTGGCCCGTGGTGCAGAGCACAGGCTGCTCCGTCCCGCGTTGGACGTCTCGGCTAACGGCCGGCTTTCTGCAGGGCTGCAGGTTATTTACTGACCCGCTGGGGACTGCACCCCGTCCCCAAAAACCAGGCTCTCGGGGCAGCTCTCGGGTTGGTGCTGGGCTGTGGGACGCAGCAGGCAGGCAGCAGCTGTGGGACGCGGGGTCTGGTCCCTGCGCTGTGGGACGTGGGGTCTGGTCCATGGGACGCGGGGTCTGGTCCCTGGTCCGTGGGTCGCAGCGGACAGGCAGCAGCTGTGGGACGCGGGGTCTGGTCCGTGGGACGCGGGGTCTGGTCCCTGGTCCGTGGGTCACAGCGGGCAGGCAGCAGCTGTGGGACATGGGGTTTGGTTCCCTGGGACGTGGGATGTGGGGTTTGATTCCCTGGTCCGTAGGACGTGGGGTCTGGTCCCTGGTCCGTGGGGTTTGGTTCCGTGGGACGTGGGGTCTGGTCTGTGGGATGTGGGGTCTGGTCCCTGGGCCGTGGGTCGCAGCGGGCAGGCAGCAGCTGTGGGACATGGGGTTTGGTTCCCTGGAACGTGGGGTTTGATTCCCTGGTCCGTGGGACGTGGGGTTTGGTTCCCTGGTCCGTGGGATGTGGGGTTTGGTTCCGTGGGATGTGGGGTCTGGTCTCTGGTCTGTGGGACGTGGGGTCTGGTCCCTGGTTCGTGGGGTTTGGTTCCCTGGTCCGTGGGACGTGGGGTTTGGTTCCGTGGGACATGGGGTCTGGTCTGTGGGACGTGGGGTCTGGTCTGTGGGACATGGGGTCTGGTCCCTGGTCTGTGGGACGTGGGGTCTGGTCCCTGGTCTGTGGGACGCGGGGTCTGGTCCCTGGGCCGTGGGTTGCAGTGGGCAGGCAGCAGCTGTGGGACATGGGGTTTGGTTCCCTAGTCCGTGGGATGTGGGGTTTGGTTCCGTGGGACGTGGGGTCTGGTCCCTGGTCCGTGGGGTCTGGTCCCTGGTCCGTGGGGTCTGGTTCCGTGGGACGTGGGGTTTGGTTCCGTGGGACGTGGGGTTTGGTTCCGTGGGACGTGGGGTCTGGTCTGTGGGACGTGGGGTCTGGTCCCTGGGCCGTGGGACGTGGGGTCTGGTCCCTGGGCCGTGGGTTGCAGTGGGCAGGCAGCAGCTGTGGGACATGGGGTTTGGATCCCTGGGACATGGGGTTTGGTTCCGTGGGACGTGGGGTCTGGTCCCTGGTCCGTGGGGTCTGGTTCCATGGGATGTGGGGTTTGGTTCCCTGGTCCGTGGGACGTGGGGTCTGGTCTGTGGGACGTGGGGTCTGGTCCGTGGGACGCGGGGTCTGGTCCGTGGGACGTGGGGTCTGGTCCCTGGGCCGTGGGTTGCAGTGGGCAGGCAGCAGCTGTGGGACATGGGGTGTGGTTCCCTGGGACGTGGGGGTTTGGTTCCCTGGGATGTGGGACGTGGGGTTTGGTTCTGTGGGACGTGGGGTCTGGTCTCTGGTCTGTGGGGTTTGGTTCTGTGGGACATGGGGTTTGGTTCCGTGGGACGTGGGGTCTGGTCCCTGGTCCGTGGGATCTGGTCCCTGGTCCGTGGGGTTTGGTCCTGTGGGACATGGGGTTTGGTTCCCTGCTCCGTGGGACGTGGGGTTTGGTTCCGTGGGACGTGGGGTCTGGTCTCTGGTCTGTGGGACGTGGGGTCTGGTCTGTGGGCTGTTATGGTGTCCCCCAGCCCTGGCGCGGGTGCTGCAGCTTGGCCCTGCAGCCCACAGGGTGCAAGCCAAGCAGTGAAGACCCTTGAGCAACCTCAAACCCTTGAGAAAAGATCTGTCCCTGGGTGTGCGGCTGGGAGATCCCTGCCTGTAACTGGGAGGTGGTGGCACGTACGGGTTTCTCTGGGGAGGGAGCGGCGATCGCAGTGCCTGCTGAGAGCCCCCACCATCTCGAGGAGGGTTTCCCTCCACACTGGTGATGCCAAACTGGTTGCTGTGGGAGCGCAGAGCTGGTATGACTGGATTCCTGCTAATGACCCAGGGTTATTAAATGCAGCGACCGGGGCCAGCGTTAAGGAATGATTTGGTGATTGCTCAAGGCTTGGCCTCGGCGAGCAGCTGGGGAGTCCAAAGGGCAGGCAGATACGGCGTGGTCAGCGGTTTTATGGTGTGGGGTCTGCTTTGGGACCAGCCCTGGGCAGGGGGCTCCGTTTGGGACCCGTCGCCTCGGAGCGGGGCTGAGGGTGTCAAGACGTGCCACCGTGGGTGACAGTTCCGCCTCCGGTGCGGGGTGCTGCAGTGCGGGGCACGTCTGTCCCCTGTGATCGGGGAAGCTCGTTCCCAGCATCTCCCGCTGCCTTCCCATCACCCGGGGGGGTTCGTGGGAAGGACTTTTCCCCCGGTTCCAGCAGCCTGAGCCGTGGTTTGAGCCCTGCGCAGCGCAGCCGATGCTCCTCGCCTCCTTTCCCTCCCACTGGCCAGAAAACAGATCTCTGGATCCAGAACGGAGATCCACTGCCTCTCCTCTTGGACAAATCCCAGCCTGCCAGGACCCACGCTGCTGCCCCGCGTTGTCGAGCCCGCCGGTATCCTGGCTGCACGTTCCCTTGGCAGAGGGTGCTGGAAAAGTTCTTTCTCTTGAAGAAAACACATGCACGTGGCGGCTTCGGGCTGCTCCGTCCTCCCTCCCCGTCTCTCCGCGGGCCGAGCCAGCTGCTCCGCGCTCCCAGCCAAGGCTCTGCTGCTGCTCCTGGCTCCGGCCCTGCCCGGGGGAGAGCGTGGGTGCCTGCGCTGCCGGGGTCTGCTCAAACGCCAGCAAATGGGGGGGGGGAAAAAAGCTGCTGCTTGTGGCTGAGAAATTCCCCAGCTGTGGGGTTGCCGAGGGAGAGCTTGGCCGCAGGCATCGCTGCTGGGGGGATCGGACGGACCCCACGGAGCCGGCGTGGGCTGGCGTCCCCGCACCAGCCAGCCGCCCTCTCGGGGACCCTCGCCCGGGGTTGTCCCCACCGGGGACGCGTGGTCCTTAGCAGGACACGGCCCTGGCTTCAGCCCCTCTGCTGAGAGGCCCCTTTGTCCTTGGGGATTTCTGTAAAGCCGGAGCTGCGGCACAATGCTGGGGATTTCAGAGAGGGGCAAATCCAGGCTTAGCCCCTCGCCTTAGGGCGTCAGTGCCTGATGAGGTCTCGGGCTCTTATTTCTTTGGCAGCAAATTGCTGATGTGAGGCCGTGAGAGAAATGCTTTTCCCATCACCCGGCTCCAGTGCGGGGTGCCCGGGGCTGCGGGAGCTGTGCCCCGTGGGGCAGCCCAGCCTGGCCGGCACTGTCACCGCGGGCTGGAGGTCAGGCGTCCTCCCCACCCTGCACATCCTTCCTGCTCTGGGTTCCTCCTGCCCGGCGGTTTCTCGGGATAATGACCTGCTGTGGGGTCTGGGGCCGTGGCCGAGGTCCGGCTCTGCGGCGGGGTCCGGCACAGCCACCCCGCTCCCCACAGGGTTTGCATCCCAGAGCGCCTGGAAGGGACCAGGTTGGGGTGCAGGGGTTCGGGGGAGACCTGGACACTTTGGTGGGTGGCTCAGGGAGGGCGCGGACCTCTTCTTCACGTCGCCCTGGGGTGCCAGGGACAGTGAAGGACCGTGTTGCTTTTTTTCTAATTGCTTTTGCGTTGCCCTGGAAGGGGCTGCTGGGTGCTGCGGGTCACCAGTGACGAGCCACGCCGTCCCCTCCGCTGTGTCATGAACCCGAGGAAGAACTTCTTCCCTCTGAGGGTGCCGGAGCCCTGGCCCAGGCTGCCCAGGGAGGCTGTGGAGTCTCCTTCTCTGGAGATATTCCAGCCCCCCTGGACGCGGTGCTGTGCAGCCTGCTCTGGGTGACCCTGCTTGGGCAGGGGGTTGGGCTGGGTGACCCACAGAGGGCCCTGCCAACCCCTGCCATGCTGGGATTCTGGGATTGCTGTGGGCGCTGCCGCAGTCCCCGCTCGTCCCTGGGAGCGCCCAGACCTCTCTCCCGGCTGTTGCGACGTGGAGGCAGCGGCCGCTGCGGCGCAGGAGATGCCGTGGAGCAGTGAGCTTTGACAGCGAGCGTCGGTCGGGCTGTCGGGTCCGTACTGGCAGAAGGAAGCGAGGTTTTTCCCTTTTGGCGGCTGCTGTCTGAGCTGCAACACCTCCCCGGCTGCGGGGCGGGCGGTAATTGTGGTTGTGGCCGGATGAAAATGGAAGCAGGGTGTTTACTGAGCTGGTCCTGCCCGAGGATTTATTCCTGGCCTGGCTGGTGGAAAACCTCGGAATCACCCCGGAGGTGCTGGGGGGGTCTCGCCGGTTGGGTGCTGGAACTGCCCCCATCCTCCCCAGATCTGGCTGCGGGCGGGCGCAGCCCAGCCCTGCGAGGAAGAGGATGGTCTGCTCATGTGTTGGTGGGCTGGCGTCTCCCACCAGCCGCCGCTCCCCTTCCCCCGCCGTTATTTATAGCGTTTCGCCAACATCTGGAGCTTGAGCCCATTCGGCGCTGGGGGACGGAGCTGGGCGAAACGTGTGTGGCCAGGGGGGGAGGGGGCCCCCCGAGCCCTTCCCGGCAGCGTGCGGGGGGCCGCAGCGTCCCACCGTGGGGCTGAGGACCATTCCGGAGCTTGGGAAGCCCCAGGAGCATCCTCACTCCGCTTTTCGCAGCGGTGGGGATGGTGGGAGAGCGGCCGCTGCCCCGCAGCGCAGACCGGGGGGGGCTCTGCCTCCGCTTTCTGCGGAGAGGGACCTGGGTGTCCTGGTGGATGACAGGTTAACCATGAGCCAGCAGCGTGCCCTGGCTGCCAAGAAAGCCAGTGGGATCCTGGGGTGCATCAAGAAGAGTGTGGCCAGCAGGGCGAGGGAGGTTCTCCTTCCCCTCTACACTGCCCTGGTGAGGCCTCATCTGGAGTACTGTGTCCAGTTCTGGGCTCCCCAGTTCAAGAAAGATGAAGAGCTACTGGAGAGAGTCCAGCGGAGGGCTACGAGGATGAGGAGGGGACTGGAGCATCTCCCCTACGAGGAGAGGTTGAGGGAACTGGGCTTGTTCAGCCTGAAGAAGAGAAGGCTGAGAGGGGACCTTAGAAATGCCTACAAATATCTGCAGGGTGGGTGTCAGGAGGATGGGGCCAAGCTCTTTTCAGTGGTGCCCAGTGACAGGACAAGGGGCAATGGGCACAAACTGAGGCACAGGAAGTTCCGTCTGAAGATGAGGAAGAACTTCTTCCCTCTGAGGGTGACGGAGCCCTGGAACAGGCTGCCCAGGGAGGTTGTGGAGTCTCCTTCTCTGGAGATATTCCAGCCCCCCCTGGACAAGGTCCTGTGCAGCCTGCTGTAGGTGACCCTGCTTCGGCAGGGGGGTTGGACTAGATGACCCACAGAGGTCCCTTCCAACCCCTACTATTCTGTGATTCTGTGGGTTTTGAGTCTCCTTTGACATTTGCCATCAGCAGTCAGCCCTGTCCCCCCCCTCCGTAGTGTCACGGTGGTCCCGCTGGATGCAGGGCTACAATAGTCCCCTTTCTGGTGCTGTTTTAATGGGAAAATGAGAGCCGTTCCCGGGGGAAGGGGAAGGCAAACCAGCCCGGCTGCGGCGAGCACTGGATCCCTGGCCCGGCAGCGGATGAGGCCGCCATCCTGCTCCCGGCCATGGCACCAGCCCAGCGCCTCGCCGGCTCTCCTGGCGAGCCGGGCTGTGGGCACTGCCAGCAGCCACGGCTCCCGTGTCCCCCGGCTTTCCTCCTCTCCGCAGCGTGGGAGACAGCGGCTTCTCACGTCGGGGGCGTGAGGACCCCCCGTCCCCTTCCCGGATCAGGGCGAGAAGCATCTGCTTCAAGTTAAGCGCATCCCTAAATCTGAGCGAAGGCAGCCGCCTTTCAGCTTCCAGCATAATTGTAGTAATAATAATGGCAATTAAAGCTCGCCCGCGGCGCAGCTCGGCTCCCGGTGTAACCGTGACCGCCGAGGGAGGGTGCCCGTGTCGGGGCGGGTGTCAATGGGCCCCTTGTTCTGGCGGTGCTGCGGCCCCGGGCCCCCTTCCTGCGTGGGTTTCTCCCCCCTGCTCGGCTCCTTCCCGGCTCCCGGCATCGCCCCTCGCTGCTCTGCCTGCCGCTGGGGGGGTTTCTGGTCAGGGTCCGGCGCTGACGCCCTGCTCCGTAACCCGCAAAGGTGGCCATGTGTCCGTCCCTCGGCGCGTCCGTCCCTCGGCGCGTCCGTCCCTCGGCGCGTCCGTCCCTTGGCGTGTCCATCCCTTGGTGTGTCCATCCCTTGGTGTGTCCGTCCCTTGGCGCATCCCTTGGTGCATCCATCCCTTGGCGTGTCCGTCCCTCAGCACATCCCTTGGTGCATCCATCCCTTGGTGCATCCGTTCCTCAGCATGTCCGTCCCTCGGCGCCTATGTCCCTTGGTGTGTCCATCCCTTGGTGCGTCCGTCCCTTGGCATGTCTGTCCCTCGGTGCATCCCTTGGTGTGTCCATCCCTTGGTGCGTCCATCCCTTGGCGTGTCCGTCCCTTGGTGCGTCCATCCCTCGGCATGTCTGTCTCTTGGCGCATCCCTTGGTGTGTCCATCCCTTGGTGCGTCCATCCCTTGGCGTGTCCGTCCCTTGGTGCGTCCATCCCTTGGCTTGTCCGTCCCTTGGTGCGTCCATCCCTTGGCGTGTCCGTCCCTCAGCGCATCCCTTGGTGCATCCGTCCCTTGGTGCATCCGTCCCTCAGCACGTCCGTCCCTCGGCGCCTATGTCCCTTGGCATGTCCATCCCTTGGTGCATCCATCCCTTGGCATGTCCATCCCTTGGCGTGTCCGTCCCTCGGCGCGTCCGTCCCTCAGCACGTCCGTCCCTCGGCACGTATGTCCCTTGGCGTGTCCATCCCTTGGCGTGTCCGTCCCTTGGCGTGTCCGTCCCTTGGCGTGTCCATCCCTCGGCGTGTCCGTCCCTCGGCGTGTCCGTCCCTCGGCGTGTCCGTCCCTTGGCGTGTCCATCCCTTGGTGCGTCCGTCCCTTGGTGCATCCGTCCCTTAGTGCATCCGTCCCTTGGCGTGTCCATCCCTTGGTGTGTCCGTCCCTTGGTGTGTCCATCCCTTGGCACATCCCTTGGCGCTTGCTGCCGGCGGCGGCGAAGCCACGGTGCAGGGGATGGAGCGGTCCCAGCTGGAGGTGAGGCAGCGGGGATGGATGCTGAGGCCCTGAGCCGCGTCCCTCGTCCCCCCAGGACATCTCGGCGTCCTGAGAGATGGGAGCCTGGTGTCCCCCAGCCCCGGCGGGCTCTGCTGCCGGAGGTTTGCTTTGCAGGGAGCGGGCGAGCAGAGGAGCCATTTTCTGACCGAAACCACACGCGAAAGGAGAGGAAACGCCACGGGAGAGGACTTAAAAGAAAATATGTTAACAATGTAAATTAGGCCAGAGCGCTGCTGCCTGTGTTTTCTCCAGCTCGGCCGAGCAGAGGCGGAAAGGCTTGACGCGTCGCGGGGCGAGCCGGAGCCTGGAGCGCGTCCAGGTGCTGCAGTTCCGAACCGCGGCCGTTGCAGCCTGTTCAGCTGCCCCAGCAAACAGCAAAGCCCGCCGGGATGGGGCTGGTGGGTGCGAGTGCTGCGGGGCGGGGTGGTCCCGGGCAGGGCTGAGCCGATTAGGTGGCGAGCCCTGATGTCCGGTGATGACGCGCGGCGACGCAGCCGAGGTGGCTGTCACGCCTGCGGCGGACGAGCTCGGCTCCCTTCGAGCGCATCCCCGCGCCGGGGAGGGCGAGCGGGGCCGAAGCTGCTGCTCCCGTCGCGGTGCTGCCGTGGGGCACTGCCTGCTTCCCGGCGGTGCTGAGCATCCCCTCCGCCTTGGGGGGGGTCCAGGGGGTGAACCCCTTTGCTGAGGGGCACGGCAGCGTCGTGGCTTCGGCGCATCGGTCTGCAGGAGCCGCTCTGCCCGCAGCGTGCCGATGGTACCGACCTGGCTGTGGCCACTAGATTAGCTCTGTGTCTGTGTGTGTGTGTGTGCTCAGTCTTCCTCCTCCTCCTCCTCCTCCTCCTCCTCCTCCTCCTCTCCTGGAGGAGCCGGGTGTCCACGCTGGCACCGGGGTGTTATTCCTGGAATGGACCCCTAAAGCCTGACTTCTCAAGGCGTTTCAGCCAGCCGAGGAGCTGCGGGGCAGAGGGGCTGGAGATGGTCCTGGGACCTGGCCACCGCCGGCTTGGAGCATCCCGGCTGCGGGGGGACCCTCGGCCGGTCCCACCGTGTTGGGCTTCGCTGCCGGCAAGTTCACGTCGTGCAGCCGGCAGCGTCCGTGTTCCTGCTCAAAACCTGGGGCAGCGGCGATGGCGAGGGGGTCTCTGATGCTGGTGACCTGGTGGCATTGAGCTGGGGGTGCCGGAGCCAGGGAGGGGCTTCTCAAGGGATGGGGGGGGTTTGCTTGGCCGGCGGAGCGTGGGGGGCTGCGCTGGTGCCCCTCAAAATCTGGGAGGTGAGTTTGGTCAGGTAACGGGGAAGACCAAAGCGCCGGTTGGTTTGGTGCTTCTGCGAGTGGGTTCTGCTTGCCTGGAGGTTGGCACCTGCTCATTAATCACATGGAAACACCTCGTTAACCAGAGCTGGTGACATTGGTGATGCGGACGGTGTGGTGGAGGGTGCCTGTCCCATCCCGGTGTACGGAATGGGAATGGTCCCGGTCGCTGCAGGGGTGGCACAAAGCCTGTGCTGGGGCGTCCCGGCGAGCTGGGGGGTGGCCCTGGGGGACCCCGGCGAGCTGGGGGTGGCTCCTGGGGACCCCGGCGAGCTGGGGGGTGGCCCTGGGGGATCCCGGTGAGCTGGGGGGTGGCCCCGGGGAATCCCGGCGAGCTGAGGGGTGGCCCTGGGGCACCCTGGTGAGCTGGGGGGTGGCCCCTGGGGGACCCTGGCGAGCTGCGGGGTGGCCCTGGGGGACCCCGGCGAGCTGGGGGGTGGCCCCTGGGGACCCTGGTGAGCTGGGGGGTGGCCCCGGGGGACCCCGGCGAGCTGGGAGATGGCCCCGGGGGACCCCGGTGAGCTGGGGGGTGGCCCCAGGGGATCCCGGTGAGCTGGGGGGTGGCCCTGGGGCACCCTGGTGAGCTGGGGGGTGGCCCCTGGGGGACCCTGGCGAGCTGCGGGGTGGCCCTGGGGGACCCCTGCGAGCTGGGGGGTGGCCCCTGGGGACCCTGGTGAGCTGGGGGGTGGCCCCGGGGGATCCCGGTGAGCTGGGGGGTGGCCCCGGGGGATCTCGGTGAGCTGGGGGGTGGCCCCGGGGGACCCCGGTGAGCTGGGGGGTGGCCCTGGGGCACCCCGGTGAGCTGGGGGGTGGCCCTGGGGCACCCTGGTGAGCTGGGGGGTGGCCCCTGGGGGACCCGGGCAAGCTGCGGGGTGGCCCTGGGGGACCCCAGCGAGCTGGGGGGTGGCCCTGGGGGATCCCAGTGAGCTGAGGGGTGGCCCCGGGGGACCCCGGCTCCCAGCAGCAGCACTGGAAACTTTTAAGGGGAAAAAAAGAAATCGGATGCTGCGAGAGTTGCAGTGAGATTGTGAGAGCTGGCAACACCCAACCAGTTGTTTCTTTTTTTTGATTTTATTGAAGGGGTTTCATTGTTATTTAATGTCTTGTTTGTGCATTTGAAAATGGACCAGCTCGAACAGCGTTTCCGAAACCTTTTTCCTTCTGAAATGGCGACAGGTTCTGGGGCAGCAGCGCCGGGGCCGGGGTGGCGATGCGGCTGGTGGTCCGAGCAGCGTTCGCCCGCACACGCGTCCCTGCCGACGGGTGCAGGCGGTGATGGTGGCAGGTGGAGCGTGCCGTGCCGTGGCGTGGCGTGGCGTCTTGATCCAGCTTATGAACTCACCGGCCACTGGCAGTATCGGGATGCCTAGAAAAAAAATAATGGCTACATCTTGCAAATTTTTTTGGCATGCAAATAGGCAAAACACGCAGTGAATTTTTATTGCTTTCTAGTATATGCGTGAATCCAACTTACCCAGACTGGCTTTCCTGTTCTTGGCGTGGGCAAGGGCAGCGAAGCCTCCTCCAGAGCCCCCGTTTCTGCCGGGGCGAGTGCCGGGGGTTTCTGGGGAGCCCAGGGAACGTGGCACCGTTACAGGGAGCGCCGCGTCGCAGGGCTTGGCTTTCACAGAGGCCAAGTCCCCCGGGAGCTGAGGGAGTGTCCTCCCAGAACACAAACGCTGGCACCGGTCGGGAAGGAAATAAAGAACAGAGCTGGCAGGAGACGCGGCAGCTCCGTGTGAGCGGAGCGCGTGAGAGCGAAGAGTCCGAGCGGGTGCTCGGGGCTGGGTGACGCGAGGGGAGCGTCGGTGGGCGCTTAATCCCAGGGAGGGGCTTTGTGGACCTGAGAGCTGTTTCTTCCGGCGGCCGAGGATTTTGTTTAGTCGGGAGGTTTAAGACCCTGGCGAAAGCCCCGGATCATCTCTGCGGGAGGATAAGCAGTTTTGCCCGAGGATTTCTGCTCGGAACAGATGTTGAATTGCTGTAGGTGACCCTGCTTCGGCAGGAGGGTTGGACTAGATGACCCACAGAGGTCCCTTCCAACCCCTACTATTCTCTGATTCTGTGATTCTGTGAATTAGGGTTGTTTTTTTTTTGTCTTAAACAAAGATCCTGAATTCATTTCAGTTAAGGACCTTGAATTCAAGATTTTGCGGTGAAAGCAGAGCGAGCCCGCTTCGGACGTGGCACCGGTTACCGCCCTCGCAGCCAAAGGGACCCTGCAGACCACGCTTTCCCCTGCGTGGTTTATTTATCGGGTGGTTTGATGGCACCGGTGATGCCGGGGGCTCCCCCGAGGGCGGAGGGACTGGGGATCCCCGCGCTGGGACAGGCAGCCACGCTGCGCCCTTCTGGGGTGACTTTCTCCGTGCTTTCACCCTGCTGCCGGAGCTCTGACCCCGTGAAAATGGAGCGGGAGGAAAATGGTTGAGAAAGGCCCTTTTTAAGGCTGAAGAGGGGATCCCAGCCGCGTTCTCCTCCGCTTGCGAGGCGTTCCCCCGTTTCCCAGCCGCGGAGCCCCGTGCGTCCTCCACGGCCGCGCGGGTCCGACCCTCTTCGGCCGCTTGAATCATTTCCTGTTTTCTTCGGTTTTTGGAGAACTCCGAGGCGAGCCGGCAGCGTTTGCAGACGGGGTGAGCTGACCGCGCCGGGGCCATGGGAAAAACGCAGCGAGGGAGAGGCCGCACGCGCGGGGTCGTGGCCGGCCCCGGCTTTTGCGTTGGCAGCCCCACCTGGTTTGGCCGGAGCTGAGCTTTATCGATCAGTGGGTGTTGCACTGATGATTTCCTTTTTTTTTTCCTTTTTAAGATCTGATCTGCCATTCAGCGTGACCTGGACAGGCTGGAGAGCTGGGCAGAGAGGAACCTGATGAGGTTCAACAAGGGCAAGGGCAGAGTCCTGCACCTGGGGAGGAACAACCTCATGCACCAGTACAAGCTGGGGTGGACCTGCTGGAGAGCAGCTCTGTGGAGAGGGACCTGGGTGTCCTGGTGGATGACAGGGTGACCATGAGCCAGCAGCGTGCCCTGGGTGCCAAGAAAGCCAATGGGATCCTGGGGTGCATCAAGAAGAGTGTGGCCAGCAGGACGAGGGAGGTTCTCCTTCTCCTCTACACTGCCCTGGTGAGGCCTCATCTGGAGTACTGTGTCCAGTTCTGGGCTCCCCAGTTCAAGAAAGATGAGGAGCTACTGGAGAGAGTCCAGCGGAGGGCTATGAGGATGGTGAGGGGACTGGAGCATCTCCCCTACAAGGAGAGGTTGAGGGAACTGGGCTTGTTCAGCCTGAAGAAGAGAAGGCTGAGAGGGGACCTTAGAAATGCCTACAAATATCTGCAGGGTGGGGGTCAGGAGGATGGGGCCAAGCTCTTTGCAGTGGTGCCCAGTGACAGGACAAGGGGCAATGGGCACAAACTGAAGCAGAGGAAGCTCCAGCTGAAGATGAGGAAGAACTTCTTCCCTCTGAGGGTGACGGAGCCCTGGCCCAGGCTGCCCAGGGAGGCTGTGGAGTCTCCTTCTCTGGAGATATTCCAGCCCCGCCTGGACGCGGTGCTGTGCAGCCTGCTGTGGGTGACCCTGCTTGGGCAGGGGCTTGGGCTGGGTGACCCACAGAGGTCCCTGCCAACCCCTACTATTCTGTGATATTCTGTGATATTCTGATATTCTGTGCATGGAGGTGTCGATGCTAAGAGCATCGCCCTGGGCATGTGCCCGAGGATCTTTCTTCCTCCAAAACTTGTCCTGGTGGCATCCCCGCGCCCCACAAGGCTTCCCTTGCAGCTCCCTCTGTGCTTTTTTATGAAAAATTGTGTTGCCAAGTTCATTTTTGTAAATGTTCCCGTATGGTTTGCAGCTGCCGACGGTGGCTCTCGTTTGTGAGCGCTTTTCGAGGGATTTGGTGCTCCGGCCCCGAGCGGTCGGGGTGGCCGAGGTGTCCCTCCTGCGCGGCGTCGTGGGCAGCTCCGAGCTGGCTGGTCATCTCCTGTCCCCGCTTCTTCCTGGTGCTGGGATTGAGCTGGTCAAGCTGGTCCTGAGTCCTGACCCACCTCTGTCCCCACACGGCACTGCAGCCGCGGGCGAAGTCACAGAGTCACAGAGTGTTTGGGGTTGGCAGGGCCCTCTGTGGGTCCCCCAGCCCAACCCCCTGCCCAAGCAGGGTCACCCAGAGCAGGCTGCACAGCACCGCGGCCAGGGGGGCTGGAATATCTCCAGAGAAGGAGACTCCACAGCCTCCCTGGGCAGCCTGGGCCAGGGCTCCGGCACCCTCAGAGGGAAGAAGTTCTTCCTCGGGTTCAGCTGGAGCTTCCTCTGCTCCAGTTTGTGCCCGTTGCCCCTTGTCCTGTAGCTGGGCACCACTGGAAAGAGTCTGGCCCCGTCCTCCTGACCCCCACCCTGCAGATATTTGTAGGCATTTCTAAGGTCCCCTCTCAGCCTTCTCTTCTCCAGGCTGAACAAGCCCAGCTCCCTCAGCCTCTCCTCAGAGGAGAGATGCTCCAGTCCCCTCCTCATCCTCACAGCCCTCCGCTGGACTCTCTCCAGTAGCTCCTCACCTTTCTTGAACTGGGGAGCCCAGCACTGGACACAGCACTGCAGATGGGGCCTCCCCAGGGCAGAGCAGAGGGGGAGGAGAACCTCCCTCGCCCTGCTGCCCACACTCCTCTTGATGCACCCCAGGGTCCCATCGGCCTTCTTGGCAGCCAGGGCACGCTGCTGGCTCATGGTCAAAATGAGCCAAGTGATGGCCAGGCCGGGTCTCCTGGGCATCGGCCATGGGTGCCCTCGGCCCCCGCAGCCCCTCCTGGAGAGGAAGCAACTTCTGAGCAGCGTTGAGGGTGTTCCGGAGAAACGACCCCGAGGTGCTGCGAGAGCCGGGAGCTGCCGGGACGGGCAGTCCCAGCACAACGCCGGCACGGCGTGCGGGAGCCGCGGACGAGGGGGCACCGCTCTGGGCACGCGGCGGGAGCGGAGGGGCTGCGGGTTGTGGCGTTTCACCGGTGCCTTTTGGCGAAGGCAGGAACGTGGCGGAAATTGCTGCGTGGGTTTTTGGTTTGAAAGGGAGAGGCTGGAAGAGATTTCACTGTGAATGCGAGCTGAAAAAAATAAGGTCTGTTAGCAGGAGGGGAGCAGCGTTTCTTTTCATGAAAGACTAAAACTCTGCGGCGGGGGGGGTTGCTTTAAGCCACAGATGGGAACGCGGATCCCCGACGCGGTGCTGTGCCGTGGGCTGGGAAGGGGCCGTGCGGGGGCCGGTGGGGAGAGCAGCGTCCGAGGGAACGCGGTGGGTCCTGCAGACCTGGAGGAAAGCTCCTCCGGCCGCCCCGAGGAGCCGTAAAGAGTTTTCTGTGGGATGGGGGCAAGGTGCTGAACTCCTCCTGTACGTCCGTCCGTCCATGTGCTCCTCCTGTGCGTCCGTCTGTCCGTGCTGCGGGGAGCCGTCGGGCATGGGGTCCATCACCCCGACCCCAGAGCCCCTCCGCAGGGAGGTGATCCTGCCCACAGGCCATGCCGGTGTCACCGAGGGCACGGCACTGCCTTAAATAAATAACTAAGGTTAATCCAGTGTCCTGGTGAGCCTGGGTGCTTCACCGGGGCTCTCGGGTTTGGTTCCTCCCTGCCCGGGGTTGTGGGGCTTGGCCGCTGCCGGGGGGGTCTCGGTGTACGGGTGGACTTTATCTGGGCTGCTTCTGGAGAAGGAAATGCATTTTTTGTTTTGTTTTAATTTTTCTGGAGTGGTTTCGGACAATTGATTTTCTAAAATAGATTCAATGAGAGGAAGCTCATTTGTTCAGCTGTCCCCGTTGAGGGGAGCGGGAGGACGGGGTGCAGATACGATGCTTCCTCGGTAGCTTTATTTACAATTGCATCTGCCTTAGAGCAAAACCAAACCTAAAAATTAAATATTTTTGTCTCCCCCCAACCCCTTCTCCATTCCTCAGGATTTGAACGGTCAGAAGGAGCTGTGCCCCCGTCTCTGCCACCTGAAGAAAGGCCCCAGTGGCTACGGCTTCAACCTGCACAGCGAGAAGTCCCGGCCGGGGCAGTTCATCCGCTCGGTCGACCCCGACTCGCCGGCCTCCAGAGCGGGGCTGCGGCCCCAGGACCGGCTGGTGGAGGTAACGGCGCGGGGGGCTCAGCACCCCCCTCCCGGGGAGCCGTCGGGGTTCCCTCGGCACGTGCAGCACGGGGATGTTCAATCCTGCCCAGCCTGGCGGGAGCAGCCGGGTCCTGTCCCCATCTCGGGGCTGGGAAGGGACAGCAGAAGCGATGGGACCCTCGGGGGGCCTGAAGCCAGCCCCCATCCCTCGAGCGTTTCCGTCAGGTGCCCCCTGCACCCCTCCGTGGCACAGAGCCGTGAGACCCCGCGGCTCTGCCGTCCTTCGGCAGCTCTTGCCGAGGGAGCACGTTGGGGTGGCAAAATCCAGGTGCTGCGGGCTCGGCTGGCACAGGGGAGGGTGGCACGGGCGAGCTGCGGCCCCTGCGCCCGTCCGGGTGGCTCAGGGCTGGCAGTGGGACCCTGCGCCCAGCTGGGGCACTGGGTGGGTGCCCATCTCCCCCCCTGCCACCCCGCAGCACGGCAAGCCCCGGGCTCGGTGGCATTGCCCGATGCTGCTCGGTGCTGGAGCTGGCAGGGATGCGGGGAGGCGTGGGGGGGCATTTGGAAGAGGAGGGGAAAAAAGCTTTGCAGAGATTTTTAAGACACGAAATGGTGAAAGATGGGGCGAAACCGCTCGTGGAAGCAGCTTCCCGGTCGCGGGGTGCTGGACAACACAGGTTTTGATGGGGCTGGGAAGCATCTTGGGTGTTCCCTGGGGAATGAGGGTTCCCCACGCAGAGCTGGCAGAGCTTGGGCCGCGCGCGGCCGGAGGGACGGGCAGGGCTGGGTCCGGCAGCCCTCACCCCTTCTGCGCTGCGGGAGCACCTGGGTGTCCCCACGGACCCCCAACCCTCCCACGGAGACCGAGCCGTGGCCCTGGCTGCCAGCTCCGAGGGGGAAAGGGGCTTCCACTGCTGGAAGACAACACTCCGGGGGGATTCTGAGGGTGAAAGCGCTCGCCTGCTTCCTAGCCCTTCTTCAGAGCTGCCGCCTCTTCCCCGGCACCTGAAAGTTTAATGGCGGGAGCAGCGTGGGGCCGGGAGCGGGGTGCTGGCGGCCGCAGCTCCCGGCAGCGCGGTGTCGCGGCGAGGCGTTGTGTTATTTATTTATCGGCGCTTGGCGGAGAGCCTGGCGGAGCACAAAGCGGCGAGGGGTGAGCCGGCCAGCTCGGAAACCCAATCCCCTCCGTGGCTGCTCTGTGGGGCTTTGATAAATATTTGATGCTTCTCCCCCCTCCTCTCGCCAAGTCCTGCTGCCCTGGGGGTGCTGGGGAGAGGGGGGGAGCAGCCCAGGGCGTGAATCGGGGTGACCTGGACTGCCCCGAGGATGCTGCTGAGGATGGAGCAGGATTACAAGGCGGCAGCTGAGGTTGCTGGAGAGATGCAAAGCTTGGGGGGGGGGTTCCCTTTCCACCCCAGCCCTTGCAGCCGTATCCTGGCCCTCAGGACCTGCTGCTGCCCCAGGTTTGCATTCAGGCATCCGAAACATGAAGGGGAACCCAAAGCCAGAATCACAGAATCCCAGCATGTTGGGGGTTGGCAGGGACCTCTGTGGGTCCCCCAGCCCAACCCCCTGCCCAAGCAGGGTCACCCAGAGCAGGCTGTAGAGGACCTTGTCCATTCAGGTCTGGAATATCTGCAGAGAAGGAGACTCCACAGCCTCCCTGGGCAGCCTGGGCCAGGGCTCCGGCACCCTCAGAGGGAAGAAGTTCTTCCTCGGGTTCAGCTGGAGCTTCCTCTGCTTCAGTTTGTGCCCGTTGCCCCTTGTCCTGTCGCTGGGCACCGCTGAACAGAGTCTGGCCCCGTCCTCCTGACCCCCACCCTGCAGATATTTCGAGGCATTTCTAAGGTCCCCTCTCAGCCTTCTCTTCTCCAGGCTGAAAAATGACTCTTTCATTTCTTTCAGAAAGCTGTAGTAGCAGAGTAGTATTTTTAAGAGGAGGTTACTCCGTTCCCGGGGGTCTCTGCACCACCAGAACTCTCCCCACCCTCCATCCAAGCCGAATCAGCGCCGCGCTCTGCCGTCCCGCGGGCTGGGACCTTCGGATGCCAAGGGCAGGACGGGTGGCGACGGGTGGGTCGAGCTTTGCCGGAGACGGGCGGGAGCACTGGAAGGAATTTTATTGCAGAAAAGCGGGTCCGGCGGCGAGGGGACGAAGGGCGACTCGTTCCCCACCCGAACAACGCCTGGAAATCACCACTGTCCCCTCGCTGCGGGGACCAGTCGGGAGTGGGGGACCACGTTCCCCGTGGCAACGCAGGGAAGGGAGGAGTGGATCCATGCAGCAGGCGCGGGGGCACACGGGGAATCCGTGGTTTTCCATCGTGGAGGGATGAGCGACGGCGCGGTGATGCCGCGGCCGCCTGGCACGCCGGTGGCACCCAGCCCGCTGCCCGCGCTCGCGGTTGCACCCCGTGGGCAGCACTTGGGGTGCATCCAGGGTGAAGGCTGGGTCTGGAATGGTTAAGGAGGGGAGTCGGAGCGCTGCGGCGGGCGAGGTGAGGGCAGAGCCTGGGGGCTGCGGCCCCGACACGCGCCCGGGCTGTGGGCACAGGCAGAGGTGTGCAGCAACGCGAAGGATGCTCTGGTGCTGGGGGGTGGCAGGAGGCTGTGGCTGGCGTGAGAGGGGGGAGGAAGAAGCCTGTAGCCTTCCCGTCATCCCAGCGGAAATTAAAAAAGGAAAATCCCATCCCGTAGGGGATGAGGAGGTCGCTCTGGGGGTCTGTGAGCTGGGAGCAGCAGCTCCGCTGCGGGAGGCGCAGACTTGGGTCTACGAGGATGAGGAGGAGACTGGAGCATCTCTGCTACGAGGAGAGGCTGAGGGAGCTGGGCTTGTTCAGTCTGGAGAAGAGAAGGCTGAGAGGGGACCTTAGAAATGCCCATAAATATCTGCAGGGTGGGGGTCAGGAGGACAGGGCCAGACTCTGTTCAGTGGTGCCCAGCGACAGGACAAGGGGCACCGGGCACAAACTGAAGCAGAGGAAGCTCCAGCTGAACCCGAGGAAGAACTTCTTCCCTCTGAGGGTGACGGAGCCCTGGCCCAGGCTGCCCAGGGAGGCTGTGGAGTCTCCTTCTCTGGAGATATTCCAGCCCCGCCTGGCCGCGGTGCTGTGCAGCCTGCTGTGGGTGACCCTGCTTGGGCAGGGGGCTGGGTTGGGGGACCCCAGAGGTCCCTTCCAACCCCAGCCATTCTGTGATTCTGGGTTCTGATGCTGTGGCTTTGCAGGTGAACGGGATCAACGTGGAAGGGCTGCGGCACGCGGAGGTGGTGTCCCACATCAAGTCCAGGGAGAACGAAGCCAGGCTGCTGGTGGTGGACCCCGAAACAGACGATTACTTCAAGAAGCTGGGGGTGACCCCCACGGAGGAGCACGCCAAAGGTGAGACCTCGCTCTCCCGGGGGGACGCGGCGCCGTTCCCGTGACTCACCGTGCCCTGGGTGGGATTTCAGAAGGGAGGGAGAGTCGTGTTTCCCTGCTGCCTCATCCCTCCGTAGTTTCCTGAGCACCACCCAGCTATTTATAAATAGTGAGAATGCTTCCTAATCCAGCCAAAAACGATTTGTTATTTTTACATGATGAATAATCAACTTGGGAACTTGCTGCCTTGAAGGCAGAGCGTGGTGGGATTCGGGGGGACATGGGTGCTGGGTGGGAGGGAGGTGGTGGAGTCACCATCCCTGGAGGTGTTCAAAGAACACATAGATGTGGCACTTCAGGACATGGTTAAGTAGGCATGGTGGTTTTGGGGCAACGGTTGGACTCGATGATCTTAGAGGTCTTTTCCAACCTTGATGATTTTATGATTTATGGGTGGGGGATGCTCAGATGGGACCGGTCCACCTGGTTGGGAATCATAGAATCATGGAACCATTACGGTTGGAAAAGACCTCGAAGATCAGGAGGTCCAACCATCACCCCACCACCACCGTGCCTGCTAAACCACGTCCCGAAGCCGCTCCGACGGCCCTTCCTTGGGCACCCCGGGAGATGGGGCGTCTGGCGTCGGAGCGGGGGGACCCGCAGGGTGCTGCTGGGGTGCTGAGCTGGGGTCTCGGGAGGGAGAGCGCAATGAATCCCCCGTTGCTCCTCGCTCCGGTGAAGGAGCCTGGGGGTGCGTGGAGAAATACCGGAGCGAACGGCGCGTGCGTGCGGGGGGAAGGGTTTCACGCCGCGGCGATCACAGGGGCGGCTGCTGTGGGAAATGTTTCTCTTGCTGTTGAGACCTGGCAGAGAAATCTGCCTGTCGGCTCCCCACCCTGCCGTGCCGCGGCTCTCGGGTGTCCCCAGCCCGGCCTGCGCCCTGCTGAACTGGGAGCTCTGGTTCCCAGTACAGCTGTGCCTCGGCTGATCGGCGCTGCGGCTCCCTCGGACGCTCAGTGGGGAGATTTGAAGAATTACTTAACAGTCAAAAAAATGGGAGCGTGCTGAAGTTAGTGCTCGTAGGAGGAGGTTGCTTGGTCCCCTTCCTGTGGAATCCCAGAATCCCAGAATCCCAGCATGGTAGGGGTTGGCAGGGCCCTCTGTGGGTCACCCAGCCCAACCCCCTGCCCAAGCAGGGTCACCCAGAGCAGGCTGCACAGGACCTTGTCCAGGCGGGTCTGGAATATCTCCAGAGAAGGAGACTCCACAGCCTCCCTGGGCAGCCTGGGCCAGGGCTCCGGCACCCTCAGAGGGAAGAAGTTCTTCCTCGGGTTCAGCTGGAGCTTCCTCTGCTTCAGTTTGTGCCCGTTGCCCCTTGTCCTGTCACTGGGCCCCACTGGAAAGAGTCTGGCCCCGTTCTCCTGACCCCCACCCTGCAGATATTTAGAGGCATTTCTAAGGTCCCCTCTCAGCCTTCTCTTCTCCAGGCTGAACAAGCCCAGCTCCCTCAGCCTCTCCTCGTAGGAGAGATGCTCCAGTCCCCTCCTCATCCTCGCAGCCCTGCGCTGGACTCTCTCCAGTAGCTCCTCATCTTTCTGGAGCTGGGGAACCCAGAAGGTGTTTGCTTCTGATGAAAAGAGGGTGAAATCAAGGGAAGTCAGGGGAACTGGAAGGAATCTGGTTCCAGAAGGGCCGGGGGGGTGGACAGGCTTTTGCACGGGCTTGGAAGCAGCACAGGACACAATGAGGAGATGAGACGCACCGAGCCGTGGGAGCTGGTGGGGTGGGCGAGGGAGGAGGCAGGCTGGGGTGGGCGATGCGGGGGGCTGCCGGCCAGGGACCTGGGGCCAGCAATCCTCGCTGAGGGTCCCTGCCGCACGGCTTCTCTCTGTGCTCTGCAGGCGCGGTACCCCAGCCCCTGACCAACGGATCGGCACAGACTCAGGTGGGTCCTCTCCTGCTCCAGGGTGCCCCGAAGGCCAGGGGGGCTGGGCAGCACCCCGGGGTGGCTCGGTTTAGGGGAGCGTGGTGGAACCATTGGGGGTGAGAGGCCAGGCTCCCGGCGTGCCGGCTTTCCTTGGCTCCCACCCGTGATGCGGGAGCCTGCCGGGACGACGCGGCAGCCGGCAGAGCCGAGAGGGACGCGCAGAATGTCCCCAAGGCTCGTTTAGCTCCACTTAACTGCTGCTGGCTGATTTTAATTGCTTCCTGCCCTAGCTTTGGGGCTGGACGAGCCTGGTTTCAGCCCCGTTTAATCGCCGTCCCCTGGGATGCTCTGCCCGGCGTGGGGAGTGCGGGAGAGCAGCGGCACCCAGGGAGCTCCCGCGTGTGCAGGGTCCCCTGGGCAGGACGCTCCCCTCCGGGCTCCATTCCTGTCCCTGGAGAAGCCCCGGCGTCGCTCCCTGCCTGCCGGGTGCCTGGCCCGGCCGTCCCCACCGCGCGGGAGCAGTTGGTTTATTTTTTTCTTTTTTTCACCTAATTCTGTCTTTGTGCAAACCAGACTAACGTTTTCGTTTCCGACAGCTGAACGGAGGATCCACATCTTCATCTCACAGTGACCTTCAGAGTCCTGGGAAGGAATCGGAGGTAAAACCCCCCAAAGCTTCCCCCTCCCTTGTCCCTTATGGCACTAACATCGCCTTTCAGCGCACTCGCAGTTTGGTCTCGCAGTTTTTTGGGTATATTTGTGTCCATCCAGCAACCAACAGACGTTTTCTTCCATCAAAAAGACGAAAGAAAACGTTTTCATTTCTTCAAAACAAGTTTTCTTTCCTCCTTTGCGCTGTAGGTGCGTGAAACGGAGCCGTGAGCTGTTGGCAGCTGCCGGTTCCAGCGCGGAGGTGGCCGCGTTGCTGGGGTGGGTTGGGAGCTCCTGCGGGGTCCGGGGCTGGGGACCCTCGGGGTGCCGGGCGCTGCCGCAGCTCGAGCTGCCGTCGCAGAGACGTGCTTTCCCCTCCCTGGGGGGGGACAGGAGGGTGCGTGCTTCGTCCTGGAGCCAGGAGGACTCACGTGTGCTCGTCCCTTCGGGCTTGGTGACCTTGGGGAGGAGGTGGCACTGCCCCAAAGCGAGCAGAGAACATCGAGGGGTAATGGCAGCGAGTTAATGGGCGCTTCGTCGGGCTCGTGCTCGGATGGCTGGAGAGGAGGTGTAGATGAAAGGATGCCTGCAAGAGCTTTGGAGCTGAAGTGTAATTATACTGACGAGCTACGGGGCGGGAGGCGAGGCTGGGAAGCCGGGAGGGCAGGAGGAGCCGAGCTGTGAGGTTCAGGTGCTGCTGACAGGAACAGGGCAGGCTAAAATGTAAAAAAGCCAAATTGCTCTTAGCTCGGAGCACGGTGAATTTAGCGCAGGGTTTAAAGGAGCTGCTCGGGGCGGTTGGAGCGTGGATTTGGTGACCCGTGGGGCTGGGGCAGATTTTTTTCTTGTAAGGAGGGGATTTCTGAAGTGCTCAAAAATGTACCTTTAGCGTGAGGCTGTGCTGGGGGTGCCTCCATGGGGGTGCCCTGTGGGGTCTCTGCGGGCGCTCGGTGCTGTCCCCTGCCCCGAGACGGCTGGGAGCCGGAGGCTGCCGGCAGCAAGCGCTCACGCAGCCTCCCCTGAGCATCCAGAGCCTCTGAAACACCTCGCACACCAGCTGTGTCTGAGAGCTGTGGGCAGACGCCTGCAGCCTGGCGTCTCCGTTTCTCTCTGAGCATTAAATGATAACGTGTCCCGATCCGACGGGCGCTGCCTTTGGGCAGCCGGGCTGTGTCCCGGTGCCGGAGCACAGCGGTTCCTCCCATGGAGCCCAGACCTCGGGGCTGTTCTGGAGGACGACAGGGTGACCATGAGCCAGCAGCGTGCCCTGGGTGCCAAGAAGGCCCATGGGATCCTGGGGTGCATCCAGAGGAGCGTGGGCAGCAGGTCAGGGAGGTTCTCCTTCCCCTCTGCTCTGCCCTGGGGAGGCCCCATCTGCAGTGCTGGGTCCAGTTCTGGGCTCCCCAGTTCCAGAAAGATGAGGAGCTACTGGAGAGAGTCCAGCGCAGGGCTACGAGGATGAGGAGGGGACTGGAGCATCTCTGCTACGAGGAGAGACTGAGGGAGCTGGGCTTGTTCAACCTGGAGAAGAGAAGGCTGAGAGGGGACCTTAGAAATGCCTCTAAATATCTGCAGGGTGGGGGTCAGGAGGACGGGGCCAGACTCTGTTCAGTGGTGCCCAGCAACAGGACAAGGGGCAACGGGCACAAACTGAAGCAGAGGAAGCTCCAGCTGAACCCGAGGAAGAACTTCTTCCGTCTGAGGGTGACGGAGCCCTGGCCCAGGCTGCCCAGGGAGGCTGTGGAGTCTCCTTCTCTGGAGATATTCCAGCCCCGCCTGGCCACGGTGCTGTGCAGCCTGCTCTGGGTGACCCTGCTTGGGCAGGGGGTTGGGCTGGGGGACCCACAGAGGTCCAAGCCAACCCCAGGCATGCTGGGATTCTGTTTCGGAGATTGCTGTCCCACCTCTGTGCTAGAATCCGGAGTCCCCGGGGCGGCGGGGGGTTGCCTGCGGCTCTGCCCCCCGGCTCGGAGCCTGGCGCGCTCACGCGAGCCAGAGCAAAGCTGCAGCCGTTGTCTTGCAGCGCCCGTGGTTATCAGCAGGATTTGTGAAAGGGGTGTTCTGGAGTTTCGCCGGTCTCCTCGGGCACCCCCGCCCTGCCCGGCACCGAGACCCGGCACAGCTCGCTCCAGATGCGAGCGATGCAGCCGAAGTTTGACGTCGTGCCCGCCACGGAGCGTGCTGCCTGCTGGAACCGGCTCCGATGCACCGAGTCCTGGCAGGGACGGCGCTGCCCAGACCCGCGGGGTTTGGGGGGCTGGGAGACCCGGTGCTGGGTCTGGCCCCAGCGGGGATGCAGCACCGTGAATGCGTGTTGGCCAGGACGTTACTTATGGCCTGGGGACGTGGTGGCCATCTTCCCTGCTGCGGGAACGAGAGGCTCCGGGTGAGGCGAGGGGGGACCTTGGGGTGTCTGGCTTGAGGGCACGTTGCCGCAGCGGCAGTGACTTTAGCAAGGAAAGATAATTTTGTTATTATAAAAGTACTTTTATTAAGCAGATGGAAAGGTGCTGTTTTCAGTACAGCTCCCAAAGGAAATACTGCCTTGCCTGGTGTCTTACGGGGCCCACGCACCCCAGCCCTGCCTCGGCAGCCACGGGTGCACGGCGGGGCGAACACGGGGGTCTCGCCGCAGCCCCTCCCGCGAACCCCGCGGCTCGCCCAGCCGCTCCCTGGCCCCCGCTTGCTGCCGGCACCGGGGGCTCACTGTCCGCTTTCCCGGCCGACGAGCGGAGCAGCTCATTTGCCCTCTGGCAGCAGCGCCTGCGTTTCTGCTTTTCCACTTCCAGCCGTGGCAGCCACACGTTGTCCAGGCGGGGAAAAGAAAAACACAGAAAAAACACCGTGTAGTAATTAACTCCGTGGCCACGCGGATGCTGCCGCTGCCAGTGAAGCCACAGACACGGCGCCGGGGACGGACTTCACCCTTCTGCTCCTGAAAGAGGAAAAACCAATTCCCTGCGTGTCCGCTCATCGTGCGCCCGGGGGGGAACAGAATCCCAGAATCCCAGCATGGTGGGGGTTGGCAGGGCCCTCTGTGGGTCCCCCAGCCCAACCCCCTGCCCAAGCAGGGTCACCCAGAGCAGGGGGCACAGCACCGCGGCCAGGGGGGCTGGAATATCTCCAGAGAAGGAGACTCCACGGCTCTGCCTTTTGGGGCGAAACGCTGCCGGGCACCGCGGCGCTGGGGAGGTGCTGCCGCGGGCTGACGTCTGCTCTCCCTTCCCCACGCAGGATGGAGACGCGGAGAAGAAAGACCCGTTCGAGGAGAGCGGGCTGAGCCTGAGCCCGACGGCTGCCGAGGCCAAGGAGAAGGTGCGGGCCAAGCGGGTGAAGAAGCGAGCCCCGCAGATGGACTGGAACAAGAAGCGAGAGATTTTCAGCAATTTCTGAGCCTTGCCGGCGGCTGCCGTCCGCTGCCCTCCTGCTCCTGCCCCAGCTCGGACGTTTCGGAGGTGCCTACGCCCTGTCCTTCGGTGTCCACGTGAGATGCTTTGTGCTCTGCTCTTCACTGGTTGCTTTTACAAGGCGTATTTTAAAGTTCTTTTTTTTTTTTTATTTTATTTTTTTGTTATTATTATTGTTACTCACCAGCGATTCTCGTAAGACAAATGTGACCAAAGCTCCTTTTCTTGCTTGCTCTTCAGCCCGGCTCTGGCCGCCCACCGTCCCCCGTTCCTATGAGAAAGGACTGGAAGAGTTTAACTCTTGTGTCTTAGCTGCATCTTTTAGGTTCCTATTATTTTTTTTTATTTTGAGTTGTTTGTTTTGGTTTTGCGGGTGTCCCGGACTGAGCCCCATGGGATGCTCTGCGCCCCTGTGCAAACGTCCTACGGCCTCGTGCCCCCAGCGTGGTGGGGGTCCGCAGGGTGGGGGGTGCCTGGGACCCCCTCCCGGCACCCCGTCTGCAGCGCCAGCTCCTCACACGATGGGAAAACGGACAGCGGCTGTAAATCGCTCTTGTTGGCTTTGCTATTGAAACGAGAAGGTTTTGTTGGTTTTGGTTTTTCTAATGAAGCCCCATATGTTTGCAGTTAGTTTGGGAACCTCCCTCCCCAGCAGCGGCTTCTGCCCCGGCAATAAAAGCCCTTTTTTCATCCCCGACAGCTCTGCAGAGGGGAGAGGGCAGGGCTTAAAAACAAAACCCAAACCCAACAGCCCAAACGCCCCCGGCCTCGCCATCTGCAGCCGTGGACGCGGCGCTGAGCAGCGGGGAGCGGGGCCAGCCCTGCCCTGCGCTGCGAGGAGCGGTGCTGCCGGCCCGGCTCCCGCAGCCTTGCAGGACGACGAGAGCCACGCGATGCTCCAAAAACTCCTCGGACGGGCTTGAAGGTGAGCACAGCCCAGCGCCTTTCCCGGGGGAGAACGCGGGGATGCGGCTGCGGGCTCGGCGCTGGGGAAGCGGGGCTCGGCTGCGGCTGTGCCTGGGCGCTGGGTCCCGGAGCAGCGTCCACGTCCCACCCAGTTTGCTGCTTCTGGGCTGGTGTTCGATGCCGCCAGGCATGACCGGGTGTCTGGCCAGCGGGACGGCGTCCGCCGACGCCGCGGGGTCTCCGCGGGGCTGGCAGCGGTGTGACCGAGTGGGCCCTTGCTTTGGCTTTATGTGGTCTCCTTTAAAAACACTCTGCTCTTGGTATTGGAGCCTCAAAACCCTATCTTTAAAGCATGACAAATTCAGCCCGTTGCAGCTCTTTATTACTTGCCTCTGGCTGTGAAGGAGGGAAGATGACCAAGCTGAGGTTGACGACTGCTTTAAAACCCGTGGCTGTAGCTCTGTCCTGCGTTATCCAGCCCTGCTGGGTTACAAGCCCGGGGCCTCTGGGCTAGCGGGTGCACTGTGGACATCGTAACGGCTCCGTGTGCGTTTCCCAAGTCGTGAGCTCAAAGGTGCCTTAACGTTCACTGCTCTCCTCGGCAGCGGGTGGGTGCGGGGCAGGGGGCCGGGGAGCGGAGCCAGGACCTTTCGCTTCGCTGCGGGGAGCAGCTGATGCCTGGGGCTGGCAGGAGAGCGTGGAAAGCCTCAGGGGTGAAGGAGATGAGTTCTCTTTTACAGAAGTGATCTTTTAGGAATGTTGATGGGCTGAACAGGTTGACAGTAATGACTTTGGAGAGGAACTGGTGCAGGTGTTTGGCTATCGGTGAGGAGACTGGCAGTGGGACGATGGCTCGGGGTGCGGGGAGGTTTGCCTCCACTGCAGGACTCTGCCATTAACAAGACCCCTCTTCCCACCCCACTTCAAAGACCTGCTCTCTTTTTGGCCCCCCCCAAATAGTTGCTTCTCTAGATCAGTAATCTTCTGAAGGAGCCCTTCTTTTTCATGGTCTGCACGTTGCTTCCCGCGCCTGCATAGCCAAGGCCCAGGCAGTGCCCCAGTCCGCGCCGGGCAGAGCGTTCCCCTTCACGCCGACCTAAACGTCGCGCTCGCCGATGCACGTCGGAGAGCAGAGACCTGTCTGCAAATACCACGCTCCTCATACAAGACCGGGCCGCTGGAGTTGCAGGGGAGGGGAAAGAACATCTGGTTTTGAATGCAGATCAAACGAAATCAGGTGTGCAGATCTGTACTGATAAGATTTTAAAATCTTAATCTCTGCTTAGTCCATGGAAACTGCTCCTGGTTAAAGCACTTACCGTATTTCTGACATCTTGTAGCTCAGTAGTAATTATTCAGTTCCTCTACATTTAACTTGGAAAAAAAAAAAAATCAATAAAGTAAGGCTATCAGCTGCATTGTAAAAACATAATGTACACTGTAATGCCAGTAATAAACTTCATTTTCCCATGTACCGAGTACTTATTTGCTCGTTCCTCATCTGTTTGATAGGGAACTTCAGAGCGGAATTATAGCCTTCTTTAGCACATTATAAACTTCGCTTCCTCCCTTGCCTGTTTAAAGAGTAGCTGAAATTATTCCTTTGAAGCTCTACAATGAAGTCAGCACTGCCCTTTCTTTGAAGACCAAAACGCAGACGGTGGCGGTGTCCCTCTGTCAGCTTCCGAGCCACGCACCAGTCTGGCTCCCGGGGCCACTTAACCCTGGCTGGCACACAGAACGCAGCGCGACGCTGGCTTCTCTCACAGCATCCCAGCATGGCAGGGGTTGGCAGGGCCCTCTGTGGGTCACCCAGCCCAACCCCCTGCCCAAGCAGGGTCACCCAGAGCAGGCTGCACAGCACCGCGGCCAGGCGGGGCTGGAATATCTCCAGAGAAGGAGACTCCACAGCCTCCCTGGGCAGCCTGGGCCAGGGCTCCAGTCTCCTGCCCGCTCTGCTCTGCACTGCTCCCTGCTCTGCTGCTACCAGGGCCCGCGGGTCACTTGTCCGGGCGCTGGCCTCCTCTGACCCTGGCTGGTGATGTTTTCAGCTGTAGCTCGCTCACAGCGGTGCCCCTCGCTGCCGGGGCTCGCCAGGTTGCGTGCTGCCTGCTCTCAGCGGGCAGGGCTCGTTCCTACGGGCTCAGGCTTTGGTGAGGCCGCCCGTGCTCTCCTCCCCCTGCCCTGCGTTGCACAAATGCCAGCAAACCTCAAAAAAAAATACTACCTTTATTAATTAACTGTGTATTTACAAGCAGCAGCAAGTCCCGCAGGACAAAGCGCTTCTCTCTGGCGGCTCCCGACGCGGCACAGCCCGCTGCTCCGCCGGGGCACGCTCAGGCGTTCGCACGGGGGCTGGAGCCTTCAGCACTGCCACGGCAGGGCTGCTGCGCTCTCAAAGACCCTTTTTTCCTCTGGAGAGCTCAGCCGTTGCCAGCGGCTGCTCCCTCCCCGGAGATGCTGCGCTGGCTGCAGCAGGCGCCCGTTCCCCTGCAGTCACACCGCCAGCCCCGTGCAAAGCACGGCTTTAGCAGGGCTCAGCTCCAGGCTGATGCTGAGCCGAAGCAGCTTTGTTGCGCTGCGAAGATCCCTCAGCGTCTCTTAGCAGCTGGGCAAGTGTCTTGATTGAGGCACTCGGCGCAGCGAGGGTTCACAGGCAGGCAGGTCTGCTGGCCAAAGCCCACCAAGAGCCAGTTTATCTCCCGCCAGTGATCCCTGCAGTGAGAAGAAAACATGAGCTTTCCAATACAGCTGCTCGGAGGGGTTAAAGAACAGCCCGTGCTTTTAAATGGCTCCCTTTTGCCTGCTGCCTGTTCCTCTTGGCTTCCCAAGACGCCTGGAGGCGGGTCCCAGCCTCCTGCTAAGAACAGCCCTCCTGACCTTTCCTGATGCCTCTGAACTGGGGGGGAGCAGAGGACAGACACACGAAGCGCCTGCCGTCAGTCTCTTGTGCTAAGGCACGTGCCAGATGTGGAGATGCGACAGTGTACCCGTCAGCTGGCACTGATGCTGAAGATCAAGCATCAATGAAGGCCAGAATCCAGCAATGGTCTGACACTGCTGTGGCCTTCAGGCTCAGCAAGGTCCTGCGGAGAAAAGCACCTGGCTTGGATCACGGTAAGCTTGTCAAGGCAAGAACTGGGCATCAAGACCTCCAGGTACCTGCCTGCACTAGTGGTGATCTCTCTATATATGTGATATATGTGATATATATATAAAAATATATGTTTGGAAACAACCGAGTGGCTGAGATGCTGCTGCTGCAGCTCTCTGGGAGAGGAGCAACACCTGCAAGATTAGTCTCCCATAAATAGGAGGGCCCCACAGCGCAGTCGCTGACAACGCTGGAGGCAGGAGTGCGTGCAGCCATGGCTCCTGCAGCTAGCGCGAGGGCCTTGGTGCGGAGGAAGGAGGCTGGGGTCTCAGGCCTCACCTGGGCAGCCAGTCCTCCAGCGCTACCCGAGTTTCCTCAGGGTTTCTGGTCTCCTTCTTCACCCACTTCAGCCTGTTTGTGATCCTGTGCACGTGGGTGTCCACAGCTAGGAAGGGAGAGCCCAGAGTTTAGGCGGCGGCAGACACAGCTGAGCGGAGAGAGCACAGCCAAAAGCTGCCCGTCGCGGCACAGCAGGCACAGGGCCCCGCGCGGGCAGGTGGAACGGGAGGGGAGGCTCCTTCCCAGAACAAACGTCCTGCTTTCTTCCTAGGCCCGGAGCCAGAGGCGAGACGGGACGGGTGTGTGGCACCCCGCGACGCGCTGGCGCAGCCGGACCCAGCCTTCCTTCAAAGGCTGGCGTGCTCGGCTCCGGCGGGCACGGGGCAGCCTGTCCCGGGTTCGCTGCCTTCCCCGCCTGTCAGCTGGTGTTACGCAAGCTGCAATCTCTGCCCCTTCGTTCGCCCAGATGGAAAACACGTTTCGTAACACCTACCAACACGGGAGGGTTTGTGAGGCTTAAACGAATGTTTATGAAGTGCTTTGAGCTAAAAAAGCTCTGAATGCAAAGTATATTATTGTTAGATCAGCAGCGATAAACCCGTCTCTATGGCTAATTGGGCAAAACCCAGGAAACTGCTGTAAACAGGAAGACCAAGTCTTGCCTCCTAAATCAAAACTGAGCACACAATTATTTGGAAAACAGTTGGCTGGTTTGGCTCCCTCTGGACTTCCCTCCCCCACAGCAAGGAGAGAACAACAGACCCCGAGCGCTGTCGGATCTAGCGCAAGAGCCGCATTGCGTACGGCTGACGGTCACCAGCGGGGCTGCGGGAGCCCGCTGCCACCCTCGGGCTCCGTGCTCACCGTGGTGGCAGGCACTCGTCCCGTGGCACCATTCCTAGCGTTCCCAGGGCTCCCCTGTTCAGCAGCCTACACTTGGAACATTAATCTGTCCCCGGGGGTGTCCAAACCGGGCAGCCCGCTGGGACCCTGCAGCTGATCATCCAGCCCCATCTGCTGGCTGCTGCCCACTGCAGCTCTGCTGCCAGCCACGCTCCCCAAACCAGCACCGTGCAGGGGCAAACCTGCCCACGCTCCCCAAACCAGCACCGTGCAGGGGCAAACCTGCCCACGCTCCCCAAACCAGCACCGTGCAGGGGCAAACCTGCCCACGCAGCCCAAACCAGCACCGTGCGGGGGCAAACCGGCCCACGCTCCCCAAACCAGCACCGTGCAGGGGCAAACCTGCCCACGCACCCCAAACCAGCACCGTGCGGGGGCAAACCTGCCCACGCACCCCAAACCAGCACCGTGCGGGGGCAAACCTGCCCACGCACCCCAAAGCAGCACCGTGCGGGGGCAAACCGGCCCGGGGTCTGCCCTGGGCCCAGCTCCACCGCAGCCGTCCTCCCAGCCCATCGCTGCCAAAGCACACGGCTCCACGGGGTACAGCTCCGCGCTCTCCCACACTCTCTGCTCCATAAACACGGCAAATAAATATACCCATGGTCACTTACTACCCAGCTGCAGGAACTAAAACAGACCAGAAATTCTGTAGCTACAGATTGCCTGAGACCATTTCTTTCTACAACCCATCATGAATTGCTGATTTCAAACCATAATTTTGATCAAGCCCTGCTTCTGCCCTCCTACGGCTCGCCAAACAAAAATCCCAAATGAGATTTGTTTGAACGGAAGCAACCCTGGAAAAAAATAACCTCAGTCTATCCCACAACTATCCTCAAATCACAAAATTACCCCCACCTCTCTTTAACTTGGCACCAAAGAGATGTCAAAGCATTATTCTGCTAGCGCATCTTTTTGGATGCCTACCCAGTTAGGCAATTCTTGACTCCTTGTCAGCATCTGTGGGGAGGGGATTTCTGCTGTCAAATCTGGGGAAAAACGGCAGCTTGATCCATGCTTAAACCCTACTACAACTCACCCAGTGCGAGTGGTCGAGGGCTGCACCCGTCATCCACCCAAACAGTCTGCAGATGACTAAACCAAAGCGACGCTATCAGGGTCCTGGGGCAGCTGCAACGCTTCCCCTCTGCCCAGGGAATGGATCAGGCAGGATTTAGGAGAGGAATGGGGAAAACACGGTCCAGCCTACCTATCCCGGACACGCTGTCCCAGGCGATGTTCATGGCCAAGTGGGCCATTTTGGGCCCAACTCCCGGCAGCTGCACCAGCTCCTCCACAGTTCTCGGTATGTCACCCCCGTATTTCTGCTTCAGGATGGCTGTCGTCTGCTTTATGAACTTCACCTTGTTCTGGAAAACCAAGGGGAAAGGCAGAAAAAATCCAAGCTGACCTCCAACATAGGGAAAAGAGACAAACAGCTCCGAAAACAAACCGTTCCTGAGGGTATGTTACATGAGGCCACACACTGGAGCTTGCAGAGGGGAGACAGATTTCTCCTTGAAAGCAAAATGCTGAGACCTGATTAGCAATAACCTCCCCCTGCACACTCCAGGTACTGCAGCAAACAATCTTGCTGTGAATAAACAGCTAAAACTGGCATAAAATACAGCCTTCAGCTCGACTCCAGGGGAAAATCAGGCCTGGGCATGGCCCGGCGGCTCAGTCCCAGCTGGGGGTACGTCTCTCCGGAGCAGGGCTGCTCCGCACCCACCTCCTGCCTTCGTTACCTGCTGTCAGCTCAGCGACTGGAAACGAGTACAGCCTGCACAGGACCCGCCCGACCCGCCCTGCGTGGCCCCTCTTGGGCCTCGGAGCCGTCTCGGACGGCCGCACGGGAGCGCAGGACGGTGGAGGGGGGTCCTCCCTGCGCGCGCTGGGTGCTGCCGCGATCCTGCACTCACCCTCCAGAAGCCCACGGGGTAGATGATCTGCCCAAGCGTCGCATCATCCATCTGCAGAACGCTGTCGACCGTGAGGCCACGCTGCCTCAGGCGCAGCATGGCGGCTGACGTCACCTGGTCCTTGGTCTGGCTGGAGAGCATCAGCGACAGCAGAACTTGGTAGCGCATAACCTGGGGAACGGGAGACAGTGAGACACCCCGAGACCTCTGAGAGGGAACGGGAGACAGTGAGACACCCCGAGATCTCTGAGAGGGAACGGGAGGCAGTGAGACACCCCGAGACCTCTGAGAGGGAACGGGAGACAGTGAGACACCCCGAGATCTCTGAGAGGGAACGGGAGACAGTGAGACACCCCGAGATCTCTGAGAGGGAACGGGAGACAGTGAGACACCCCGAGATCTCTGAGGGGGAACAGGAGACAGTGAGACACCCTGAGACCTCTGAGAGGGAACGGGAGACAGTGAGACACCCTGAGACCTCTGAGAGGGAACAGGAGACAGTGAGACACCCTGAGACCTCTGAGAGGGAATGGGAGACAGTGAGACACCCCGAGATCTCTGAGAGGATCCAGCCACCTCTGGGGCTCGGCGCTCTCACCCAGCACCATCTTCAGTCCAGTGCATAACATGGACCTACCCTGGTTCAGCCATATCCATCTACAGGAGACTGGAAGGCTGCAACAGAAATAATCCATAACCTTTTAGTTCTACCACGCAATAAAGGGAGAAAAGAAACACCTCCGATCTAAGCAGTCAGCATGCCTAAAAGGGCAGAGAGCAGCTCCTGTCTGCTGGGATGTCACATCCAAAGGTGCTGGTGCTCAGCCACAAAGGGCCAGACAAAGCTTTTCCTGATGATGGGATTCTCAGGAGACCCCACACGACGCAGAAGTACAAACGCCCAATGATTTTTTCATGCAACTTCTGCTCTAAAGCGGCTTTTGAAAATCCCGTCCCTTTCCCACCAGGCTTCAGCAGGACCCAGGTGTCTGGCTCCAGTGAGCGCTTTACGAAACCAAATCTGAAGAAGGGGATGACAGAGGCTGGGAGATGAAGCACCAAACGCAGAAGTCCTCGCCCAGGGTTTAGCCCAGACCATTCACCTTCCGTTTTCCAGTTGATTTTTCCCCAGATGCAATTCTGTCCCTACCAGAATGGGGAGGATGACGCAGCTATCCTGGACTGACCCAGGACAGCGTGGGACACAATCCTCCCTCCAGCCCTCTTACAAAGTTTACAAAACCACAGGTGCGTCAGGAAAAAATCTGAGTGCAGGGAAGAAGGGGAATCTCCGAGCGCGTGGAAGCTGTGTGAGGAGCGCTGGTGTGTGCCGAGGGTCACGGCATCCACTTTTTCTTGGAAGCAACAACTTCCCTAGGGAAGAAAAGTTATTTCGGTATCGAGCACCGCGGTCCCCCCGGCCCCACAGCTGCGCTTGGGGCCAGCCCACACGGCTGCGGAGCGTGTGACGCTGCCTGGAGCCGGAGTGGAAGCTAACCGCTCTCCCCAGGGATCCGAGCCCCAGGCACGCCGCCAGCAATACCGACAGCGTTCCACGCGCCGACGCTGCGCAGCTGCGTCTTCGAGACCCCTCCCTCAGAGCCCGGCGGGTCGCTGCGGAGCGCACGATTCCCGCTGCTCGGCCGAGCCTGCCTGCGGGTCATCTCCACGTTCCCGCACCGCGGCCTGGATCCGCTTTGTTGTTTTGTCCTGATGCAGATGGTCCCCTCGGAGGAAGGTGTCATCTGGGCGCCTTCGATTGCGTTCCCAGGCTCGGGGAGCACAGAGCCATCCCAGCACGGCCCTTCCTTTCAACCAGTCTCCCTTAAAAGCGGACGGCAAGAGGGGAGGAAGCCAACCTACGCTTATGTGTTGCTCTGAAGAGCGTAAAAGCAGACTGGAAAGTTTTTTCTTGGCTTCTCTCACCTATTCTCCGTGCTTTTTTTCCTCTGTGTTACAGAGCCATCTTGCTGGATACTTCCCTCAGATTCCTACAAAGATTTTTAAGAAAAAAGGGACGTGCCTTCATGCCCTGCCAGCCTGCCCCAGAAGACAGCACCGCCACAACCCACTCTCAGGGTTTTCACTCCCAAGTCCAAAATCATCCTGGTTTTGCCTGCGCTCCCACTCCGGGTTCAGCCTGCTGACTCTTCTGGCAGCAGTTTAAGCAGGGGACAAGGGCCTGTCACAGCTGTGCCGGTCTCCAATGCCCCGCACGGGCTCACCACGAGCAGAGAGCATCTCGGAACACACCCACGGCCGTCTCACAAGCCTGGCTGAAGCCAGCGAGCCTGCTACCGGAGAGGCAGCGGCTGACTCTCCTCCTCTAGCAGGACGAGTGGCTTCTCACACGCCCGCTTCTGCAGTAACCTCTCGTGGGATCAGTCCCAGCCTACAGTTCTGACACGCCCTGAGGTTATTTTTCCGTTCTGGAGACATCCCAAGCGGGGCACATCCAGGGGCAGGATGAGGGTGAGGGAGGCCGGAGGGCTGCGGCAGCGGGGCTGTGTTTCCACGAGCCTGCCTGCCGGAGCAGGGCAGCAGGGCGGTGTTACCTGCGGAGGTGCGCTGCTGTCGTAACACTTCTCCACCCCCATCTCATCGACGGGAGCATCTCTGTTCCTCCTCATCTCCCGGATGTGCTCCAGCTGCTGCCGCCAGCCCCTTGGCTCCCAGCGTGGTCTCTGGGGCTCAGACGTCCCCTGCTCGGCACCATCGCCCTGCCCGGATTCGTAGGCAATGGCGACGCTCTTCCTCCTCCTGCTGCGCCGCGGGACGCCGGCTGTGCTGTGCAGCTGGCTCGCTGCGAGAGATGGGAGACAGATTTTCAGGCCAGAGGCCAGGGGAAAGGAAGAGGCAGAGCCCAGCATCATCCCTGTGTGCCAAAACCACCCGGGGACCCTGATGACGGCTGAACTCGTCTTCCCCATAGACTCAACCCAGCAGCAACACTGTCCGTCCACCCAGCCCTAACCAGAGCCAGCCCGCGGGGCGAGGAAAGGCTGGGAAGGACCTGGGAAACCTGTGACAACAACTGGGGAGATGTCACACTAGGGGGACTCACGTCCCAACACGCACGAAGTTGCTGAAGGACAAGATGCATCACAGAATCCCAGCATGGCAGGGGTTGGAAGGGACCTCTGTGGGTCACCCAGCCCAAACTCCTGCCGAAGCAGGGTCACCCAGAGCAGGCTGCACAGGACCTCATCTAGGTGGGCTTTGAATATCTCCAGAGAAGGAGACTCCACAGCCTCTCTGGGCAGCCTGTTCAGTGCTCCATCACAGAGTGAAGGAGATCTTCCTCGGGTTCAGCTGGAGCTTCCTCTGCTTCAGTTTGTGCCCGTTGCCCCTTGTCCTGTCGCTGGGCACCACTGGAAAGAGTCTGGCCCCGTCCTCCTGACCCCCACCCTGCAGATATTTAGAGGCATTTCGAAGGTCCCCTCTCAGCCTTCTCTTCTCCAGGCTGAACAAGCCCAGCTCCCTCAGCCTCTCCTCGTAGCAGAGATGCTCCAGTCCCCTCCTCATCCTCGTAGCCCTGCACTGGACTCTCTCCAGTAGCTCCTCATCTCTTTTGAACTGGGGAGCCCAGCACTGGACACAGTACTCCAGATGGGGCCTCACTAGGGCAGAGTAGGGGTTTTGGGTGGGAAGGGACCGTGAGAGGCCAGCCCACCCAGTCCAACCCCCTGCCACGGGCAGGGACATCTCCAGCCGGGTCAGGGTGCTCAGAGCCCCGTCCGGCCTGGCCTGGAACGGCTCCAGGGGCGGGGGAGCTCTGGGCAACCCTGGCCGGGGCCTCCTCGCCCTCGCAGGGAGGGATTTCTCACTTCAGTCCTTTCTCGGTCCACAGCCGCCGCCCCTCGCCGCAAGCCCCGCTCAAAGCTTCCCCGTTTCCACCCCCAGGCCCTCGCCCACCGCCACGGGCAGCCCCCGGCTCCGAGGGGGACGCTGGGCCGGGCCCGGCCCCCGCCGCCCGCAGGCCCCGAGGCCGCCAGCCCCCTGCCAAGGCCGGGCTGGCGCCGTCCCCGGCCCCTCAGCCGCCGGCGGGCCCCGATCCCCGTCCCCCCGTACCTCCGGCCGCCCCTCGGGCCCTGCCGAGCCGCCGGGCCGCCGCCCGCCCCCCGCCGGCGGGCACGGCCGCGCACATGGCGGCGGCCCCGGAACTACCGGCCCCGGCGTGCCCCGCGTCTCACGCGAGCGCCGGAAGGGGCGGGACTTCCGCCGGGGGGCGGGGCGCGGAGCGGGCTGGGGGCGGCGGGGCCGGGCCCGGGGGTCGGCGGGTGAGTGAAGGGGTGAGGCGGGGGGGCGAGTGGTGGCTCCGTTGCGGTCCGGTGGGCGCGGGGGGCTGGCGGGGCCTGGTGGGAGGCGGGGTCTCGCCGTGTCCAGGGAGTGTGGGGGGTCCCCGTCCCCGGCTGAGGGGGGGACCCCCGGGGGTCTCCTGCCAGGGGGCCGGCGTGTGCGGGGCGGGGGGGTGTCTGTGCCGTGAGGGCTTGTGCTGTGTCCCGGGGGGGTGGCGGTGTGGGCCCGGGGGGACGCTGGGCCTGCTCCTGGGCCGGACTGGGGGCTGCGGTGTGTCCTCCCCCGGGGCTGGGGGCTGAGGTGTGACCCCCCCGGGGCTGCAGTGTGACCCCCCCCCGGGGCTGGGGGCTGAGGTGTGACCCCCCCCCCCACCCCGGGGCTGGGGGCTGAGGTGTGACCCCCCCCACACCCCGGGGCTGGGGGCTGAGGTGTGACACCCCCCGGGGCTGCAGTGTTCCCCCCTGGGGCTGGGGGCTGCATTGTGACCCCCCTGGACTGGGGGCTGCAGTGTGAGCCCCTGCTGGGGCTGGGGGCTGTGGTGGGATCCCCCCCGGGGCTGCAGCGTTCCCCCCTGGGGCTGGGGGCTGCATTGTGACCCCCCTGGACTGGGGGCTGCAGTGTGAGCCCCTGCTGGGGCTGGGGGCTTCGGTGGGATCCCCCCCCCGGGGCTGGGGGCTGCGCTGTGTCCCCTGGGCTGCCACGTCAGGCTCTGTGGCCTGTCCCCGTGGGAGCGCAGGGGTTTGCTGTGGCGTGTCCCGGGGGGCGGGGGGCATGGCGAGGGGCCAGCGGGTCCCAGTGCCAGCGGTGAGGAGCGGGTCCTGCTCCGAGCTGGGGGCCGGGGTCTCCGAGGGGCAGCGGGTCGGGGTTTCTGGAATTCCTTGCTGTAATGGGTGCCCTTGTCTTCTCTCCCCCTCTTTCTCCTCGTCGTGGCGGCGTTTGGATGCTCCAGCGCTTGGATTCGGACTCCCTGCCTCGCGCCCAGCTGCTTGCGGCGTCTGCGTCCCCGTGCTGCGGGCTCGTCCGACGCCGGCGGACTGGGAGCGAGGAAAAGCCTGCGTGTACGTGTGGGTGCGTTTACACCTCAAAAATCAGCTCGGTGGTTGTAAAATGGAGGTCGCTGCGTGCGGGCCGTGGTGGTGCTGGGCCTGATATGTTTCCTCGGAGGATGATAACCCCGCTCTCCCCGTTCACAGAATCACAGAATGGTCGGGGTTGGCAGGGCCCTCTGTGGGTCACCCAGCCCAACCCCCTGCCCAAGCAGGGTCACCCAGAGCAGGCTGCACAGCACCGCGGCCAGGCGGGTCTGGAATATCTCCAGAGAAGGAGACTCCACAGCCTCCCTGGGCAGCCTGGGCCAGGGCTCCATCACCCTCAGAGGGAAGAAGTTCTTCCTTGGGTTCAGACGGAACTCATGTTCCTCAGGTAGCTGCAGGGTGCGGGTGCTGAAGGCGGGAGCGGTGCAGGCCCCACGTGCGTGCGGGCTCCTCGCTGTTCCGTCCTCAGCGCTGGGCTTCTCCTTTGTTCGAAAGGGCTGGAGACACCGGTGCTGTCTGTAAAAGCCGCGCTGCGGTGGCTGTAGCTGGTGCTTACAGCTTCCCCGTGGGTCTCCCGTAACAGAAATTCTGCGTTTGCAGGGGCTCGGCGCTGCTTGCCTGGCAGCAATGGCGAAGCCTCAGAGCAAGGATTCGGGACTGAAGGAGAAGTTCAGGAATCTCCTGGGGCTGGGAACGTCTCGGGGAAGTTCGAAGCCGTCGGAGGGCAAGCAGACAGAGTTTGTCATCACTGCAGAAATACTCAAGGTGTGAGAACTGACCGTGGCAAAGGTGGGGGTGGTGCCCGCATGACCTGAGCTGAGAGGATCGGAGGGAGGGTTTGCTCACTCTCCATTTTGCCATTCATTCCCTCTCCAGTCATGCCCTTTTACCTTACCTCTCAATTCATTCTCTAGTGAGACAGATGTAGATCTCGCCTGCTTTGAAGCTGCAGCATTTTCGTTGTTCGGTGTTTGAATACTTTTGAGATATTAGATGGGACGGTGTTGTCCTGTGTTGGGTTACGGGGTGTTTCCTCAAACACGTTGCTCTGTTTGTAGAGCCTGAGCTTGGTGAAGTTTATGTGGTGGCAGTTAGCACAGCTGGAAACTGTTTCTATTTTATGAAAACCTTATGGTTTTGTGAAAATTTAAAAAAAAAATTGCAGTAATCAGTGCAGCAAGTCTGCAAGCAGAACAGTTGGCACACAGGGAGGAGAGCACAGAGGAGGGAGAAGGAGACCAGAATCCCTTCCCGTCTGCGCTGGAGCAGCCGGGCTCTGACCTGCTGGAAGGCTGGTGAGCCGGCCTTAGCGTCCCTCCTTTCCCTGCCCTGCTCCCGTGAGCTGGGCGAGCGCCACAGCCAGTGAGTTATTAGCTTTTCTGGAGAAAATTGGATGTTCTGTGCTGGAGGTGCAAAGCTGCTTGGCTGCAGTTCTGTGAGAGTGCTAGTTTTGACGAATCATTTGCTAATGGAAAAAAGTTTGTGGAGAGATTCCTGAAAAGCTCCGGTGATGACTAATGGTTGGATCGTTTTGGACAAATGTGTAATTCATTTTTCAGTGGTGCATGATCCCCTTTGCGAAATGGAGAAGTGTTTCTAGTAAGATAAACTGTTAGCTGATTTCTACATTTCTTTCCAGGAGCTGAGCGTGGAATGTGGATTAAGTAATAGGATACGAGCAATCAGTCAAATTTGTGAAGTGGCAAAAACGAAGAAAATTGAAGAGGTAAGTTGCAAAGTGGTCAGTGAAGATCTGAAGGATGAACATTTAAGCAGCAGCTCTTAACTTATGGTGACAGGCTCCCGTAGTTGAGACTGCCTGCTAGGATCGGTAAGCCCAGCAGCTGTGTGTTGTGCTGTCCCAACCTGTAAAAGGATGGCCGAGGAAATTGGTCTTGTCCAACCCACCGACCGTGGAGCAGAGAGGACGTAGCTGATGGGCCTGCTGAGCTGAACGGAAGGAGAACGCCGTGGAGGTTGGGGCCTGTTCAGGACAGTTGACGGGAGAGGATGTAAATCCTGCAGAAGAGGTGTTCGCTAGCTCCTTCTGTCCTGTTAATAAGCAACCTCAGATTGGTTTAAACTCCTCTTGTATTTGGGTGAAGGTTTCTGTGCAAATGTTCATGCTGAAGGAAGTGTGTGTATGAAGAACTCGGTTGCTGGGGTGCCAGCTGTCACCTGGGACAGGAGCTGGTGTCTCTCGTGTGGTTCATCTGCGCTCATGAGCGGACAGGTGGGAGTGTCCCTCAGAAGAGAGAACTCTCAGCGTGAAATCCCTGGAGATCTTGTTCATTAACTTGCTGTAATTAACGACTGACCTACTGCATAAAGATCCTAGAAGCAGTTTAACTTTCCTGCTACTGCCTGTCCCCTGTGTTTGTTTTCAGCACGCGGTGGAAGCAATATGGAAAGTGGTAGCTGATATGCTCCAGCCAGAGCGCCCCGTCGAAGCCAGACACGCCGTTCTTCATCTGCTGAAGTCAATCGTTCAAGGACAGGTGAAAACAAACAAACTATGGGAGAAACACTACACTTAAACTAGGGTCTGTGCAAAGGATGAACGTGAAAAATATCGGGTGGCTCTTTTCTACAGCTTTCCGTGTTTCTTATTTTGGTGGTGCCTAGTAAATGGGAAGAGGAAGCATTTTAATTTAACTATTGGGTGGATCTTGTAGCAAAACTTTTCATACACCTCGTAGAAAACTTTTCTGTTTTGGGCCAATGTTCTTGTAGAGGAAGGAATGTTTTGGGTTAAGTTCAGCATAGCGTAGCAAATTTTAAATGGTCTTTGCCCAGACATATTAGTCCTAGTCTGAAGCTGGTTTTGATGTTTCAGTGTGTCACACATGCAAGAAGTTCTGTGCGAGATACTTGTCTAGCCTGGCCAAGTTAAGCATACTGTGAATTCTTCAGATTTCACAACGTGCTGCACAGCCTAAGGCTGTATCAGACCAAAGTTCTAGTTTTCAGTATTCTAGAAAAGCAGAGATAGGTGCTTACGAATAGAATCACAGAATCACAGAATGGTAGGGTTTGGAAGGGACCTCTGTGGGTCATCTAGCCCAACCCTCCTGCCGAAGCAGGGTCACCTACAGTAGGTTGTAGAGGACCTTGTCCAGGCGGGTCTTGAATATCTCCAGAGAAGGAGACTCCACAACCTCCCTGGGCAGCCTGTTCCAGTGCTCCGTCACCCTCAGAGGGAAGAAGTTCTTCCTCATATTCAGAGTGGGCATTGATTCTGGTTTGTTGGGTGGTTGTTTTTTAAGCGCTCTCCTGGCAGTGCTGCCACTTGCAGTTTCCCTGGGGTACTCTGAGTGTTGGATGCTGTCTGTGTGTTGCTGGACAAAATGCCTCCAACCCTGAGTGCTGATCTAACTGACTGAGGAGACCTGAGCCGTTGTCAGTAGCCAGGAGAGGTTGGCGGGATTTTGAAGAGACTTTCATAGACCGTAGGAAAACAAAATAATTTCAAGCATGAAGATTGCTGTTACAGACCTTGATAAGGTCCAGGCCTTAACTGTCTTTGTTTCATTAGTGACATTGTTATTCTCCCCCCCGCCCCCCTCTCTTTTTTGTTTTTTAAGGGTGAGAGATTAGGGATCCTCAGAGCACATTTTTTTAAGGTTATTAAGGACTATCCCTCCAATGAAGACTTGCATGAACGGCTTGAAGTGTTCAAGGCTCTAACGGAGAATGGACGATACATCACCTACTTAGAAGAAGAGTTAGGTGAGGATTGTCTCTGCCCCTCCTCAGTTTGGTGGGAGTAAGTTAAGGGATGGGCATTCAGTGGTACGAGAAACAGGTAGTGATAACACTTCTGGGTAGAAGGTGTATCGTAACAATTTGTTTTGCTTCTTTAGCTGACTTTGTGCTACAGTGGATGGATGTTGGTTTGACTTCTGAGTTCCTTCTGGTTTTAGTGAACCTGGTGAAATTCAATAGCTGCTATCTGGAAGACTATGTAGCTGACATGGTCCAGTAAGTTTTTTTTTTTTTTTTTTAACTCCTACATGCTTATTCTTGGTAAATTACAGGGGAGAGTTGCAGATCAATACACAGATAAGTGGAATGTTTTCCATCCGATCTGGATCTGTTCCATTCCAGGTCATACCTAGCATTTCTGACACGTATTTGATTTTCAGTTCTCACAACGTTCAGATCTGTTTTAGTGTCACTGCATGTGCTTTCCCCATTTCATGTGATGGACCCGATTGCATTGATTAGTCTCACAAAGGCTCTTTGCTGTCGTGTTAGTGTAGGCATACTGAGTTGTGTTTAAGGGCAACTTTAAGCTAACTTTTATTAGGAGGTCATAGTGTTCAGTGTCTCTAGCAGTGTTATCAACAACAGCACAGTAAGGGGAATGATGAGTAAAATAACATGCCAATTTACTTGTCTGTTTTGGCTCTTTGTAATTTGCCTAAAATCATATTAAACAAACAATTACAATTAAATATTCTTTCCTAACAGCAAGATATGCCTCTTGTGCATTCAGACTTCATCATCTGTGGACATAGAGGTCAGTAGTTTCAGTCCCTCTTAGTACTGTAGACTTCTTTGAAATTCTTTGACACCGTAACTTTTGCAGACGACCATAGCATCAGACTCTCCTCTCGGTTTATTCTCATATTACAAGAGATCTAATACAATGTTATGAAGTATTTGTAAGCTGTTGGATCTCGTACACCAATAATAATTTTATTTTAAAACAGACAGAGCATTGGTAAATTTCATAAGCAGATCAGTTTTTCAACAGTGCATTTTAGGGTTTACTTTCCATCTTGCTATGATTTAGAAAGAAAAAAGAAAAAAAAAAAGACATATCTGTATCCCTTTTGACTTGCAGATTTCCTGGGTCTGCCAGGTTAGGATTTGACCCGCTTTGTTCCTGGAGAAGTACATAACCATTTTGCCTTTCTCTTTCCCAAAGATTTCCTTGCAAGTCCTAGATGCAGTTGTTTGCTACAACTGTCTGCCGTCAGAGAACCTGCCAGTGTTTATCATCACTTTGTGCCGTACCATCAATGTGAAGGAGCTCTGCGAGCCGTGCTGGAAGGTCAGAACTTTCTTGTAGCTTTGTTTTTTAACGAGTTTACTGTCCTGGCCTGGTAGATGAAGTGTTGGGTGTGCCTATGCACATTTGCCATAAATTTCAGTTTGCTTTTAAGAGTAAATTAATAAAAGTTTCAAGTGTTAAGGGATCAGCACTTTGTTGGTGTAAGTCCATCAGGTCTGTGGAATTTACCCGTGGTTTCCTCTCGGCTGATGTGGCAGGCTGCCTGTTCTCTAGTGCCGTGGAAATGGCCGGACACATTGACTTGCCATAAGTGGGCACGGTTGGCCAGCCAACTGCGTATCTAGGCTAGTGAGTGTTTTAACAATCGCATATTTAAGTGTTCTCTTTGAATTTGCAGCTTATGCGCAACCTTTTGGGGACTCATTTGGGACACAGTGCCATCTACAACATGTGCAGGATCATGGAAGACAGGTAACGAAGGTGTATCTAACAAAACCCAAGGAATTCAGTACAGGTCCTGCTGAGACAAATAGGGAGTCACAGCAGAACAAACTGAAGGTTCTGGTGCTTAGAAGTGAATTCCCTTTCTAGTTCTGCTGCTGAAGTGCTCATTTTTTTGGCTTCTCTGAATTTGATTTTCCTTTGTTTAAAGTTGTACTAAATATTTTTCTGCTTTTAATGTTTGTAAATTGCTGTGCAAGGCTCTGATGTATAAGAGCTGGGAAGTGCTGTTGTGACAGTGTGTATTCCTACTCACTCTCATAAGCTAAAATAGTCGTAGCATGGTCTAAGTCTTCCCTTCCATCTGTTCTTAGAGCTTACATGGCGGATGCAGCGCTGCTGAGGGGAGCTGTGTTCTTTGTTGGGATGGCTCTGTGGGGTGCTCATCGCCTCAATTCACTCAAGAATTCCCCAACTTCAGTGCTGCCTTCGTTCCTCAAGGTAGGATGGGATGCTGGAGGAACTGCTTAGTCAGGTGTACATCTGGACCTGCACCAATTTAGAACAGAAATGTGGCCCCCTGCACCACAGAGACCTTTGTATGCCTGAAAGATGAGAGGCAGCAATGGAGTATGGGGTGAAGCATGGGGAAACAGTAAAACAACAGTGGATTTAAGTTTGAAATTGAGGCTGCCTCCTGGAATATCTTTATTGGCCAGAAAAGCAAAGTCTGAATTCTTGTAATCAAATATCTACATTGTGGGTGCTTTTAGCTTTGAAAATAAACTGCAAAAACTTTAATTCTTTCCAGTGTGTGGTACAAGAAGTGAGGGACAGTGTCTTCAGGGAAAGCCTTAGGGCTCTCTTAAAATTTTTTCATCCAAGTGCATCAAGCAGGAATTACTAGCTTTAAGCTCACGTGTCTGCTCTGTCAGATGGGACTGTATTTGACATCTGATCTACAGCTGCCTGCAGGAGTGCGTAGCTGCACTTTATACAATGGTTCTTTGCTTTGCCCTTTGTGTGTATAGACTTGAATATGTTCATCTTAGACCTTCAGGCTAAGTTCCTAGTTAGTAAGGTGTGTTTCATTTGCATTTAAGAGGGTTTCTGATCACTGCTTTCCAACTGTTAACTGGCTGAAATGCTTTGTGTTCCAGGCCATGACATGTCCCAATGCAGTTGTATCTTATGAGATAGTTCTGTCCATAACACGTCTAATAAAGAAGTATGGGAAGGAGCTGCAAGCTGTAACGTGGGACATCCTTTTGGACATCATGGAGCGATTACTGCAACAGCTGCAGGTAAGTGTGGAGCCTGTCTTGATTGCTTGCAATCAAAAGACTTCGCCACAAATATTTTTGCAAATTGATCTCCCGTTTGTACATCCTAGTGAACTTTGAAGCTGGATGAAGTTTTAGCTCAATTCTCAATACTGTGCTTCTCAACTGAGTTCTCTGTAGCTGAAGTTAGCATGTTCTGGTAAGGTGGAAAGTCTTTTAGGAATGTTTTTGTCTCTGTTTCAGAGTCTGGAGAGCCAAGAACTTAAGTCCATTGTACATGATCTTTTGACTACAGTAGAAGAACTTTGTGACCAGAATGAATTCCATGGCTCTGAAGAGAGATTTTTTGAGCTGGTGGAAAGATGTGCTGATCAGAGACCAGTAAGACTTTATGTGTTAATGTCTTCCTTTGTTGCCAGTTGAATCCGTTTTGTTACTCAGTACAGTTGACAGTTGGGAGTCCTAAAATAGCAAGTGGTCAGAAAATCACAGCAAGGACTTATATGAGCTTTATTCTCAGGGTGGGGGTTGGGGGAATGAGTATATTGTATTTTCTTATAGACTAAAAAAAATTCTTGATCTTTCTGTGAAAGGAATCTTCTGTATTAAACTTGATAACATACAGAGCTCAGTCCATTCATCCTGCCAAAGATGGCTGGATTCACAACCTGCAGATGTTAATGGAGAGATTCTTCAGGTATGAAATCATAACTTTGTGAATACAAGGCACTTTCAAATGTTTCTTGCCACCTTGTCTTGTTAAACAATTTTGTTTTCTGAAGTTCTGATGTTAGTAAGTGACTGCTAAGAAGTATGGTAGTTCCAGGGCAGAGTACATGAAAGGATTTTGTTTAACAGAAGAAAAACTTTCCACTGAGTTATTTATGCTGCCTTTTTTTTTTTTTTTTCTTTTTATTTCCATTGGATGGTGCTATTCCAGTTAGCTTGGGCAGTTATGTGTTCCACTCCACAACACTTTGTAGTTCTGACACCAAACGAGGCTTTCCTGTTAAGCATCAGGATTCTGTATGGGTATCCAGCATTAAAGTTATCTGGTTTTGAATCGGTACTGCTAAAAGTATTCTTGTGCTCTGAGATATCAACATGCAGCAATAACAGACTTCTGGCTTATCTGGGAAATGGTGCCAAAGAGCAGCTCTTTCTTGGTGCCAGATGTTTGGTTTTAAATTTGCTCATTGGAGCACGTTCTTCGTAGTTTAGATTGGAAATGGGAAAACTGCAGTTACAGGTCTCCAGAATAGTAAAAGTTGAACTGGGGTTCCAGTTTCCGATTGTTCTTGAGCCTGATTTCATATGTAGAGACATTAACTGAAGGCTCAGCTGATCTCTAACAGTTATTGTTTTAACTCTGAAGAAGTTTCTTAGTTTACTTTAGTCTTACTTTCCTTTTCTCCTCTCCCCCCATCCCTAAATATCAGCAACTTTATTTTATTCATCTTGAATTTGCTCTTCCCATTTTAGGAACGAAAGTCGCAGTGCTGTTCGTATTAAAGTTCTGGATGTCTTGTCCTTTGTCCTGAGCATTAACAGGCAGTTCTATGAGGTGTGTGCTTTACCTGTTTCTGAGGGTCACAGGTGAGATCTTGAGCGGGTGGGAGAGGCTTTGGTGAGGTGTGTTTTATGGTGTGCTTCCAGTCATCTCTGCCACTGGGGAATGCACAGAACTGTGCTTTACATGTTGCACACAGTAGACCTGTTTCTTTAGGATGCTTGTAGGAGGACTTGCCTTTTAATTATCCTTAGTTGGGTACGGGTGTGTGCAGCTTGCAGTGGGAGCTGCTGTGTTTTGAGGTCGTGTCTGGTTGTGTATTTGGTTCATTAATTCCATATACATTTTGTTTTGGAAGAAAGGAAGGTCAGTGTGAGGGATGCAGAGTTTATTTAAGAGCTTTTTACAGAGATGAGCTCTGGACATAATCTGACGTGAGCAGGTTGACTTGTCTTGGTGCTTGCAGTTTATTGCAATCCAAGATGGAAACTGTCCAAGAGAGGAGTTATGGAAGAGCTCTGGGGATTACATCAGCCCCTTGGAATGTACCCAGAGTGTCAGAGGACAGGAAGGGGCAGAGTTGCTGCTTAGATTCCATCAAGACTTGTGAAAACGCAATGCTTTTGCGTGTTTCCTCTCTCTCTTGAAAAGCCAAGCCCTAGAAATCCTTCTGAACAGTCTGTTTGAGCCTGGGCTATCAAATCTGTGTAAGAGATGAAAACCAAAGCACTGAATCCAAGTTTGACAGAAGTCGTAAATATTTGGAGGGATGGCATACAGAACTACTTAATTGGATGGAAGAGGAAAGATCAAGGAACCAAACAGTTGAGGAGCAAGCCTGATATCAGAATATCAATGTTCTTGTGTTTGTAATTATTTGTCTCTTTAATATGCTGATTGAACAACTGACAGTATAATGTCCAGGCTTAGTAAGGTCTGTCCTCTTGCAGGAAGAGCTGATAAACGTGGTTGTGATCTCTCAGCTGGCTCATATTCCGGAGGATAAAGACCATCAAGTCCGAAAACTGGCCACTCAGCTACTCGTAGACCTGGCTGAAGGCTGCAACACGCACCACTTCAACAGCTTGCTTGATATCATAGAAAAGGTGAGGCTGAGTTTCATCTGTTGTCAGTAGCATCACCACATCTTTTGCCAGATCCTCTTGCGGTGCTTGAGGAGACTGACCCGTGACTGTTACCAGTTTCATGGCTCAACAGGATATTGTAAAACCACTGGGTTTTGGAGGGTGCAAGTCTGATGTGCAGAGTGGAAGGGAGCTTTAGAAATCCTACCGATGCACAGCCAAGCTACCTGACGGGGCTTGCAGAATTTCCAGCAGGGGTGACTTGCTGTAGTCTTTCCTGACCTTCCAGGATGAAAATAAAGAGAAGGTGTGTTGCAAATTTAAACCCAGTATTACTTTTCTTTGTAAAAGGTGGCTGCACATTCTCTCTCATCTCCTTCTGAACTGGAAGAGAGGGACTTGCTGTCGTATTCGGCTTCTTTGGAGGATGTCAAGACAGCAGTTCTTGGACTCCTGATAATTCTTCAGGTAAATGCTGCAAAGCAATAAACACATCTTTAGAGTAGTCTTCTGCTGGACTTGGCTTTTTAGATAACTGTTCTCCCACTATTAAATATCCCAACTTCTGTTTCATCCACTTAATACTTTAACTCTTGGTCATTCCTTTTGCTTTTGAGTACTGTATGACTGTTTGCCAAATGTTTTATTTCTTAATTTCTATTGTACAATTAATATAAGCACGTTTTCATGTGTGGAGGGCAGATGTGTTCATCAAACAGCAGAAACGGAGTGGTTTATAACCTTGAATAGATCCGTTGTGTGTGGGTAGCGTGTCCTGAGATACGGTTAAGCAGATGCGAAGAGCTGGTTGTTCCAGCCACTGCCCTTCTGGAGCCAGGCAGAATTGCTCTGGAGCCTTCGCAGAGGTTCTGTCCAGAGCCAGCTGTTCATCTTACTTTCAGGAGCAAGTTTTTGCTGTGTTTTTCTTGAATTCTTAGTGCACCTACACATTTCTGACAAACAGGCGTCAGTCTGCCTGTTGGTTTGTGTTTCTGTTCCTCTGTAGACAAAACTCTACAGCTTACCCTCCAGCCACGCGATGCGGGTGTACGAGATGCTCATCCACCACGTCCAGCGCCATTATATATACGCGTACAGCCTTGCTGTTGCTAGCAGCATCCGACTGCAGGTATGAGCAGTAACCTATGCTTTCAGGTCGAGAGCTGCATGTGGCCTTTGGCATTCCTGGCTGGCAGGTGGGGATTGTGTGCTCTAGAGCTCGCCAGAAGTAGAATGAAATGTTTCTTGGCTGATAGGAGTGTGTACTTGCAAAGGAATCATGTGGGGAGGTGGGAGAGCATTTGACTGGCTTGGGTTTTGACTGATTCTGATGTCTTCTCTGTTACAGGTATTCGATTTCCTACTGATGCTTCGAGCTGACTCCCTCCACCGTCTTGGCCTTTCCAACAAGGATGGAGCAGTGAGGTTCAGCCCGTACTGTCTGTGTGACTTTGTGTAGGTTTCTCACTGCATTAAGCAAAAGCTGTTTTCCATACTAGTTGGTACTTTTGCGTGAGCTTAACGGTCCATCGGTAGCAATCTGCAGTTTTTCTAAATCTTCCAAATCCAGATGAATCAACTGCTAGACAAGTCTGTAGTTACAACCTAGGATTGTCTCAACTAATATCTAATTGGCGAATTGTTCCTGCAAATCGCTTATCTACAGAGCTCTCAATCTCAGACATGAAATTTCTGTTTCTGCTCACAAAACTTCACAAAAATATTTGCAGTTTCCTACCTGAAACCAGTTTTCACATTGAGGTTTGATTCAATGATTTGTACAGATCTGGCTATTTTTAATTTGATAGCTTGGTCTGAAGTTCTTTGTGTAACATGCCCCAAAAGATATCTTTCTCAGTTTGCCAAGGGACTGGATAGAAAAATCCCTAACCTGACCAAACTGACGCATTGCTGTCTGCCTACTGGGCAAGCCTGTGTTTTTGAATTGAAAATGCAATTTATGTTGTTGCTTGGTCATTAAACTGGCTACCAAATAGTATCACCATAGATCACATGAATAGGCTGTTCTGATCTTGCTTTTACATTATGTGTCTTTTTCTCCCTTGCTTCTGTAGAGAAGCAGAGAAGAGGGCTTCTGAGAAAAAGCCTCCTGGTACGCTCTCTCCGCCTTCAGGAAGTCCCAGCGTGCCTTCCCAGAACGCCACCATTCGCGTAGGGCATCTGCCCTACTCCATGGTCTTTGGCGTCCTTCTGCAGTGTTTGAAGCAAGTACGTCCACTCCTAAGGACATTTCCTAACGTGAAATATGTCAGCTTAAACCAGCTGGCGAGAGAATTCTATCTGAGAGTATCTAAATAATGTCTGAAAAGCAACACGTAAATCCTCCCTGGGCAGAACCTGTGTGTGACTCTGCAGCTTTCCAGCCACCAGTGGGAGCACCAGTTCACAGAATCCCAGCATGGTGGGGTTGGCAGGGCCCTCTGTGGGTCACCCAGCCCAACCCCCTGCCCAAGCAGGGTCACCCAGAGCAGGCTTCACAGCACCGCGTCCAGGTGGGGCTGGAATATCTCCAGAGAAGGAGATTCCACAGCCTCCCTGGGCAGCTCTTCAGAAACCAAGCAGGGCTTTCATCTCACCGCGTCGGAGCAGACAAGGGCAAAAAATGTGTTTGTTGAACAAAGATCAAACAAGTCATCCTGTTTCTGAAAGGGCATTTGAAACTAAAAGACGCCCTCCTACTGCAAGTTTCTGAAGTGTTTTGAGAATTGATAAATGTTTCAGTCGCCAATAAACTGTAAATATACCTTGTTAGTGTTGTGTTGGACGTAGGTGCGGAGGGGTTGTCTTGCTCTGGCAGTTAGTTTGTGCTGGTGGTTAGAACTGAATTCTGGCTCCTTTTTTGGAGCTCAGTCAGATCTGGATACCAGTTGTCTTCCAGTTTGTGGTCCTAATATTGCACCTAGAGCTGGATGGCGGACAGGAAGGAACTTGTCACGGTAGCTACATAAAAAGTAGTGGCACTGAGCTGTCACAAGACATCTGTCTGCCTAGGAAATGGCACTTTGTCTGAAATTTGATTGGTCTTACTTTCAAACTGAACTGAAAGGGTACAAAAATTTGCCACCTTAACTTTCTCTTTCTTTCCAGGAGACAGACTGGAAGGTGTTGAAGTTGGTCCTCAACAAATTACCGGAATCCCTGCGCTATAAAGTCCTGTTTTTAACCTCTCCTTGTAACATAGACCTGCTGGCCTCTGCACTGAGCTACATGGTAATGCCACGCACCCTGCGGGTGTAGAATCACCAGATCCTTAGTTTGCTTGAGGGTTGGTTGGTGGGTTTTTTTGAGGGTTTTTTATTTTTGATTCAGTCTAATATGTTGAAGATTAGCATGCTGTTGTCAATCCACACTCACTTTCCCTTTTTGTGAGGGTCGTTTTAGGTACAGAAGTAGGTAGTAATGAGTGTTCTTTGTGTACATATGTATACATGTGAAAAGGGAGCTATGGGCAGTGCCTGTCCTACTGCCTTTTAGAGAGTATTTTTCGTGTGAGGTGTTCTAACTTACTGTGTGATCTGTCAGCTCACAGACAAGAAGACTACCGACAGGCTCCACGGTACCCCGGACGGCTTTTCTCGCACTGATTTGCATCTGGCTGTAGTCCCAGTACTGACAGCATTAATATCTTACCATAATTATCTGGACAAAGCTAAACAGGTATGGGGAAAGTAAGAAGGTGTAGGGGGGATGGGGCCTGAGCCTGTATAGTCGAGCATTTTCTCGTACTAGCTGAGTAGGAGACTGAAGCACAAGGTGACACTGCCCTTTTCTGTTACAAAAAACTGCATCTACTGTATTTGGGGTGGGGTGAAAAATTACTTGGCTAACTTTGTGCAGCAGTAACTGTCTGGTCAGCTGGATTCACAGAATCACAGAATCACAGAATCACAGAATAGTAGGGGTTGGAAGGGACCTCTGTGGGTCATCCAGTCCAACCCCCCTGCCGAAGCAGGGCCACCTACAGCAGGCTGCACAGGACCTTGTCTAGGCGGGACTGGAATATCTCCAGAGAAGGAGACTCCACAGCCTCCCTGGGCAGCCTGGGCCAGGGCTCCGTCACCCTCAGAGGGAAGAAGTTCTTCCTCATGTTCAGATGGAACTTCCTGTGCCTCAGTTTGTGCCCATTGCCCCTTGTCCTGATTCACCTGATTCACCCTGATTCACCGTTCCCTGTCCGTGCCTGTCCCCTCTCACAGGTCACTGGGTGACTTTGTCCTCTGCTGGAAGACCCTGTTCAACAGAAAAATTCTCTTTAATCAGAAGCTGAAACACTAGTTTCTACAAAGTCTACTTGATTAATGTCCCATCTCAAGATTTTGGCCTAGAATACATACAACATTATTTAGGGTTCTGTGTTAGTGCGTTTTGGGTAAGAATTTGTGTGCGTCGTGCAGGCCTTGCAGCAGTGATACCTTGCAGGCTGTGCTGAAGTGCTGACCGAAGTCAGGAGGTGGTACTCCACCTCCAGAATCGGAGGTTGTCTCTTTCCCTTTGTGATGACTTTCTTTTCTCTTTTCTAGCGTGAAATAGTGTATTGCCTGGAGCATGGTCTTATTTATCGCTGTGCCAACCAGTGCGTTGTGGCACTCTCCGTCTGCAGCGTCGAGATGCCTGACATCATCATAAAGGCGCTTCCTGTCTTAATCGTCAAATTAACCCACATTTCCGCTACAGCCAATATGGCAATCCCCCTCTTAGAGTTTCTTTCAAGTAAGTTGTAATGTTCTTCTGCTTCTCATCTTCTGTAGTTGTAAATGTATTGTTTGCACCGTGTGGGTATTTCGATGGTGTTAGTCATATGGAATGGACTGTAAGGGTTTCCTGGGTTTTGGTGATGCCCTTGCATCATCCTCAAGGTACAAATATCTGATCACCTCTTGTTTGTTACAGTTTTTCTATTTCAAGCTCTTGCACTCCCTGAAGGCAGAGACATGCTTTGTGTGGTGCAGCCATACAGTGATGGAAATACCATGCTGCTTTCTTCACCTTGCTGCTTGTAACTTCTATAGCATGAAACTGTATCACAATGTTAAATTCCACATCAGCTGATGTTTTAGAAGAAACAAAGCATTTCAAATTAAAATGAATTGTGATACTGAGTGTTTTGCATTCAGACCTCACCAGTGTTGGTTTTCTTCTCGAACTGTTCCAGCTCTAGCGAGGCTGCCTCACCTCTACCGGAACTTTGCCGCAGAGCAGTATGCCAGTGTGTTCGCCATCTCCCTGCCATACACAAACCCTTCCAAGTAAGTTCATAGCAAATGTGCTTCTTCCTCAGCTGTAAAATTAAGAGATCGAGCCATGCTTTTTTTGTAGTACTTGGGTCAAGGTTACTTGCAGGATATTGGCCGTTCTGGTATCTCCAGGCTTTTTCTGAAGAAGGGACCCGCTCATCTTGGACAAAACATCTGTTTTTCTTGAACAGAACTTTTGAGGGTTTTTTTTCTTTCTACTTGCAGTAGTTTAAGGAACAGTTCTGTTTCTCAGATTGAAAAGTCCTTCTGCTCAGTTCTGGAATGGCATCATAATGCAGCGTTAAACTCTGTGGAGATCTTTCTGCTGTTTTAGGTTTAACCAGTACATCGTTTGCCTGGCCCATCACGTGATAGCTATGTGGTTCATTCGGTGTCGCCTGCCGTTCCGAAAGGACTTTGTCCCCTATATTACAAAGGTAATGGACACTATGAATCGAACAGCACATAATAAAAATCATGACTTAAAATCTGGCTTGAGGACTTTAAAGGTCCTGTTTGAAGCCAGAAAAATTCTACTTTTCTAGTCAACATCTTTATCAAAACTGTGAGTTCTTGTGCGTTGGCCCACGACTGTAGTCTTTCAGCTGCGGGTCCTAGCCATTCAAGCTGTTGCCTGTTTGTCTCCATTGGCAGGGTTTGCGCTCAAATGTCCTCCTTTCCTTTGATGACACGCCTGAGAAGGACAGTTTCAGGGCTCGCAGTACAAGCCTGAATGAGAGGCCAAAAAGGTAAACTATATTTGACTCCAGCAGGGTCCTGTGTTCCCTGTTCTAGAGCTCACACCCTTCCCTGTGTCTTTCTGAAGGAGGCTGGGTCTACTTGTCCAAAATCTGGCAGTGCATTTAAGCAAGCAAAGTAAACCTCTTTAGGTTGGGGGACTGGTAAAAGACAAACTTAGGTTGGTAAGAAGCTGGAATCAAACCAAGCTGACAGTCTGGTAGTACATATGAGGGCATCACTGGCTGTTCTGCAAGCCATTGCAGTGAGGTGTGGGGCTTTTTGTTGTTAATTTTTGAAAATCAACAGTTCTTTCAGGTTGACGTGTGTCAATACAACGCCAGCAGAAGTAGTAGAGAAGTACCACAAGTAATAGAATACCATGTTCATATTGATAGTGTTACTCCTTTTGATAAGTGATCTGTAACAACTATTTCAATAATTGCCTGAGAAATTGTTGTGATTAGCAACCTGTATAAATTGAGAGCACCAGCCTGTGTTTTTCCATAGTGTTATCTGTCAAGTCAGTGTACTGGGTGGCAGGCAGCTGCCTTCTGTGTACCTGGATGTCCTGATCATTTTTTTGAATCTTGAAGCCTTTATGTCAGTGTTAAGCAAAGCCCAATGTCTTTAGAAGTCAGAAAGTATCTTGCCAGCAGTCTGTCAAAGTAACATTTGCCAGGGTAGGAAAATACTCCTTGGAAGGCATGCAGGGTTTCTCTAACGTCCTTTTACCTGCAGGGCGTACCTAAATTGGTTCACTTCACTTGCTTCAGTGTTAATGTGCAGTAAGCATACAGTGGCATTTGAACCCTGGGGAAAGTGCCTCTACTTTAGCTGCAAGGCTCAGCGAGTGTCTTGGAATGAAGAAACACCATCCCTGCCCTAATGCTGCAGCTGTAAACCCTGTTTCGTCTTTCATCTCTCCCATCTCCTCCTCTTTCATTCAGAAACTTGGAAGAGAAGCCTTTTGATGCTTGTTTCTCAGATTAGAATTTCAACTAATCTTTTTTTCCAAAAACCTGTTAAATTCTACCGGGTTGGAATACTACTGTATCTAAAGGCTTTTGCTAACGCTGCTGGATCACTTTCCACAGAAATCTCGGCTGAGGAGTGTGGGCTGTACTCGGGCAGCAACCCGAAACACCAGCATGGCAGGATGCCCCTGCCTGGGAGTCTGTCTGAGCTTGGGTTCTGGCCAAGCAAGAGATGAAATAGCTTTGAGCAAATATCTGTTTCCTTGCTTGAGAAGCTTGCATGCTTGGTTTTCACTCCTTAAGCCCAAAGAAAGGCGTTTCTGGGCCCTAGCTGAGGTGCTGGGTGTTCGAGAGGTTGAGATGCCGGCGGTTCCCAAGGCTGCTGAATGGCGTGATGTCCGTGTGGGTGACTGTCTCGGGGCACGAGCCTGTGCTCTCTGCAGTCACATCTCCAGTTGTGGCCGAAAGTGAGCTGTCTGGGGTTGTTGGGAGAAGGACAAATAAATTCCAATCCCTCCAGGTGGCAATCTGAAATGTAATAATTCACTGAAAGGAGGAGAGGAAATAAATCCTGTTTAGAAAGAGCCAGAAGGGTTAAATGAGTTTCTGCATTTTAGATGTGGGGATGTGAACTGCTGGACCAGCTGTTATGCCCAGATTAGTCCTGAGCCAGGCGTGCATCTGAGCTGTGACTAATTAAAAGGTCTCTTGGATGTTAAGTGCTGTCTTCTCCCACATGTGGTTGGCACCTGACAGTGTAAAGGCTTATCTTCCTTTCTGTTCCAGTGACAGTCGAGTGGGTTACCTCGAGCCGCCTGAAGTAAGGTAGCTGTTTGACAGAAAAGCATCACGCTGCCAGCAGCAGCCAAGAGGGTGTTTGTCTTCTGGCCCTTCGTCCGCGCAGGGTGAGGAGCATCAGCCTCACAGAGATGGGCTGAGTCTCCTCCAGGGCCTCCAGCCGAGCTAAGGGGCACCTCTGCCCGGCCCTGGGTGTTTCTGTGACTCAGGGTGGAAGCTCAGGTTTGGGCCAGGCCTATCAGAGGTAGGGACGGCTGACATATTCCTGTGACTGAACATGAGGAAGAACTTCTTCCCTCTGAGGGTGACGAAGCCCTGGCCCAGGCTGCCCAGGGAGGCTGTGGAGTCTCCTTCTCTGGAGATATTCCAGCCCCGCCTGGGCAAGGTCCTGTGCAGCCTGCTGTAGGTGACCCTGCTTCAGCAGGAGGGTTGGACTAGATGACCCACAGTGGTCCCTTCCAACCCCTACTATTCTGTGATTCTGTGATTCTGTGACTCGTAACAAAATGTGCTGCTACCTGGCATTGGTAAAGCATTTTGAGATCTGGTCTCTGTGGAGGTAGTCAGGTTTTTAGCCGTGCTGAAGTGGTGAGTTTGGGGCAACACGAGAGGTGGTTGAACTGCACAAAACTTCTCAGACTTGAGAAATTTGTGCCAAATTAGCATTCAGGTGCTCTTGCCTTTGTTTAACAGCACAGTATTCCAACTATCATTTCAATCAGTTTTTTTATTTTAACTTGTACTAATTTCATTTGTTTTGTAGCGCGTTTAAAATCTTGTTTTCAAAATGTGGTTTGTCTTTTTAATGCTTTTGGCTCTGCTTGTTTGTACGTTTTAATTTTTGTTTTCCTTTTTTGGCATTTGTTTTATTTTACATCACCCTCCGGGATCCCCCAATATTGACCCTGTGACCTGTGACTTTTCAACCTACATCCCTACAATGATTTCCTCCCTTCCTGTGACCTCTTTTGGGGCTTGGTGCTTCTCCACCTAGTAGTTTAAGACTAGCCAAAAATGCAAAGCAAGGCTTGAATAACTCTCCTCCAGTGAAAGAGCTGAAAGAATCCTCTGCAGTTGATGCCTTCCGATCCCGCAGCATCAGTGTGTCTGAACATGTGGTCCGCAGGTAGAGGCACTTTAAATGGGGAGAATCCAAGAGCAACTCAGCACTTGGAAACTTTACTGCAAGGGTGGGTGGAAGCAGGGGGGATTTGCATGTGGGGTGCTTGCATGACTTCGTTACTCAATGACGAACTGGCCTGAGCCACAGTCAGAAGGTCTGGGGAAAGCATCGTGGGTATCCCGTGGCTTCCCAACGCCGGCGGTTGGGTTGTCACATCACACCCTACGCTGTGTACGGTTACTTTGCCCTATTCTCTGATGCGTTAGCAACAAAAATTTCTGTTTTGAAAGTGAAGGTGGTGAAGGGGGGGAAATCAAAAAAACAAAAAACCTGAAAAAAAAAAAAAGAAAAAGGTTGCATTCTGTGCAAGTGAGAGTCCTGGTTAAAACTCGCTAAAACTTCAGCCTTCGAAGCAGTGACTTGCCCCAGGAGAGGCTTTTGATGCTCTGCAAGCTTCTGTGCAGGCCCTCCTCCCAAACTGTGAGGAGTAGTTCTGGCCTCAGTTGAGGGTTTGTTCTTCGAGGCAAAGGGAGCTGGTGGAAGTATTCTGGTCTAAAGTACGATACTGTGAAGACCTTCATTTGTCTTCCGTAGGGCAGTGAAATGTTTGCTCAGACCATGTGAAGCTGTTGCTTTCACGACTAAAGAAAACAGGTTTCGACTGCAGACGTTGATTTCCTCACGTGAAAGATGAAACAATTTGTTCTAGTTTTTAAAATGTATTTCTGGATCACTTCGCTTGAGTGTTAAACTGCTCTCTGCAACATGTTGGTTTAAAATCTGAACCTGAGGGTTTGTGCCTGAATCTGTAAGGATTGCTGTCAGCAGAACTTTGTTTTCTGTGGTTTTATTTTTAACTATAACTGTATGGTCTTTAGGGTACAGACAGTGAAGTGACTGAATTGTGAATACAATTCTGTCACATCATTCTCTGATATCCCCGTTAATCTATTAGGTGTTTTGCTTCTCTTGTATTTATACGTAAATGGTGGCAACTAAAAGTTCAGATAATGACCCTTAATGATGCCAAAGAAGTTGCCACATCATAAACAATTCGGCTGTACCTCAGCTTAGTTTGCATTACGATGGCATGAGGAATTGTCTTTATATAACTTTGCAATTTAGCCTATTATTGCAATTGGTTTAAATTGCATTGCTGACTTGGGTGATTTGAAGGCGGAGTTGCTCTCTATTCTTGTGCCAGTTTCCTGTTCAGAGTGCAATTTTTTTCTGTTTCAAGTTAAATTAGCTTTTATGTAGCTATTGAATTTGGAGGAAAAAAAAAATCAATATATGAAAGGGATGCAACAGAGAAAAAAGCAAACGACAGGATGATGAAGTGAAGCCTAGAGTGCCCCGGTTTATGGCTCATGGGCAACATGTTGCCTGGGAAACTGTGCAGGTCACGGGACGCTTGCCCTCGCTGTAGCTGAGCCAACTCCAAGCATGGTGCTGCCACTCTCTGTTTGCTTGGTGCACTTGCCCATGGGCCACCAACGTCAGCGAGCACTGGCCTGGCCCACTCGGCTGGCGGACACTGAAACATTTCCCAGTCTTTCCAGATAAAAGACACTTTCTGCATTGACAATCTGCAAAGCACAACAGGAGGCTGATCCAAAAATATTTCTGTTGTGTCCTGGGCTTAATGTCTGGCCACCTCTCTGATCTGGCACGTGCATGTATCGCCGGTTGCTCTGCATCACGCTGTCTTTCGGGTGACAGGGACAAGCGTTTTCCAATGTGATGTGTGAGCTGGAAACATTCTCTTCTAGTCGGATACAAACATCCATCACTAGTTCGAGCCTGGGCTCTGCAGATGAGAATTCAATGGCTCAGGCTGATGACAACTTAAAAAATCTCCACCTGGAACTCACGGAGACCTGTCTGGATATGATGGCTCGATACGTCTTTTCAAACTTCACTGCGGTGCCTAAGAGGTAGGGGTCAGTCGGTGACCATGGGAGAGGTATTTTTGTTTGAGGTTCATATTTCACTTTATTAGTGGAAAATCACCGTGACACATTCGAGATTCTGGCAGGCCCGGGCTCTGAAGCTGCTCCTCGCAGATAAAATCTGGCTTGGCTGAATACGAGGTTAGATGAGAGGTGTCCGTTGGAGCCCGCCAGCCGTTGAACTGCCCGGAAGGAGATGCCTGAAGGCGTGCTGTCTGTGAGCAGTGCTTTGCTCCGGGTCCTTGCTGGACAATCGCAGCCTTCGCGGCAGAACGGAGGGTCGTGCCAGCTGGCTTCAAATGGAGGGCATTTCCTTTTCTTGCTGGCCTTTCCCGGCAGGAGACACATAGCTCCTTTCTGCTCTGTGATGTGTGTCCAGCACTGAACTGGACTGCTCTGTCCTGTGTGTCCAGTAGTACTACCATCAATTGATACTAAATTCAGCCCATCCCTTGTCCTGATGGATAACGTGTATGTTAACGACCAGGGGGTATGTTAAAAATGCTGTATAAAGAAGGAAAGCGGGCAGTACCTCCTGCGTAGCTATGTGAATTAAACCACCTGTGTAGGCTCTGTGCTCGGCAGCCCTAGAGCTGCGTTCATCACAAATGTGTTTCCAGGTCTCCCGTGGGTGAGTTTCTCTTGGCTGGAGGAAGGACAAAGACGTGGCTTGTTGGTAACAAGCTGGTGACCATCACAACAAGCGTTGGAACAGGGACAAGGTCCCTGCTTGGCCTAGACTCTGGAGAGCTCCAAAGCAGCACAGAATCAAGGTAAATTTTGCTCTTGTTTCTACAGATTTCCACCTAACAGACACTTAAACCACTGTTACAGTACATCTGCTTAGGTTTTCCACTTACCCGAAGAGGAATGTCTTGTTTGTCCAGCGTGCTTGATTCCTCTCTCAGTATCATCAATGTATTTTCTTTTTTTTCCCCCACAGCTCAGACCCTGTTTTGCAAGTGAGACAAACTAAAGAAGCTCCAGCAAAACTGGAATCTCAAGCTGGGCAGCAGGTCTGCAGAAGCTCTCGCAGCAGAGTCCGATCCATGTCTGGTAAATGCCTGTCCTGGAGTCTCACTGCCATTTCTGGGTCCCTGTCGCAGGCTGAAGTGTCCAAGTGCCTGCTGGAGAGACCTGTGTCTAAACTAATTGAGAACCTGGACCTGTCTTGTGTTTAATAGTGGGCAGGTAGCAGCAGCTGCTGGCCTCGGGAGTGGTGGTGCTCCTCCTGCTTGGCTCTCCTTGCTGGAAAGCTTTGGAGGTTGGTTAAGTGGTGAGCACTTGCCATGAGAATTACCTGTGTTTGTCTGACCTCGTGGCTCATAAGAAACGCATTCAAGGTAAAGTTCTCTTAGGTTCCCAATATTGTGAGTGCAGCTGCTAGAGGAGCTTAAAAGACTTCTTACTTCTGAGATAGTTTTAGTGCTAACTAAGCATGGCTCTGCCTTCTGTTTGTGTCTGTCTTGCTAGGTGGTCATGCCTTACGCGTCGGTGCCTTAGACAGCTCAGCCTCCCATTTCCCCAGCGGCTCGGCTTCCCAAGGGACACAGAGTCCTCCTGCCCCTGCCTCTCGAGCGGAGAAGACTAATCCTGCTCCACAGCCACCTCTGCAGAAAGAAAAAGCAAACTTGGCTGCGTATGTCCCGCTGCTGACACAGGGATGGGCAGAAATCCTAGTGCGCAGACCCACAGGTATCTTTATCTGAGTGTGGAGTGAGGTCTTTTGACTTGCTAAGAAACCGGAGCCTGGATGAAAAAGAAAAATCCATATTTAGTTGCAAATGGATCTCTGTATTGCTTACTGCCTCTTCAAACTAATACATCTGATGCTTGATTGTTTGAAATCCCTCTTTAGTGTTTTAAATCTACAAAAGACATGTGACAAGATTGAAGCAAGGACTTCAATTTGTATATTAAATATTGTTACAGAAATAGAGCCAGATGATGTCAACCTGACTTTGCATTTCCCATTTTCACGCTGCTCTGTGGTCTTTCATGAAAATCTGTCTGTGCAGCGTTTTAGTTTCCCGTGCTGGGTTTGCGATGAGTGGGGCTTATGGCTGGAGCAGCTGCATGGCTGTGTCAGCTGCTAGGGACGGAGCACTGACATGGTCAAGGTCAAAATTCTTGAACAGTGGTACAATACACAACATCAACAGGGAATTGTCCATTTCAGCTGAAAGCTGGGAAAATAACTTCATGGGAAAATAACTGACCTGGTGTCATTAATTAAAACACCTGAGAGTTTTGGATGTCTTTTGGGAATCTGCTGTAGTAATGAGCTACCAGGGACCTCTAGGGGTCCCTTCCAACCCAAAACTTTCTATGATTCAATGTTTTTTGAAGAGCTTGGGGTGAAGTACAGAGCACTGGGAGCTGCTTACTGAAAATAGAAAATCAATCAAGTGATTCTGCCAAATGTCAGGAGAACTGAGAACTTGATCCCTTTTAATTTGTACTTGCAAAATCCAAAACAATTTGTGCTTTTTTTGCTGTGAGTTGTAAACTTTCTGGAGCTGGGTGTACTTAATACTCTTCCCTGATTTTCTCTCACCAGGTAACACAAGCTGGCTAATGAGCCTGGAGAACCCGCTCAGCCCATTTTCTTCAGATATTAACAACATGCCCCTGCAAGAGCTTTCTAATGCGCTCATGGCTGCAGAGCGTTTTAAAGAACACCGAGAAACGGCTCTGTACAAATCCCTCTCTGTCCCCTCCTCCAGCCTGGCCACCGGGACAGCCAAACCATCGCTTCTCCAGCGCTCCAACACAGGTGAGAGATGTCAAGCCAGCAGCGTGTCCAGTGTAGCTGTCACTACTAGCCTGTTTAAAGTCTGTTGAAGTTCCTTCAAGTCTTCTAGAACAGTACAGTTGGTAGCATGAGGAATAACATAGCAGTGAGAAGGGGAAGCAGTTCTTGTCCCTAGAAATTTTCAGTGAAAAATTCCCTTCCTCCTTGCTTCTGATGTTCTGTCGGAGAAGTACTTCTCTTTCTTAAAGAGAAGGAGGAGAGGAGTAGTGGAGCTTCTCTGGAGGAGCAACGTTTCATGCTAACTGTTTCCCAAAGAAAATGAACAAAGTCGTGGGATCTGTTCCCTCTTCCACTTGTTTGGGGCTGATCTGAGCATCCCACACGTGGGTGGATCTTCCATGCAGCGTTTCCATTTCCATTTGTCTTCCGTGTGGGAGTTTGTGTTGGGCGCTGGGTTCCTGGGAGAAGGGCCTCTCGCAAACCTTGCCAGCCAGGGTCAGGTCGTTGTCACTGCCTTTTCCAGCGTCAGACAGCAGAGTGCAAATCCTGTTGGCTGCGGATTTATTCACCTCTTAAAAGGACTGTTTGCCCTTCAGGCTGGTGCCGCTGAATCACTTGAGGTTCTTTTGATGGCTTGATTTTAACATAGAGGCCAGGGCTTTTCACCCCGTTTGCTTTGGTGCTAGTTCACCTCCAAAAGAGCTGTTGATGTTGGGAGGTTAGCGTGCCCAGCAGCTGAAATTTGTAAAGCTTTGTGTAATCCCTGCTCGGAGCTCTGACCAACAGCGGCACTGCTAGCACTAGTGAAGCTGAGCAGTGGAACCCACAGACAAGGCTTTTCTGGGGAGGTGGCATCAGGGGTATGGATTGTTTGGAAACCTGGTAAAAATGCTGGTTTTCAGATCTGTTTTAAACAGGGTGGGATATGATTTTAGGATTTCGGAATGAGTAAACACAAAATTAGAGTCAAAATCAAATTATCACCTTTAAAAAAGGAAAAATTAAATTCTTGTCCACAAAGACTTTTATTAACTCCCACGAATTTGTGGTATGTGGGTGCTAACTGGTCAGGTGAAGGAAGCACCCACTGGAATGCCACTGCTGTGGCAGTCTGAGAAAACAGTTCTTGTTAACACAACTTCCACGGTGGGCTTGCCGGAGCTGGCTGGCGAGTGAGTGTTTTGCTGTCAGGCTGTCGTATGCATGTTGTTTGTCCCCTTTAGAGGTTAAAACTGCGTGAAGCTTTATCCCTATTTCTACCCTTCAGACTTTTCTGTGGGTTTAAAACTGATCTTTTGCCAACAGTGTGTAGCTCAGGAACAGCTCAGACTGGTTTCCCTCGTGTGCTAGGATATGGCTAAGGAATTTCTGTTTCTAAATCTCACAGAGGTGCATTTTTCAAAGAGAGCAGTTCGAGTCTGCATTGTTTGCATGTGTTTATACCTCCTTACTCATGTTGAGACCTTGTACCTTGAAAGTATCCCTTTGGCATCTAGTGAGCTTATCCCAGCTTGTTCTTTCCTTTGGTTTTATTTAGTTATTTATTTATTTATTTTAAAATAGGCTCTTGGTTACATTTTAAACTCTGTGCTTTTTAATTTATTTTTTTTTTCATATAGTCTCTCCTTCCTTTTGATGTAGCTGCTCACTTGATTTCCCTTTGCAGTGGCCTCTTTCTCTTCCATGTACCAGTCCAGTTGTCAAGGGAAGTTGCACAGGAGCATATCCTGGGCAGGTATATTTATATATCTTTAAGGAAAAAAAAAAAAAAAGTATTGCCATAGAAGAACACCTCTGATTCATAGAAAATGTATCCCTCATACTTCATTTTCCCCCTCCATGTCTCCTGTCTGTACCCAGTCTCATTACTCTCAACAAATGGGATCTTGACTAGCATGAAGAAGTCCAAGCCAGATCCAACATTTGCAAGTGCAGACAATTTCTTAAAGCAGCTTTTCTTTTAGCTGGGGTGGATTGTGAGTCACGAGGCACAGTGTTAAGTGGCCTGTCAAAAGGTCTGAGTGGCTTGATTCGCCGAGTTATGTATTTTCAGCTTATTTTACAATTGGCTTTGTGTTCTGCTCAATGTAAAAGCTCCCACTTCTGAGAACAGCGGAATATGCGACAGGACAAGCTGCCCTGAAACGGAGTCCCACGCTGCTCCGCCGACAGGAATCTGTCGGGACGGGACACAGCAAAGGTGAAAGAAGCTGATATATATATCTGAGACAGAGAGAGAGATTGATGTCACAATGGATGCTGGTTAAAAGTTTTTTAAATAAAAAAAGAAGAAATATATTTCAGGGGAAAACCTGCTAAATTCTAGCTTTCTGGAGGCTCTGCGGTAGCATAAAATCTTTCTCCACTTCAGTAAAATTGACTTCATGATTAAATGAAGTGGAGATCAAATTGCATACCTGATGAGCAGAACACCTGCGTTGCTTTGGTAATCTGCAGTGCTTTGTGGTTTTAATTAGAGGGTTGAAATGTCTTGCTGCCTGCTTTCCTTCGCTGGAAAATTCTCTGCAGAGCAGCAGGGTGTTCTGAACTGCTGGCTGTTGCTGACACAGGCCTCTCCAAGCAACGCAAAGATGCTGCAGTGAAAGATTTTTCTGGACTTCTCCTCTCTGCTTACGTTATTCTCTTCCCACCTAAGGAATAGTTATGAGTGCTCACTTTATTTAAAGCCACCAGCAATGCTGGCAGTAGCGCACGAGCTAGGGAAGCTTGGAAACACTGGATGTGTGCAGGTGGGTTCTGGCTTGGACAGCTAACCAGATCAGCACGTTGTTTTGGTTTGTTTTGTTCTGGTTTTTTTTCTGTTTGTTTGTTTTTTGTTGGGTTTTTTTTTAAGGTATGTGTGTGTAATGCTAACTCTTAATTGCTTCTTTGAAATAACTTTGCTCCTGCGAGCTGAAATCAATCCAGGAAAAGCTGCTTTAGTGATTTTATTTATTTATTTTTTTAAAATTTTGCTGATTTTCTTTATTTTTTGTGTGTGCTAAATTTTTTTTTTTTATTTTACATTGGAAAACAAATCTTGGCCTTTCAGATTGGTCTTCCAGTCCCTTGTGTGCGTAATGGGAAGCCTCCTGTTCTCCAGCCTTTTCCTCAGGACAAAAAAAGCAAGGCCGAGAGGAGCCTTTGGTCAGACTCATCCCTGTGGCCAGGGTCACTGCCTGGAGCAGACACAAGGTCAAGTGCTGCGATAGCCTCCTGCCCCTGGACAGGGCTTCCGAGGAGCTTTCTTGTCAGCGTGGTTTCGTTAACCATTCGTCTGACCAGATGCCCCGTGCAGGTTTCCCAGTATTGCTGCAGTGCGTGTATTACTCGTGCTCTCTTCTCCTCCGACACGTCTGGGGCTGAATAGTTTGGCTTCCTCTGGTCCATGCTAGGAAAGCTGCCAGACTGCGAGGAAATGGCTCCTCGTACAATTTCTTACCTCCTTCTAGGCCACTGCAAGGCACAGGAGCATTGCATTTCAGTACAAGAAAAGCTTACTTTTTTGCACACTTGCATAGAACCGATGTCTTCGTTGCCTGGATAATGACGAACTTTTAATGCTAGTCTTGTACTTTCCTACATCTCTGTAGTTCCTGTCTGTCCTGATAGCCGAGCACTGGTGTACCAGGTCCCATTTCCTCGTTCTGTCCCCTGCCCGTCCATCAGCAGCAATTGGAAAGAGCTGCACTCATTCTGACCAAAGCAGACGCAGCCCTGGGCTGTGAGGGTGAGGCGATGGGTTATTCTGTACAAAAGGGGAACCAGGAGCAAGTCTGACATGCCAAGAAATCAAAGAACCAGAGCACTCATTCGATGTGGCCTTCCGTTGAAATCCCGTAGGGAAAAGGCTGGTACTTCAGAGGAGAGGACGGGGGCCTGCCGGTCTGCAGCTCTCCACAGCCTTCAGGTCTGCTGCCTCCTGTCTCCGTAGAGTCCGCGGTGGTGCTGGAGGAAGGGAGCCCCTTGGAAACGGAGCTCAGGGAAACCGAGTCCCCAGCTGAGTCTCCAGAGAGCGAGGACGTTGAGACATCGTGTTCCGAACAGCTCCTGAGCGAGGAGAGGTTTGGTAAACCCCAGGAGTCTTACAGCAGGGTAAGAAGAAACGGGTTAACCGGTTGGGTCCTGTACGACAGCCCCGTCTTTAGACACACGGGAGATTGTCCGTGCTCAGATGAGTCCCTCTCGGCACCCTCTGAAAGAACTCACTAATGATTTGAAAATGCACGTGCATTTCATCATGATTGAGAGTTGGGGTGGCTGATGAGGGACTGGAAGCAGGGCAGCAGCAGTAAATACCTGTTTTGGGCAGGGTCCTCCGTCGGCATCGCTTTGTCCTTGGCACCTTTCTGCTCCTCTTTCACTGGAGGTGTCGGGGAGCGCCTCGAGCATTACTGTTGTCAGCTTTTATTCTGCATATCAGCAAAACTGTTCGTCTTTGTTTCTCCCTCTTTAAGTCCTCCTCAACCTCCAGCCAAGAAGAAAAATCTCTGAAGTCGGAAGACCTGGTGGAGGGTGGAATTCCCATCGGGAGAGTCCTGCCGTCAGAGGACGGCCGAACGCTGGAGGAGCTTTCCTTCCAGCCATCCCAGCCGCTCAGCAAGTCGAGTTCTTCCCCCGAGCTACAGACGCTGCAGGAGGTCCTCAAGGATGCAAATGGCAGAGAAGTAACGAGGAGGCTGAGCACAGAAGTGAAGTCAAAATCCCAGTCTGGGAACCTGGAAGGGGAAGGGCTGGGCAGTTGGCTGGGCAAGGGGGAGGACGCCAGCGTGACCGGGTCAGGCGCGCTGGATGGCACCGCTCCTGTCACCTCGCCTCGCTCCCCCTCGGGGCACCGGCCCCGAGGATACACCATCTCTGACTCAGCCCCATCGAGGAGGGGAAAAAGGATCGAGAGAGATGCCTTCAAGAGCAGAACAGCAGCCTCCAACGCGGAGAAAGTACCCGGAATAAACCCAAGGTGGGTGGAGGGGCTTATCTGAAGCTGGAAACGGGGAGCTCCAAATTGCTGCAGCCGCGGCTGGATGCGTTCAGAGTGGTCTGCTGATTCTGTGGGATCTACAGAACAGTAGCTGATAAAAAAGAAAGACAAATTACCTGTTTTTTCAGGAGCTAATACAGGCGTGTTGAACCTGCTACCACCAAATTAACCTTGCGATTTAGGAAAGAAGTCTCTTCAATGGTGAAAGAAATAATTAGTTTCCTCATGTTCATCTATCCCAGTTTGGGGTCCAAATGCACGTGTGGCTTGGCTGCAGGTCAGCTAGCGTTGATTTTGCTGTGAACAGGCCAAATTGCTAGTCTTGCAGTTCAAGAAATATAATGTGCAAAATACTAAGAAGAAGGAAAGGAAGGGGTTACAAGAGTTGCTTTTTGAACTTTAGATACTGGTAGGTGTGAGAGATTGCATTATGAGACAATCTTCCTCTTATTGAGGGCAGGTAAATGGTGACTGTGTCTAAAATGATTTCTCTGCCAGCCCAGAGAGCCGGCCCGCGTCCTGCGCAGGGGCTGCCCTGCGAAGGGGGCATCGGGGCAGCTGCCGCGGCTGGGCCGACCCGCTGGTTTCTGTGGCAGGGGTCCGTCACAGACTGCAGGTAGTCCAGGCACCCAGAGTGTCTCTAGGAGATGAGTAACACCCTGTTAACGTTCTGATTGCTCCTCTGTTTCCTCTGTATGTAACGTTCTTACATACAACAGAGCAAAATTGACTGAATTTTTCTGGTAATGGGACTTTTTCCCCCCCTCTCTCCCGTAGCTTTGTGTTTTTGCAGTTGTACCACTCCCCGTTCTTTGGAGATGAAAACAACAAGCCCCTTTTGTTGCCAAATGAGGTAGGCAAGGATTTTTTATACAATTCTTGTAGTTAATTTTTCTAACCTGGTTATTTTTTGTGAACATAAATGGTAGTACTGAATGTCCAGCCCAGATGGTGCGATCTAAAGGTGCTTCCTACCAACAGTGCTACAGGTGGGAGATTTTCTGTACCCTGGTCCTTGGTGGCTCCCACTTTGTGGCTGTGGATTGAATTTGAGGTACTGGGAGATTTAGATTTAGAGACAGCAGTGACAGGACGAGGGGTAATGGTTTTAAACTAAAACAGGGTAGGTTTAGGCTGGATATAAGGAAGAAATTCTTTACAACGAGGGTGGTGAAACACTGGAACGGGTTGCCCAGAGAGGTAGTGGAGGCCCCATCCCTGGAAACATTCAAGACCAGGTTGGACAGGGCTCTGAGCACCCTGATCTAGTTAATGGTGTCCCTGCTCGCTGTGGGGGGGTTGGACTAGATGAGTTCTAGGGGTCCCTTCCAACCCAAAACTTTCTATGATTCTATGATTTTCCTGGTGCTGTTTCAGAATCCCAGCCAGAAGGCAGGATGACAGCCTTTCAGTACTTGAAGGGGCCTGTAGGAAAGATGGGGAAAATATTGTCAGGAGGGCTTGTAGCGATAGGACAAGGAGCAATGGCTTTGTTCGAAGGGAGGGTGAAACACTGGAATGGGTTACCCAGAGAGGTCGTGGAGGCCCCATCCCTGGAAACATTCAAGGCCAGGTTGGACGGGGCTCTGAGCAACCTGGTCTGGTTGAAGATGTCCCTGCTTACCGCAGGTGGGTATGACTAGATGACCTCTGAAGGTCCCTTCCAACCCAGAGCATTCTGTGATTTGTGGAGTGCTTTTGCTGGCAGGAGGAGTGCAGGGTGAGAGCTGAGCGTTAGGCGATACTGGCAGGACGTCACTGGACGTGTGACTGGGAGCGGGCAGGAAGCTTTCTGTGGTCCTAGGAGAAACGAGCCCCAAACTGCGTGGAGAAGTAGTGCTGGAGTGGGGTTCCTGTGAGCGGGGCACCGCCGATAGCTTCCCTCGCGTCAGCGTCGGGTGGTCGGGCCGTAGGGAGCCTCGGCGAGCTGGGCTGATGCCTTGTGCTGACGGCGTCTGCAGAGCAAGAGACGTCATAAACCATCATGCCTGGAGCTTAAGTGAAGGCACGACGTGAGCTGTCGTGGCAAGTGCCTCTAAGCCGTGCGGTTTGCTGGGTTGATCTCGTCTGAAGTGTAAAGCCGAGGCAGCGTGGTGACAGACCCCCTAGAGCTCTGCTCTGTGCCTTGGACCGCCGAAGCTCTGCGCCCTCGCGGAGCAGCGCAGGGCAGCCTTCGTCGAGGAGGACACTAGCCATGGTCAGGAGTCTGAGCTGACGTCGCGCTGCCGCTGTGCTGGGGGGTTCTGGGGAGGGCGGCGGGCACGCGGAGAGAAGTTTTTAAAGATGTGACCAACGTTTTGGTTGCAGACGTTTGAAAGGTCGGTGCAGCTCCTGGATCAAATTCCTTCGTACGACACACACAAGATTGCGGTGCTCTACGTTGGAGAAGGCCAGGTGAGTTGTGCGCAGGTGCCTTCATCCTTCAATGGTTCCTTCTCAGCAGAAGGCCAGGTGCTGCTATTCCAGCTGTGAGATTTGTCCTGCTCCTGCAACAGCCTTGCTGTTCCTTAGTTTCTTGGGCTAAAAATCAGTGCCTGCGTGAAGGCTTCCTAGGAAGATAATAACCCAACCGCTCGTGCTGATGGAGCGCTCGTAGCCTTCAGTGTGAGACTCTGTGTTCTTATTCCCCAGAGCAACAACGAAATCGCAATTCTGTCAAACGAACACGGATCCTATCGCTACACGGAGTTCCTGACTGGGTTAGGGAAGCTCATTGAGCTCAAAGACTGTCAGCCAGACAAAATTTACCTTGGGGGCCTGGACGTGTGTGGGGAGGATGGACAGTTTACCTACTGCTGGCACGACGACATCATGCAAGGTAAGGGGGCTGCAGGGGTTGGAAGGATGGGCTCTGCTCAGCTGACGACAGACAGAATCACAGAATCACAGAATAGTAGGGGTTGGAAGGGACCTCTGTGGGTCATCTAGTCCAACCCCCCTGCCGAAGCAGGGTCACCTACAGTAGGCTGCACAGGACCTTGTCCAGGCGGGTCTTGAATATCTCCAGAGAAGGAGACTCCACAACCTCCCTGGGCAGCCTCTTCCAGTGCTCCGTCACCCTCAGAGGGAAGAAGTTCTTCCTCGGGTTCAGCTGGAACTTCCTGTGCCTCAGTTTGTGCCCATTGCCCCTTGTCCTGTCACTGGGCACCACTGAAAAGAGCTTGGCCCCATCCTCCTGACCCCCACCCTTCAGATATTTGTAGGCATTTATAAGGTCCCCTCGCAGCCTTCTCTTCTTCAGGCTGAACAAGCCCAGTTCCCTCAACCTCTCCTCGTAGTGGAGATGCTCCAGTCCCCTCACCATCCTCATAGCCCTCCGCTGGACTCTCTCCAGTAGCTCCTCATCTTTGTTGAACTGGGGAGCCCAGAACTGGACACAGTACTCCAGATGAGGCCTCACCAGGGCAGTGTAGAGGGGAAGGAGAACCTCCCTCGTCCTGCTGGCCACACTCTTCTTGATGCACCCCAGGATCCCATTGGCTTTCTTGGCAGCCAGGGCACACTGCTGGCTCATGGTTAACCTGTCATCCACCAGGACACCCAGGTCCCTCTCCGCAGAGCTGCTCTCCAGCAGGTCCACCCCAAGCCAGTACTGGTGCATGACCTGCCTGCTACAAACTGCTTCCTTTCCAGGGATGTAGTAAAGATGACCTGGGGCTCTCTTCTCCTCCCGTTCCCCCTCTGGTGTCTCTGGAAGCCACGCGTTAAGGTTTGGGAGAGGTGCATACCTGCCTTATTTAAGGAGAAAAGAAAAAATCACACCACTTACTTTTCAAATAGTCGGCTCTACTAAAGGTTGAGATGGTTTGGTGCAGAGGTTTGTAGAAGAAGCTGTTCCTGAGCTGCTGTGAAGGCTGTTAACTGAGGGTAGGGTGTACGTGTCAAAACTCTGCTGACTGTTTCTCTGAAGAGCGGTCATGCGAGCAGGAGGGTCGTCATCACCGTGGTCGTTGCTAATTGAGCTGTGGTGTTACCCGGCTCCTGCAGCACCAAGCAGTGCAGGTATCATCCCGGGTCTGACAACCTGCGATAAACTTCACGGATTTTTCTGTACCTGCGTAGTCTGGTTCAGTGGAGCAGCTGCAGGTTGCTCGCTGTGGCCCTGCAGAGCTCCGTGAGGGGAAGTCCTGGTTCAAGCTATTTAACTCTTCCTCCTCAAACCAGGTTCTGCTCGCCATGCTGCTGTGGCTGTGGGAAAACCACCCAGAAGCCCTTCCGCAGCCCCCTGTTCGTTTCTGGGAACCCAGAGGCAGCTGGGACGAGCACGTCGGGCCCTCCGTTTGCTTTGCTGAGCCTGGTGCTGGAGCAGACTGCGCAGGGCGGTACCAAAACCTGGCCAGAGCGGGGCTTTCGGAGGCTGCCTTTTCGCTGGCCGCTGCGCTCCGGGTCCCACTGCAGCAATCCAGTGGGACTGTCACCAATGGGGACAAACCTATCGAGGGAGCCCAGCTGCTGTTTTTTATTATTGTGGTGCTGGTGCTGCTTTGTCTTCCAGGCGCGTGCTGCGTGGTGGCCCCTGCTGCTCGCAGCGCCGCTTTCCCGGGCCAGCCTAAGGATTTTTCTGCTTCCTCTTCAGCCATTTTCCACATCGCTACTCTGATGCCCACAAAGGATTTGGACAAATATCGCTGTGACAAGAAGAGGCACCTTGGGAATGATTTTGTTTCTATCGTTTACAACGATTCTGGAGAGGACTTTAAACTGGGAACGATCAAGGTACCAGATTTTACCTGGGGGTGTGTTACAAAACGAGCACGTGGCTGTTTGTAGAACCTTAATCTGATGTGCGCTGCCTTAGCAAACAGCGCGGAGATCCCGAGCGGAGGTCGCCTGCCCTGGTGGGCTGGCAGGTGTCGGTCTGTGCCATGCACACGCGTCACGATGGCTGCCGGCAGCGCGAACGTGACCGTGTTACTGCTCTCTCCTTAGGGTCAGTTCAACTTTGTGCACGTTATCATCACGCCGCTGGACTACGACTGCAACCTGGTGACGCTGCAGTGTCGGAAAGGTAGGAAACCCACCAGCCTTTGCTCTCCGTCTTTCCTGTACTGGTGGTGCAGTGACTGCCTTCACTTCGCAGTGGTTTTGTGCTTCAAAAGTAAAAACTTCCAGGAGAAACTCTCTGAAACCAGTTTGCTGCCCAGGTATGTCTGGGTATGTCCTGTTCACCTGTCTTCCCCAAGATAAGAGGTATTTTCCCACTGTACCACCCTCATGATCATCAAGGTTAAGACGAAGGGCCTGCAGAGCAGCGCAGGTCTTGGCGTTGAGATGCTGCAGGGGACAGGAGGAGGTGGCCCCGGTGGCTTTGGCCTCTGCTGCCCTTCCCAGCACCGCAGGACCTGGCGCTTGGCAGCCGGTCGTGGCTGCGTGCGAGTTCGGCAGCGCTGGTGCTGGCATCTGCAGGAGCCGTTGTTCTCGCTTGCCGAAGGGGCACTGCTGGGGTGTTCCCGCTCACAGAATCACAGAATCCCAGCATGGCAGGGGTTGGCAGGGCCCTCTGTGGGTCACCCAGCCCAACCCCCTGCCCAAGCAGGGTCACCCAGAGCAGGCTGCACAGCACCGCGTCCAGGGGGGCTGGAATATCTGCAGAGAAGGAGACTCCACAGCCTCCCTGGGCAGCCTGGGCCAGGGCTCTGTCACCCTCAGAGGGAAGAAGTTCTTCCTCGGGTTCAGCTGGAGCTTCCTCTGCTTCAGTTTGTGCCAGTTGCCCCTTGTCCTGTCACTGGGCACCACTGGAAAGAGTCTGGCCCCATCCTCCTGACCCCCACCCTGCAGATATTTAGAGGCATTTCTAAGGTCCCCTCTCAGCCTTCTCTTCTCCAGGCTGAACAAGCCCAGCTCCCTCAGCCTCTCCTCACAGGAGAGATGCTCCAGTCCCCTCCTCATCCTCGTAGACCTGTGCTGTGGTTGATGTGAGAACGAGCCCCTGACGGAGCAGCCCGATGTTGAGAGCCAGTCGTGTTAAGCTGCAGGGCAAGTTCTGTTGCAGCTGGAGCTGTAGAGCTCGATGGGAACTTTGGAGATTCTGTGGTGCAGTTCCTCATTTGGTAGCTACTTACCTTTTCAGTTACTGGTGACTTCTGGCTTGTTAACTGTCTCACAAGAATTTTTTTCTTCTTCCTTTAAAATGAAGACATGGAGGGTCTCGTAGACACGAGTGTCGCCAAGATCATCTCCGATAAGAACCTGCCGTTCGTAGCCCGTCAGATGGCCCTGCACGCTAACGTGAGTACCCCCGAGCTCCCAGAGGGCCTCTGTCTGTCAGCTGGTGTCTTGGTCCGTCACCAGCTTCCGAGGAAAGGAGTAGGGCTTGCCAAAGCAGGTCAGCTTTCTGCTTCGATTATTGCTGCCAGCCCTGAAGTCAGAGTTAGCACGTGGACAGTTGTAACGTGGAGTTGTATTTCGGTTGCTGTCAAACTGTGCTGAAGCGTTCCAGCAATGTCACTGCCCTGGTCATGTTAACGTGCCTCCTCGCTTTCCCTGCTTCTCCCCACCCTTCCCACACCAGATGGCTTCCCAGGTTCATCACAGTCGATCAAACCCGACGGACACCTACCCCTCCAAGTGGATCGCGAGGCTGCGCCACATCAAGAGGCTGAGGCACCGGGTGAGTAAAGCTGTCCGCTCTGGGGGCTCGGCGCTGGGCTCTGCCTTCAGAATCTCCTTACAAATAAAGCAGGTGGAACCAGCTGTCCGGCCTTGCCGAGGGAGAGGAGGAGTGCGTGTGTGAAGGTCAGAGCCCAGCTCTTGTGGGAACAGCAAGCGTAGCGATGTCGGTCTGGACTCGGGAGCTTCCCAACAGCTTCCCTGGCGGGAGGGGTTTGGGAACGCTGCTACCTGGACACGGAGCTGCAGCCGCTCAGCGCCGTGCTCGGGGTGGCTCGAGCCATCCTGGGTAACCGGTCCTACCCTGCCCAGACCGAGAGCGAAAAGTGCTGCAGAGAGACGGGGGCTGACCTGTGCTCGTTTGGCTTTCAGCTGCGCGAAGAAACCCAGTACCAGACTCCTGGCCTTCCCCTGCAGCTGCATCCGTCTGCCCCGACGAAGCCCCCTCCCCAGCTCCCTCAGGACCCTCCGCCCACCTACGAGACGGGGCAGAGGAAGCGGCTGATCTCCTCGGTGGACGACTTCACGGAGTTCGTGTAGATGGCGGCGGGGCTGTCGGGGGCGGACGAGGCCGCGAGGGGGTTTTACCTGCGTGCCCACCCCACGCGTGTGGCTGCGCGGACGCGGAGGAGCCGGGCTCGGCAGGCGCAGCGTGGCTGCGCTGCTTGCGTGGGGACTCGGCATTGAACCCTACCGGGGGGCTTCCATGCTTCCCTGTCTCAGCCTGCCGCTGTGCCCGGTGAGGACGCTGCGTCCCCAGCAGATGCTCCAGGGGAGGACCAGCTCTACGTGTTTTGGTTTTATTTGGTTTGAGCTGTTCCGAGGCTTCCACCTCCGACGGGAACCTTCTTGCAGAACCCTTCTTTGGACTCCTTCCACACCAGCACCTGGTGGAAGCAGAGAAAGTATGAAATTCTGCAGTTCACCGCGTAGTTGGAAGGTGCAGGAATTGTGGGAATTTTGACAACTCTATTGGGAATGAAATCTGAAGTACTGAAAATCCAGTTGCTATTTCGAAGCGCCCCGGAATCCCAGCTCCTCTCCGGGCCTGGGTGCCTCTCAGCCCTTGAACTCTGCGGGCTCTCAGCCTTGTCCTGCTGCCAGCTCTGGGGAGGGTGAATTTGGGTTCTCGCCTGCGTTCCCAGGGCTTTGCCTCCGTTGGGAGGGATTCCCAGCAAACCCCCCCCTCGTTTGGCAGAAACGATTTTGCTTGCGGAAGTAACACAAGCGAGGGCGGTGGCTGCCACGAGCTCCTTGCGATGAGTGGTGTGACCCGCGCCGGGCTGACGGCGACGCCTGGGAGAGGCCAGAGCTGGCTGCAGCGGTGCTGGGGATAACTCCTGTCCCCGGTACCTCCCTTTGTGAGGCTGCTGGTGAGCCACCAGGCTGCACCGCTGAAGGACCTGGGCCTGTTGCACTACCACGGAGGGACAGGCTCTCCGCCTGCGCCCGTGCAGGGGGACTGGGATTCGGTAGCCCATCTTGCGGTGAGATGGACACCAGACACTACACTACCACCCTGGGAGCAGCCACGGCAGCTGGACTGCGCCGGGAGTACCGCGTCGGCTGCGGTGCGGGTGAAGGGCGGCTCTGGAAGCGGGAGCGGCAGCGCCCTTGCCCTGGAGATGAAGGCGAGCGCAATCCGCACCCCAGCTGCGGAGGGGCGGGCGAGGGGGCAAAAGCGACGCCGCGAGCTGGGGCAGGGCTGTCTGGGAACGCTAAGTGTGTGTCGTGTTTTGAGTCTTTGTAAGTTGTCAAGGAAATAAAATACTCGGCTGGTCAGGGGGTTCTTGCTGGCCTGGGAATCACGGAGGCACAGAATGGTCGGGGTTGGCAGGGCCCTCTGTGGGTCACCCAGCCCAGCCCCCTGCCCAAGCAGGGTCACCCAGAGCAGGCTGCACAGCACCGCGTCCAGGTGGGTCTGGAATATCTCCAGAGAAGGAGACTCCACAGCCTCCCTGGGCAGCCTGGGCCAGGGCTCCGGCACCCTCAGAGGGAAGAAGTTCTTCCTCGGGTTCAGCTGGAGCTTCCTCTGCTCCAGGTTCCTTCCTCCTTTCCCCCTGCAGCTTTCCCAGCCGTATCGCTCGTGTTTCGGCCGCCACTGGGCCCGGCTCCTGGTGCGGTACCCGGCCGTGTTCCGCTCCCCTCTTGCTCGGCGTCAGGTAACCCCGCAGCCGGGGCTTTCCGCCGGCCCTTCCACGGCGGGCGAGCTGGAGCAGCGTGCGGGCCCTCGCGCCACGCTCTGCCTTGGCGCAGTCTCCGGCGCGGTGACCGCGGACCCTTCGCTCCCACGCTGCGGGCGGTGATGGCAGCCCCGAGCCGCCCTGGGGGGCTGGCCAACGGGACGAGGGGTCCTGTGCCGGAGACCTGAATAAAATCCCGGTCACAGACAGAGGGAAGGAGCGCGGCGGGGTAGGAATGGCTCTGGGCCAGCTCTGGCTCGCGCTGCTTCGCCGCCGTCCCTCGGCCGAGCTCTTGCTGGCGGCACAGAGGGGCTGGAGCGACCGTAACAAAAGCACCGGAGCCAGGGTAGCAGTCATCTTTTATTTGACCTTGTCGTTTTTTAAGAAACATCCCCACAGTTACAAAATAACGATACTTCTGTTCGCAGTGAAATGCTGACCAGACCGTAACAGTTGGCGTGTTGGTCACAATCGTCCGTTCTTTTTTTATTTAAAAAAAAAAGCATTTATAGAAGTCCCTCCCTCTCCCTTTTAAACTAATGGATAGAGGTGTTTTTTTTTTATTTAAGCAGCTTGATACTGTTGCATCTTTGTGAGACTTAAGACAATAAATAAGAAACCTTCTCTCGGTGACTACAGACACAGAAATGTACATTCAGGAGTATTTATCGGCTGGGGCCGCAAGGCGAGCGCACGGCTGGGGAGGCCCTGCCGCTGAGACTGGCACCTTGGGCCACCGCAATGGGCGCACGAGCACGGCGGGACCCTGCGGCAGTTTGCACGACTCAAGGCTGCGCTGAGACCTACGGTTGCTGCGAAGGGGTCAGCGGTGCCCGCCCCGCGCGGGGGCCCACGCAGAGGGGTTTGGCTTTTCTGGAAACAACTCAGGCTTCCAGAGCTGCTCTCCGCGCTCCAAGTGAGGGTAGGAAGTAGGGCGGTTGTCTCACGCTGCTCCTGCTCCTCTCCCGTCAGAAGCAGCGCTTGCGAAGCCACACGCGTCACGTCACGCTCGCACACCAGCGGAGCAGCAGGGACAGGGGAACAGAAATCCTGATGCTGGCTCGGGGAGCATCCGTGGACCTCCCATAGCTTACAGCCGGCTGGCCGAGCAGCCGGGCCGCTCGCCGCACGGCGCTGAGCCCTGGGAACGACCGCTCGTAAATCAGCGCGCGAGGGGCTGCGGGGCCGGGCCCAGAGCTGGATGGCGGCTCCTGAAGACGCGAGAGATGCCCAAGACCCGCTTGGCTCATTTTACCCACCGCAGGCGGCCACGGGGCCCTCGCCGGGGCTGATCTGCGCCCGCTGCTCCGGGGAGGGGATGCAGGGGGGCAGCCGGCGCGGAGCGGGAGGTTCAAGGGGCTGTTCTGCGTAGGAGATCGCCCATGTGGGAACCCAGCAGAAAGCGAGTACCGGGGACCCACCCAGCAGCACCTGCCCCTACAGTTAAGCTCCTTTTTCCACCTTTCTCATGGCCAAAAACCCCTCCTGCGTGGCCCAAACCCCTCCTGCGTGGCCAAAACCCCTCCTGCATGGCCAAAACCCCTCCTGTGTGCTTGCACGGCGGTGTTAGAAGAGGAGGAACGTGCTTTGGCCGTTGCGGGCAGCTGCTGTTGGTGCAGCTGAACGCTGCCCTGGTGCCCCTTTCCGAGGCACAGCCAGAGTCAGGAGCTTTGGCTTTAAGGACAGAAGCAGCGAGATCCTGCGCTTCGCTCACTGAACAGGATCTGGCTCTGCGCCTCCGTCCTTCCTCGCCCCGGGAGGACGCACGGGAGGGGCAACGCGCTGGATGCGACCGCAGCCGCGTGCCCCGCGCCGCTATCGGAGCTGCAGGGCCCCGTCGCGGGACCCCTGCTCGCCGCCCAGCTCCTGCCTCACCGCCTTCGGGGTTCTCGGACGCGGCGCGCAGGCACCGGACCTGTCCCCAGCGCCCAGCCCGGGGCCGCGCTGCTTCGCTGACTAAAAGGAACCAAAAGAACCTACAAGGCCGATAGCTGCAAACCCCTGGCTTGCAAACCAGTTTGAGACCCCAGCAGCGTTCTGGAGCCGCTGGAGCCGCCTGTGCAAGCAGCAACAGCTCGCTCCTGCGCCCCGACGCCAGCGCCCGCGTCCCGGCCCTGCGCTCGCCTGGGTGCTGTGCCCTCGCCGCGGGCTCTGCCCACTCCAGGCGCCCGCTGCCCTCCGTCGCCAACCGCTGCTGCCGCGCTCCCTCCCCTCCTCTGCCCCCTGCCTCGCCTTCCCCTCACCAAAGCGTCGGGGTTACCGGGATCAGTTTTTCTCCCCGCTGCTCTCCACTTCCCTCTGCGCAATCTGCTCTTCCACCACCCTCCGTGGTCACCGACCACCGGCTCGCGTCAAGCGATCTCCAAGCTCCAGCACCTTGGTTGCTCCTGCCCGCAGCCTTCTGCGACCTCGCCACAGCCTCTGGCCTTCCTCGCTCCCGCCCTGCCACGTCCCGCGGCCGTCGCCAGCAGCAGCCCCGCGTCCTCCTTCCGTCACCCGCGAGGGACGCGGGCAGGCGCCCGGCGCCGAGGAAGCACCCGGAGTGAAATCTGTACCCGTAGCCAGCGCAGCGTGGCAGACGCGCCGGGAGCTGCCCGGGGGACGCAGGAGGCGATGCGGCTGCAATGGAAGCGTCCGAGCAGACCCCAGCCCCCTCTCTCTGCCCGGAGAGGTCCCCCCCTGCCAGGGGCACAGGCAGACGCTGCCGCGAGCACCAGCACCCGAGGGGAGACGCAGCCCGAGCCGCGGCCCCCTCCCCGCCAGCTCTCGCTGCTGCGGGCTCCCCTCAGCCCCCCGTGCATCCCCAGGGCACGGGGCAGGTCCTGGGCAGGCGCCAGCCCCGCGAGCACGCGCACCGCACGCACACGGACCCCACCACTACGTCCACGGGACGCGCCCGGGAAGAAGCACTTCATACATCCCTTAAATAACTCTGACAATAGCATTCTGTCTCCTATCTACACGTTTCAAACACGTTACCGATGCTATGAAAATATAGCAAACATACAAAAATATATACATTTTAAAAAACAAAACCAACCCCATATAAATTACCTACAACACACATCAGGTGAAATGGTGCTGACGAAGCGACCGCGGCCCCCGGGGAGGCTTCAGCCGCTGCTCAGCCCCCGGCCCGGGGAGCACAGGCCAGCTGTGCCCAGCGCCCGGCGAGGCCCGGGGGGCTGCAGGGACCCCCAGAAAAGCTCCCTGCAGCGTCGGCGGCCTCCCCAGCGCCGTTGTGCTTCTCGGAGGGACGATGCCGGCGGGTTCCGGCACGGCTGCGGCGTGGTGGGGGCCGCGGGCGCTTCGTCAGCGCTTGCTCATTTCAGTTTGTTTTAAACAAACAAAAAAAAAATACTGCTTTTGTGATATATTATCCCGTTCCTGTTAGCTCGCACGTGTCATCGTTAGCCGAGGAAAGCGTTGTTTAAAGTGCTGGGCAGTACATACGAACAAGTAAACCGAAAAAAATACAGATACGGACGTCAATACATTCCTTGGGGTAGAGGAGCCGAGCAGCCAGCAGCGCCCGCCGGCCGCGGGCCCCGCGCCGGGGCAGGGGCTGGGTGGGGGCTGCGGCGAAGCCGGCACCGTGGCCCCCCCACGCTCGGGGACGGGCGGGCAGCCCCGGGCCTCCTTGCCCCCCCGGGCTGACCCGCGGTTCGGCCTCCCCGCGGCGCCGGGCACGCGCTGCAGCTTGCAATGTCTTTTGTTTTAAATATCGGGTTTCTTTAAATACAAATACTAGTACCAATTTCTGGAGGATAAAAATAGCCAATACTGGAAATTAACTGATCTGGGTGTAGATATTTATCTATATATATTTATGCTTTAAAAAAAGACGGGTTAAATATCTTCTTGAAACCTGTAGCTTTCCTCCACAGTGTGTCTGGTCGACAAAAACCCAAGACCCAGTTGAACCCTTCCGGGCCTGGCGCTCTCCCCTCGCCCCCTCCGTCCGGCCCAGCCAGCGGGAAGGGAGCCGAGCTCCGTCCCGGGCCCCCCGTGCCAGCCCCCAGTAAAGTGTCCTCGTGCCAGTCGCCGTGTGCAGGCTCTCGGCCGATGGGGCCACTTCCCCAAAGCGACGATTTTTTTTAATACTGCCCTCCCCTAAGTGGGATTTTCTGCCCGCTGGCCGTGCCCACCCCAGCTGTCCCCCCCCGGAAAGGCGCAGCCTTCTCCAGCCGACCCTCGGCGCGGGGAAGCAGCAGCGGGAGGTCGGCACACGGGGCACGGGCGCTCGCGGCCGGACCACGGTGCACGCAGCAGCGCCGGCACGCGCAGCCGCCGCGGCGGAAGCTTCCGGAAGCGGCAGCTCCTGAGGCTCCCGGGCTGCGGGGCAGGCACAGCCCACCCTGCGCCAACCCCTTCCCGGGCGCTGGCCGCCCTCGGAGGGCATCGCTCCCCGCCGTGCCCAGCACCCCGCCGGTTACTTGACAGTGGGGTGCACCCTGTTCTTGGCCCGGAGGGGCCGTTTCTTCTTCACCGCCGGAGCCGCAGCGGCGTAGGGTTTGTGCGGGGGCAGCACCGAAGCCGCCGCGCTGATGCCTCTGCGAGCTCGAAGGAGCCGGCCGGGCATCGAGCCCCCGCCGCCCGGTGCGGCGGCAGGAGAGTGGGGGGACAGCGGGGCTTCCCGCGGGGGCTGCGGGTCCGTGTCGGAGGAGATCTCGGGCGAGGTGCCCTGCTCCGTGCTGCCCACGCAGTACCTGCTCGGGACGTCCGTCTGGGCGTCCGTCCGGCGGGAGCGGCGGCTGCGAGAGCCCTCCAGCTGGTGCTCGATGCGGTACACGTCCTCCGTCACCTGGTTGACCCGGTCGAACTGGGCAAGCAGCATCTCGAAGAGGGAGAGGAGGCGCTGGATGTCAGCGTCCACTTCCAGGCTGTCGCGGGTGCTCAGCACCAGGCTCAGCCCATCCAGCTGGCTGGAGGAGGTGGAGGCCCTGGAGCTGTCGGAGGCAGCGCTGGGAGTGGGGCCCCGGAAGGACTTGGAGTCGCTGGAGTCTCGGGAAGGCAGCGGCTCCATCCCTTCGAACCTCACCTTGTGCCGGAACTGGAAGAGAATCGGGGAGCAGGGGGCAGAGTTATCGCAGGAGCTGGTGCCCGGGAACGCTGCGCTGCGGCACTGCGCCCCGCTCCCAGCACCCCAGGGCTGCTCCTGGCAGCCCAGCCCACAGCCCGGCCCCGGGGACAGGTCCCAGCTACGAACACGTGGAGCTGTGGGGCTGAGACGAGGCAGCGGCTGCCCCTGCAACGCCCCACAGAATCCCAGAATGGTCGGGGTTGGCAGGGACCTCTGTGGTCACCCAGCCCAACCCCCTGCCCAAGCAGGGTCACCCACAGCAGGCTGCACAGCACTGCGTCCAGGCGGGGCTGGAATATCTCCAGAGAAGGAGACTCCACAGCCTCCCTGGGCAGCCTGGGCCAGGGCTCCGTCACCCTCAGAGGGAAGAAGTTCTTCCTCATCTTCAGCTGGAGCTTCCTCTGCTCCAGTTTGTGCCCGTTGCCCCTTGTCCTGTCGCTGGGCACCACTGGAAAGAGTCTGGCCCCGTCCTCCTGACCCCCACCCTGCAGATATTTAGAAGCATTTCTAAGGTCCCCTCTCAGCCTTCTCTTCTCCAGGCTGAACAAGCCCAGCTCCCTCAGCCTCTCCTCGTAGCAGAGATGTTCCAGTCCCCTCCTCATCCTCGTAGCCCTGCGCTGGACTCTCTCCAGTAGCTCCTCATCTTTCTGGAACTGGGGAGCCCAGCACTGGACACAGCACTGCAGATGGGGCCTCCCCAGGGCGGAGTAGAGGGGGAGGAGAACCTTCCCCAGCTCTGGGGCCTCCAGGAACAGCCGCGGCTCCAGCCCTCGCCTGCCAGAGGAACCCGACCGCGACCAGCAGCAGGAAGGGGATGGAGGTAAAGGAAGGTTCACGATGGTGGATGCTGCTGCTCTGCAGAAGTCTGCAGCCTCCTGCCTGCTACCAGACCCCTTCTCCACGGGGCCTGCGCTCACCTCCTTGGCTTTGCTGAAGCCCATCCACATTTTCAGCCGGCGCACGAAGAGCTCCACCATCTCGTAGTCCTGGGGCTCGAAGGCGGGGCGGTACAGCTCGAAGTGCATTTCCCGGTAGCTGTAGATGAGCACCACGGTGAACAGCCTCAGCACGATCCACACCTCCAGGATGATGTAGCTGGTGCAGAACAGGTAGCAGAGCCCCGAGGACTCGGGCAGGCAGGGGCGGAGGTTCACGCTGCCCCGCAGCATGGCGAAGAGCAGCAGGAGGCTGCTGCCAACGCTGCGGAAGGACTCCGAGGAGGAGGAGAAGAGCTGCAAACGGGACATTGGAGACGTAATGAGAAGGGATCGGTGGCAAAATGTCCCCCTGACCCCCAATACTCCCTACCCCATCTTATAAAGTGGGAGCCCCAAGGAGCGGGCAGGCCACCGACACAGCCCCTGGCCAAGGCGACCGACGAGCACCACGGCGAGGACGGGGGACAGCCAGGCACCCTGCAAGGTGAGGCGGGGACCGCAGGTAGTTACCAGGAAGCCGAGCTGAGCGTAGGCCAGGAGGAGGACGGTGAAGGCCAGCCCTGCGACGGTCAGCTCCTTGGCGGACTTCTGCAAGGTCTTCCCGAAGACAGACCACTGCCTGACAAAGCGCAGCTGCCGGGCGGCCTAGGACCGAGCGAGAGGATGGCGTTACAACACGGGCCCGTCGCGGAGGCTGCTGCCAGGTCCGTCCAGCCCAGGGAAGGGTCTTTCAAACATCTCTACGAGCCTGAGAAACGCAAATTCTGGCAAAGCAGGGGACATCCTCGTCAACGGGCTCCTCGCAGATGAAATCCTCCCATCAGCCAGGCTGGGCTGAACTCCCCAAGGGTACTGAGGGCCCAGAGGCTTCAGAGACCCCAAGTGCTGCAGCAGAGATGCCCATGGCACCACCACCCACCATCTCTGTCCTGCAGCAGAGCCTGGCTGGGGCAGCATTTGGCACAGCAGGACCACAGCCTCGCAGTTGTTTTCACTTCGGGGCCCTTTGCTACCCCTGCCGTGGGACGGTGCACGGGTGACAAGCTGGCCCAGGAGCACCAAAGCACACATCCCTGCCCACGTGCTGCTCCCACCCAGCCCTCTCCGTACCTGCACGGTCAGGAGGAAGAGGAGGGACGCAGCCAAGGTGCTGAAGACGGTGTTGAGAAAGGCCACCTGGTAGAAGTTGGTGAAACCCTTGCGGTTGTTGAGGTACTTGAGCCACTGCTGGTCGGCAAGGGTGGCCTGGCTGAGGTGCACCACCACCGTGCACGTGGTGAGGAGGATGAAGACCCACTGGCCGTAGTTGGCCCATAGGGTGAAGTAGGCTCTGCCTTCCTTCTTGATGGACAGCGACTCAGACACCACGAAGTAGACCACAAACATCATGAGGAAGACCTGGGGGAGGAATGGAGAGGTTACCAGGGAAGGAGAAGGCAACGTCTGACTGCTGTGCTGCACCGGGGCACCCTGCAGCACCCCAGGACAGCAAAACCCCGCTGACCAGGCTGAGTTGTGCCAGCCTGCAGCTGGAGCACACCTTCCCCAGTCCTTCCACGCCTTCCTCGCTCGCTCGGTGCCCCGCGCCCTCCTGCCCCGGCAGTGAAGCTCCCCAGACCACGTCCCATGCACTGGTGGCAGGGTGGCAGCGCCCAGGGGCAGCAGGCTCTGCGCACACTGAACCCCGGCCCAGGCAGGGTCTCTGGGGACACGGCTCAGCTGGCTGATGTCCCTGCTGAGGACGGAGGAACACGTTTCCACAGAGACAGGCAGGAGTTCAAGGAAGCACAAAGGCTGAGACAAGACCAACAAAATGCTTCCAGGCAGGAGGAACCTCCTTCGCCTCAGTGGTGCCAGGGACGTTTTCTGTGTGCTGCCCCGGCCTGGGAGCGGCGTGGTGACAGGCATGGGGACCAGTGGCCTCAGGCAGGGGAGCCCACAGGGACCGACCGGGAGCCCGGGCAGGCGATGGGTCCCCAGACCCTCTGTGCAGCGACCGAGGGGCGCGGCGGGGCAGGAAGGCACTGACCATCATGAGCAGCTGCAGCGTGACACCCCCGCTGAGCCGCAGCAGCGGGAAGGGGCTGATGGTGACAGCGGTGACGGCCTGGCCGGCCCCCAGGAACTCCAGCTGGAGGGTGATGGCAGCGTGCAGGTCCACGCTGGGGTGATACTGCATCAGCTCCACAAAGACCGCCCGGCTCCTGCGAGGGGAGAAGAGCAGCTCCGGGCACTGGGACAACACCAGCCCCGGGCTCTGGTGCCACTGCTGCGTAGGACCACAGATCCTCTCACCCTGTGACACCCCAGCAGCACCCCGTAGAAACCCGGGTGACAGCAGAACATTTCCTTCGCCCCTGCCGCACTTACATGTTGTCGATCCAGGTGTGCTGCTGAAGGAAATTCAGCCGAGCCCTGCTTTCCTCTAGCGAAGCCCCCAGCTCCTGAACGTAACCGCTGCTGTCGTAGAAAGAGATGTAGCCCCAGTACCAGACCCTGCAGAGGAAGAGGAGCCACGGGGTGAGAGCTGCAGGGCAGAGCAGCCACTGGTACGCTCTCCTGCATGGCAGGACCCTGACTCCAAGGGTGACAGCTGTCTCGTTATTTATCTCACAAGACAAATTACAGGAGTGCATCGCTCCACCTCTGCGTTCCCGACTTCCAGAGCCCCAAGCCCTGTGGTGCCCCGGACTTCGAGGAAGACGCACCCAGGAACAAACCAGAGCAGAAATAAATAGTGATTTAACGTCCAGCAAGGTGGTAAAGGCCATCTCCCCCAGCCCACTTTAACGGAAAGCTCGTGCTGCTCTGTGGTCTCTGTGGGGGGCCGGGTTACCCCGATCTGCAGCTTGTCTCTGCCCCTGAACCCGGAGAGTTGAACCCCCTGAGCCCCCGAGAACAGCACTGCGCGGCCGTTCAGACAGCGCGCGGTGACACGCACGTCTCCGGGGACGCTGGGCGAGCGGCAGCCTCCCGCCATTCCCAGTGCCAGCGTGGCCGTGCTCAGGGAAGCCTTTTGGCATTTCTGTGTTTAATTGCGTGCTGCCAGGCTCGGGCTGCCGCTGGCCTCACGGAGGCGAGGGCTGGGAACCACCCCGGGCACCGCACCCACCCTGAAGATGGAGCAGGGGGTGTCGGTGCAGGCTGGGCAGCTCCTTACCCCGTCAGGTCGGGCGGCGAGTGGGACCACGCAGCCGTCACGTTCACGGCCGCCCTCTCCCAGCCAGCCGCGTAGTCAGCAGTAGAGAAGCTGTGCGGGTCGGTGCAGTTCCTCCGGGCAGCCATGCCCATGCTGTGGAGGACGTCCTGGGCACTGCGCTGGCACTCGGCTGCAACGAGACCAACGCCGTCATCACGTGGGGAGCCCAACGCCGCCAGACAGTGCTGGGGCACAACACTCAGCAGCTCCCTTCTTCCCAAGCTCTCACCACCTCCACGTTCTCAGTCGCACCTCCAGAAATCAAGCCAACCTCTCCCTTTAGCGTAAATCCCCATGACGGATTGCCCCAGTTCATCACAGAATCACAGAATGGTCGGGGTTGGAAGGGACCTCTGGGGGTCACCCAGCCCAACCCCCTGCCCAAGCAGGGTCACCCAGAGCAGGCTGCACAGGACCTTGTCCATTCAGGTCTGGAATATCTGCAGAGAAGGAGACTCCACAGCCTCCCTGGGCAGCCTGGGCCAGGGCTCCGGCACCCTCAGAGGGAAGAAGTTCTTCCTCAGGTTCAGCTGGAGCTTCCTCTGCTCCAGTTTGTGCCCGTTGCCCCTTGTCCTGTCGCTGGGGACCACTGAAAAGAGTCTGGCCCTGTCCTCCTGACACCCACCCTGCAGATATTTAGAGGCATTTCTAAGGTCCCCTCTCAGCCTTCTCTTCTCCAGGCTGAACAAGCCCAGCTCCCTCAGCCTCTCCTCGTAGGAGAGACGTTCCAGTCCCCTCACCATCCTCGTAGCCCATCCTTCATCTCTGCAGGAGCAGAACCAGAGGCACACTACTGCACATGCTGCAAAGAAAACCCTGCCCCTGGGACCTCTGCCTTGCTTCCTTCAGCCCCAGGGGCATCCAGACCCGGCCACTTCGTCCCTCCCGGAACGTCAGCACCCACGCCGCGACGGCAGAGCCACGGCCCCTGCCCACCTACCCTCCTGCAGCCTGAGCTGGCGCAGCCGGGCGCTCCCCAGCGTGGTGCTGTAGCTCTCCTGACCCGAGCCGTTGTTGTAGAGGTAAGGGAGGAAAACCTGCGACATCCAGAGCCAGAACTGATCCGACCTGCAACGGGGAGAAGGCGTCAGAGGCAGAGCTCCGGGAGCAGCGCTGCTCGCGCAGTCTCTGCATGTCGCACCCGCGTCCACCTGCGTTTCACCTGGAGGGGGGGACTGAGTTTTGGAGAGCCAGCCTGGGCTGCTCTCCCCCCCGGTGCACTCCCATCCATCCCAAGAGCTGAGGTCAGGAAAATGTTTATTTGACATGCAAGATCTAAAGGTGATTGAATCCACTTGGCACCGAGATGAGGATCAGACCGGTGGGTCTGTGGCAGCGCGGTGGAGGAGGATGGTGTTTAGGACCAGATTCTGCTCTGCTCTCCCCCTTTACACCACTTTCACCCCAGAAACTCCACCGAGTTCACTGGAATCATTCCCGATTCGTGTTGTGGTGTAACAAAGCTTCTGTGACTTTGCGTGGCACGGACAAGGCACGTCTGTTGGCACAGAAGGATCGAGGGGTCTGCAGTGAGACGGGTACAGAGACGCCGTCAACCCCAGGCAGCCGTTCCGATGTCGGCCTGGACTGCTGGAGCTTGCAGCGGCGCGGGAACTCAGCTGGGAAAATTTTATCTAGTTAAGCTGTATCTGTGGAGCAAGGAAGGGAAGGACTCTGTATTTATATGTGATGTCATTTTTGGTTCTCGTGACCCTGTTTATGGCTAAACCTCACGGTTGTAAATTTTGGAGACAGCAACTTGTGTCCTTTTAACCAGATACAGCAAGATAAACATCTATAATTCACACAGTCCCTTCCCACTGAGGAAATCATTAAAATTCCAAGAAATTAAAGCTCTCAACTCCCACAGGTCCCCCTGCTCTCCAGGGGAGAAGCAGAACCGCAGGGACAATAGGGGACCTGCTCACTGCCACGCTGTGCTCGTGCGCGAGCGCCCAGCTCCGCAGAGGCACCGGTGCTCCCCACGGAGTCGAGAACCTCTGCCGGGAGCGACCGTGGAGCACGAGCCCAGCAGCCAGCCCCAGGCTGCTCCCTGCCCTCCTCGCTGCAGCCCTGCACGGCTTCTCCCACGTACAGCACCATCTCCCCGTCCCCGGGGCCTCCGCCGTTACCTCTTGATGCGGAGGAATTCGTTGCTGCCCAACTGCTGCTTGATGGAGCTCTGCAAAAGGAAGGCCCTGCTGTTGCGGGAGGCATCGCCGTAGTTGGTGAGCAGGATCACCAGCAGGAACATCATGTAGATGAGGAAATTCTGGCAGGCAGAGAGCAGAAAGGGTTTGCATCCCAGCACAGGGGAGCCGGTTCCCAACCCCGCAGCAAATCAGCGCTTCCCACCGACTGCTGCCTGCCACGCAGCAGCATCAGGACCCAGAGCATGCTGCTCTTTCTTCTTCCATATGGGAAGCAGCTCAAAATGCAACCCAGACCACAAGCTCATAACAATATTTTTTGTTCAAAGCGGCCGGCCCAGCACCACATGTTTCAGTTGATCTGCACCACACAAGCTCCTACACGCTGGCAGCTCGGCTCATACGCCAGTTATGGGGGTTTGCATCCTTTAAAGGGAAACTACTCAGTTACAAACACCTTGACTCTGTTACAGCAGCCGTGAATTCCCAGCACAAGTGTGGAGGATTAGCCCCAAATGAGCTACAAAGAGACTGAAACTTCTGCTCCTAGACAGGGAGTTACCTGTTTCACAAGACTCAACTAACGAATTTGCTTGTGCAAGCTGGTGTCTGCTCCCCACTGCCAACCTTGCCCTAAGCTCAAACACCTGACGTATGGAGCCAAACACACCAGCTGCTCCACATCAACCCCCTGCCAGCTCTGCTTTCCAGCCACCTCAGGTCTCAGAGCTTCACAGAGAAGATGAATGTCGCTGCCAGTCTTTTCCAGATGGGGAAACTGAGGCAGAAACTGGAGACACGTGCCTACTAGCTCAGGAGATCACAGCTGGATTGGGAGGACCCACACAAGGACGTATCTCAGCTCCCAGAGCCAGCACTCTGGCATCAGGAGACGTCTTACCTTCAGCATCCTGTGCAGCAGTTTGACCTTCCTGGCCTCCTCCTTGGCCTGGAAAAGGGCAAACCCCTGTGGGGGTCGGACTTTGCTGATCTTCTCAGAGACATGCTCAACGAACGGATGCTCCACCAAGGTATCGTCTTCCTCTGGGTGCAAGCGCTTGGCAACCAGCGAGAAATAGAGGGCTTCCAGCAGAACCTGGGGAGACAAGCAGCACCGTGAGCCTACGGAGAGCTGTGCCACCAGAACGGCCGTGGGCAGCAGCTCCCGTGGGCCTCTCGGCGCAGACAGCGAGCAGGGAATGGCTGCTGAGCGCTCTCTGGGAGCAGCCAGATGACCTCTGAAACGAAGTGCCACCAGCTCTGCCTCTCCTGCTGCTGCTGGTTGCCAGGGACCTTTAGAGGTCATTTAGCCCAACGCCCCTGCAGTGACTAGGGACATCTTTAACTAGATCAGGTTGCTCAGAGGCCCATCCAAACTGACCTTGAATGTTTCTAGGGATGGGGCCTCCGCTACGCCTCTGGGCAACCCATTCCAGTGTTTCACCACCTTTACTGGAAAAAATTTCTTCCTTATATCCAGTCTAAATCTACTGTCCCTTCGTTTAAAGCCATTACTCCTTGTCCTGACACAACAGGCCTTGCTAAAAAGCTTGTCCCCATCTTTTCTGCAGGCCCCCTTTTTGTACTTGAAGGCTGCTATAAGGTGTCCCGCAGCCTTCCCTTCTCCAGGCTGAGCAGCTCCAACTCTCTCTCAGCCTTTCCTCACAGGAGAGGAGTTCCAGCCCTCTGGTCATTTTTGCAGCCTCCTCTGGACCCGCTCCAACAGCTCCATGTCTCTCCTGTGCTGAGAGATCCCGAGCTGGACGCAGGACTCCAGGTGGGCTCTCACCAGAGCAGACCAGAGGGGCAGAATCCCCTCCCTCAACCTGCTGGGCTGAGGTTGGTGCGCACACCCTTCCCCCCCTGCGGGGACACGGAGATGGGGGGGAGAATTCCAGCCACGCAGTGTCCCCTAGGGCTGGATTAGTATCTGAACAAGATGTTCACTACAGCTAACCCCCACCCATGTACAGACGTGTGCTTGTCTACTCATGTTATCCTTACCTTCAGAGGCTCCCAGACCAAGAAAGACGCCAGAAAGCTGAATATCCCTGAGATGAGCCACATGAGGGCAACGCTGGAGGAAAAGCCCACCCCGATCCACACCGAGACCCCCGTGGAGGTGGCGAAGAGGAGGAGACTGATACCATGAGCCAGATAGGAGCACCAGGGTGGCAGCAAGCGCTTCCTGAACGTTTGGTCTGCAACTGGAAGGAGGAGGGAAACCAAGCGTAAACGATACTGCAGAAGGGTCCCAGTGGGCACAGGAAGGGCTGAGCACACCACCCATCCCAGCAGAGAGCTCGCCACCAGTCCTGGGTGAGTTTGGAGGGGTTGTCCCAACCATCTTCCACTAAGCAGCAACACTGAAACGCAGCCAGCCTCGGAGAGCAGCCTCCCATCTGCAGACAGCAGGGTGGGCAGGGGGAGGAGATGGGATCCCGGTTTGGGGAGTGGGATGGGTTCCCTGCTTTCTCTCAGAGCCGCAGGACATCGGGCAAGCCCAGCCTGGCTGGAGGTGCTGCTGTCAAACCCATGGAAAGCCACACAGATTTGTTGCTCTGGCTGCCTTCGGCCTGCCAAGCCACCCTGCCCCGGGGCTCGCTCGGCACAGCTTCTTTCACCCACCCATGCAAATCAGCGCTTGCATAAAGACGCTACAACCATTCATCAGCCAGGACAAAACGATGGATTTCCGTGGACCCAAGAGGATCCCTACTCCAGTTTGCCATCCTGCAGCCTTGCTTTGTTCGTTGAACTTCCCATGGCATTTGACTCCCTTTCCCCTCTGGTTACGCACAGAGACTCCGAGACTCTCTGGTGCGGGGTGGAGGAGGGGACTGGTGGCTGCAGAGGGCTGGGAGAGCAGAGGAACTGGGGAACAGTGAGCAGAGCTTCCCTGCCATGCTCGGTAGGGACTGTCCCAGCACAAGCGGTGGCCCAGGGCTTACTGAGATTCAGGGTCCAAGAGAATCACAGAGTCACAGAATGTTCGGGGCTGGCAGGGCCCTCTGTGGGTCACCCAGCCCAACCCCCTGCCCAAGCAGGGTCACCCAGAGCAGGCTGCACAGCACCGCGGCCTGGCGGGGCTGGAATATCTCCAGAGAAGGAGACTCCACAGCCTCCCTGGGCAGCCTGGGCCAAGAAGCTGGCAGGAGATAGCAAACACATCCCACGCAGGGGAGCAGCCTCTCCTACAGCTCCTTTTCTATTCACCTGTGCCCCCCAAGTGCTGCTGTGTACGACGGCCCCTCTTCCTGCACATCCCCACCCTCCCTGCCCCGACGCGGGCACAGCCCTCGTACCTGTCCACGTCGACTTGGCCGATCTGCTGACCTCCCTGGGAGGAGCTGCCACGCTCTGGCCTTTGTCGTTCAGCTTCTGCATCACGACAGTCTCCACCTTCTCCCCAAACACGCTGGACCTGCCAAGGCAAAGGGGCGAGACTGGTGAGCCGTACCACTGCTGGCTCTGCGGTGGGCTGAACTCCAGCACTACCACCAGCGCAGCAGCCCCTGACCAGTCAGCAGCCCTTCGTTCTAGAGCAGTGGGCCCAGGCTGCAGAGGCTGAAAATCTTCTCCCTTCCTCCATCTGCTGCTTTGCACCGGCGACCCAGCAGTGAGCTGCCAGCCCGGCTGGCTGGTGGCCGGCCACCCAAAGCAGGGTGCTCTGGGCACGACAGCACGACAGAGATTCAACCCCCTTCTCCCAGTGCCTTGAAGCAAACAGGCATCCTGGCGCTTTGTCAGCAGTCCACACAGCTCTGGAGCTTGCCTTAAAGCCCCAGCTGAAGGCGGACAGTCCAGGTGGCTCCTGGCAGGGTGGCAGTGCCATCCCGGAGCTCTGGCTGTGGGGGCTGCAGGAATCATGGTCAGCAAGAACACAGCGACTGGTGACAAGGCTGTCTCTGGCTTCTGCAACGTCTCAAACCCAGCTGTGGTTGGGTGAGCAGAGCTGGCTGGCACCGTTCCGGCCGCTGCGGAGCTGGCTGGGAGGGCCAGGGACAGGAGGCACTGGTGCAGTGGGGGACACTGCTCCCCGAATACTTACAGGCCTGAGATCAGATCTGTTTCAGCCCTCACGTACGGCCCGAGGTCCTGGGAGTGGGAGATGCCGCTAGCTCCATCTGCCAGGATCTGCCGGATCAGATCCTCATCTGGGGGGAGAGAGAGTGCAAACAGCATTGGCAGGAGCACAGCACCCAGCACCGCACCGGGGGACGGCTCTGCACCGCCTGGGCCCTTGTGGAGCTGGGGACGAGGAGGGCCCGGGTGAGGTCCTTCTCCACGGGACAGCCCTCCCTCCTCCCCGTCTTCTAGCTCCCGTCCGTCCCCAGCTTGGCTGCAGAGCCTGGCATGAAACTGCTGGTATGGGAGACCAGGATCTTCTCCAGCCATTTCCAGAGGTTCAGAGACACGCTGTGGCTTTGCAGCCAGTGAAGTGCTGGCTGCTTGCAGCACCCTGTGGGAACACATCTCTCCTTGCTCCTAGTCTGCTCGCAGTGCGGTAACTGCTCACTTCAGACTGATCCGCATCAGGATTTCTGCTTTCCCAGACCAAAATCCCCATTACGCAAACACGACCCTCCTCCTCCTCCTCCCTTCACATTGAAGCCACTGGTGACGGCAGCGAGCTCTGCTTTGACCCTGCTTCGGCAGGATTTTGGACTAGATGACCCACAGAGGTCCCTTCCAACCCCTACCATTCTGCGATTCTGCTGTTCTGCCTTTTCCAGAGCCGAGCCAGGGCTGCCAGGGACCAGACTGCTCCTCCTGCACTTGCCTGGGGCACTCGAAGCCCGGCACAGAGCAATGTGACTCGACCCACCTGAGGCAGAGAAGTATCGAGGCTGTCCCTGGTGAATGCCAAGCGACACGCTGTCCTCCTCAGTTGCCAGCGGGGCCTCGAGCCCAAGGTGGCGGCTGGCCCGGCCTCTCTTCAGCTTCTGGATGGTGTTGCCCATGATGGAGGGGTCACTGAGGAGGTCTGGCCAGCTGAGCAGGGCCTCGCTGGAGGGCCACCGCACCAGGCTGCGGGAACACAGAGGAATGGCCGCGATCAGGTATGCGTGGGGAATGGGACGCATGAGAAAAGCATCCGTGCTAGTGCGTAGGGCTGTCTAGAAGGGAAACACCTGCAGGAGCACAACCCCAGTCTACCAAAGCAGAAAACTAAACTCCTCACTGCTCCACCCTCAGAAACTTCCTTACCTTTTGGAGTCCTCCAAGAAGAGATCTGTTTTTGTTTGCTCAGAGAAGGCCTGTGGAGGAAGCAGAGGCATTTCAGGCACATGACACTGGCTCGTGCCTGGTTAAAGCAGTGCGCTGTTAACATCAGGGGTCACTGGAAACCCGGAGCCTGAGCTGCTGTTAGCCCTGGGTGCACACCTCCAGCAGCCTGCTCTCCTCCAGAGATAACGCCCCGGCACGCTGGGAAGATCCATGCTCACAGCTGCAGAGCAGTAGCTGGAGACAGCTTGTGCTCGGGACCTGGGACTGGCCTGGGCAGAGGTGCCAGTGAGAGGTGAAGGGCTACAGCTCTTCCCCATCACCAGTAGGGAACCTGGTGAGGTTCAACAAGGGCAAGGGCAGGGTCCTGCACCTGGGGAGGAACAACCCCAGGCACCAGTAGAGGCTGGGGCTGACCTGCTGGAGAGCAGCTCTGTGGAAAGGTCCTGGGTGTCCTGGTGGACAACAGGGTGACCATGAGCCAGCAGCGTGCCCTGGGTGCCAAGAAGGCCAATGGGATCCTGGGGTGCGTGAGGAGGAGTGTGGGCAGCAGGGCGAGGGAGGTTCTCCTCCCCCTCTGCTCTGCCCTGGTGAGGCCCCATCTGCAGTGCTGGGTCCAGTGCTGGGCTCCCCAGTTCAAGAAAGATGAGGAGCTACTGGAGAGAGTCCAGCGGAGGGCTGTGAGGATGAGGAGGGGACTGGAGCATCTCTCCTCCGAGGAGAGACTGAGGGAGCTGGGCTTGTTCAGCCTGGAGAAGAGAAGGCTGCGAGGGGACCTTCGAAATGCCTCTAAATATCTGCAGGGTGGGGGTCAGGAGGATGGGGCCAGACTCTTTCCAGTGGTGCCCAGCGACAGGACAAGGGGCAACGGGCACAAACTGAAGCAGAGGAAGCTCCAGCTGAAGATGAGGAAGAACTTCTTCCCTCTGAGGGTGACGGAGCCCTGGCCCAGGCTGCCCAGAGGGGCTATGGAGTCTCCTTCTCTGGAGATATTCCAGCCCCGCCTGGCCGCGGTGCTGTGCAGCCTGCTCTGGGTGACCCTGCTTGGGCAGGGGGTTGGGCTGGGGGACCCACAGAGGTCCCTGCCAACCCCTGACATGCTGGGATTCTGGGATTTGCCAGAAGCACTTGAGTGCATCGGCTCTTGCACTGCCAGCTGTGGATGGACACTGGGTCCATGCAAGGGAGCCCACGGACCCGTGCACCCTGTCCAGCTTTCGGGTGGGAAGCAGGTTACCTCTGCCCGGAGTCCAGGGAAGGTGGGGAAGGAGCTGTCGAGGATTGAGGAGTCCAGGTAGTTGTCGATCTCCAAGGACTGCTGGTCTGAGTGAGTCAGGGTATGGTTGATGGAGACCTGCAGGAGACAGGAAGGCTTGAGCAGGAAAGGGAGGGATGGAGGTGACAGCGTCCCAGGGGCTCAGAGCCCTCCTGCTCAGTGGATCCTCTCAGCTCCCTGCTCTGCTGGGGAGCTCCACGCTTGTGCTAGGGGATCCCAGGCTGGCCCAGCGGGGCTGAGAACAGGCACATGCACGTTCTCCGCTGCCTCCTGGGCACCTTGGCTGCCTGTACCCACACACACCACAGCCCAGGACCACTTCAGCTGTCCCAGGTAGAAGTTCCCAGGAAGCTGCATAAATTTGCAACCTCCTGCAGAGCAGGGAATGCTCACAGGAACAAGAAACATCAGAGGCATTTGCTGCTCATCAGCCACTGAGCAGCTGGCTGCAGTACTTAATGGGGCTGCTAATTGTGTCTAACTAGTCATTAAATCCCCAGCTAATCCTTTCACAGCTGCCTAACCACAGCTTGCTCAGAGAGCTGAATTTGTACCCAGGGTAGGCATTTCATTAGCAATGCTCCACTGAGCATCTCTCAAGCTCCTGCCAGTGCAGCAAAGGGTCATACCTTTAAACAGCGTTTGGGTACCTATCACATCCCAAAATCAAGAGGGAGTAAGTGCCTAAGCAGCTTTCAAAACCTGCCCTTTTGGTCTCTGTCTGGGCATTGTCAGAATCCAGGCAGCGGTCTGTCCTTCTACAGTCCCCAGCTCAAGAGCGAGGCAGAGCCTTGCTAAGGGCAAGGGTCTGGCCGTGGTGCAGGGCAGCACAGAGGCACAACTGGGGAAGTGCAGAGACCAGCTGGAGAAGTGATGTACCACAAAGGGCAGAAACTAGCCTCAGATGAGCAAACCTGGTGGCATCACACCCATCTGGGCAGCCTGCAGCGACTTCTCCTCCTTACCTTGCCACGAGCCATCCGGAAGAGAAACAGAATGACCAGGTAGAGAGGGTAGACCACCACGCTGGACACCAGACCAACAGCCACTGTGTCCACATTGACAGGGATCAGGTTGGAAACAGCCCCATTGCTGGAGAGAATCAGGAGAGAGCAGAGACCGGTGTTAGCACGCGCACTCGGGGTCAGCAGCTAAGCAAGGAGCAAGACAAAACTGCACAACTCGGCATCTCGGATGTGCAGAGCAAGAAACGAGCATGGGCTGTGCTGACAGATGACACAGCAAAACCAGGTAAGGGGGAAAGCTGATCAGTTTGTCCTTGGTCATCCACCATCCACGTCCTGGTCCCAGATGCTTTGGAACGGGACGGGCAGGCTCAAGGCCATGGGCAAGGCACCTCTTCCCAGCAGGTGTAAGGTCTGCCCTACCCTGTGCAATGGGAAGCGCAGGAGGGGCCCTGAGCAGGCAAGGGACTGGCCAGAGCACCCAGGGACACAGCACACCTGAGATGTACGTTCCCCACGACGCCGTACCACACAGCATTGGCGCAGAGGAAGAGGAAGATGAGGAGGGAGCAGCAGGTGGCTCTCTGGACACGGGTGAAGCGGCTGCGAGGCGGGCGGTCCCACATGGACAGCCAGACGTGCTTCTCAAAGAAACCTCGCTGCAGCTCGGCTACGAAGATCCGGGAGAAGCTCCTCAGCTCTGTCTCACCTGAGCACAGAAAGAGAGAGACTCTCAGGGCCAGCTGCACCACAGAGGACACCGGGCTGGGCCTGCCACCGCCCCTCCTCGCAGACTGAGCACTCACTGGCCGCGTACACCTCCTTCTCCACCAGGCCATCGTTCTCTTCGCTCTCCACCGACAGCCAGTCGTTCACCAGGAAGAAGTAGCTCTTGCTGCTCTGCAGGTCCCGGACTATGACGTGCTGCAGGTACCAGGAGGGGCTGAGTCCTGAAAGTCAAGCGATGAAGAAATGTTTTTCATGGCAGACATTCCCTGCGTGGACCTGCAAAGCCACGAGGGTAGCACAAGAGCCCCTTGGTGGGACAGCAGCAGTTACCCTGTGACACTGCCTTCGTCAGTGGGAACTGCACAATCCCCCAGGAGAAAAGCCTGGCATAGCCAGGTCACCTCCTAGGGTGCGTGGACATCGACAGACACTGTCACAGCACATTGCGTCGTATGCGTACGGCATCACAGCTGACCAGTCTGCAGACTTCCCCGTGACGGAGACTCCATGCCCCATCCACCCCCCCAGCAAGCTTCCCCCAAGCCAGTGGGTCCCCATGGTCTTCCATCAGGGTTGGTCCAGACCGTAGGCCCAGGCAGCTCTCTCCTGGCCCAGGTACCAGGCGGAGCAGAGCCCGCTTCTGACCTGGGATGCGTGACGGCTGCCTCAGCCCCGCGCGCCCGCTCGCCTCTCACCTTTATTGTCGTGCCACACGCGGATGCGCCAGATGCTCCCCAGGCTCCGCTCCGTCGCGATCTGAAACACGTCGAGGCTGTTGCGGTGGAAGGCGTTTTCTCCATCCAGATGTCTGTGACCACTTTTATGGTCCACACCATACAGGGCGATCCCCACGTGGGCCGTGGTACCTGGCAGAGTTGATGGGGCTCACTTAGGGAAGTCCACCCAAGGTGAAGCTGTTCCCCAGCGCTGCCTTCCTGCCCAGGACCTGGTACCTGATGCAATGGCCCTTCAGAGGGGCCACCTGGAGACTCGGGAGGAAGGAATGTGCTCAGCAGCCACCCCACAGCCACCCCACTGCCTGGAGGGCAGCTGCACACGTTGGACTGGTGCATGGACCTTGGCACGCTCACAGTTTTCCTCTCTGGAGGGGACTGAATCTGACACTCCTTGCCTTGCTAACACCCTAATGGGAGGAGATGTTTATTCTGGATGTTTTTGGCACCAAGCAGCTGGAAGACTTGTTTTCTTTGACTTCTCTTCGCTACCCATTGCCAGATGCTCCTTGGTCCACCTGCTCAACCTGGATGGTCCTTGGGGTGGCTTCAGGAGAAAGCTGCTGCCAGTGAAACCAGTGGTTACACTGAGATCAGTGGCAGCGTGTTTCTGGCAGTGACATGGTGGCACTCCACCTCCGTCCTTGCTTAGAGCTTCCACATCCCAACTGCCTGGATGGCCAAGTCCAGGATGATGTTCCTGGCAGCTCTAGCTACAAACCCAGCCCCAGATCAGAAAGCCAAGCTCCCTGCCTTCATGCCGCTGGGCAAGATTCAAACAGCATAACGAAGAGATGGATGCTGGAAGACAGCAAAATGGTCCATCTAAAGGGCCTACAGTATGGGGTGCCCACAGGGTGGTTCTGCAGGAGAGGGTCAGGAGGGAGGAACAATCGCTGCCTCTTGGCTGTCCCTGCCACCACAGCCCAGTCAGGGCAAGCACGGTGGATTTCCTTCTATACTGGATGGTTCCTTCCAGCAGCAGTTGCTTGTCCCACCCCAACAGCAAGTGGTGGGACAGCATGCTCTTCTCCACAGATCCTGACATCATCACACAATAAAAACTACGAATGCTGTGGGAAGCCCTGAGCTGACTGTCTGCTCAGTGAGCTGGGCCTGGCAGGAGAATAGAAGAAGAGAAGGCTGCAAGGGGACCTTATAAATGCTTACAAATATCTGCAGGGTGGGTGTCAGGAGAATGGGGCCAAGCTCTTTTCAGTGGTGCCCAGCGACAGGACAAGGGGCAACGGGCACAAACTGAGGCACAGGAAGTTCCGTCTGAAGATGAGGAAGAACTTCTTCCCTCTGAGGGTGACGGAGCACTGGAACAGGCTGCCCAGGGAGGTTGTGGAGTCTCCTTCTCTGGAGATATTCAAGACCCACCTGGACAAGGTCCTGTGCAGCCTGCTGTAGGTGCCCCTGCTTCGGCAGGGGGGTTGGACTAGATGACCCACAGAGGTCCCTTCCAACCCCTACTATTCTGTGATTCTGTGATTCTGTGGTGCGTGGTGTGCTGAGGTGAGATGTCACCCTAGGAATCAAGCACAGGAGCAGACTATGGGCTAACCTGATCCTCTGCCCCAGCCAGTTTTCACCAGGATCTCGTATTTGTACAGCCCGTTCTTCCCGCAGAAGGGAATCACCCCTACTCGGTTAATGTCAATCATGTCCAGCTTGTGCACGATGAGCGCAGCCACCGAGTAGGTCACGAAGCAGACGGCACACGTCAGCAGAACAATGTAGTTGAGACCTGGGCCTGGAGCCTAGAAGAAAAGAAACACGTCGAAGGGCAGTCTCCTTCCCCAGGAGGACCCCCCAATTCTCCAGGAGTCACGCTGCCTCCTTCCCAGCTATAACCACCTTTCTCAGACACGATACCCCCTGTGAAGAGAGACCTCTCCCTGCACAGACTGCGCTCACAGCCGGCTGAAGCTGCTGCAGCAGCTGCCGAGAGCTCTCTCCTCCTGCTCCTGTCGCAGCGACAGAGCTCGGCAGAGCCCGAAGGCCCCTGCGAGGCAGGGAGCAGCTGGCAGGTGCAAGCTCGCTGGGACAGAACAGAGCTGGGGGACAGCTGGGAGGAGCATCTGGCATCTCACTAAGAGGTGAACACGCCACGAGGTGTCCAGAAGAGAGAATAAAGCCATCTGCAAAGGTCTGTTCTCAGCAGCAGCAGCCAGGCTTCGTCATCAGAGGACACAGCCCCCGTGTGAGCTGCGCCCGTCTGCAGCTCCCGGAGGCTCTCGGGTGCTGGTGCCCGTCTGCCAGCCGGGCACAGGTCAGCCATGACCCGGCCTGAACGTGAAGCCAACGGGAGCCCACGGCTTCCCTCTGTCTAGGTGACAACAATCTGCTCAGCGTGTGGCACCTGCTTCGGTTTACTCACAGGAAAGATGAACTGGACGGAGTTTGGGGGGACAAACAGACTGGCCCCAAAGGCGGTGAGGTGCTGGGTCAAGCACACAGCCTGGTCTGGCCTGGTCTCTTCCAGCGGGATGATGCCTTCCGTCTTCCAGCGTTTCTCCTGCTCGCTGAAGTACTGGCACAGGGAGGTGTACAGCCCCAGAGTCACCTCCACCGGGGACCAGCTGAAATGGTTCGTGATGTTGAAGTAGTATTTCTGGATGGTGTCATCAGTTCTGCAGTAGGGAAAGACAGCAAGGAGACATTAACCCATCTGAGGAAGGGACACAAACCCCGTTCTGATGGATGCGTGCCCATGGAAAGCACCCTGCTGCGGGGACAAGTGAGCACACGATGAGGAGGAAAAGCCCAGGGAACGTGGTGTAATTCACATTGCCCTTTGGCTGTGCAGAAACTCTGGTGCTCCACAGACCATTTTAATTCTTCTTTATCTTTGCATTATTTCAGCACCTGGAGCACTATGTTGCACATCTTCTCTGTGCTGGCAGCTCTCCCACCCGCCCTTCCCCGTGTCACAGAATCACAGAATAGTAGGGGTTGGAAGGGACCTCTGTGGGTCATCTAGTCCAACCCTCCTGCCAAAGCAGGGTCACCCAGAGCAGGCTGCACAGGACCTTGTCCAGGTGGGTCTTGAATATCTCCAGAGAAGGAGACTCCACAACCTCCCTGGGCAGCCTGGGCCAGGGCTCCGTCACCCTCAGAGGGAAGAAGTTCTTCCTCGGGTTCAGCTGGAGCTTCCTCTGCTTCAGTTTGTGCCCGGTGCCCCTTGTCCTGTCGCTGGGCACCACTGAACAGAGTCTGGCCCCGTCCTCCTGACCCCCACCCTGCAGATATTTGTAGGCATTTCGAAGGTCCCCTCGCAGCCTTCTCTTCTTCAGGCTGAACAAGCCCAGTTCCCTCAGCCTCTCCTCGTAGGGGAGATGTTCCAGTCCCCTCATCATCCTCGTAGCCCTCCGCTGGACTCTCTCCAGTAGCTCCTCATCTTTCTGGAACTGGGGAGCCCAGAACTGGACACAGTACTCCAGATGAGGCCTCACCAGGGCAGTGTAGAGGGGAAGGAGAACCTCCCTCGTCCTGCTGGCCACACTCTCCTTGATGCACCCCAGGATCCCATTGGCTTTCTTGGCAGCCAGGTCCTGCCGACCCACACGACACTCCCATGGCAACTCCACCATTCTTGACTGGGAGCGAATGTGCTCATTACAACGATTAACCCCTCTTTGAGCACCCCGTTACCAAAAGCCCTGGAAGCTCTGTCAACACACACAACAGTGGCTCCGCTCTCGCCCCACCTATTCCCAAGCTGCCTCTCTTTTCTCCTCAGCTAATGCCTAGGAATGGCTCATAAATAACACGAGGCACGAACACACACGCTCCCAGGCAAGGCAGCAAGATGGCAGCTGAAGTGACAAGAATGACTGCTCTGATAAAACGAAGAGAGCGTTGCTGCAACACCCAACAGCGCAGCAGCAGTGCTTAATGAGGCCCGGCACGCTCCAAGCAGCAGGCAAGCAGGGGGGACAGGAGCCCACGAGGGAACCTGCTTTCTGCTCCCGTCACGCGCTGGGAAGATGAGCTCTGAGGACGGAGGTGCTTTTGTGAAGGCTGCGCTGCAGCTCAGGAACCAGGCTAACACGGCTGGTGCTTTGCTCCAGGAAATGGTTTCGTGAGCTGCATGGAGCAACCCTCAGTCTGCAAAGCTGAGTGTGGGTCCTGTGGGGAAAGGGTCCTGGTAAAGACGGGCAGCTCTGGGATCGGTAGCACACAGAGGATGAAAACCTGGACAAGCAGCAGACAAAGAGCCTACGGCAGCCGTGAGACAAGTGTGCAGCCAAAAGGGCAGCGCGGGGAAACTCCTCACCAGGGGAGGCCCTGGGTGAGGGTCACGACACTCACAGGGAATGGGAGCTACAGCTCTACAAAGAGGAACCGTCCCTCACCTGGGTCAGGAAGATAAATCACAGAGCACTGAGCTGCTTTTGCCCCAGCAGCAGCAGCAGATTTTTGGGAGGGAGGGAGTGCCAGGGTAGAAGGGGTGCCAGGGCTGGGGTGTAGGAATGGCACCTTGCAGTTTCTGCCCAGGAGCTGTTGCCTCCGAGGGCAGAGGAGCACTGTGCACAGCTACAACAGCACCAGCCCTGCCAAGCAGCCTGGCAAAAGCCACGGCAAGGCCCTGAGCATCCCCCACGTACATCCACGGGACAGCCTGGGGGTGACAGGGAGTACAAGGAGGCTTCTCTTACCTGGGTGAGGTGAAGAAGGTGTAGAGCTTGTGGTCACTTCCAGCCAGGGCATCCAGGCCAATTTTCTTAGAGGCACTGCAGTTGTGCTCGTTGGGCTCCGGCTCGTGATGCAGATAAGCCATGATGAACGGCTCAGGCTCGCTTGCAATGTAGTGATCTGCGTGGGGAGGGGGAGAAAAAACCAGAAAGTACTTTATGAACACCAGGGAGAGCTCAACCACAAGCCTGCTGCCAGCAGTGGATGCTCAGGGAGGAGTATCAGGAACACAGAAAGTCAGGAGAGATGCTTTTCCAGAGTGCACTCTCTCAGCCTGCAGTTCAGAGGATCCCTGCGCAAGAGACTCCGGATACCACTGTGCGTGACCAAGAGAGAGACAGGACAAACTCCCTCCAGTGCTAATATGGCTCAACAGAAGGGTGTGAAAAAGCAAAACGCTTCTCAGTGCCAGAATTCACAAGCAAAGATTACACTGGGGACTGGATAATGCCCGTGACAACCAGAACCTCAACCGTGCAGTGCGGAACACCTGACATCCCCTCCCACCCCAGTTATCTCTTGGCACAGCTCTCCTTGCCGCAACATCCAGCCCTCCCCTCCCACGGGAAGCAACAGCAAAGAGCACGAAGAGGTGGAGCTGTCTGCACTACCGTTCAGGACTCTGTAAGTGAGCTGGAAGTGCAGTCCTGCTTCTCTGTTGTTGCTCTCCATAGTCACAATTAGGTTCACAGACGTCCTTGCCTCGACGACTTCAGTGCCAGCGGAGAGGTTGTCAGCATCTGTGTTGTTTGACACCATTACGGTGATGGCTTTCTCCGAGTCCAGGCTCCCAATGGGGATCTGCACCCCGTTGTGTGTCTGAAACTCCATGGAGGCGACCTTTGTGGACACGGTGTAGTTGCTGATGTAACCGAAAGGGAAAGGATTGGAGTCCACTTGGAACATAACTTGAATGACATCCGTCAGGTTGGAAAGAGTGGTGTTGAACGCCTGGGGGATGGAGAACTGGCAGTTTGGTGTGTTTTCGTAGCAAAGCAAGTTAAAGGGATCAGACCGCTTGCCTGTGGCCTTAATTTCTCCTCCCACCAGCTCCAGGGGCTCTTCATTCAGCACTCGAGACTTCATGAGGATGCGCATCAGGCTGGAAGACAGGTTGTAGGCTTTGGGAGCTAGCAGCAAATTGTGGGAATCAGCCAGCAGTTCCTGGGGCTTGGATTCTTGTGAAACCGTATTGACGAGGTGAATTAGGTCACCTGCCAGGAGAGAAATAAAGGTGCAAACAGAGGACGTGGTAAACAGCCTAGATAACTGCTACAGTCTAGATAAGGTCTGACACCTTCCCAAAACGACCAGACCGGTCTTTCCTCACTGTCTTCTCACTGTAACTCTACCCTGTGCACACAACCTTCCGCACTCGAAGTGTTCAGTAGCCCACAGCTAAAAATAGCTCTGTCAGCAACTCCTGCAGGCTCTCAGCTGATCTGCAAAGTTTGGGGCTGAATACTTAATCACAACAGGTTTTTATTTTCCTCTTGTGAAGTGACTACACTGGCAGATTGGGAAAAAAGAGAAGGAATGGACAAAGCAAACACACGTTGCTAAGTGTCTGCACTATAAAGTGCAGAACGCTCAGAAATACACAACAGGAGCGCAAGGCGGGTGGCTGCGTCCTCCCGGGGTGCACAGGTGGGAATCTCCACACAGTGTTCACGGGTGCCCCGGTGAAGTCTGGCAGCTTCCTCAGCTTGCAACCAGGAAGGCAAGCATCTGGAAGCCATAGCTGCTATTCATTGTTTACTAAAAAGACGACTCCCTGAAGTATTAGTGAGTTTATTCACCACTGTCATATTTCAACGCCCACAGAGACAGCTGCCAAAGCCAGGACAACCCTGGGAAAAGTGCAGGGAGAAGAAAGTACTGGGGTGCCACTCTCCAAATGTTAGATGCAATTTTCCTAAGAGCTTGGAAAAGGTACAGGAGAAAGCCCGCAAAGCTCCCCTCCGTCTTCTGCCCAGCACCCTGCGCTGGGAGACCAGTGCCCTCAGCAGCGCCCGGTCAAATGCCACCCGTTCCTGCAGGAACAAAACTGACCTGTGATGTTGAGGATGTTGTCGGCGATGCCAGTCGGTGTCACAGTGCCCTGGGTCGTTTCCCCTTGCAGAATGGTCATCATGGTCTCCAGCTTGTTCAGGGTCCTTGTCAGGCATGACTTGCACACCAGCTCCTTGCTCACCACCTGCAGAGGGAAACACGGTCTGATGCAGCAGGAACACCCCCAGGGAAAGACGCAGGCAGCTGTGGGCAAGTTCAGCCGTCTCAGTCCTCCAAGAACCTGAGCACACTTGTTCAAACACCATCTGCACTCTGACAGTCACTCCTGCTCTTTCCAGCCCCAGGGAGGTGAGTGCAGAGACCATGGCTGCTCTGCTCACACTGAGAGACGCCAAGAAGTTGTTGGTGTCCCCAGGACTCTTCCATCCACCTCCCCTCACGTCACAATCTGCCAGCGTACCGGCAGGCACGCCAGGAGTCTGCTGGAGGATGCATTAGGGTTGGAAAGCGCAATCGAGGGCAGCATAGTCACGCTCCCTGGAGTTGACTTGTCAGGACCAAGCGTGTCTCCTGCTGTTGCACCTCATGAGCACTGCTTTGGGACCACACACTATTCCTACAGAAATCAACCAGAAGGAGCTGGATAGGATTCCTCCATCCACTCCGCTGTCTTCAATGGAAGCAAGATTTAGCCCTAACTGAATCCATTCCAGTGTCCAAATACTCCTGAAAGCTGTGGGAGGGATCCTGCCACTCAGGCATGATGGATGTCCCTCCCTCTCCTCCCAGATGTGTCCAAGAAACAGAATGTTCTAGCCATGGCCTGGAGCTCCCCGCACTCTCGAGGGCTGGATGGGAGGGACCGAGGCAACACATGGAAGCTGTTACCACAACCCCGTTCCGAGCTCTTCTTCGTCTTTTCTCTTTTAATCATCATAGGATTCAGATGTGATTCACCATATGTTCTGGTGAAGAATCAAAACAGCATCTGCAGGTCTAGAATTCCCCCTATTGTGCTTTTATTTGTAAGCGATGAGAAGCGAGGACACACTATGTGAATCGGAGTCCACAAGGCACAGTCAGGTATCAAGGACGTGGGGAAGACAGAGGGTTACGGGGAGGAACCCCCCAAGGGCAGCTACTGCTTAGGAAGGAGAATCAACTAAGACAATTGAGATTCCTTTTCTCCCCTCCAGCAGAAATTCCTTCTGCTTTTTCCTCTCCCCTGCACATAAATTCAAAAAAGGATCAAGCACTGACTGACACTTCTACAGGAAAGGAAATGTGTAAACTCCGTGCTAGTCTCAACCACTCGGGAAATTCTAGATTACTGCTTTTCTAAGCTTTTCATTCCAAACCAGAGCTCCAACTAAACCTGGAATGTCAGCTTTTCCCATGGAACGAAAATTCAATTTCTAGACCTAAGCTGCCACAGCGAGATCAAGTCGCAAGGCAAGAGCACGTGGGAGAGACAGAACCAAAGCATCCCAGCACCAGAATGGGATGTGCCCAACCCCAGATCCTTGAACAAAGCTGAACAGAAAGAAGTGATTTTTGAGATTTACGGACTCTGAAGCAGAGAAAGGAGCGGCAGAACAGGGACTCTGTGGGTGGGATGCAGTAGTCTGTCCATGATTTCAGTGACAGCCTGCTCCTGCTGAGCGAGGGTGCTGACCCGGCTGGGGAGGCGATGCGCAGCCAAGGCCGGGGTACCTGACTCCGCTCCCGAAAGCAGAGATTTGGGAGGGCGGGAGGCAGCACACGCCAGAGCCGCCTGGCTGACCACCAAACCCCAAGCACATTATATAACTGGGCTCTCTTCCCTTTGCCCATCTGACAAAACACATAAAGCCACTCCTAAATCCACCAGGCAGCAGCCCCAGCACCGGGGAGCCGCAACGGCGAGCTGGCTGGGGAACACAGCGCTTCCAGGCAACAGCAGAGCAGGGCAGGGTTTCTAATCTTGTCCGGTAGAAATAGGGCTGGAAGGAATGTCAGCCCTTGGCGCTGTCCCCTGGCTCATGGCAGGTCCAGCTCTACTTGTGTTACTCCTGATGGGAGCCCAGCCTGTCCTCAGAGACTCTGCGACTCCCCCACCAACTTCTTCCAGTGCTTCTCCAGTCTGCCAAGACTTCTTCTGCAGTCTCCATCTGCAAGTGAAGGCACCTACTTGCTAGCAAGCTGCCACCCCAGGGCTGCTACCAGAGAAGCAGCACAGAGTTCTTCGCTGCTGTCTTCCAGCACATGAACACATCATCTTATCCACGCCTGCTAGATCGGTGGCACGGCAAGGAGCAGAGCTGGCAGCACTTAGGACATCACCACAGAAACCTTAACGATGTCAGCAAGTGATACCTGTCCTCCCTGTGTGGTACGTGCGTGGGAGAGAGACACAGCGAAGCAGAACAAGAATTGGAGAGCATCTGAGCTGCCCCTGGAAGAGGAGGCCGGAGGTGGTGATGGGGAACATACCGTGCACTGCGCCAAGGCAGCGGAGATCTGCTGGATATCATCAACCGTGTTCACGTTCAGCGAGTTCAGGGTTTCTGTGATGTTGTTGCGAGTCCAGGTCCGGAGTTCAAATTCATTTCCAGTCTCAGGTTCCAGAAGCACGGACCGCTCATACTGGGGAGGAGAAAAGCAGGTAGAGCGAGGGAATGTATCAGGCTGTTTCAGAGGACGATGAGCTGCACTGGAGTCCCCTCTTCCCTGCGCTCAGTATCTCCCCACCTGCGCTTCTCCCCAGAGAGTGACCTAACGAGCTGCATTTTCAGTAGCACTTCCTCAATTTCACTCGTGCCCTCCAAGCACTTATCTTAACAGCCTTGCACTTGACAGCTACGTAGTACACCCATGTGCCACCCTTCTCCAGCTAAGGACAGTGCCTGTGCTCAGGGGGACCATCCCTGCCTGGCTCCCAGGCACGCAGCAGGCTCTCGTCGGGCAGGAAAGCACGAGCATAGACCAAAACTCCTGCCCTGCCTATAGAGGGGCACATGGAGGGGCTGGGCCCCACTTCAGGTAGGTGTGAAAGCGAACGCTGCCAGGAGGACGACGCAGGCAGATCTTTCTCAGCAGTCAGAACAAGGAGGTCTTCTTAGCACCCAGAGCAGCACCTGAGGAGCTACAAGGAGTTTCCAGCCCTGCTGAGATGGAGTGGGGTGGCTGGCTCAAGGGAAGCATGAAGGAGGTGGGGGAATTTGAGCTAAGATTCTTGTTTCTAAAGTCAGTGTTTAGGCTTCCACTGCCTTCTCTGGGACCTCTGTTTCATTTTGCAGTCCCTTTCCTTTCCCTGGTCACTGTGTGTCTGGAGCTTGTTACTCCTTCTGATGCATGAAAACAGCTCCAGCTCAGCTCTCAGCATGCACGTATGCTGATTTACACGAAAAACTGTAGTATTAGTCATTTCCCTACATTGCTGTACAAAACCTGGCCAAAGAACGTTGCTGGCGATTGCAAGGCCTTCTGGAGGCCCCTCTGGGGCAGACAGTGCTGTTTTACCTCATTTAAGATGGTGATGAGGGCTAGAGAGTACTCGATGACCTGTTGAGGGTCCCCTTGTTTCACCAAGCCCTGGAGCACGGTGTCCGTTTGATTGTAGAGCCAGTGGGAGAGGCTGGGGAAGCCCTCGGGTAAGCCGATTTCCATGGAGCTGCCAAGGGGAAGAGGCATTCGGGTTAAATGCAGACCATCAGACGGGGCTGGGGGAAGGAGCCAGAATCTGCCCTTTAGCTGGGAAGGAAGATGAGGGGGAAGCAGGTGGTTAAACAACGACGACAGCGTTATTGATGCCTGCTCTGGTACCCAGTCTGCACCAGTTGTATGTAGGAACATGGACCTGAAGCCTGATTCCTCACTGCTCCAGCTCTGTGAAGCTCCAGGTGGAGGACGCACACGGGCGTGCTGAACCCAGAGCAGAAAATCCAGATTTAGTTTGATGGAGCAGAAAGAGCACTTAAAAACAGGGAAGGTGTGCTGGGAGGAGCTGCACTGCGTTTGGCATCGTTCCCTGGGGTCTGGGGAGCAGCTGGGACACAGATCCTCCTCCGCAGGCACTGCAGGACCACGTGCTCCAGCCCGGGAGGCCGGGACCACATGTGCAGCGTGGGGAGCTGCAAATCAGCCTCGAGAAGGAGCAGTCCTGCAGCTCGGTCAGGCAGCAGAGACCAGCTCAGGATGCTGCCCAAAGACGTGTGGGCACTTGTCACCCACATGGAGCACACTGGAAACCACAGGGCAGAAGGGATAACTGGGCTTTCAAGGTACTGGACCTGCTGAGACTCGAGCTGCAATCCCTTCCACCCTATTCAAATTGCACGTGCTCTCCATCTTGGCTAGATGAGACCCTCCCCTGGTCTCGGCAACGGGACACCAGGCCACCCACAGCACCACAGCTTGCTGCTGCAAAATGTCCTTTGAGGGCTTCTGACGCAGAGAAGGTGGCAGAGCACAGAGATCTTCTGGGAAAGTGACATCGTGCCTTCAAAGCAGGTTGTCACCAGGGAATGAAAGGGGGGGTCAGGAAAGCAGTAACTTATGGGAAAGTCTCCCCCTTGAGCAATGATCCTCAAAGGCTGGAATTCCCTGTATTGCACTTCCGCTGAGCCTCCCCTCGCCTGCCTGCCAGCACCCTCTCCCAGGAGGCAAACGTTTCACCCAGGTTCTGTCGCACCCTTCAGGACAGGGACCCGGCGGTCAAGCCGTACGGCTGTGCCCGAGGAGCCTGGGCTGGGCACCGGCTCTGCCACGTAAGCCCAGCCCGCGAGCGGGGGTCTTACCGGTTAATGGCCACCACGGTCGCTCCCAGCTGGTCCTGAACAAGGACGGACACGGACACCAGGAAGCCGCTCTCGTGGAAGCCCGGGGAGAGGAAGGCACTGTGCTCGGCACGGCTGCCCTTGTACACGCAGAACTCGTCGTAGTGCCCGGCCCTGCGGCGAGACGCCAGGAGGATGTACACCAGCGGGCCCTCCGCGTCCTCCGTGTCTCGCCAGCCTGCAGAACGAACCCGAACGGGGCGTCTGACGGGGCCGAGGGCACCGCGGGGCGGCAGCCACCAGCCCGACGCCCAGCCCGCCTGTCAGAGCTGGCAGTGCCCCCTCCCTCCCCCGGGGGGTCCCACCCCAGTGTACCCCTTCGGCACGGCATCCCCCCTCAGTGCTGTCCCCAGCACGGGGTCACCCTGCGCTGGCAGAGGGACAGGGTGTCCCCACCGCAGGAGAGCCTGAGGACTCGCCAGCCTGGAGGGACGTCTCCAGTGTCTGCAGCGCAAAGCTCGGACCCTCTCGGGAGTTTTGCTGATGTTTAGGGGTTTCTGACTAGGCGTGCAGGTCCTGCAATGTTTAAAGGGATTTGCGAAGAGTTCATGAGCAAAATTAAACTGGGAATAACTCTGCTGGGGCTGGGAACAGCTTCTGCACAAGCCCTGCAAAGTCTGGCATTAGACAGGGGCTCACAGAATCACAGAATCACAGAATGGTAGGGGTTGGAAGGGACCTCTGTGGGTCATCTAGCAGTTCAACACCTCAGCAACGACTGAGTCCAGGAGAAAACCAGCACAAAGGCTTCGCTGGAGCTCCCAGGAACTATGGGGAGTCTCGTGGGAGCCAGGCAGCTGGTGTTTGCCAGCGAGCACCAGGACATGGCTGCACTGGACACCAGCCGATGGGTCTGTAGCTGTGCGTTTCACTTCAGCTTCCAAACGATCCCTAGGAGCTGAAATTCCCACCCCTGCGAAGAGGTGTTGATTTCATAATTATTCTGGGTAGCTCAAACACACCAAAGTCCCAACCACATCACGCCAAATACACTTCTGCTTCTCTCTCAGCTTAAGCTGGGCTTTGGCGACCAGCCCCCCCCGAACCAGCAATGTTCATCATCTCCTCTGCAGCGTGGCTTCCCAGCATTTGTGCACAGAGAGCATTAATCTCTGACATTAATCGTTTGGGGAAATATGGTTTTCAGAGGCACTTATTCCTTGGCCCAAGGCTACAGGACATCAGCCAGGCCGCTCTTCCAAAGCTAGGCTCGTTGTTGCTGTCTCTGCAGCTGGTTGAGAAGGTAACAGCCGACGGGAACATCCAGCCCACAGGGCAGAGGCCACAGTGCTTTGTCTTTTGACTCTTCCCACATACGTGTGACTCAGTTTTGGGCACCTATCTTCTTTTTCCTGCACAGAAATACCAGTCTCTGCTGCGAGTACTGGCCTGGCCTGGATATCACCATTCAACTACATGAATCAGGATTTTAAAAAGTGCCTGCCTGCTACTGTGAGTTTTAGAGCTCCGTAGTTTGGGCACATCAAGCTGCTCACAGTCCAAGCTCTGGGGATCAGAAATGGAAAGATCCACTCCTGAAGTCAGCCCTGGCCAACAGTGTCCTGGGGTAGGAGCTCAGGGGACAGAACAGATCCGCAGGAAGACGGGCAGCTGCCAACACACTGGTCCTGAGGAACCTTTGCCCCCGAGGAGCAGAGAGGGCTGCGAATGCCCAGCCCCGCTGCCCGCACGCTCTCACCTGCACACTCGAAGTGCACCTTTGCCATCAGCGCCCTGAGGGGTCCTTTGGGAGAGAGCCGGCAGGATCCTCCGACGGGCGGCTGGTTCGGGAGCAGATCGATGGAGGCGAACCCCTCCTCGCCTGTTGTGAGGTCTGTGATGTGAAGGGTGAAGGTGTATCCCTCCCCGTCCTTCAGCGCGCCTTGCCTCAAGACCAGGTTCATCCCCGTGTCGCCAGTGGAAGTGGTTTTTTTGTCCAGGATGAGAGACTTGTTTTTAAAGCTGTGCGCTGCCCATCTCTACAGAGATAAAGAGGGGAAAGACAGGAAAGGTTTTGTTTAAATCCTAAGCTATGTCCTTAAAATGTTTTCAGATTTGAGTCTTTTATAAAAAGTAACAGATTTCTAGCGGGAGCGTCTGCCAAATTTGCAGTTGATAATCCAGCTTTAGCCTTGTGTGCTACAGCAAGGAGAACTGGAACCTTTCCAAAATGTCTGGTGGGAATATTTCCACTGTGAGATCTACTTTAGTCTCTGGGATTACATCACCCTCCGACAGAATAGTTCATAATACAGAATACAAAACACAGGAAATAAATTAAGTCCTGGTGGAGTCTCCGTGGGATACCATGTTTTATATGCTTCAAGCTGAACGTGTCCTGGATGGTTACTGCGAATAGCACGAACGTACAACTGCGATAACAAGAGGCACAGCGAGATAGCCAGCTGGATAATGCCATGCAAGCACATGCTGGGCTTGCTGGGAGCAATACGGGCCAGCTCTCGCAACGGGACTTCCACTTCTGACACCTGCTTCCTTCAGCAGGTTGCAGAGATGCTGCGTAGTGGAATCTGCAATTAGAGGAGGGCACGAGGGGGATCAGAAGAGACTCAACAACCTCTGCTTCAGCCACCAGAATAAAGGGCAAAACACCAATCGGCAGGGAGAAGAAAATGCTTTACAGACCTCTCACAGGAAAAGAAGTGGCTTTGTGTGAAAAGAGCTGGTCACTCACGGGCCTGGCTTGAAAATGACCCAGCAAGGACTTGCCCTTGGGTAGGTTGAGACACAGAGGAGGTCTGAGAGGCCCCGTGTGCCGCAGCCTGCAGGCACAACCTGGGTGAGGGAAAGCTCTGGACATCTCCCAGGGGTCCAGGGGTTACTGGACATGGGGAACCTGCTTCCCAGGCTCTCCCAGCCTCCTCCACGCTGCCCAGACACGGCACGTGGGAGCCCCAGACACACCAGGCAAGCTCAGTGCAGGGACTGTTTTACACTTCTGACTCAGCAGCCAGTTCCAGGGGTTGTGATGAAGAGACCAGCATCAGCCAGTCTTCTTCATCCCCTCGGCCAGACCCAGCCTGCCACTGCATTTACGGTCAGAGGTTGTTTCCCCTCATTGTCTCTATGGCAGTTTAGGTCCAGGACTTTATTTCTCACACAGATCTTTCCACTCCCTCCTCCCTCACTCTCCTCCCTGAAGTCCACCAAAGGTGAAGCAAAGACCAGCGTTGCTGGTGACTTTACCCCAAGCTTGGAGTCGTTGTGACAGTTCTGGCAGGTCCCCTCCAAGTAGACGTAGGAGCTCTTGCTAACTTCATAGACAGACTGAGCCTTGCAGGAAACGCACTCCAGGGACACGATTGGGACTCCCCCCCTCTTGATGAATACCTGGGGAAGCAAGAGGCTCCGTCAGAAGATCTGAGACAACACCATAAACAGAGAAGCAGACATCCCAGCACCTCGTTGTGCGAGGAGGATTGCTCTGCACCAGCCCAGCCTGTGCTAAGGAAACAGCAGACAGGGATTGCCAAAGGATTCCGTGCCAGACTTCAGCTACGTCACTTTTCTTACGCTGGCCAGTTCTTGTGCCGCCGATGCAAGAGTCACCCAACGCCACGCTGGGCCAATCCAGGTAATTCTGGATTTACTTTATTTACATTTTGAAACTACAGAAATGACTTTCAAAATGTCCCTCTGGCGCCGTGTGCTGAATTCCCAGCAAGTCCTGCTTGTGCCGTTGGGTGGGGACGACAGTCACTGCAGCGCTTGCTGTACCGACCACCTCGGGACGGCTGCTAGCCCGGCAAAAACGGGATCCGTGTTAGAGCTGGGAGAAGAGGAGCCGTCTAACTGGGAGGAAGAAAGCCTTTGCTGCAGCACAGACCAAACATCTGGTGAGCACCTGCCCTGGGAAGCAACTGCAGCTCTCCGTTGTCTTCTGTGGGCCGAACCCTCGGCCGTGCCTCTGCAGCTGTGGAGCCCCTGAGCCGGTGGGCTCACAGGAGATCGGCTGCGGGCACGGGAGCGTGGGGCCGTGGGTCCCCGGCCTCCACTCAGAAGGCTGTGAAGTGGGAAGCACTTATGGCCCAGGGTAACAGAGGGCTCACGGCGAGCCAGGGAGCCTGGGTTTGCTGAGGATGCGCTGCCCTGTGCAACGCCAGGGCATGGTCCCGCTGCCGCCCCATCCCTGCTCCAGCCTACACAGCTTGGACTAGAACCACGCGCCACGTATCGGGACCTGACCTATGGCTCTCGAGTGCACTGCCCGTGCGGAACAACCACCACTGCTGACACTACCCACGTCCCTGCAAGACAGGAACGGTGACAGAAATGGCCAGAAAACACAGCTCCCACTGTGCACCAAAGGTGTTTTGCTCCGCAGCCCGGAAAAGCCGCCTTTCCCAGAGCGCGGCGCGTTGTTCCAGGCTTTTAGCTCGCAGCTCCAGACCTCCACCACACCTCCCTGGCACAGCACACGGAGAGGAGAGCTTCAGACACAATGGCTGTTGAGCTCTGACCCCCGTACTTTGTCTAAATTCCTTTAATCCCCTAGGAAACCGCCTTGTCCAGCATTCGACAGAGCCCTCTGCCCTGGCATAATGAATATTCTGAATTCAAAGACAGACAGTAATGAAGGCATTGTTTAATATGGCAGACTTTTAAAAGAGGATAAATATTGCCCAGCACTAAGCCGGAGCGCATTGAAGCTTCATTCATTCCTACAGTATTTGCAAATTTCCTGCGACACTGGAATCATTGTTTTGTGCTCATGCATGGAAACCAGATAGTACGGAATGTCCTTGAAAGACTATCAATTTAATTTTTTTCTTTTTATCCTCCAGCTTTGGTTTAAAACCCAGGCAGTAAGAGTTTCCACTTTCAGACTAACTGTATCTCTAATTGCCAAACGCACCACGATGGATGTTTCTGACATAAACCATAACTGCTGTCGGACGGCAGATGCATTCAGCGTTCGGCTTAATTTGACATAAACAACATGCACTTAAAAAAATCCTCCCTTAACAAAATTCAGAAGGAGAGAAGAGAGGAACTGTCGACAATAAAATTAAGTACTGGCTCTCAGGAAGCTCTCTCTGGGCAAAACTCAGGGAAGAGCCTGGTGCTGCGACATGTGAAGAGCCCGGGACTGCACGCGGTGGTGGAGGAGCTACCGACCACGGGCTCCTTTGCTGTCCTCCTGCGGCAGATCTGCGGTCGCAGACCCTCAGTCCCAGGAACGGCGGCCAGTACCGTGCAGGGCTGGGTCACTACCGCAGCCCCTGCACTGAGACAGACTAACACCAGCTCTAAAGGAAGGAAGAAGCTAAAAGGACTTGGCAGGACAAGCGAAAAGTGCTGCCCAAGGCAGCAGAAGATGAACAGATCACAGAAATATCAGTGTCCGTTCCCACCAATGACCTGGATGGGATCGGTTATGGAGCCCCAGCGATGCCCTAAAAATCTGCTTTCCCTCTTTCCCTTGCTGGGTGGTGCAGGGAGAGAGCGGCACATCCACTCCCCCAGCTGAGCTGGCACCGGCTCTCAGACCGGGCCAGGGACGCAGCCCGGGGAGTCACCACGGCTGGGCACGGCTCCAGCCAGCAGCGCTCTCCTCTAGAAACCTCCTTCTGCAAAGGGCCGGGGACTGCCAGCTCGGCTGTGTCCAGCAACAGGCACACGAGGACAGAAAGCGAGAGCTGTCTGTGGTACGTACGGTTTGATTCGTCGCCTCGGCACTCATGCCCTCCTTCCTGACGGTGAGGTCGAACGTATACTCCACATCTGCTTCTAATACAGCTTTGGAAATGGTGACAATTCCTTCCTTGGCACTGAAATTCAGAGAGCACCCTGCAGCCGAGCTCTGCTTGCAAGGAGAAAAGAACTTTCAAACTCTCCTTGGTACGGGTGCACATCGGGTTAGTCCACAGCCAAAACATTCAATTCCACACAAAGTCCCTGGTACAGATCTGACTCTGCAACGCCACCGCTGGGGTGGGAGAAGTGGGGTGGTGTGTGGACAATCTTCGGGTTAGTGAGCAGTACTTGGAATACTCCTGTATTTCATCTGAGCTTCAAATTCTTATTCATCTGAGCTTCAAATTCTTATTTTTACCAATTAATTTCTCATTAAATAGCTTAGAAACATTGCCATACAACACAAAAAGCTCACATTAAACTCAAAAGTCTAGCCCCCACACACTCCTGATCTTTCTATTTTGCCGTTAAGATAGAAGACAATGACTTTTTACAAGCAAAAGAATGCCCCATTCAATCAAAAACTGCTCCCGAGGTGGGTCGCCCGTAAGCATCTTGAGGGCAGTTCTCCCTTGCCCTTCTACCGCTGTAGGTCAGACCAGTCCAGCGTGTGAGGACAGCGACCTGCTCATGACCACAGCGACCATGACTTGTGGTCACCTGACTCCTCCGACATCTAACTTTGGCCCCTGCTGAAATCAGAGACGTCGAACTGTTAATGGGCGAGGGACCAGAGCCCTCAGCCCCCCCGGCTGCCAGCAGCAGCAGCTCTGAAATTCCTTCAGGTTAGGGAAGCAGCTGCCCTGGACCTGTGAACCAGAGGCCAAGGACCAAGGAAGCAGCAATGCGAATGCCTCAGCTTCCAGCGCCAACGCTTCTGCCGTGCCAGGGACACCGCGCAGCACCGGACCGCAGCAGGCTGCACTGCACGACTCTCCACAGCAATTTGTGTACCGTCCTCCTGAGCTGGGAACTGGGAAACCTTGGCAACCCTCCTTCCAGAGCAGCTTTGTTAAAGACACTCAGAAAAGCTCCCCCTCGACTCCATTTCAACCCAGACTGCTGGGTGCAGCTGGAGGTCCCACATGATCTGTGGCTGTGCAAAACCGCTCTTACCTTGGAGGAGAATGTACAAGACCAATCATATAACAACGGAGTCTGTTCATCATCATCCAAGTTCGGGTCATAGGATTTCTCACCATCCAAGATTAAGTCCTGAGTGTTGGACCATACACGGTATGACCCCCCATCAATGATTGGGACCAGCTTACTTGGTATCACAGTTACATTGGCAAAGATGCTTTTGGACAACGGGGTGTCTCCAAAGGAGACAATAAAGATGAAGCAATAGTTGCCAACTTCCAGGGCAAGCTTTGGTATAACTAGCTGGGGCCTGTTCACATCAACGTTCGGCAGACGGATCCTGCTGGAGTCATCCAAGTTCATGCAGCTGGGTGCTCGGTAGATCTCCCACAGGTGCTCTGTCTGGTACTTGATGCACCCTCGGAGGTCAATCTGTGCCTCTAGGTAGTTCCTCTGGGACCGCTTCATGACTACTTGAGGGGGCAAGGCTAACTCCACCTCTGGCTCCTCACACTCCAGGACTCTGACAGTGACACTGAGCTGGGCTATGAAGAAGCTGATGAGATTGGTGGCATTCACCTCCACCAAGTAATCCCCAGGATTCAGGTAAGAATAGTTGGCCACTGCAACCCTGGTCATCTGAGTGGAAGAGCCATCCCCAAAGGTCCACAGGAACTCAACACTCCTGCTGCTTGGCACCACAGCCGCCTCAAACACGGCTGTCCTGTTGACAAAGGCATTGGAGGCAGTGAGGGACACTTGGACTATTGGGTCTTGGACCTGGATGGTTCTGGTGACATTGACACTTCCCAGGTCATTGAAGGCATTGAGGTGAATCTCCAGCAGCCCTGCAGCTTCTGGAGTGTAAGAAACACTCTCTCCTGCCGCAGTGACCACAGATCGACCTTGCTCTTTCCACAGGGAGAACTGCCAGGAGAATGACACACGGGAGCCCCTTCCCACCTGGGCACTGAAGCTCTTCTCCGTGCCTGTGGGTATGCCTTCCTCACAGCAGTTCAGCAGCCTGACATCACGGATGGCCTCCAGCACAGAGATGAGCACCTGGGCATGTGCAATGCTGATTTGGTTCTGCACTGTCACGGTCACCAAATAATCGCCGCTCTTGGTGAACTCATGCGTGTACTTGGACCCGTTGAGCACCACAGAGTAGTCCCCGCTTATGCTCACCAAGTAACTCACAGAGGTACCCGACAACATCCTGATCACAAAGGTGACCTGTTCCCCTGGCTCCACCACCTTCTTGCTGGCAAGAACTTCCAGTCCTTGAATCCTGTCCAGCACTGAGATGTTCCTGCTGGCCAGAGCCCAGCTGATGTCATTCGATGCATTCAGATAGACGGTATAAAAGCCTGCTGTGGGGAACAGGACTGCCACAGACTGGCCAGTCAAGGTGCCAGTTGGCACCTCCCAAAGCCATGTCACTTCAGTCCCTTTCTGCAGCTCCCCCTCAAAGACCACCGTGGAGCCTGATGAGACATACCTACAGTCCAGTTCTGCAGTCCCTATACTCAGCCCCTCTATGACCTCCTCCACACAGATATAAACTGTTGCATTGGTTGAATCCAGCTTGTTTTCTGCTCCGATGACAACCTCTATCACTCCAGGGCTTTGGAAGGAGTGTACAATAAAGGGTTCAGAGGTAACAGGAGAGAAGCCATCCTCTAGGTACCACACATACGTAACGCCAGTGCCACTGGTTATGGTGGTGCTTATGTTAACAGAAGCATTAATAGCAACTGGGTTGGGGAAGGCACAAGGCTTTAAAAGACCAATGCTTTCAATGAACTCCAATGTCCTGTTAGCAGTTGCGCATCCCAGCATATTAGTGGCTTTCAGATAGACAGTGTAGTTTCCAGCTTCTAAGATGCTCAAGGAGAAGGTTTTCCCAGTGAAGGTCTGCACAGCAGAAGGACTGCCATCCCTTTGGACCACCCAGCTGTAAGAGATGTTTGTCCCCTCTCTAACCACTGCCTGCAGATGGAGTGTCTTGTTAGTTGGGAAATATGCCTCCTCCACCAGGTCACTGCTGGTCACCTGCAGGCCTTCAATCTGCTCCAGGACGTAGACGTAGATGCTGTCCTGCAATGAGCTGATCTTGTTCTCTGCTGTCACAATGACATTGAACGTGCCCACAGACCGGAAAGTGTAGGAAATTGTGGAGGAGCCTTGGATAGGAGTGCACCGATCACAGAGGATCCATGAGTAGCGGATGGCACTGCCAGCTACAAGCGTGGCTACAAAACTCACAGAACCGTTTAACGGCACCACTGTCCTGCTGGCATTGATGGTCAGCCCCTGGAGCCGACGTTTCACTGTGATGTCGATGATGGTCTCGTTAGAGCTCACATCATTCCGGCCTGTCACACTAATAGTGTAATGGCCCGTGTTGTTGTAGGAGTGGGTGGCGATTTGCCCCAGCTGGGTTGTGCCGTCTCCAAAGTCCCAACAGTAACTCACTTTGGTTCCATTCATGCTGGCAGAGAACAGGTAGATCTGGTTCAGCTCCAAAACACTTGTCCCATTATACTCAATCTTTGCTAACCCAACCGGTTCCTGGACTTCCACAAACGCTGTGTCATTGTTGAAGGAGACATTGTTGGAGACAGTCACCGTGACCAGGAAGACCCCTGTGTTCTTGTAGGTGTAGGTCACTTCAGTCCCACTCGATCTAGTGGACTCATTGTTCCCGAAATCCCAGCGGTAGCGGTACTGGTAGAGAGGAACGGCACTGACCTGGAAGCTGCTCTCCTCACCCAGCCTCACAAACTGCTTGGAAGGGAGCAGGGTGACATTGACTATCTCCGGCTCCACACAGACGCTGGTGAAATAGTGAGCCTTGTTAAACCTGCTTGAGAGAGTCAGGGAGAGGGGGAACGTCCCACTTCGGGTGAAGTTGTGCATCACCACAGGGTCCCCACTGATCGTGACATTGGACGAGCCGTCTCCAAAAGTCCAGTCAAAGATGTATTCCTCAGGATTCCCCGTCACATACGCAGTGAGCTGCACATCCGGGTGCTCGGGGATGCAAGCAGCAGGCTCTATTTTGAGTACTTCCAAGACAAATATCCGAACGGGCACAGTCTGGGAGACAGAGTTGACAGGATTCACAGCTGTCACGTTCACTGTGCAGTTGATGTCCTTTATGTACACGTGTTCTACCACTGGAACCTGACTCCGCAGCACCGTCCCGTCCCCCATATCGAATATCCAGGTGATACTGTCCCCTGTCTCCACTGAAGCATTCAGGGTCACAGATGCTCCCAGCTCTGCTGCCTCATCCACGGAGACACGGAGCCCAGTTATCTCTTCAAACACTTGGTAGCACTCAACTGTCTCCACACTGCTTATGGTATTGTTTGCGGTCACGGTGATGTTGTAGACCCCTCTTCTGGGGTAGCTGTATGTCACTGCAGACTGGGTCGCTGTGACCAGTGAGGACCCGTCCCCGAAGTCCCAGGTGTACACGACGCCGTAAGGAGATGGCAGTGGATTGGCTCTGAAGGTGACCGGATGGCTCACAACTAAAACCTCCTCCTCTGCTTCCATCTTCACATCAATCAGGTAACTGTGGATGCGAACTGGGGTCAAGTGGGTGAGGTTCTCAAACTGGTTTGACACAAGAACCACCAGGGCATATTCTCCTGCATTGGGAAACAGCAGAAAAAGACCAGTCGTGAGGATGAGCTCGCGTAACAGCCTGCTCAGTGCTGCAGCAGTGGGGGGAGCATGACAGGGGGCTGCAGGGAGATACTCTGCTCCTGCACTGGGCTTCCCTCCTCCGACCCAGGACAAGCTGGAATTACAGCCAGGCCATGCATGTGAGGACCAAACGGCAAGAAGCCAGTCCAGCAGAGAAAAGACCTTGTTTCTGTTCGCTCACAGAACAGACTCCCTTCCTGCTGCCCGCAGCAGCGCGCCCTGTTCCCCTCCCATCAGCACCGAGCTCGCCTGACACTCCTCTGTCTGCTGAGACTGCCCAAAAAGGGGACTGTGTGCGCTGGACCTGCTTCTTTCAGCGTGGACAAACAGACGATGGCAATGGGTGCAGACTGGCAGTCACTCTGCTCAGGAACCAGGTAATGACTTTCAAGCCATTGTTTTATTTGAAGGTGCCTTGTAGACCCCTCGCAACAAAAATGCCTGAGCCCCTTCTTCCCCAGAGAACCATCCTGAGCATACCTGGGTCTTGATAGACGTGTGAAACGTTGTGCTCAATTACAACCTCATGGACGCTGGGATCAGGAACAAGGAAAGACTTGTTGTAGGGAGGTTTGAACAGGTATGTCTCCTGGACACCATCTCCAAAATCCCACCTGGAGAAATACGCAAACCGTGTTACACTGCACAACAGGAGAATCATGGAAACCCCAGAGCAACCCTGGCCTGGCCTAGGTCTGTCTTTCAGGCTCAGGGCTGGGGTTTGCAGAAAAAACATAGGAAGCATAATGCCAAGTATCAAAGCGGTAGCTGTGCCCAATGCTGCAGAATTGGTGCTGTGAGAGGAGTACAGCACTGGTAAGAAGAGGAGGAACCCCGTATTAAAGCAACGATGCAATCCTTCAAAAGAAAAGTATTTCAGCCTGAACTATAGGTCCCAGTCAGTGTGACTGAACCACACTTGCAGCGATTTCAAACTAACGAGACAGCAGCTGAGAACTGGGCCATTCAACATCCACTGGCCCTGGGAAGAGAAAGCGTGCAGGCACCACTGGTAGGCTACGCGCAGAAGGACCGTAAGTTCAGGCAACTTGCGAAGGACTCACAGGAACATAGCATCCACAGCTGAATCAACCTGAACCCTTGCTGTAAGCTCCACGGTGCTGTTCTGAGGGAGGACCGGCAGGACACCCAACACGGTCAGGTTCTTCATCTTGTTCATCATCTCCACCGTGACATTGTAATTGACCGTAAAGTTACTGACGTGGTTGGAGGCGGTGAGCTGGGAAGGACAGTGGGACAAAGAATGCATTTGGGACCACCTTGCCGTGCTGCCCTCTCCCAAGAGTGGGGCTTCTCTGCACCGAAGAGGTCCCCCGGGCAGGTGAGCAGGTTAGGTCAGAGAAGAGGAGCCTGTGGGACGGGGAGGCAGGGGCAACAGCCTGAATGGCACTGGAAAGCAGCACAGACTGGAAGGTCACCCACCCGGCGAAGCCACCTCTTGCTGGAACCACCACATCCACACCACTAAAGCCAGTCCAAGGAAGGACTGGTTCTACAGCAAGAGCACAAGAAGAGCTTCCCATCCTGAGACTCCTCTGGCTCTGAACTTGGCAGTTACCCTTTTGCCTCCTCCGAGGTGCCATGCACTCTGTCTCCAGCTGCTGAGCCCAGGAACTTGCTGTCACCAGCAGGGCAACAGCCATCCAGTTTCCTTAGGACAGTGGCAGACGAGTGGCTCCAAGCACAGAGAGTGGGGATGGGAGAGACTCAAAAACCAAGCACACCAAGTGCAGCTCCAGCACCCTGGGTGCAGCGGGTACAGAGAGGGAGAGCAAAGTTGGGCGGAGGAGGGAAAGGGAGAACGGATGGGCAAGAGACTGAAGAGAAAGGACAGAAGCAGAGCAGGATCCTCAAGATTATCCAGGCATGTAACACTGGCATGGCACCTAACGATGAAGCATCTTGCCACCTCCTCACCTGCAGAAGAGCTGAGCTGCTGACAGAAGGGATCCTTCACACCTGGTTGAACTGAAACCTCCCACCCCAACAGATAAAGCAAGTTTGTGTCTAGGTTTCTGTGGACCTGTTACACCGAAGCCAGTCAACCCCAGACTAACGCCACCTTGTCAGCTCTGTAAGTAAAAGCGATCCAGACTTGTCAGCACAGTGCTTCACCCAGCAGATCAGCGCTACTCAGCATAGTGCTGCACCAAGCAGGTTAGTGCTAGCATGCCCTTGGAGCGAGGGCTGGTGCCTCTTCAGGAAGCCAGCAGTTACCCTGCGAAGGGGTCAAGCAGCTTGGAGCCAGACCAGGACTCAGCGTGGCAGTACAGGGCATGATAGAGAAAGATGTTCTCCCCAGACACAAACTCCTATTCCACAAGAGATACCTCCCTCTGTCCAGACTCTCTGCTCTATCCTTCTTCTGGGGCCATGACAAAACCCAGTGTTCCAGTCTGCGCTGGTGGAAAGAGAACAGCACAGAGACCAGAAGAGCTTGTGGCAGAAGCTCTGTCCTGGCTATGGAAGCCTTACGTTTGCACCCTGCTCCTGCCTGGTTCCGAATCCACATCTCCTGCCTGCCACAGCAGCAGCTGGCACCCTGCAGCGGGGCTCCCTGCCTCATTCCTGCCGGGCAGGAGTTAGGACAGACACTCCGTGGACAGAAAGGAGAACATGGAGAAAAGAGGAGAAAGCAAAGGTGAGGAAGACAGCAAAGTCAGCTGCAATGGAAGAATAGGAAGAAAGTTACTGTTTGCATTTGCAAGAGCAGCTCAGTGAGAAACAGCAGCAGAGCTCGTTAGGAGCACAGAGAACACCTCCACAACTCAACTCTGCCTGCTCCTCTCCCTGCTGCTTTTCCTGCTTCGTTTGTGGGATGAGATGGAAACCCAGGATTGAAATGGTATCACGGGAAAGGCCTTGGCTTACCGAAAGCTTGTACACGGCTGGGCTTTGGTAGATAACGTTGAAGACAACATTGTAAAAAGTGAAAGATGGCTTATCGTCTACTGTCCATCGGAAAGTCACATCTGACCCAGCTTCCATCACAGGGACGTAGCTCTGAAAGGCATGAGGACATTTCACACTGGTGCAAGACAAAAGCATGCACAGCGCTTCCCAGGAGATCTCCAGCTGAACTGGAGAGGGAGCAGAGCCAGACTGGGAGGCACCACACACCTGTAAGACAGCGCTCTCCGAGCACGACATAGAGGTGCAAGATCATCTGTGGCTCTGTTGCTGATAAAAACCGACCCTGACTCCACAAATCAAGAGCAGAGCTGGGAGCACAACCCATACGGCCTGCTCCCACACCCTAGTGCTCTGCTCTTGTGATCAGGTCTCTTTCTTGGTGGCTAAAAAACTTTCCAGCATCTTTGCAGAAACATCTCAGCTTTAGCCACACCTGCAAGCTGAGTCTCTGACCCTCGTCCATGGAAGGTGGCTGACAGAATCACAGAATAGTAGGGGTGGGAAGGGACCTCTGTGGGTCATCTAGTCCAACCCTCCTGCCCAAGCAGGGTCACCTACAGTAGGTTGTAGAGGACCTTGTCCAGGCGGGTCTGGAATATCTCCAGAGAAGGAGACTCCACAGCCTCCCTGGGCAGCCTGGGCCAGGGCTCCGTCACCCTCAGAGGGAAGAAGTTCTTCCTCGGGTTCAGCTGGAGCTTCCTCTGCTTCAGTTTGTGCCTGTTGCCCCTTGTCCTGTCGCTGGGCACCACTGGAAAGAGTCTGGCCCCGTCCTCCTGACCCCCACCCTGCAGATATTTAGAGGCATTTCTAAGGTCCCCTCTCAGCCTTCTCTTCTTCAGGTTGAACAAGCCCAGCTCCCTCAGCCTCTCCTCGCAGGAGAGATGCTCCAGTCCCCTCCTCATCCTCGTAGCCCTGCGCTGGACTCTCTCCAGTAGCTCCTCATCTTTCTTGAACTGGGGAGCCCAGAACTGGACAGAGTACTCCAGATGAGGCCTCACTAGGGCAGTGTAGAGGGGAAGAAGAACCTCCCTCGCCCTGCTGGCCACACTCCTCTTGATGAATCCCAGGATGCCATTGGCCTTCCTGGCAGCCAGGGCACGCTGCTGGCTCATGGTCACCCTGTCGTCCACCAGGACACCCAGGTCCCTCTCCGCAGAGCTGCTCTCCAGCAGGTCCACCCCAGCCTGTACTGACCCAAAGGCTGACGTGGTTGGCCTGCACTGGGCAGGGCAGGCTCCCTCCTCGCTCCTACGGTGCCTCCTGCGCAGACCGTGGTAGCCAGGCAGGATGAGGCCACCAGGCACTGCAGTCACAGGGTTCTGCCACAAGCAGCCAGAGACTGAACAGCGCGTTCACAGATGCCGACGGGCAGCAGCTGCACGGGTTCCCAGGGCTCGGCTGCAGCTCTGCGGACGGGGGACGGGAGGAAAAACAGACTGCAAACACCAGAGTAACTCCAAGACCTTGACGGATGGATGAAACATTTTTATAGCTTCAGCCAGCTGGTGTAGGGATTCAGTGGAGCAAATCTAAACACCTAAAGGAATAACTACCTTGACAAGTCAAAAGAAGGTAAATACTGGCCCTTCATAATGCCTCTGGTTTTCTGTGGAGCTGGAAAGCCAGTATCCCCCTTGCAGGAGGTGCTGCCTTACCTCTGAGGGAATTAAAGTGAACGTACAGCTGAGCTGCCTTCGTGCTGGAGAGCACCGGTGCTTTCTGCCACATGCCTGCGTCCGCAGCAGCGCTGTCTGCATGGCCTGGGAGCTGCGTGGCGCTTAGCAGCAAGCAGTGCTACCCCCGGCCAGTGGGGAGCCGAGCCCCAGCCCTCCTCACCAGCCACACGCACCCGTCGTGGTAACGGCTGAATCCGCTACCAACAAATCAGAAGCAGCAGAGATCACTCACCACTCGTGTGTTTAGCAGGACTCTGGTCTCAGGGTCAGGGGTGGCCCGCAGCCCACGGATGGGCTCCTCCACTTTCACTGTGACGGTGATGTTCTGGGAGCTCACGGCGTTCTCCGCGACAAGCACGTGGGTGCTCAACCCCTCCCTGAGGCCGCTCAGGCTGACCACAGCAAACCAGGTGTCGTTGGTCTCCCTGCCACAGTCCGCTGTCAGCGGTGCAACGGCCGCCGGGCAGGACCCCTCGAAGGGGAAGGTGTGGTTGTCCCCCAGCCAGCTAGCTGTCGCGTTCACCCCCGAGGAGAGCTTGATGACCAGGGTAGTGTGGTTGGATGGCAGGTAGACCTTGCCACCTTGAGGAGTGGGGTGGATGACACGCAGGCCTGACACTGAGGAAGCCACCCAGAAACCGCAAGACAGGTTGGTGCTGAAGACCCCGTTGTCCACGCTGGCTCTGACCGTGTAGCGACCTGGATGCTCCAGCCCCGCGTTGCGGGGGCTGATCACCGGGACGAGCTGCTCCTCGGCATAGCGAACTCGGAGAGAGCACACGGTGCTGTTTATCCAGGCGGCATCCACGAAGCCATCACACAGGCCAAGGGCCCACTCTGAAGAGTTTGTGCTTAAGACGTTGGTTCTGTAAGGGGATGTGGTGCTTGGTTGGCACTGGAGGAGTAAGCCCAAGCCTGCGTTGTGCTGGATACTGAAGACATCGTCAGCCCTGACAAAAATATTTTCATTTCTGAGTGTGACCTGCAGAGAGAAGAAATAGTTTTGGATTAACGCCTCAAGTTACGAGCACTCAGCACCCAACTCCTGCCTGGGCGAGACAGCTGGATTTACGACCAAGTGGAAACCAACAGAAAAGCCGCAGATCCAAACACAGCATGGGGAGACATTTCACCACTCCACTCTCCTTGGCCACCCTGAATCCAAAGTGCTAACGCAGAGGTCAGCTTTACGCTCTGCCTCCACTGTGTAAGTGCAGTGGGAACAGCCCAGGAAATCTGCACAGCCTTTTGACCAGCCGTGCCACTGCGACAGGTTGCTGCAGCGAGTCCACGGCTTAGAGCGGGGAAGATGGAAACTGGTGGCACGCGTGACACTGGGCAAGTCATTTCACTCAAATGGACTTCAGCATCTCCATCTGCAAATTGGGAACAATCCTTTGTGTACCCAAAGCACTCGGGAGAAAACTGCCCCACCTACTCACTGCTCACAGCCGCTAATCAACACTGACCAGATACGGGGAAGAAGGGCCAGCTGGTACTGTAAAGAGAAATTCCTTGATGAGTTCATAGCTGAGCTGGCTTTCGTTGTGCTGAAGGGGAGCGGGGGTAGGGCTGCTGGCAAGAGAACTGTTGGCACACTCGGTGGCGTTGCAGCAGTCGTTTAGTGATGAGCACCAATTAGTCAAACGACACCACTGGAAACCAGGAGGACATTCAAGCAGAGTCCAGTTCCCGTCATCCTGAGCAGTGTGGAACGGTTCTGTAGCATTTTTTCCCTCCTGGCAGTCTGGAAGAAGTGAAAGAGAAAGCAAAGATCACCATTCTGACAAGTTACACTTCTAGTGCACCTCTCCTTCGCTCCAAAATCACCATTTTTTTCCAGTTTGACTGACTTATGGCTCCACTCTTTGTAAAAACTGCAGCTGCAACACATCCTGATACTACATAAGACACATGTCCTCTTTTAGAGGAAAATTTCACAACGGCACAAAGATTGTTAAGAACAAAGTTAGTCTCCTTTCCAGTGAGAACGCACCAATTTGCAGTCTAAAAGAGATCTACGTTCAAGCAAAAGCGAGTCCAAGCAAAAGCGAGTCCAAGCAAAAGCAGAGTTGGCTTTGACATTGAAAACACATTAAGCAACTCTTCTTAAGTTAATGTTTCCATGTCAAAGTATCAGCTTTTCAGCATCAAAAAATATCCTTTTGTAACCAGCCAACCCTATGGCTATAGCAAACATTCTGCTGCAAAAGTAATTGTTGCCCAAACTGTGACTATTGAGCTGTTGTACAAGGAATAAAAAAGCCTTATTGGATTCTCTCATCCATCAGGAAGAAACGGGCTCAGGAAAGTGTTCCTGCTTGTTGACCTGCAGGGCCAGATGGACCAGAACACATTCCCATTCGACATGTCATGTCTTCCCAGAGCAGCAAAGTACAGCTCAGAAGATTAATTCACTTCTGCACAGGTTCCTTACACTCACGTTTTCTCCGTGCATTGAGACAGGTTTCTCCTATCAGTTTCTCCAGGACAACCACTTCTCCAAGGCAACCGCAGGTTGTCCAACCACGTCTGCAGATTTTGCACTTTAATCCCCTCAAAAAATAGACCCAAACCTCTGAACTTTGAAGGCTTCAAAGATTCTGCTTTGAAGACAGCAGGGCCACACGCTGGCCACACACGCTCAGTTTGACATGGCCCCGATGGCGTCAGCTCTAACAATACCAGGAGCGTTGAGAGGAGATGCCTCACCTTCTCCATCTATGGGTCTATGCACCTGGAACCTCACTTCAACGGGCTGATGCAGCTCCTGTGTCACAAACTCCAGCGCAGTCAAATACCCCTCGTGCCTGAACGCCAGCTCAGGGAAGACCATCACCTGCAAAACACGCACGGCTCTCACCCGCCCGCGGCTCGCAGGGCTCCCTCTGCAGCGGCAGGGTCAGCAAACCCTTCTTACCTCCACAGCTGGCCATGGAGCTGACAGCACGTCTTCTGCCACATCTGTCACAGCCTCGTGTGTGTCCAACTCAGGGTTTCCCTCAAAGAAGTTTTTGGCATTTAAGAGAACTCCTGTTTACAAAGGAAATATTTGAACAAAGCCCATGAGACTCAGCAAGGCCTGAAGCTGTTCCCCCCACCCTGCTCAGGCTTGCTCACACTGCACAGCAGAGCTGTAGCAGGGCTTCGACCATCAGGAACCCGTAACTCCAGCTCTACTGGAGAAGCAGCCGCTGTAACCCTGTCGTTTCCTTCTTCTCCTTACAGGTGTTTAGATTTGCTTCTCATCCTGCACAAGTCATGTTTGCTTCTGCAATTCTCAGCAATTTTGACTTCTAGGAACTCTGCAAATACGTCTCCCTTCCAACACCTCATGATTTGCTTTGAATTTCTGAGCATGAGGTGGACTCCCCACCCTCCCTGTCCCCCTGGACTTCACGGGAGATGTGGCCAGGACTAGCTGTTGGTTTCCACCAGCATCAAACACCTCTGGCTCATTCACAGCCAGGTCAGGTTCTGGGGACCGAGCACAATCAGCTGATGCTGTCCCTCCCACCAGGGCCAGCGGGCTCTCTTCCTAATGCTGGCTTTTCCTTCTTATCTAAATCTTCTCCCATATTTCATGTCCCTTCTGCTTCTCTTTCTCACTCCCTACACCACTTTGGGAGGCTGCACAAGCACAAACCTGCACAGCACACACCACATAAAAGCTCACCTAATGATCTCCAAGGTCCTATAGTCTTTTAAGTCACGAGACCCCAACATCTCAGAAACCACGGGATGCCACAGAAGGAAAGCAAGAGTCACCAAGGCTGCACCATGGCCTCAGATCCTGGCAGCAGCAGAGACTGCTCCAGTAAGAGAGGGAAGCTACCTCCAAAGCTCTGCCTCTCTGCTTCTACTGATGGCAAAGACTGGAGTGGGCCAAATTCTTCCCTTTGGGCTGAGGCCAGGTTTCTGAACGTTTATCAGCCAAGCCTCTGCTTGGAATATTGTGGTTGCTGCCAGTCCCACTCAATCTGGGCTGATGCTCTGGATGGCCACCTCCATGCAGCCCTATTTCTCCTCGGCACGTGCCAGCGAGCAGGACACCCGCCTGCCCATGATGCCAGCAGACAGCAGGAGAGCAGCAGAGCCCACCTTTTGGCTTGTACTCGCAGACGTAGCTGTGCTTGGCCATGCACAGGTCTGTGTTACACTGGCCCGTTGGGCCCATCCGGACACAGTGGTCAGCGTTGGACGGATGGGGTTCTCCTGGCAACCAGTTCTGACAGCTCTCCAGATTAAATCCTTCACCTCTTTGCTGTGCTCCAGTGCTTGCAAAATCATTGAATCCAATCCAGACATCGAGGCTCCTTCAAAAAAAATGGGGGGGAAGATATCAGGAAATCATGAATATTAGAAAGATCTGGGCCAGCTGCCATCTATGGTTCTCTATGAAAGCAATAACCTTAACAACAACAGCTTCATCCAGGTGTCACAGGCTGCATTCAACAGAGCCTTTTCGTTGCTAAAGGATTTCAGTACCCATTCTGCCCCCAGAACCTGGCTCTCCCATCACAGCTCCTTCACGGCACCTCATCCCGCTGTCTACCAACCCTGCAAAGCTCTGTCCTACGCGCTACAGAGAGACACCTGCCCCCCGATACCCCGAGGGGAGCAGAGCCAAAAGGATCCAGACAGAGCCATCCACACCAGCTACGGTGCAGCGGAGCCGGGAGGGAGCAGCAGCTCAGGGGTTGCTGCAGAGTCAGACCCTTGATGATCGCTGCCCCACCGCTTGAGTCACCCCGTTCCCAAAATGCCAATCTGATCGCTCACTCTACGAGAGGACCCAGTTAAAGGCTCCATCAGCACCACAGAGCTCGTGACATACTGGTAAGCACTGGTTCATGCCAGCCGCAACTGGTACAGCGCAAAGGTGACGGAATGATAACGAAACACGGCAGGAGCTGGCACTGGCTGGAGAGGAGAACCACGAGGTTTTATTGTGTTCAGAAATTCCCAGGACTCCCTGCACTTGCACGTCTTCTGCTTCCCCAAGCTGGAGCTGCTTCCTTCATATCAATATGTTTATTAATAGCACCAGGCAGCCCGGCCTCCCCTCCCAGCAGGCATGGAAGAGGAACGGCCACTCGTGGGGGCTGGAGGGCCCAGAGCAGCTCTCCCACGGCGGAGTAAACCCCACACAACCCAGGGAGGTGGGACTGCCTGCAAACCAAGGAGTGCCAGCGGGCTGACGACGCTCAGACCCCTCTGCGGAGAGCGCTCCGTCAATACGGCCTGCCTGCACTGCGTCTGAGCCACCCTCACGGACACGCTCCACTGAGTTGTCACTTAAGAGGAACGCTACGGTCACACAAAACTGTCCCAAAAAGCTGCATCTTTTAGAAAACTTTTGCTTTATCTCTGCGGACCTATGGAATTTGCCACTTGTCAATCCTCCACTGCAAGTGGAACTGGCACCTGTGCAGGATTAAGCCTCGGGCGGTGCCAGGTCCCCCCGTGCAAGCCGGGAGATCTTCGATGCAGCTGCTGGAAGAGCAGCAGCTCCTCGGCCACCAGCGAAAGGCAGCAGGCGCGGGGGGACGAGACACCGGCAGCAGAGCCCAAAATACCACAGGCAGATCAACCCCCCCCAAGCAAGAGACTTCCAGGATCGTTTCAGGAAGACGAAACGTCCCTGCCACAGTTGGAAACTGGCTGCATCCCAGCAGAGACCCTGGTGCAAAGCGCTGCGCCGTCTTTCACAGCCACAAACAGCCTGGACGACTGTTTCTAATCGCACCCAGTAGAAAGCGAGGCCTTTGCTCCATATGAACTTCTCAGGGGGAAACAGCCTCACCATGCACCCTCCAAACCCCCCCGAGCCGCTTCTCCACGCGCCCTCCCGCAGGCTGTGATCCCTTCTGCCCGAGCCTTGCCCCGGCGCGCTGCTCCCAGGGTGGTAGAACCGCTATGCAGAAGGCAGGCCAGGCAGATCACTGGTGTCTCCACCGCCAGGCTCAGGCCAGCTGAAATGATTAATGAGGTCACGCTGGAAAACGACGACAAAAATAACTGTTCTGTGAATCAGTAGTTTTCATTGCAAATAAGATCAAAAAATAAATAACCGCTGTGCTCTGCTCCCGAACCACTGGCAGAGGATTAGGGAGCACAGGCAAGGAAACCGCCTGTTTGCTGCCACCAGTCAGCTTGATGGAGATTTTCCTTTTCTAATTCCAGCTATGATCTAACTGCAAGTCACCAAAAAAAAGGATGAAGAAGAAACAGGCTGGCTGGCTTGCTTCCCACCCTGCCCCACTGCTTGGCCCAGTACCCTGCGGAGAGGAACGAGAGGGCTCTCCACACCTTCTTCTGAAGCAAGGTGTGAGCATCCCTCTGCCTCTGAGCAAGGACCAAGCCACTTTGCCCGGGGCAGCGGGAGCAGAACGAAGCCTGAGAAGGCTTGGAAGGGGAGAGGGGCTCCCTGCGCTGCCTCGGGGGGAAAGCGGGGTCCCCTGGAAAGGTGTGGGCTGGAGCGCTCTGGTTCTGGAGGCGGGGAGGGGACCAGCTCAGCACGGACTGCTCCTGGGGAGGCCCTCACACGACAGGAGCGGAGGAGAGGAGAGAGGGGTCCTCGCTGCTGCGTGCTCTGATGGGAAACAGATTCTGCTTCTGTCATTTTCCCACAAGAAACTACGGAGGCTGCACGTTCCAAAAACCTGTCGCGTGGTTGATTTGTCTTTTACGGCCAGGGAAATCGCATCCTGGAACTGCCCCATTCATGTTTATCTGAATGGATTCATAAAATAAATAGATGAAATAAAGGGGGCTGGGGAGGAGAGCAACATGGGGCAGCAGCTGGGAAACAGCTCAGGCGGCTCGTTCCCTCCTGAGGTCTCGTGGTCCATCAAAAGCCCTGCACGCAACGCCGGAGAACTCGGCGCACCGAGTGACCAGTCCCTCCCCGGCAGGAAGGGACAGACTCCTCTTCCCCGGAGCAGGGACCACACGTTTGCAGTCTCAGGATAAATCCCAGCGTGAAGGGAACAGAGCACGGATACAAGTTCAGGAAGAAGGGGCTGTCAGAGCCTCAGCAGGACGGTTCAAAGCCGACGTCACCAGCAGCTGCTCCCTTCGCGTGTGCTTTCTGGGCCGTGCTTGTTGAGAGGCCATCTCCAACATCTGCATCTGGGAGCGCTGACAAGAGCTGTCAGGCCCCTGAAAGCTCTCCTGGGCACCCTCCCCCCAAGATGGCTGGTTGCAGAAAGGGCACTGCGAGGGGCGGATTTAATCCCAGGCTGACACTTCCAGCTCTCTGTCTGTAAAGCCCAAGGCCTGAGGTGGAACAGATGCTGCTGGAGCCTGACGCTCGGAGAGGAGGGCTGCTCCTGCTCAGGAGGCAAAGGAAGAGGGGAGGGGGTCTGGGCTTCAGGCTGCAGCCACGGCTGGGAGGGTGCGGGATCCCAGCTCGGAGGCAGGATTGCAGCACTGGCTTGGGCTTCGCTAGAGCGGCTGCTGGATGACACGGTGTCACGCAAGGGACAATCCAGCCGGAATTCTGCTGATGGAGGGAGCTGGTTGCAAGGTCACCCTCAGGCCCTGCCTGGCAGCCAAACACCCTTGGCACATGAGGACTTGACCCTCTCCACCACCCAGCCCGAGTCTGAACTCCCAGGGGGAAGGTCTGCGCAGCCCAGCCCCGTTTCCTCCTGACCCTGCACCTCTCTGCACCTCTGCAGATGCACCCACAGCACAAACACAGGGTGCAAGATGCTCACCAGCAGCAATCCCACAATTCCCAGTTCTGACTTCCAGCCTTTCTGTCCTGTTCCTCTTCTTCCCTCCACAGCCTATAAGCAAAGCAGCCAAGTTCTGCAAGGGCCCAAGCTCTGCTTATTCCTCCTCTTGTTCAGCAGCCTCGCCCCTCGCACGTCCCCGCACTCAGCCTGGACCCACATCTCTGCAGCCTGACTGGGCTGGGCAGGACCCTGCCTCCAGACCCCTCTGCAGACGTGACCCCAGGAACACGAGACCTGTCCCCAGGAAATCTTAACCCTTACCCTCCTCGCTTACCTGATAACGTGAGCGACCAAGAAGCTCTGGATCTCGGGGCTGCTCACAAAAGCCAGCTCTCCGTTGCCACGCTCCTGGCAGTGCTGCTGGGCCTCCAGCCACTCAGCCTTCTCCACCACCAGCTGATAGCAGTGGTTATTGCCCGGGAAAACCAAGCCGTCGGGGGGGCACATGGGGTGAACTGCTGCAGGAGGAGGAAGAACACGGGCATGATGTCCTTTCTGTGCGCCCACACACCCCAAGCCAATCTGGGGAGAGAGGCTCCAGGAATGTCCCGTCCTTCTTGAAGCCCATAAATCCCCTTTGCTGTTGAACTGCACTCTGTACAGTCATCTTCTTGGCCCAAGACAGTGCAAAACACTGCCTGGTCAGCCAAGGGAGCATGGAGTGCCCAAAGGAGTCATCCCTTACTCCTCACGGAGAAGGAACGGAAAGGGAAGGCCCAGGACCCAGTGCCACCCCTCCGTTGCCCAGCACCCAGCCAGCCAGCCCTGCTCACCTCTGCCCAGCTCTCCAGCCTCTGCGGTGATACCGTACAACACCACGAGGCCAGTGCCACCTCTGTTGCGGATCCGTATGTCCAGACTCTCATTCGTCTTGACCAAGGCAGGACACTGCAGTTCTAACCGTCGGGGTGAAGCCACCACCTCAATTTCTGCCTGCATGTATAAGACCTTGGTGCCCACAAAGATGGTGACAGTGACATTGTACTGCCCAGGTAAGGCGTACATGTGGACAGCTGCATTTCCAGTGGTGTTGAGAACCTCTGTCTGGTCCCCAAATTCCCACAGTAAAGTGCTGACAGCAATGGGAATACTGATATTGAAGAGCACGGCCTGGTGTAGGCTGTACCGGGGCTGGAGTCCTGTGAAAGACACAGGCAGCTGAGCCTGGAAGGGAGCGGGGACGAGTGATGGGCCACCACAGGCCTGCCCGGACAAATGCTCAGTGCAAAATGGCAAACAACCGGAGGAAGAGTTTGTTTCATGGGCAGTACCACACAAACACTGTCCCTGGCTGCTGAAACCTCCATATTCCTGCTCTTCAGCATAGCAGAGGGCACTGCAGGTCTCCTCGGTGAGGTTCCCAGGGTGAACAGACGTGAAGAGGATGACAACTTCAGCCTCTTCTGTGTGGTTGCTTGTCAGACACGTTATGTGTTGAGCTTCTGGGGAAAGAACAGAAGAGCCTCTTGGAAACCAGCATTGTGAAGCCACGGCTTGGTGAAACACTCCAGGAGACACCACCCCACACCCCTGGGAACGGACTTCTCCTGGGCAGCTCCCGCTCCAAGCATTTCCTTTTTGAGACTTGCCTGGGAAGTCTTAAATCCCGCAGCAACGATTTCCAAACTTTTCATGTTAATTAACGATGACAGAAATAACAAACCAGTCACACAGATTTATGGAGCAGCAACACTCAGCACGTCAAAGGGGTCTTTGGAGAGCCTGACAGCCCCATGAGACATGGAGCCGCTGAGTCTGACCCTGAAAGGAGCCCAAAGGACAGCCAGCAAGTGAGACCAGGAGAAAAGACTGTCCCTTGGCTGGACCTCGGCTTGGGGTGGTGCAGCACGTTTCACTTCATGCTGCCTGGGGCTTCCAGCACACTCGGGCAGAGTGGCACAGCGGGGACACGGGGGAAACGCCACCAGCCTCTCCAACACGCCCTCACTGCAGCCACCTTCCTCCCTGGAGAGAGCCCAGAGCGTCCCACCTACTCGCAGGCAAAATCTGGTGCTAGCAGAGGGCAGTGCCACACGCAGCCTGCGCCCGAGGCGCGTGCGAGGATGCACACGTGGGCATTCACAGGAAGGATGCACAGAAACAACACCTGCCTGGCTACAGGGAGCACAAACACACACGTGCACGGACACGTACAACGATGGCAGCCGCAACGGCCCCTTCTCAGAGCTCACTCCAGCGAGTTGACATCCCCCTCACCGGCTTGCAAGGGGTGGGACATCGCTCTGCCACAAAGACACAGGCAGGGCCCCTGCCACGTGCACAGCCGCAGCCCAGCTGGGACGGCCTGGCCTCCTCTCCAGCTCTGCCCACGCAACCGAGCCGTGTTTGCTCCTCTGTTTCTGCTGGTTGCTACAACACCTCCCCCCAAACATCTCAACAGCTCCGGCCTTGCGTGATCTTCCCATATCAAATCCATCCAACTGTCCGGCTTTCTCTGCATACGTTGAGCCACTTTCCTTAAGAAAGAAAAGTCCCGTGGGGAGGACCACGGCATGGGAACTACTTTGTTTTTTAACACCAGCCTGGTCACACTTCTTCCCTCCCTGCCGGTCAGTAACAACTGTCAGTAGCTGGCAGGCTGTCCCCAGCCTACTCCCATCACACTGAGTTACTCAGCCTCACATTACAGTGTCCACACTAACTTAAAGTAGTTCACGAGGGGAACAACTAATTATCAGGGGGAATAACAGTGCTGGTGTTATTCCTCTTGACAATTCCTGTACGGTACTGCACGGCTGGCGTAACTTTCCGGGGCCACGTGGAGCAGCCACCACCCAGGTTTCAGCCCTGGGAAGCCCTGCACCCCACCAGGTCGCTCAGCTGGCACCCACCAGCTCTGGGTGCCTCAGCCCTCACCGCTGCACCCTCCTGTCACACATCACAGGCGATGCCTGATGCCTGGCGGGGGGAGCGCTCGCTCTCCCTCCCTCTTACTTAGCGGGAGCTGAGCATCCAGGCAGGGTTAGTTTTCTGAGGGGTCCCCATTCCCACCCTCCAGCTAAACACCGCCCCGTGTTTCTGCCAGCCAAGGCAGGCAGAAAAATGCCCCTGGAGCAGGGGACGGGCTGTGGATCGGAGCAGTGCTCATTCAACGCTCCCGACGCGGAGCCCTGTCACCTGCAGAGACTGAGCTCGGCGTGTCCTCAGGTCCCATCAACTCCAATGAGACTTCACTGCTTAAAGTCAGAGCGTTCAAAGCTTGAGAAAATGAAAGCCTGAGGCTGGAGGTCATGGAGCTAATGCCATCTGACGGCGGCTTGAAGCTTGGTCTGTAATGAGTTTGCTGATCTCAGCCTTGGTGTGACTGACTCCAGCCTTAAGGCAGCAGGGTATGGTCACACGCTACCATTACTTACTTAATTAGAACTGGCGACCTGAGCTCTGAAGAGGTCTAGATGTGATCCCCAGCTGCCCCTGGACCCACGGTTTCCACTGGTTTAGTCACCTCCCCACCACAGCCCACAGCGTTTCCTTACCACAAGTAGCATTGACGAACAAGACATCGAAGAGGGAAAGGTTGGCCACCTCAGGAGGGTGGGCACACCTCGTGTCTGACGCCTCAACGACTTTCACTTTTCTGTCTTCCACCCAGCGGGGCAGCCAGGAAAGTTTGCAGTCACAAACAAATGGATTCCAACTTAAGTTTCTGTAACGGGGAGATCAGACAAAAGTTAGGCATTAACTTGACACGTGCTAAGCGTTAATTACAGCAGATCCCTCGCTGCTCCCATCTGCGCCGCTCCACTGAAATGCTTCAGAAAGAACTGCGAGGGGAGTTAATGAATAGGGAATCAAGCAATAATTAACATGATTTTTCTAGAGGCTAGAATTAGGCAAGTACTCCAAGTACTTTTTTCACTCTACAAATAATTGTTGCAATTAGAAGCAAATTACGGACACAATCTTATATTTAAAATAGGCTGCCATCTAACAGCCATTGGATGTCATGGCAGCCTCTCCAGCTAAAGGAGACTATTTACAGCTCCATTAAAAAATAGCTAAGAGAATAAAATTGATCTGTCAAAAAAGAAATGCAAAGTCAATGATAATCTTTCCACGTGGCAGTTTAATGAAAAGATGGAAACTTTAATTGCAGCTAAGCTTGATCCAAATTGCAGCCCTTGGCATTCAGCTGCGAGCAGGACAGAGATGGAAAGCTGTTTGTTTAGCTGACGCCAGCTGGGCTGGGCTGCCGCAGGGGCGAAACCCAGGGTTTTTGTACTGCAAGCACCACTTTGCTGGGCAGCCTCAGCAAGGACAGGCTCACGTGGCCCTGCTCTGGGTCCTTTGTGCCTTTTCAGTGCCACTTGTAAGCAAAAACGCAGAGCTGAACATGCCCTTTGTGTCCTGTCCGCAGGGAGAATGTGTGGCTTTTTTCTTGCTTGCCAAGAGCGACTGCGTGGGGTTAATCCTTGGGCTCATTCAGACACAGAACTGCCATTCTGTGCTGTCACTTCATGTCCCCCTCCTGGAAATGTGCGGCTCGCCCTCGCCTCCCTTCATGTAACAGCACAGACTTTAATTACTTCAGTTAAAAACCACTATAGGGCTGCACTATAGGGCTGAGAACTTGAATCCCTTAGGAAGAACATCTTCAGGTGTCTTCAAGTGACTATGACACCTCAGTCAGGGTCTCCCATGTTGCTGTCAGTGCCCTTTTTGACAGGTCCCCCGGTCCCCAGGTGTGACCATAAAGAGAAGAACAGTAAGTGTGGCCCAGAGCGTGGCCAGAGACAAGAACCTCAGCAGAGCTGGTGTGGGAGAGAAGCAGGGAAGCCAAGGCGGCAGTGGCAGAGGCTGGAGGTATCCAGGAGGCAGAAGCAGCGTCTGGGAAGAGGTTAGGCTTGAAGGGCACCAACAGGACCCAGGAGCAGGACACAGCTTGGGGAAGCAGCTGGAGAGAGTCCAAAAGGCAGCTGCTTGGCTGGGTAGGTGCCCCAGATCTCCCCAGGATAGCACTGCATCCCACCCCACCGGTAAGGGAGGTGCGGTTTCAAGGAAAGGTCTAAACAGAGAACTGGGAAACAAAGATGAACTTACATTTCACTTAAATTAAATAAATTATCAAATATTCCATCTTCTAATGTAGAAATCTTGTTGTGGCTTATATCTCTGTAAAAGAGGGAAAATGAAAAGCAAGGTCCATCATGCTGGTAACAACTTCCTGGCCAACATACAGGATCAGCCTCTGTCCCAAGCTCTGCGTGGGTACTAGGTACCCTCTGAGCACCTTAAGTCTCGACAGTGACATGCATACGACAGCAAAATGTCCAGTCAGGCATGAAGTCATGGAATCACAGGGTAGTTGAGGCTGCAGGGGACCTCTAGAAGTCATCCAGTCCAACCTCCCTGCTCAAGCCAGCTACAGCAGGCTGCCCATGACCATGTCCAGGCTGCTTTTGAGTATCTCCAAGAATGGAGACTCCACAACCCCTCTGGGCAACCTGCTTCCGTGGTCAAGTCCAGTCCCCGTGCTCCAAGTCCTTCCACAAGTCCCACTTTTAGGAGATTTTTGAGGTGGAAAGATGGCAAGCTGTCCAGGCTGCCAGCTACTCCGGTGGAACCACCAAAGCAGGTTTTGGTGCTGGCTCTATCGCTGCCTATTTTGATCTGACAGTCCAATTTTTCTTTAGAAAATAGTTAATCTTCTCTATGAACCATCAGCATGTAACAGCGCAACCTCATCCGATCAGCAGCTGACCCAGTGAGTTTGCTAACGGTCAAAGGTCTCCTCCTGGCCCAGAGAAGTCTGGGCAGTTTTGGGGACAGCTCAGGGTGTGGGGAGTGATGGGGAGTTTCCTGCACTAGTGCTGGGCTCCTCAAAGGCCCCTCAGACTCACGACCCAATTCCCTCAGAAGATAAGCGAGATTTGGACACTGCAGCTTCATCATAATTTTCCATGCACTAACACACATCTTGCGACAAATCTCCTGCTCTTGCCTTGATCTCCTCTCCATCTAGCAGCACAGCGGGTCAAACCCTGCCTGACCCTCTGAACGCCAGCGAGCGAATCAGCCATTCGCTGAACACCTTGAGGAAGGAGGCCATGGACACATCTACCCGGGCTTTGACAGACGAGGGCAAGCAAGACAAGGCTAACTCGTGAAACACCAGCATGAGTTCCAGGTACCAGCTCAAACACTCATGGTGAGCTGGAAGGCTGGAAGGGCACAGCGTGTACTTACAGTTTTGCCAGAGAAGTCAGGCTTTCAAACATCTGAACGTCTAAACCACTGATCTTGTTATTGGAAAGATCCCTAGGGAAAGAAAACACAACTTTCAGCTTTCGTTCAACTTCATTTTGTCATTCCTCCCCAACGAGACCTTGGAGAAGCCTCTCTCCAAACCCCACCCAGATGCCAGACTGGAAGGTCTCGGTGCCTTCAAGCGGAGCTTTTCTCGCAGCCTTTCCCGGCTGCAAAGCCTTTGCTGCTCTCAGCGTTGTGCAACGCGTGGATCCAGACTGCGACTATCGTTACACGCATACCGCTCCGCAGCCTATCTAGAGTAATTACAGACATGACAAACGAAATACGAAATCTGATGTATGCTTTTAAAAAATATTCAAGTCTAATATATGTTCAAAGAAGTAATTAAGAAATAATTTAGACTAAAGTTGTAATTAACTTGGAGAAAAATTTATGAGGAACTTTCAAGCCCATTCCTAGTGCCAAAGAACTGATCATTAGTCACACAACTGATGCGTTCAACTTTTACACTTTAAAGATCTTTTTGTCTCTCTTTGGAAAAGCTTGAAAGGAAAGAAGAAGTAGCAAAGAATATTTTCCGTGTAAAATCAGGTTAGATGGTCCTTGTAAAAGGATTGCTGTTTTAAAAATTCTCTAATTGCTCCCTGTAACAGCAACAGCCTTCAACTCATCCCAAGCAAAACCGTTTCTGTCCTCCAGCCCGGCGCTCTCTTTTCACCCCACGTCCTCTTTTTCAGTTTTAAAATGTCACCCAGCTAAGAAGTGAAAGTTTCGCTCATCGGTCTCCACTCGTTCCCAAGAAACTTCCCTCTCTGGTTTCAGATGAACCTCTTTTGGCCAAACCTTTCTTTTCGCAGCACCACCGTACTTCTGCGGAGCCCATGCCATGGTCATTCTCCTTCACGGGTTTCTGGCAGAGCCGCAGCCGGGCCGTGCCAACAGAGACGCTCTCCTCCCCACCGACCCTCGCACCTTTTTTGCTACAAGCACCTCCCGGAATTTCTCCTTGCTGTCTCGCCTGTTATTTTTATCCCCTAATCAATTAATTTTTGGTCTGATCTGACATTTAAACTTAATTTCTCTCAATTAAAAGAATCTGCCAAACTGGCAGGAAAACTGTGTATGATTCCAGGAAACTCTGGGGATAAGTAACAGGGATGGATGTCTCTTTAAAAGGTTTGAGTTTATTTTCCCTGCTTTTGCTGTCCAGGAGCTCTTTGCCAAGCTGAGAGTGGATTCAGAAGAGTTCACCGGCAACATCAATAACGAAGTCCAAGAAATGTGCAAAATAAAAGCTCAACAAATACACTTAAAAAAAGGATGCTAGCAAAAATACCTGATCAAGCCAACGTTCTTTTGTCTCGGGGTAGCTGGGACAGCAGTTAAAGAATACAGAGCATCCCCAGACCGCACGGGAATCACATTCTGCACAGGGGACATGAAAGTCACCTCCCAACCCGTTTCCAGCTCCCACTTGCAAGACCAACACACCAGACAGCTTGGACGGGAATGCCAACTCCTGCCAGCCCGGTCAGGTCCTTCATCAGGAGGCCCCTGCTCCACCTCTCCTTGAGCATGTTCTGTAGATGGTCCTCCTCTGCCTCGGCACCTTCTTGCACTACTTGACCCATGTTGGAAGGGAGCAGGCCACCAACCAGCTGCCTTGGAGGAAGACCACTACAACTATTTCTATTCTCCTTTGAAACACCTGGAAATCACCTGTTTAGTTTTTAGGCAGCCCCTCAAGCCCAAAACAGAAATGGTGCATCAGCTCTGATGCCTTCTTTTGCTCCTTGCCCAGACAAGAGAGACCTCCAAAGCAAACCATTCTGCTGCTACATCAGAGCTTTGCCATTTCCAAGAGCCTCGTCACCCGTACCGCCTGGCTGCACAGAGAAGAGGGCGCGCAGGGCAGGGCAAAGCTCTCGCCATCCCAGCTGGCACAACCAGCAAGCAGGCACCCGAGCCACACAGGGTACCGGGACACCCAGCCCCAAGCCCAGCTGCCCTCTCTGCAGCTTTCTCTCCATCTCTCCCATCTTGCCGCTTCCCAGGTAGGAGGTGAACAACTCCAGCAGGGCAGGTCTGCTCTTCTCCATCCCTCTGCCACGGTGCCAGGCATGGAGGGGTTGGTCCTGAGCCTTCCCCAGCCCTTTACAAACTCCCTTATCATTATTTCCATTTCATCTCAGCGAAAGCTTCTAAACTTCAGATAAGTGAAGGCTAAGACCTCAAATCCTCTACTTCCAGGGGTCAGTCATCCCCACTGCCACCCAAGAGCAGGACCAGGGATGACGGTGACCTGGTAGCTGCTCCAGGAAGATGCACAGTGGCAGAGCTGCTCCCACCAGCCCCAGCAAACCCGCAAAATGCCAGCACAGGCAGCGGCTCCCCACTGGTGACAGCGTGTTGGACTGACACTAGATGTCACTGCCTACTGAGCAGCGCACGGGGAAGGAGCTCCTGGGGACCCCGGGTCATCCAGCGCATCTCAAGGGGTGCAGGACGCCCGGCGCTGCGCCTGCGGCCAGCGGATTGTGCTCAGGAAGGGCCAGGAGGAGCTCTCCCCCCCCAACCAGTAAGTGACACCCCTCAAACCTCTGACTTGTGACAGGGACTGTGCTGCGTTGCCGGCCAGGACAGCTTGTGAGGCTGGGAGGCCACTCGGACGCGCGTCTCCGGGGTGTTGGCACTGCCATGTCCCAATGGGCCTCCACGACGTCACGGTGGAAGGGCTGGAGGGGGTTCCTGCACCTTTCTCCTCTTCTGGTAGCACAGCTTGGCTGTCATCTTGCAGACACCATCCCCAAGCTGATGATGCCAGATATTATCACCTGAGCCCACCCATCTATCCCGCACCCACCACTGCCACCCAAAGCCAACGCTGAGCCCCAGCCCAGCACGCAGAGCAGCTCCACCAGTGGGCTTCAAAGCGGAAAGCTGGGGTGGTGAGGGTGCTGTGGAGGCTACGAGATGCTCTGAACCCTTGGAGGCTGTCATTCACCCAAGCTCTGTCTACACCCCGACACTCCGTCACTTAGCTACAGCTCACACGCTCTCCAAGGGATCCCAAGCCCTTGGCTCCCGCCCTCGATCCTCCAAAGCCTGAGCTCCTGTCCAGCACCCAGAGATGCTGCTGAGCTCCATCCAGACCAGGCACAAGACAGCAACCCACCGGTACCTACAAACCAGAGCCCAAGCCCCTTGCTATTTTCTACCCATGTCTTCACAATCTGAGGAGAAATTGGTATAAAACCTCCCAGCTTTCAACCTCCCCAGACCTCCTCAGTGCAGAGCTCCTGCTGACAGGACAGCTTGGAGGAGCGAGGACCGGTGGCGGATGCCAGCGCCTGCCACCTCCAGCCACGAGTCAACGAGATGGGCTCCCAGCCGCCTGCTCGCCTTCTCCCACTGGTCCCTCGCCAGCATCTACGGAAAATCATATTATGCCTTCCTGGCATGGGAAAGATGGCTGTGAACCAAGCTAGGCTGCAGACAAAAAAAATAATAATCAGGAAATACTGAGCAATAAAACCCAACGCAAAGGCTGTGGGACAGAGCTCAGCCTCTCGGTGCCACAAACTGCCACGACTGTGTTTTCCCAGCCCACTGCCAGGCTGGAGGAAATTCGGAGCAGGTTCAAAGCAGAGCTGAAGCCAGCAGAAAACAAGGCTCTCCATTGAAATGCACTGCGCACGCGGACTGCCGCCCTGCCTACGAGGAGAAAGAAAAATTCAGTTTACTGGTGTCACAGGGGATGTTGAGAACACGCTGTGCTGCCTGGAAAAGGGCAGCTATGGGCAAGTTACAACTTCTTGATCCAGCCTCAGTTTCCACACCTGTAAAACGGAGCCATGTGATGCCAGAGGAGCTGGGAGGGCTGGCCCGCTGCTCCGCGCTCTGAGGGCCAGGAGCCATCAAAACCCACCCCTGACTATGGTACAGAATGAGAAGCGTCTGGAGGATGCCTTACAGAGCGCTCCCCTTGCAGCTCCCCAAACGCCCCAGCAAACATGGACACACTTCACTTACACGCCCAGCAAAGGAAGATTTTCTAATACTTCTTCTGGAGTTGGTCGTGTGGGGAAGGTGAAGCATCAGCTAAGGGAACATTTGGTAACCAGGGCGTCAGCCCGAGCCTTGGGAGCCTTCAGCTCCATCCCAGCTCTGCTACCAGCTCCCTGCGTGATGCTGGATGCGCTGCTGAACCTCTCCAGAGCCGTGGGTACGGCAGGGCTCGCAGCAGCCCGTCACACCCAGAGGCTGAGGACGGATCAGTCACAAACACCCCAGCGAGACCTCCCGCAGATGGGGCCGGGTGACTTCTGGGGGGCAAAAACACCAAGCACCGGGCAGTGCCCCCCCATAGCTGCTGCCCCCCAGCAGCGCTGATGGAAGCGAGCAGCGGGGCTCGGTGCCGGCTGCCCGCTTCGTCTCTTCGTGACGCTCAGCCGGGCTCCGCGGCCCCGCAGCGGCGAGCCCGGGGCAGCCGGGGGGGTTATTTCTGCAGCGCTGTGGTGGACAGGCTTTTTTTGGTGCACTGCTGGTTTTTTCTTAATTCCACAGAACATATAATGTTGAGCAGAGTATAGCACGCCTCCGCCTGCCAAGCCTGATGTCATGCTCTCATTATGTCATTTGCGGGCCCGCTCTGCCTTCGTTTCACAAAAAAGGGAGGGAAGGGAAGGGGGGGCAGCCCTGGCTTGTGCCTTCCCCGGCCCTTTTGGTGCGTGGAGCCCAGCCAGAACAGTAATGGGAAAAGCATCCACAGAGGTTGAGCAGCGGCTGTTCAGCCTGAAGAAGAGAAGGCTGTGAGGGGACCTTAGAAATGCCTACAAATATCTGCAGGGTGGGGGTCAGAAGGATGGGGCCAAGCTCTTTCCAGTGGTGCCCAGTGACAGGACAAGGGGCAACGGGCACAAACTGAGGCACAGGAAGTTCCATCTGAACATGAGGAAGAACTTCTTCCCTCTGAGGGTGACGGAGCCCTGGCCCAGGCTGCCCAGGGAGGCTGTGGAGTCTCCTTCTCTGGAGATATTCAAGACCCGCCTGGACAAGGTGCTGTGCAGCCTGCTCTGGGTGACCCTGCTTGGGCAGGGGGGTTGGGCTGGGTGACCCACAGAGGTCCCTTCCAACCCCTACTATTCTGTGATATTCTGTGATTCTGTGTGGAGGGGAGCAGAAAAGAAGCTCCAGGTCTACAAGCCACAGTAAAAGCTACGATGTTTGTGGGTCAGTGAAGCTCCAGCAGCGCTAGGGAAAGACGGTGGCTTGGGTACAGTCATGTTTCCATCCAGAGTCTGCACAGGAGCCTCTACGGTGGCTACTAAGAGGGCTGCAGCAGTGCAGGAGGGATAAAGCATCCACCCTCCGGGCTGCTGGGTGAGCTGCAGGCAAGGGAGAGGCTTTTCTGTCTCCCAGCCCATCTTCCTGAGCTGGGCCGGCCCGACAGGACACGCAGTGCGAGTACAGGCAGCATCTGCGACAGAGAGATCCTATCCCTTGGGGAAAAGCCCTTTCTCCCCGTGGATCAGCCAGGCTGGGCTCTCCCCACTAGCCTCCCCCTACCAGCCAGTCTCCCCTCGTCCAGGACAGACCCCCCCCGAAACAGAGTTTGCCTCGTGTTTGTGTGACCCAAGTAAGAGTCCTAGGGACAGGGCTGGGCCCCGTTTTGGCCCAGAGACTGTGTTTTAACAGCAGGAGCGGGTGCAGGGATGCAGGAACAGCTCTGCCCCTGGGATCCAGGCCCATCCTGCCCCAGATCCCATCCCCAAGGGTGGTCGGTACCAGGTGGGGAGGGAGATGCACAAGCAGAGCTCCCAGCAAGCGATCCTTCCCCAACACACTGCCCAGCTCCTGGCAGCCAGCGACAGGGGACCTTCAGAGCCGGCGACCGCATCGGATTGTCACATTTAACAGCCACCAACAGCTCCATCTTCTGCAACACCGTCCACCCCTTCCTAGCCAGCCGGGGCTCCACAAAAGCCTACAGCAACAAGCTCTGTAATTCAGTGCTTCACAAGTACCTTCTTTTGTTTGCTGAAGCCTGCTAGAGGCATCACTTCCTTGGATACTGCCAAATTTTCTGCGCTGTGATCACGGAGTAGTTGCTCTTACTTATCTTCCCGGCCCCACAACTGACTCCAGAGCCTTTCCCAGATCGCCTCAGTCCTCCTTCCCAAGCACATCTTCCAGTGGAAACACTTTCCCCTCCCTGATCTCAACCCCCCCATACTTTGCCAAAATACCCACCAAATTTCGTCCGCAGGATAGAGCAGTGCTCAGCTCCTGGCGGTTCCCCTGGCTAAAGCCTTGCAGCCCCCAGGGAGGAGAGGCAGCGACCCAAGCGAGCAGCACACCCAGGCACAGAAAACACGGCCCCGCAACGCCCCCAGCAAAGCCCAGCAACGCTCCCATCTCTCACCCCCACCAAAAGCCAGCCTGCGCCATTCCCCACCTTCCAACCAGAGAGGACAAGCGACAGAGGGACAGGGGAGATGGCTGGTGGGACACAACGAAGCCCACTGCTCCCAGAGCCCTCGGACAGCTGACGGAGCAGCCAACTGCCCGCGAGGTCGCCTGCGCAGCCCCAACGCTCCCTTACGAGTCACCATGGCAAACGCTTCTCCGGTCTCCAGGACTAAGAGGCAGCACGGTGCCCCACGCAGCAGTGCCGTGCTGACACTGCCTGACGTACGTAATAGACTTTCCAGAAAAGAGGAGGAAAAACCCTATGTGTTTTTGCACGCTTGAGCCAGGAAAAATTATAGGGTTTTGCTGATCTGATTCCTTTTTTTCTTCGTCTTCTGGCTTGCAGCTCTCCTAGGAAGAACAGTAGAAGTAATGGAGCTTGTGTGCAGAGGGGGGAATAGAGATTCTTGCCAGAGTGGCTATGGATATCTGAAAAAAACACAATTTTTAGTGTGTGCCAGGCGCGGGGAGCAACGCTGCCATCCTGCACGAGGTGCAGGGATGTCCTGGCTGGGAGGGCCGGTCTGCACAGCTCTGCTGCCCAACGAGCTCCCTGCCCGACGAGCTCCCTGCCTCCCAGCAGACGGCGGGCAACGGCACACGGAGACCTTCAGCCCCAGCTCCTGGTTTCCATCACACCGAAGCAGGGATTTTCCATGGCAAAGGGATTCCAGCTCCGCCACAGATCACATCCAAGAGCTGCAGCCAAACACGAAGAGGGGTCTCTCGCCGGCGGCTTTCACCCGCTTCTTTCCGCGAGCCGTTTAGCAGCGGGTCCCTGCGAACCGACGCGTCCCATCCGCGTGCCCAGGGGCTCTGCTCCAGGGATCGGCTTCCGAAGGCCAGCAAGGCTGCTGGGGAGCAGAGGCAGGAGGCGGAGGGCTGTCCAGGGAACGGCTCCACGGGGGACACCGGCAGCTCCCGAGAGCGAGTCCCGAGCAGAGAGCCGCACGCTGGGGCTGGCAGACGGCCGCGAGCACCCTCGTCTCCTCAACGCTGTCACAGCACGATGACAATATATTTGTTCATGTTGAATTTATGAGTTTCAAATGCTGGCCCAAGTCTTAGCTTTCTCTAAGGAATTTGCCCCAAAAGACTTTTTCACAAATATTCATCTGAAAACGAAATGTTTTTCTTCCCACAGCAAAATCGTAATTGTTGATATGAAAATGTAAGGCAAGGATAGAAGCATTTTTGCAATGTTCTGTACGCTTTGTGCTCCCCTGGGAGAACTGCAAAGCACTCTCACACATGCCCTTGCAAGGCAGCTGTGCCAGGAGATGGTCGGGGTGACACGCAGCAGAGTGGCTGCAGGGCCACGAGCAGGTCACCCATCACCGCAGGCTCTGCTCCGAGCAACGCAGTGAAGCAACGCTCCTTCCGCACCTCACCGCCTCGCCTCGTCCCGCCACACGCCTCTCCCGGAGCAACCCTCAGAGTCGTAGGGGTAAATCCTACTCGTCCTGCTGGGTTGGGGCCACAGGTTCCTCACCACCCCTCTGAGAGGCAGGTGGCTGCGCACAGGGCTGTGCAAACCCTCCCTCAGCTCTCGGCAGAGGGGGTGAGCGCAGGGCTGAAGCTGGGCGGTGGGTGTCTGCGTCCCTGCTGGTGGCTGAGGAAAAGGGGCTGCCAGAGCCCATGCGTCACCGAGCCCTGAGCCCGGCACGAGGACGAGCTCAGGACAGCCCAGGTGACACGGCAGTCCCCACCCAGCCGCTGCTCGCCCACCCTCCCCCTGCTCCTGTGCCCCTTCCCCAGGGCAGACAGAGCAGGTGATGCTGCACGCGCCTGCGGGGTGCACGGCCAGGGCATCCCCACCGTGGCCAGGGCATCCCCACGACAGCCACAGTGTCCCCACCAAGGCCAGGGTGTCCCCACCGCACCCACGGCATCGCCACCACACCCACGGCATCGCCACCATGGCCACGGCATTGCCACCATGGCCACGGCATCCCCACAACAGCCACAGTGTCCCCACCAAGGCCAGGGTGTCCCCACCAAGGCCAGGGTGTCCCCACCAAGGCCAGGGTGTCCCCACCGCACCCACAGCATCCCCACCACGGCCAGGGCATCCCCATCATGGCCAGGGTGTCCCCACCATGGCCACGGTGTCCCCACCAAGGCCAGGGTGTCCCCACCGCACCAACAGCATCCCCACCACAGCCACGGCATTCCCACCACGGCCAGGGCGTCCCCACTACGGCCAGGGCATCCCCACCATGGCCAGGGCATCCCCACCATGGCCAGGGCGTCCCCACCACGGCCAGGGCATCCCCACTACAGCCAGGGCATCCCCACCACGGCCAGGGCATCCCCACCACGGCCAGGGCATCCCCACCATGGCCAGGGCATCCCCACCACGGCCAGGGCGTCCCCACCACGGCCAGGGCGTCCCCACCACGGCCAGGGCATCCCTACCATGGCCACGGTGTCCTCACCACGGCCAGGGCATCCCCACCACGGCCAGGGCGTGCCCACCACGGCCAGGGCATCCCCACCACGGCCAGGGCACCCCGACCCTCCAGGTGGGAGCTGTCTGCAGGGCAGCTGAGGCTCCAAGAGCGGCTCCTCGGATCCCCACAGCCAGCAGCTTTCCGCAGACTTTCCCAAATATGGTTATAAAGTCGGACCAGGGATGAAGCCACTCGCACAAAGGGGACGCGTTACCTCACGGAGCGACGTCATGTTCTGGCAGGGCCGGCTCGTAGGCAATGGCATCATGCGCTCCATCCCTCTCCCCGCTGGCCAGGAGGGCTGGGTGGGGGCTTTCTCACACAAGCGGCTCCCAGGAACCGGAGCGCTGCTGTCTGCGCAGGGACCCGCAGCTCGGCTCGTTTTACAAGTTATTCTTAGACTGCCCTGACTTCATCTCCTCATTCCCAACACCGAAACAATGGAGCCAAAGGCAAGGGGGGCACTGGGGAGTCACCAGGGACCTCCCGCGCTTGTGCAGGTCAGCAAGAGCTTCTGCAAGGTGCTCCGGTGGGACGAGGAGCTGGCTACAGGGACGGCCACCGTTAGGAGAGGGGGTTCTCACGCCAGGGCCCACCTTCTGAGCCACCCGAGTCACCAGGAGCTGGCAGCAACGGGAGCTGGCCTGGACATGGTCCCCCCCTCCACTGCCAAGAGGTGACTTAATGTGGCATAAAACACGGCTTGAAAATCAGGCATCACCCAGCCCTGCTCTGCCTCTGCAGCATCACACGGAAAGATGAGCACAGGGAAGACCTTCAGCCTGGGAAAGCAGCAACCCAAATATTTAAATAAAGTTAATGTCCATAATTAGTGCTGCACGTAAACAAGCTGTCTGCAGTTTCATCCAGCTAAATGTCAGCCCCGCAAATACACATTTGTTTCATGGAAAGTTTGCAAAGAAACCAAAGATGCGAAAAAAAACAAGTATCTTCCCAGCACACATGGCAGAGCTCGAGAAAGGAGACCACGGTGGGCGCCTGCAGCCCAGACCCAAGCCCTGTCCACACAGACACCCACTTCTTCCCCGAGGGAGCACCGGCCCAGGGAGCGCCCGGGTCCCGCGGCATCGCGGGTGACACGCAGCTCGTTCAACGCCCGGCTCCGGGCGCGTGGAAACCCAGAGCGTGTCCATGTCGGCACGTGGGAGCCCAGTGGGATTCCGTTCTGCCATGAAAAACGAGCCCTCTGCAAGCTGTAACTCGGGGATTACACAGCTGAGCTACTCAGTGCTTAATCTTCCTCACAAAGAGTGAAGAGTTTTTACTAAATGTTTAGGTATTGCTGATATTAATTCACCGCTGGGACAGGGGATGGAGAAGATAATCTTCGGGTCCTGTTTTTTTATTATCCTATTTGTATTTATTTTAACGTGAGGCCTTTGCTTGGATAGCTGTCCTCTAGGGATATTACTTTTCTGCGAGAAATAACAAAACCACAACGCTGGTTTTCCCCCGCGCCACAGGTTCTGCTGCACACGACAACCACGAGCCACAGGCAAGGTTCACCGGATGCAGGAGGCCCTGGCCGCTGTCGAGCCGACAGCAGCGACGCTTCGCTGAGCTGACGCCGGAGCCAAGAGGCGCAGAGAGCTCCAGGAAAGTCTTCTCCAAAGCACACCTCCAGTTTTGCAAACACTGACACAGTGTGAAAAAATATTTGCATCGCCTGTTCCTTGGAAACCTTCTGGAGCATCCGTGTTTTGTATCCCAAAAGGCGCGGTGGAACAACCCGGGCATCAGGGCCAGCAGGGCGAGGGAGGTTCTCCTTCCCCTCTACACTGCCCTGGTGAGGCCTCATCTGCAGTGCTGTGTCCAGTGCTGGGCTCCCCAGTTCAAGAAAGATGAGGAGCTACTGGAGAGAGTCCAGCGGAGGGCTACGAGGATGAGGAGAGGACGGGAGCATCTCTGCTACGAGGAGAGGCTGAGGGAGCTGGGCTTGTTCAGCCTGGAGAAGAGAAGGCTGAGAGGGGACCTTAGAAATGCCTCTAAATATCTGCAGGGTGGGGGTCAGGAGGATGGGGCCAGACTCTTTCCAGTGGTGCCCAGCGACAGGACAAGGGGCAACGGGCACAAACTGAGGCACAGGAAGTTCCGTCTGAACATGAGGAAGAACTTCTTCCCTCTGAGGGTGATGGAGCCCTGGCCCAGGCTTCCCAGGGAGGCTGTGGAGTCTCCTTCTCTGGAGATATTCCAGACCCGCCTGGACAAGGTCCTGTGCAGCCTGCTGTGGGTGACCCTGCTTGGGCAGGAGGGTTGGACTTGATGACCCACAGAGGGCCCTGCCAACCCCTACTATTCTGTGATTCTGTGATTCTGTGATCAGGGCAGCACGAGAACCATGAACCAGGGACATCCTGATAATCTGAAACGCCCTGAGAAGACTTGTAAAAATCTTAATGCCACTTCCCAGTCGCACTGAGACCTCGAGCCAGCTGACAGAGAGCGAGACTGATAAGGCAGTATCAGGTCAAACGTAATTTCTTCAAACAGCTGGGAAATTTTTCTCTCGTTTCTCATACGGGGAGAGCAGTCGGTCCGCGGGGCACCGGCAGCACACAGACACGAGGAAAACAACGCCACGAGGCAGCAAACGGCAGCTTTTACAGGAGCTCACGAAGGACTGAGGGCTTAAGAGTAAGGTCACCCACCAGCCAAAGCCACCCACGCGCGGCAGGTAGAGCGGCCGCAGCACCTGGACCCAGCACCGTGCGAGAGCAGACGGGGAAGGCTCACGGCCGAATGCCACGAGGCGGCTGAGGGACAGTGCCACCGTGTCCCTTCACCCCCCGGGGCACAGGCACAGCCCGGGGGGAGCACCCCGCTTCAGCCCTCCCGCTGTCAGCGCAGCACAAAGGCCAGCGGACCTCACAGAGAGATGTTGCAGCCATTTCCTCCTCGGTCATCGGCGAAGTTTGAGCTCCAGCCCCTCAGGTCCTGCTCCAAAACCGCCAGCCTGTGCTCTCGCCGGACACGGGGAGCAGAGATGACCAGGGGTGCCACCAGCCCGGCTCCGCAGGCTCCGGCACAGAATCACAGAATCACAGAATAGTAGGGGTTGGCAGGGCCCTCTGTGGGTCCCCCAGCCCAGCCCCCTGCCCAAGCAGGGTCACCCAGAGCAGGCTGCACAGGACCTTGTCCAGGCGGGTCTTGAATATCTCCAGAGAAGGAGACTCCACAGCCTCCCTGGGCAGCCTGGGCCAGGGCTCCGTCACCCTCAGAGGGAAGAAGTTCTTCCTCATGTTCAGACGGAACTTCCTGTGCCTCAGTTTGTGCCCGTTGCCCCTTGTCCTGTCACTGGGCACCGGTGACCAGCCCTGGTAACACCGGCCTCACAGCCAGACCTCGACAGCCACTTCCCACGGGCGGTAACGCTCCCCATAACCCCTTCCCTTTTGTAGCTGACCTTCAGCTAACAGCAGTCTCTAACAGACGAGCAAGTTTTCCAGGTTCCTGGGTGGTTGCTTAAGCAAAACATTTTTGTGTGTGTTTCAGCCCTATCTGTCAATTGACTTTCTTCTCAGTTCTGTTTTATCACCAACGCTTCCTCTCATCTCAGAGATTCCCTGTTCCAGGCTCTCACCAACACCCTGCAGCCCAAAGCATGGGACGCTAACTAAAAATAGCTGAGACGGGGAAAAGGACAAGTAGGGACCAGAAGACTCCACCAGGTCCAGGCCTGGCAGCGCGTCGTTGGCGATGGCAGACAACTTTTGGCAACATTCTGCAGCCCAGCCCGTGCTGGAGAGATGCTGAGCCCCTTACTTATTTCCTTCTTCTCCAGAAAGCGCTGGGATTTGAGGCAGTCGCATTAGCACTCGATATTTTAAAAATAGCACAAAGTAAATGGCGCTGCTCTGTGAAAACAATGATGCTGAGCACAACCACCGAGTTCACAGCCCACTGCCTGCGACAGAAAATCTGCAAACCAGGGGAGCCTGAAGCAAAAAGAACCGTGCAGCATGGTCAGGACCCCAGACCTGGCCAACCCACGGCTGCAGCCCAAGCCGGTGTGCGTTCTCCCTGCAACCCTGATGCTCTGTCTGCGTTCTGTGGTCTCCTCAGTGAGGGACAGGCTCTCCAGATGTTCTGAAGCCCTGGGACCTGCCCAACACACGAGCCAGTTTTGGAGCAGGGGGAAGGGGACACACAGCTACTGACCCTTCCCTTGCGGCAGTCTGCTTCTTGCACTAACGAAGAGCAGCGGGAATGACTCACAGACTTCTGACGCGATCATTCACCTCACGCCGCACGTCCTGCCAGCCATCGGGCTCCTCACCATCGGTTCCTGCATCACCCCTAAGAAAGCAGTTCCCCGTCCTTCCAGAGAACGTTCCCATCTCCACGTCAAGACTCCCAGGGAGGGGCTGGCCACCCCCAGTTTGGTAAGCTGTCGCAGGGTTAGTCGGTTAGGCTTATTTCTGGTCTGGATTTGCCTAGCTTGAGTTCCCAGGTGTAGGATTCACTCTGCCTGTCCGCTACACTTACGGTGTCGTTCCATTACGTCTTCTGGTTTTAACCACCAGCACTGCCAAGGCTGCAGTCACCTACCACCCTCTCGCTGGTGCAGCAAACACCAGCTGCCTCGCAGGAGACAGGTCCTTCAGCTACGCTTTTGGCTGAATTCTTTAGGGCATCGCTATCTCCATGAAGTGAGGACATCAGGAAATACCACCCCTCTGCTCCACAGTTCCCTGCTCACACATCCCTGGGTTGCACCCCTTTTGGTGGCCACGTCCTCCATCGCACACTCGACTCCACACTCCTGGGCTGAGTCCTGGCCTTCCAGGAGAAGGCTCCCGCCCCACACAGCACGCCTGCCTGCCTTGGTCCCAGTCGTAGGAGCTCACACTCGGCAGCACCGCTGCTCCTTTCGGTGACCACGTCTCCAAGCAAAGCAGCGCCCCGTGTCCTTCCCTGCGCCCTGGCACTGCAGAATCCCTGATGGGTGCTGCTCTCCTCCAGCCTGCTGACACACACACTACAGAGGCAGTCAGCAATCAGTCCCCGAGACTCCACTACAACACAGCTCTTCATGATGACTCCAGTTTATTCTCACATTTGGAAGCCAGTATTTAATCCCCTTCATATATGCAGTGCTGATTTTTTTCATTCCAATTTATGACAAATATATGTGACATTGAGTAAAATACCTTGCAGAAGTCATCTGTGTATTACATCAATGTCACCATCTTCATCTCCTCCATCTGTAAATTTACTTAAAAGGCAGAGGTTCATCAGATCTATTTTCCATAAGTGAATTTTCCACATTGATTGCCACTAATTACACTGTCCCCCTTAACTTTTAGCTAATGTCCATGCTAGGCACTGCCTTGTTTCTCCTCGGGCTAGACAATCGGGACACCAGGCTAATAAATGTTTGTACCACCCCATTTACCTTCCTTCAACGCTGGCACCATGTTCATTTTGATCCAGTCCTTGAGAATTTCCCCACTGCCCAAAAACCCACTAAAAGTGAACATTAATAGCCCAGAGGGCTCTTCAGCCAGATCCTTTAAAATTCTTGGATGCAAAACATCTGAACTTGCTAGTTTAAAAAGGCCTAACATTAATAGCAGCTGTTTAACATCCTCTTCAGTTACTGTTGGAGTGGAAAGTGTTTCATCACTCTCATAAGATACAAATACATCACCTGGCTTTTTTCCAAATAGAAAATAGAAATATTTACTGAACAGTCCAACCATTTCTGTATTTTCATTGATATTTGACTATGTCCGTCTATTAACAGACTGGTATCACTTCATTCCTTTAGCTGCCAATCTACTTGAAAAACCCTTCATTCTCCTCGGCTTTGCTAGCCACAGACTTTTCCTCGCATTCTTTTGCTCACCGGTGTTTGAGGAGCTTGAGCTTTCAGCCCATACTCATCACTACCAACATTTCTCTTTCCCAGTACTGTATCTTGTATATCTATTTTCCATAACTGCCTTCATTTCTCCTCTAGGCTCCACTCAGATCACCACCTCCACCACATCACCAAAACCTGTCTAGCACCCCAACTGAGGTTCTCCCTAGAGACACTATGGGCCCAAAAGGCTCTCACAAAGCTAGAGGCAGGGTTTGGAGCAACATGGCCCGACACAGACTGAGGCAGTCCAGATACCCCACCTGGAGCTGCAGAAAGACAGCAGCCATCCCCGAGTGACCCGCTGTCCTGAGCTGCGGGCACGGGAGCGGCCGTGCAGGAGGCACCCGGTGGGAGCTGAGGGGAGCAGGCAGTGCGGGACAGAGCGGGGGGACCCCGGGAGCACCTACAGCAGATCTGCTCCGGGCACCTTTCCCTGCGCGCACGCCAGAGAACCCCTTGACGAGTGCCAGGGACTGACACCTCTGACAGCTTTGCTCTCCCACCCCGTGCAGTGAAGGCGACACTGAAAGAGAAAACTGCACAAGTGGGAAAAACGAGTGATCTCCTGGATCCTCCTACAGAAACGGGACCAGCCTCGTAAGATATTCCTCAGGGACGGTTACAGCCTTGATGTGAAGTCCCAGCTGCCGGGGCTCCCATCCACCAGTCACTGTTCCATAAAAAGCATATTTCAGTGTTCTCCACGCAAATTTTTTTTTTGTTCAATTAAATCTCATCTCTATTTTCTCTAACTCTGGCACATCTACAGCTACTCTTCTTTGTCCTTGGCACGGACACCCTTGGATACCTGCAGGACGTTATTTTGCACCCAGCAAGCCAAAGTTTTCATCGTTCTTCCAGTCCCTCCCCAGAAAACAGTCACACGTGGCACTGCGTCAACGCCGAGCCGTGCCACCACCCCAGACCGCGGAGCGGGACACCTCTGCCGCCCGCACACGCGTCCCCGCAGCCCAGCAGCGGCCCGGCCCGCGGCCCGCCGCAGCTCCGGCCAAGACCCTGGGCTCTGCACATCAACGGGGCTGCGAGCGTCCCGCCCGGTGCGGGTTCGGCTCCGCGGGGCTCCGTGCGCGCGCTTGTTTGTGATTTTGTGAATAGGGCCGCTCCGCACGCCGAGTCCTCCCCGCCGGGATGATGGGTTGGAGCGGATTGGCTCGCTGCTCCCCGAAGGAAACATCTGCACATTCCAGACACATTTTGTAACGGGAGTGAAACCCATCCTTGAAGTGAAATTTTACAGCCTCCACAGCGCAAAATAACGATCGCTGGCAAGAATCAGTGGAAAAGTAATGTTTAAAATATTATTACAGGGAAGCGGCTGCCAGAGCCTCAAATTAATCATCTGAGCGTGTCTCTGGAGCGAGCGGGGCGTTATGTAACGCTGCTCCGGCCCAGTGCCGCGCTCCCCGTCCCTCGCCGAGAGCTCCGGGGACCCAGGGACCCAGCGCCCGCTCCCCTGCCACGCCGCCGCTGCCTGCGAGGACGAGCGCTCCCTTCCCGTCGGGTCTCTTTCAGGAGATTTAGGTCAGGCCTCGGGTCCACGTTTCCTCCAGGTGCCCGATTTCTTCTTGTATTAAGGAAAACCCACGGAGGGACAGGACACGGGCCGTTGCTCACAGCCACCTCTGACAAGCGGCGCTTGCCACGGCTCTCCTCAGCAAAACGAGCATCAGCGAACCCAAAGGGAAGCTTGGCTGCTTCACCCCAAGGCCTGCAGAGGAGGGGAAGCTACAGGTCTGCTCCTCAGACCCTCTGGGCACGGGTCCTCAGCCAAGCTGGGCTGCTCCCGACAGCCACGGGGTGAGCGACAGAACAGGGACGTGGCCTGCGCAGCGTCCTCCCCCTCGGCCCGCGCAGCGATCCCGAACTCACAGGATACAAACACGACAAAAATGCAACTGACGTTCAAAAAGGAAGAAAAAAAAGCCTCTACAGGAAAGCAGGCACACAAACAGCAGTGGATGCAGACCCATCTACGGGGGAGGAAGAAACCAACTGTCTGGCAGCCGGTAGCAGCAGCAGGAAGGGAAGGAGTGAAATGAGTAGGGAAGGGAAACAAGTCCTGCGCTACAGCAGCCAGAGAAAAGCCTGCCCGCCCTCAGCAAGGGATCTGCGCTCGGCAGTAACAAGGGCAAAGCTCAGCTGCAGGGAAGTCAGACCAGTGAGAGCCAGGTGGCCCAGAGAAAGCCCCAGCAGTGGCCCGTGGGCTCCCGTCCGACGCTGAGCCCAGCAGCAGGGTCGTGGGCCCGCAGACGACAGCTCCTGCAGCCCTGATCTCCTCCCTGTCCGTCAGGCTGGGCGTGCAAGGTGTGACTCCTGAAATGTTGGCCAAGGCTTTAGGTTTGCAGCATCTCTTCCACCTCTGAGTGTCATTGTGGCATCCACCAGCATCGCCTACGCTGGTTGCTCAAGCGCATCTCCCTCCCTTTGCTGCCTGACTTCCGCGCTCCCCGGATCCCCCGGCGTTACAATATTCCGGGTTTGAAATCAGAGGGCCAGACAGACCAACAGGCATAGACACACACACAGACAAACAGATGTTTTGCCCCCAAATGGACTTTCTGATTCAAATACGTTTTATCAAATACAGAAACCATCTGGGACTGTGGCTTTAAACGCCTAAATCTGTGTTTTGTTACAGGATCAAGGCAGCAGTTCTGCAGGAGCTAAATAAAACACTTTCGGAAAAACTGCCTGAATGTGTAGTTCATATTCTGGTCTGCTGGGCAGTACCAGAGGTTTAGAACCAACTCTAGAGGTCACAGAATCACAGAATGGTCGGGGCTGGAAGGGCCCTCTGTGGGTCACCCAGCCCAACCCCTTGCCGAAGCAGGGTCACCTACAGCAGGCTGCACAGCACCGCATCCAGGCGGAGCTGGAATATCTCCAGAGAAGGTCTAGGTGGTTGGACTAGATGACCCACAGAGGTCCCTTCCAACCCCTAACATTCCATGATTCTGTCTCCTCCATCTAATGGGGAAAAAGCCCAAGCTGATGAATTACGCAGCCTCAGCCAAGCAGAGGTGTGCAGTCCGACCAGAGGCAGAGGTGGGCCTGCGCCTCAGCTGGGCTCGTGCATCACGGTTCCTTCTGAAGCTTGAGATAACAGTATTTTCACGATCCCCACGGAGAGAGGGCTTCCAATCTACTGTTCCACTGTAAACATCTAGCATGAGGGCACCATAATTCAAAGTCAGGCCCACGAATCCCTACTGGGACAGAAACACTCACGGAATTCATTAAACAGCAGCTTTGGTTGACGTTCTCTGCCATAAATCACAGGGCACAGTAAAGACCCAGAGCCGGTCTGCTCTGCAACTGGACAGACAGACAGAGAAAAGGGAAACAGTTCACAAGACACTGAAGGACAGGCCTTTCCTAATCCCCGTGTTCCAGTGCTGATACCGATACGAGCTCCCCCGTATTTTTTCCAGTGTGGTTGTTTGGGTTGGAGGGTTCTGCTCTGAATGTTTTTGGAATATGTTCACTACAGATCCTTAAGCATCTTCCTTCTGAAAACAAAAACCAATTAGAACCCAATATAGACCTGCTGGTTCCAGTACAAAATGCATTTGCGTGTTTCTGGCATTGATAATATGTGTGGTTGGGTTGCTTCCTTTTAGCATTAGAAAGCCTTCTGTGATGCAGTTGGAATATTTCTGCTAAAAAAAATGCTGATGTTCAGAGGCCCCAAAGTAGGTACAAAGGGAAATGAGGAGCTTGCTTGGGCCTCGGCAGGGCCCCGAGCTCTGCGGCAGAGCTGCTCCCTCTGCAGACCTATGAACAGGCCCACGCCAGGAAAGAGTAACCCGCCTGTCCCCTGCGCAGGACCTCCACAATGCTGTCCCTCTGCTGTGGCGGTGAAGAGCTGACAGCTCCTTGTGCTGCTCTGGCAGGAGGGGACACGGGCACTGCAAGCTGCAGACACGCGATGGAACGCACGCAGCGCTGCTCCTCTCCCTAGCACTGCTTCCACGGCCGGGGTCAGGGCACCGATGGGCTGAGGAGCCTCTGCCACCCTCCTCATCCTCCATCACCGAACCGATCCTGGTTTAGGTACAAGCACAGAGGCTTCAGCAGAGACAGCTGAGCACACACTCCACAGGAACGGTCCACCCTTCCCTCCTGGGAGGTTCACGGAAAAGCACGACGATGGAAATCTCCTTTCTCTAGAGGCTCCTCCAGCAGCCAGGTCAGACCCCATCGCCCAGAAGCCATCAGAGGAGGTTTGCTCTGGTCACTGGCCACGCTTTGCGCTTCTTCAGCGGGCTGCCAGGCTCGGTGCCTGCAGGCACTGCTGCCAGCATGGTGGAGGTCCCCATGTGTCAGACCGTGTGCCAGACCCGGGTGCAGGTGATGTCCATTTCTGGTTCTTTTCTGGACCACCGTGCACAGGAGTCTGCTTGGTGTCCTCCTCTGAACCCACCCTGGTTTTCGCACTCCCTGCATCACTAGCAGCCACACTCTGGGTTTTGGTCGTATCTCCCTCATCAGCAGACGGGCCTTTCCCTGCTCAACCCACCGAAACAGGCAACAAATGTTCCTGCTGAGAAGGGCAAAATTCAAAACCACCAGAATTATAGGGAATTTTAGGAGTAAAGTCGTCAAGCAGTGATAGGAGAAATCCAGCCCCGAAGCCAACAGGTATCCCCCAGGGATCCCCTCGTTGTACGCTGAGATGCCAACAGCTCCTCAACACGCAAAGGCTGCAGACGGCACGACCCACACGATAGCAGTGCTTCAGCTGGAACGGTACGAGCCGGACGCTGCCGAAAGGGAAGGCTTTGGATCACACGGGCTAAACACGACCTCGCACATCTAGCTTTCTACCCGTTGCTTGGAAAATTTAAACTCCAGATAGGAGAGAGCCAAAACTTGAACATGATCTGCCTGGGACGAGTAACTGTCCACAATTCTGCCAGACATTAATGGCTGATAAATCCACTATGCAACGTATCTGGAGGTACGGGGCGGAGACCAAAGGACAGATCCCTGGAAAGAGCTCTGGAAGAATGCTCTGGTCCAGTCATCAGCTTATCCTGGAAAGATGCGGCTGACCTGGAGATAACCTGCTGTTACACCGCTCCCCTCGGCTCAACCTCCCCCTCGACATGGGCTGACCTCCACCTGTCCAGAGCAACGGAAAGAATTTACCTCCGACCCTGGCTCAGCCAAAGACCCTCCCGGGCTTGCCTCTGCTGGCTCTAACACAGCTTCTGGGCTGCTCCACCACAGCCCACGAGGCCTTCAGCAACTGCAGACTCTTCCTACTGCCTCGCAGGGCTCCTGCCGCGGTGCCAGGGCAGAAGCGGGGGCTGCCTTCAAAGGCCACCACCGGGTGAGACAGCAGGAGATCCATGCTTCTTGGGGAGAACAGAATCACAGAATCACAGAATAGTAGGGGTTGGAAGGGACCTCTGGGGGTCATCTAGTCCAACCCCCCTGCCGAAGCAGGGTCACCTACAGCAGGCTGCACAGGACCTTGTCCAGGCGGGGCTGGAATATCTCCAGAGAAGGAGACTCCACAACCTCCCTGGGCAGCCTGTTCCAGGGCTCCATCACCCTCAGAGGGAAGAAGTTCTTCCTCATGTTCAGACGGAACTTCCTGTGCCTCAGTTTGTGCCCAAACGTCCTTGGGGAAAGGCACCCTGGCCCTTCACAACTTCCACAGCTCAGCGCCAGGCACCATCCTCTGTCCTGGCACCCGTATCATCCATACATGTCCACCACTAGCCACAGATGCTCTCAGGTCAAGAACACATTGTCTCTAAGCATTTGTTTCAACTCAGTCTGGGGAGAAATAGGAGGAAATCACAGCATCCACCCAACAACAGGCAGGACGGAGGCGCAGAGGTCCCAGTCGGCTTCCCAGAGGACAGTTATCCCGACCACCGTGGCCACAGAGCTGGTGCGACAGGCTGGCCGTACCCACGGCCTCACGAGGACGTGCCCATCTCTGCAGACTCCTTTCTCTGATCAGCATTGGAAAAGGGATGTCTCTCCCTCAAATTAAAGACGTGACAGAGACACAGTTCGGCTGATTTTGTTGCGAGGGAATCGCAGAAAGGGTAATTTCATTCCCTTCAGACTACAGGTCACGTCAGCGATCTGTTAAAGGGAGGATCGCTCCAGTGTCTGTTCCCTGCTCCCACAGGACCAATGCCTACAATCCCTTTTTTAAAACATCATTATGTGGAATAAACTGTCTAGCAGAAAGAAAACGGCCTTGCAACTCTGCCAATCTTCCTAATGGTTTAATACCTGCAAATACTACTGGGCGGTTTTCCTTTCCTGATCGCATTAAAAGCTGTCGTATTAAACGTCTCTTCACACTCCAGCATCCTACTGTGGATTTTTTTTTTTTTTTAAACAAAGCCAATTTCTCTGGAGACTGCGTCGGGGTTTTAGCTCCCACCACCCCCTCACCCAAATTTAAAAGACCTTCTAAACGCCTGCCTGGGGGATTCCAACAAGTCCTGGCACAGATCCTCCAAATAGTAGCAAAGCTAAACAGGGTACGGCTGTTATGGTAGCGATCACTCACTGCCAGCACAAATACACAGACTGGACCATTCAACCTTTTACAGCAGGAAAGTCACGGGCAGTTGATGATTCACAATCAGCATTTTTTCTTCTACTACAGCCACCTTTTTTCTCTAATTATTCTTTCTTTCTGGCAAGCATCCCTTCCCTGCAGCTTTTGCAATGCTTTTTCCCCAATTTCTTCACCATATTAGCAGGAACAGGCAGGGGACATCCCAGAGTCCACCGTTTGATTCCTGCAGCTGCTCCAGACGCCGTGTGCCGCCTGGTGAGAAGCCCCAGCGAAGGCCAGGGTTAAGCGTTCCCCCACGTACAAGAGCAGAACAAGGCCTGAGAAACACTCCTGTCCCCCTCCAGACCTCAGAACAAGGCTGAAGTGGTTTCAGGGGCCGTGTTTGTGCTGGCGGTGTGGCCAGGGCTGAACCTCACCAACGGCAGCCTATCCGATGTACTTTTCTTTTCTCCTTTTCACATGCGAAGCCAAGTGACCTTTCTTTCCCAGGTCAATACGTACAGCACACCGAACTGTAAAATCTGTTAAATTCCTGTCTCCTCCCCATGCGAGCATGGCAGCAGTGTGCCCTGGCTGCCAAGAAAGCCAATGGGATCCTGGGGTGCATCAAGAAGAGTGTGGCCAGCAGGACGAGGGAGGTTCTCCTTCCCCTCTACACTGCCCTGGTGAGGCCCCATCTGGAGTTCTGTGTCCAGTTCTGGGCTCCGCAGTTCAAGAAAGATGAGGAGCTACTGGAGAGAGTCCAGCGGAGGGCTATGAGGATGGTGAGGGGACTGGAGCATCTCCACTACGAGGAGAGGTTGAGGGAACTGGGCTTGTTCAGCCTGAAGAAGAGAAGGCTGCGAGGGGACCTTATAAATGCCTACAAATATCTGAAGGGTGGGGGTCAGGAGGATGGGGCCAAGCTCTTTTCAGTGGTGCCCAGTGACAGGACAAGGGGCAACGGGCACAAACTGAGGCACAGGAAGTTCCGTCTGAAGATGAGGAAGAACTTCTTCCCTCTGAGGGTGACGGAGCACTGGCCCAGGCTGCCCAGGGAGGCTGTGGAGTCTCCTTCTCTGGAGATATTCAAGACCCACCTGGACAAGGTCCTGTGCAGCCTACTGTAGGTGACCCTGCTTCGGCAGGGGGGTTGGACTAGATGACCCACAGAGGTCCCTTCCAACCCCTACTATTCTGTGATTCTGTGATTCTGTGACTGAGGCAGCAGGCCAGGGGCTCAGCACCCCGTGGCGCTCCCCGCCTGCCCCCCTCACCGCAGCAATCCAGCGCGGAGCCCAGGTGCCGAAGGCTCACAGGGAACAGAGCGCGGGCGGACGAGGATCTGCCCCAGCACAGCCTGCCGGGTCTCTGCTCCACTCCAGTTTCAGACGGCTGCAGCAAAGGAGCTTTCCCCCAGGACGTGATTCTTGCTATCAGAAATCTTTTCTTGATTATTCTGCTTAAACCTTCCCCAATTCAGTATTTCTCAGAAGTTCCCAGGCACAGGTCCTCCGATAATGACCCTTACCGCTGCCTGACACCCACAGCCACAGCCCATCACGCTGCTGCCAAAGCACACACCAAGACAGGAGCAAGGAACCACCACAGACCCAGCAGGGCCGATGCCACCGCAGCACGGACAGACAGCTTTGAAAGAGAAGTCACGCCCCTTCCACTTCCTAGATTTTTTTCCTACCGTAAACAAATTTATTTTGTTGTTGTTTCACTCTCTGCTGAGTAAAACAGCAACCCGAAGCGGAGTCCCCTCCGCCGCACACTGCTGCTCCCAATGAAACACTCACAGCGCGGGCTGAGGAGTCTTCGGGGAGCCCGAAGCTTCGCTCCAGGTTCAGGCAACTGTCTTGGACTATGTCTCAACTTCACGATTAAATACAAAATTACCCTAGTCTGTATAAGCTGAAGATAAAAACCCACCAGGGTGATTGTGTAAATACAAACCACCAGTAAATTTGCTTTGTTTCAAATGGAAAGCAGAGCAGGAACCCGAGCAACGCCAAGGGCAGCGAAACACTACGGACAGCGTGCCCCCAGCAAGCGGAGGCAGGCAGCCCGCTGCCCTGCGCGCCAGCGTGCTCTGCGCCCTGCGAGCACCATCCGCCGCCTCTGCTCCGAGCACCGCACAGGCTGGAAGGCTCCCAAGAGCGGGCTTGGCACAGCAGGACATGTAAATTCAGCCTGATCCCTTCCGAGGCTCCGTACGGAGACTCTGGAGGGTTTTGGTAAACATCCTTGGTAATCTTTGGACAGCACAGCAATGGCAAGAAGTATCACATTGATAAATCAGAGCTTACACCAGCTCTGCTGGCAGAAAGAACATTTGCCCAGCTCTGGAGGCGCACCGAGCCTCAGACAGCATCATCGTTTCTCAGGATTTATGGTAGACACTGAGTTAAGCTGCATCTTCGCTCTTATGTTAAATCACCTTCCTGCCAAGGCTAAAAATTGCTCCATGGTGTAATCACAAACCGAGGCAGAAGAGCGAAATAACAAATTTCATTCCCATATAATAATAACAAGTTACGTTTCCATAGCAGCCCTCTCGGATCCAAGAGGACATTGCCAACTTAACTCGCTGAAGCTCGCTCTGCGCGCAGGCATTATGCAACCCACTGCCGAAACACAGCCGCCGCTGCCGCACGCAGCAGCCCAGCCCAAAGCAGAGCTGCAGGCGCACGCAGAACCGCCGCTGCTCTCGGACAGGGATGCCACGGAGCAAGGCCCGAGCCCTCCGCCATGCTGCTGACTTTGACCCGTGGTCTGCTCTCTGCAGATCTGCCAGAGGAGAGGTGCTGCTGCCTGCCGCCGAGATGAAGCCCAGGTCTCTCTGGGACAAGGACCAGCGCTGGAGCTCCCTCTCTTCCGCAGCAGCCAACAGGGCAGCACGACCGTGCCGGCCCCCCGCACCTGCCCGGGCCCTGTGCGTGCGGGGAGGGCAGAGCTGCCGGGAACGCTGCTCTCCAGCGGGAGGGGAAACCACGGCCCGGCACCTGCGGTCAGAAATGGTCCTGGGTCGTGCGCTAGAAGACAAAGCCAGGCCCTTCTTCGGCCAGGTCACGCTGGGATGGCTGCCCAGCCGTGCCTATTCAAGCAGCGTCAGCCCACGCTGACTGCACCCCTCTCTCTGTCTCTCCCTACAAATAGCAGCTTCGACTTGCTGGAAGCCATGCTTTGGGCTCGGTGGTGGGTTCAGGAAAAGACCCCGAGGCTCTTCCCGACAAGCAGTCTGTCGGTCCCATCTTATCCCTTGGAAGGCTATCAAAGAGCTACTGTTTCCCTTAAAAGAAAAGAAATTAAAACTAGGAGCATGTCGGGCTGGTAAGTACAGCAGTGAACAGAGGGACTTCACCCAGGCAGAGGGACCGGGGAGCGTGTGATGCAGAGCTCCCCACCTCGTGCACACGTCTGATCTCCAGGCAGACTGAGCTACAGACTGCTTCTGCTCCCTTTTTCCTTTCCAACATTTTCCACAACCTCCTGCCAAGAAAACTCCAAGAGCTGCCTGCCATGTCTGGCAAACGCTTCCTACTGCAGAGCCCTCCCAGCTAGCACACGCAGGCACAGACACACGCAGGGACCCGCGCTGGAGCTGGGTGCTGCCACCCTGCTCCGGAACGCTGGCAAAGCTCTGTCCTCGCTCCCCACCGAGGGGCTGAGACTCCCCTGACATCCCAGAGAGACCTGGGGACAGCGAGGGGTGACCCTGAAGTTTATCAGGCATTTTGGGTCCGTCCCAGGCAGGCCAGCTCCCCAGCTCCCACGGGGTTTGGAAGCGCTCGACGGGAGGGATCACACCGAGGTTTGCAGCAGAGGAGCGAAGAGCGACGGCGATGCACTGGGAACGAGACAGCCATTAATTACTTGCCCGTGCTCAGGCCTGGGTTGTGACGGCAGAAAGGGGTTTGTGCTCATGAAGAGCGTTCCCGTGCACCACACAAAGGCATCTGCTCCTTCTCCCAGGCACCTGAGCAGGGATTTCATATATTTTTATTACATTCAGAATCATCAAATATTATGACATTTCTGTGAAGCTCCCTGGAGTCCCAGCTCCTACATTAAGTATAATTTGAGTAAATAAAAATTTGCATCTGAGGTGTCTTGTGTGTTTGGGGTTTTTTTTAATTTCCTGCTGCATGAAATACGAGCAGCAATAAAATCAAATCCTCGGAAACAAATGACAATTGTTTAATGGAGTAAAAAAAAAAATCCCAACACCTTTTGAGCCTGCTTGTGCCACAGCTACTGCATGCATGGCTGCTTACACAGGTAGCAGAACGGGCTCCAAGTCCGGACTTCCTCACTTTCATGGGTTTAAATTGGATCCCAGTAGGTGTTTAAGGCCATTGTTCAACTGCTAACGCATTCTGCAGCATGACTAACACCAAAGTGGGTTATTTTTCATTCTTATTTGGCTTTTTTTTTGCTCCATCTGCCTGTCACAGCAGACAGGAGAGTGGAACAGAGCAGCAGAGTAGCAGGTGAGTGAGAAGCAGCGTGCTGGATGGGCGCAGAGTTCACCAGCAAATCTGTGACCGAAGAGGTGTAGAACAAAGCTGCAGCATCCCTGACTCAGCAAGCAAAAACAATGTGCAAATATGACTTTCTCTCAGATAAATGGCAACTGCAACTGACATGGCAGCGTAAGACAGAACAGCAGATGGAAAAAGGTGAAAAACTACAGATTGCTGCTACAGGAGCTAAAGGAGGAAGGCGACTCTCCCCATGAGGCTGGCTTCAGCCCTCGGCGAAGAGCTGCAGGACCTCCCCTGACATAGCCAGGCTCTTCTGCGTTTGCACCGATGCTCCTGAAAGCAATACTTGGCCCTGTGCTTCCAAGAGGTTGGGGATTCTCTTCCTCCACCCCTCCTTTTTTTTTTTTTTCTGAAAAGCGAGCAGCAGACTCTGGTTGACTCTGGTTGATTTAACCCACCAGAACCTGGCAGCAGCGACAGAGACAGGCCCAGGAAGCAGGCGGCAGGCAATGGTTTATGAAACACCCTGTGGAACCAACACTTTCCCCTACCAGGAAAAGTCTTTCGCAACTGGATGTCTCCGACTCGCGGATTCGGGTGATTTCGGAATTCTCCCTCCATGACCTCTCCCCCTCCCTGCCAGACTGTGGCTTCATCTTAACGGAGGAGGCAAACCGGGTTGGGAACATCACCAATGGCACGGAGAGCAATGGGAGAGACTTCCCAAGAAACGCAGCCACAGAGCCGGTTCCAGGAGCCCCTCCCCACACAACAGCAGCTCCCAGAGGATCCTGGCAACAGTCACCATGCTCATCCTACCTGGGATCTTAGATGTCTCAAAAAAAGCCGTGCAAGAAACTGTCAGTAAAGTAAAGAGTCCAGCGGAGGGCTACGAGGATGAGGAGGGGACTGGAGCATCTCCCCTACAAGGAGAGGTTGACGGAACTGGGCTTGTTCAGCCTGAAGAAGAGAAGGCTGCGAGGGGACCTTAGAAATGCCTACAAATATCTGAAGGGTGGGGGTCAGGAGGACGGGGCCAGACTCTTTCCAGTGGTGCCCAGTGACAGGACAAGGGGCAATGGGCACAAACTGAGGCACAGGAAGTTCCGTCTGAACCCGAGGAAGAACTTCTTCCCTCTGAGGGTGACGGAGCACTGGCCCAGGCTGCCCAGGGAGGCTGTGGAGTCTCCTTCTCTGGAGATATTCCAGACCTGCCTGGACAAGGTCCTGTGCAGCCTGCTCTGGGTGACCCTGCTTGGGCAGGGGGTTGGGCTGGGTGACCCACAGAGGGCCCTTCCAACCCCTACTATTCTGTGATTCTGTGATTCTGTGATTCTGTAAATCCATCCTTTTCTTGTAATAACCTACCTTTCTTGATGTGAAAACAGCCCCAGCCCTACAACTGATGGCTCCTAAGTGGGGAACAGAACTACAGCAAGATTCCCCCATCTAACGGCATCTGTACTCTTAGACAAGTTCATCAAACACACTTTAAAATGCTCCCTCTGCTCTCCCATTAACTATGCTGTCTAACGAGATTCCACGTGGGGAGTTCTGGTACCTTACAGCGAGCAATTCGGGGCTGTCGTTTCAAATTGGAAACAATCAGCTACACAAGCAACCCGTCCATGTCTACTCTGTGCAGACACCCCAGGGGCTGGCACGAGCCGCTGGACGTGGCATTCAAAGGCTCACAAGCTCCACCGGTATGGAAAAGTCTGAATCTGTTCTCCCACCCCTGTACTCCTGGTGTGGGTTAACAGCACTCGGCCGAGCAACGCTGTGACCTCCTTTGCTACAAGACAGATCAGAAGCAGGATTCAAATCACACTTTTTCACCGCAGCCCTGAGAAAGCATGAGAAAAATATTGGTAGGACAGCCCTGTTGAACACGCGGAGAAGGAGAGGCTGGAAGAATGGAAGAGACCTCTGAAATCGAAGAGCGAGCCGGAGGAGCTTCTCCTTCCCATCACACGCTTCACCGTACCGGTTCAGTACTTGAGTTTGGTGTCCCCAAACAAACACATCCGAACCCGTAGGTCCCAACCACAGTCACACCTCTTGGGTCCGGTCAGCGCTGCTGAGGAAGGCAGCACATCTGTCACATCTGGGCACACCACGTCCCACCCTGTAACACCACCCCCAACTCTGCAACCACTCTTTCGCCTCAGAAAGAGGCAAAAGCCAGCGGCTCGGGGATGAAATTTCTCCAGGTCTGAGCGGTGTCTGGGAGGTGAATCAGGGCTGGGAGGGAGAGGAAGGCAGACTCAGAAGGCAGACTCAGATTCCTGGATCGAGGGCTAGCTCCCTCTGGTACAGTATTCAGTTCAGCCTTGGGTTACCTACAGATCAAATATTTACCTCTAAGCAGCAGAAATGTCGTACAATCCATCTGATCGCATGAGAAATCCTCTAAAAATGACACTCAAGATCTCAGCTGCCTCTTCAGCAACTTCCAAGCCTGTGCCAACCTCGCTCAAAGCCTAACCAACTCGTGTATCTGCTCCCATGGTACGTCGCTCTAGATGACCCCCTTTTATCCCATACAGCGAATCAGAAGATATACTCAGCCTTGCTGTAAAAGAAGTGGTGGGATCCCTAAAGCTTTCTGCTGGAATCATGACATTAAATTATAATCTCTACTTTTTTCCTTCCCTTTTATCTTGCTGAAGTCTTTTTTTTTTCTCTACATCTCCTTATCGAGAAGTACAGATGCATCCAAACAGCTCCTACATGGGACTTCAGGCTCAAAACCCAGCAGGCAACAACATTTGGCTTTTTTGGTTTATTTTTAATCTCAAGATTTATGAGAGGTAGCTGACTCAGGTTTTGGCTGGCAGGATCAGACTCTTGTAAGTAATTGCATCCTTTCTATGTAAAATAGAAATTAATTATTATAGAAATTAATTAAGATGAGTTTTCCCACTTCTGTTTGAGGTGTTGGTGATGCCACTGACTGCTGCGAGAAAAATGCAGATCTTTGCCTTGGGTCTCAGGCAGGCGAAAGGCCAGACGCTTCCTTCTTCAACCTCTGGCCCAAGCACCCAAAGTGAAAGGTGTAGATAGATCAGATTTCCCAGCACTGCTCAGCTCTGTCAGGTTATTCAAGCATCTCCTGCCACAGGGGAGCTCCACCCTCAGCAAAAGGCAAGAAATCCTACACACACCAGGGCTGCTGTGCCTTGTTAAGCAGAGTTTTGCTTCGCATACCCCAATTTCCTTTCCAGCAATGCACCAAAAAAAAAAAGTACTGAGGAGAGAGTTTGTAGCTAAGGAATTCAGTGAATGATTAACTCCATCCTACCTATTAACCATTGCTCTCCATTCCCTCGTGCCTTGCAGAAACCCCAGTTCCGGGTAGCAAAGCCAGGCCAGAACCTGATACCCCATTGGTTTTGCTTGCAGAGTCGTCAGGTGATGTGGATGGTTCTGGCTTTGAGTTAAAACACATTAAATGCAGTAATAATTAATCCAGAACCCTGGCACAAATTCATGATGAAACGTTGCTCCTCTTGTCACACCAAATTCACCCAAACGCACCCTGCTTGCCGGAGGTGACCATGGAGGAGCGGTCTCTACGCAGGCCTGCAGAGGCAGGACCTCCACGCGCAGCAGAGGCAGGACCTCCACGCGCAGCAGAGGCAGGACCTCCACGCGCAGCAGGAGCCGAGGCTGGTGCAAGGACAGCTCTCCCCCAGGCAGCGACAGGATCCGATGCCTGGGCGTTGCTGTCCCCTCTCCGAACTGAGCCACCTCTCCGCCACGCTGTGCTGCCTCCGGGACCGGGACAAGGCAGCCAACGCAGCTCCGCCAGTCTGAAGGTGCTGCAGACCACGGGCAGCCAGTCGCATGCGCACCCCCGGCAAGTCATCTCACACTGCAGGACCTTCGCGTCGGGCTGGCCCCACGGGCACGTGCAAGCCCACGTGTTTATCACACTCAGCTGCACCTCAGAAGGCTGGGAGGGCTCAGCACCGGGCTCGGACCCAAACTCCCTGTATGACCTCAGGCAACTCCCTCACCCTCCATGAGCATAAAGCTTCTGCAGCCTCACCCAGACGAAAACCAGGAAGACTTCCTTCTTCTTTTGCCTTGTCTATTCCTACTGCAAGATCCTGAGGATAAGGGCTGTTATTCAGTACGCTTGTGTACAGTACCCAGCACCAGGAGGTCCCAATCCTGCCCAGGGCTCGCAGCACAACACATGCAAAAAACAATTCCTAGAGCTTTGGGTCTTTTCTGCAAACCCCCACACACCATGGTACCATGCAACAGACGGACAAGCGAATCTCTGCATTTGAAATTGGGCTTTCTGGTACCCTTACATAGAAAAAGGTGACGGCACTGCTGATATGTCTGGAATTTACTCCCCAGCTGCTTCTTCATCTCCCAACGACTAGCAGGAGGCAAGAAGCCTGGAAGTCCTGCTCTGCTGTCAGGACAGAAAGTCTTCGGGTCCAACATTAAAAGTCCAGAATTTCCTCCCGCTAGGACAAGGACTGTACAATTTTACAGGCATCTGCCAAAAGCAGCTTATCACCACAGCCTGGCACCTGCATGGAGAGCAGCGTGCGAGCGAACGGCTCGTGCGCTCCCGTTGCCACGCCTGGGTTTCATCGCCCAACCGTGCAGCCTCAGCCCGTGCACCACAACACGCGGCACCAGGACCCTCACGATGCTCCCCCAGGGCAGGAAGACACCCGCTAAAACTGTCCATGGAGACCTAAAATATGTGGATTCCCAGTATCCCAAGACCCAGCAACCAGTCCGTGCGGTACGACAGACAGGGTGCTTCATGGCCAAGAGGGATCGAAGAGCGGCTCGTGCTCAGCACAACACGGTGCATCTGAAAGGGCAGGCGGGAAGGATTAAAACGCTCCTCTGCAGAACCCGGGACCTGACACGGCAACGCCAAGACTCTCATCTGTCTGCGGCCTGAGAGTAAAAGTCTCCCGTGCTCTTTAATTCTGTAGATTAATTCAGTAACGTAAATCTGACAGTACCATTCCCACGGTCACACCAGAGATGCACGCTTGTCCCCGTGCTGATCCTCTGCCACCCACGCTGTCACTGACTGCCAACTCTTCTCTTCCCCGCAGGCAGCTAACGCTGGCTTCGCTACTGCCAGACAGCCCGCGAGCCGGCGAGAACGGGGACCCCAAGAAGTTCAGAGAAACAAGCGTAAAAGTTGAGTCGCAGCCAGAAGGAGAACGGGGATCCATCCCTGCCACAGGCCTGAGTCTCACCCCAGCAGTCAGCTCAAGCTCCAGCTGAGGGCTTTTTTGCTCCAGATTCAATAAAGTTAAAAAATGCTGCTGCTGAAACGTGTTTCGCGTTGTCCCAGACAGAACCGCTCCCTCTGGAAGGCCGCGCTCCAGGCTGCGGCGGCAACGGAGACGCAGCTCTTTGTGCCCGGCACAGAGTTTGATTAGGCAGAGGATCAAGACGTCCTCAAACTCCCAGTCAGAATACTGAAACGCACCCCTCGGGCAGAGGAAAGGGCCAGTCTCCTCTCCCTCTCGTCAGCCATCATTAAACAAACAACGAACAGCAGGGATCTTGCAGCACGCACCACGGCCAAGAGCTACCGGCTGCCCGATCCCGAGCGCGCATGGCTGCCTCAGCGTCAGCAAGCCCGGCTCCGCAGCCCCACAGAATCACAGAGTCACAGAATCACAGAATGTTCGGGGTTGGCAGGGACCTCTGTGGGCCACCCAGCCCAACCCCCTGCCCACGCAGGGTCACCCACAGCAGGCTGCACAGGACCTTGTCCAGGCGGGGCTGGAATATCTCCAGAGAAGGAGACTCCACAGCCTCCCTGGGCAGCCTGGGCCAGGGCTCCGTCACCCTCAGGGGGAAGAAGTTCTTCCTCGGGTTCAGCTGGAGCTTCCTCTGCTTCAGTTTGTGCCCGTTGCCCCTTGTCCTGTCGCTGGGCACCACTGGAAAGAGTCTGGCCCCGTCCTCCTGACCCCCACCCTGCAGATATTTAGAGGCATTTCTAAGGTCCCCTCTCAGCCTTCTCTTCTCCAGGCTGAACAAGCCCAGCTCCCTCAGCCTCTCCTCGTAGGGGAGATGCTCCAGTCCCCTCATCATCCTCATAGCCTCCGCTGGACTCTCTCCAGTAGCTCCTCATCTTTCTTGAACTGGGGAGCCCAGAACTGGACACAGCACTGCAGATGGGGCCTCACTATGGCAGCCAGCCCAGCCCCACCGGGCACCCAGCCCGGGACGCGGGGCAGCTCATGGCCCCCTTCCCCGCGGCCGCGCCCGGCCTCACACGCGGGGCACACGGCACCGGGGCCCTGCATGGCCGACGGGCACTGACCATGCAGAGGTGCAAGGCAGGAGCGGAGATGGGTGCGCAGGCATTTGCCCAAGCCCAGATAAAACCTGCGTTTCCAGAGGGGCCATCGGTGAGGCCACGCTGCTGCCAAGCGCCATGCCGGGCCCCGCGGTGCCACAGCGACAGGCTGCCTGCTACAGGCCTGCCTGCGGCTGAGAAACACGGTCACACTGTTGACACCACAGAAACCCATCTGCCACGTCCCCTCAGCGGCAGGCTGGCTGACCGGGGCAGGTGAATGCTATGAGAGAGCAGAAGCTGCCCCACAGCTGAAACAATATGGCAGCTGGGGAGATTAAAATAGCGCCTGGCTGAGGTAAAGTGGTGCCTGGTTGAGGTGGAAATGGCACCTGGCTGAGGTAAAGTGGTGCCTGGCTGAGGTAGAAATGGCACCTGGCTGAGGTAAAGTGGTGCCTGGTTGAAGTAAAATGGCACCTGGCTGAGGTAAAGTGGTGCCTGGCTGAGGTAGAAATGGCACCTGGCTGAGGTAAAGTGGTGCCTGGTTGAAGTAAAATGGCACCTGGCTGAGGTAAAGTGGCTCCTGGCTGAGGTAGGGTCCTTTTGGGAGAAGGAGCAGAGGTGCTGGCAGCACGGGAGAGCCACCCTGCCATGGAGAGCAAGACCCTGCTGCGAGGCAGCCATCCTGCCCCAGCAGCACAGCTCCAGCCTCGTACATCCACGTCTGCACCTGCAGCCTGGGCCCGCACGGCTCGTTTCCCCAGGCTGCTCGGGGTGAGGAGAACCCTCCCAGCCCCACGTCCTTCTGCCCCGAGGCGCCCACGGGGAGCAGCCATGTTCCTCTCAGGAGGTGGCCAGCACTGGCTTCCCATTCGGGGCTGGGATGTCTCTGCTTCGGAAGCTGATGGCATTGCCTTGAAACAAAAAAAAAAGCTGGGCAGAAAACAAAACTTGTCTTTTTTCAGATGCCTCAAAAGAAAAGCGAATGGTTCTCTAGCTACGACAGCACAGTGAGATGCTGCTGGCACCAGTACCTGCCATGCGATCCGTACCGGCAACGCACAAGGCTGTGGGTTTAGTTCGGAAGACGATGGCAAGAAGAGGCTGAAGCACGGGCAGTGGTGGGAAGGCAGGACCAAGGCTCCCTGTAAGCCTGTCAAAACGAGTACGCGTGCGGGTTCTGCTGCCCTGCCATTTACCGTGCTCAGAGCGAAGATTCAGCTTCCCGAGAGCTGCTATGGGATAACGCTTTGCTGCCTTCTCACGAGGATGGCACGGCACCAAGCAACGAGGAGTCAGAAATCCAGGGCATCTATCCAGCAGCCAAGCGTTGAAGCCCTCCACAAGCATTTAATTCCCATAAATAACCACTGCACTACTCCCGCGAGGCAAGGAAGCCCCAGCCCCACTGCTCGGACGGGGAGACGTCGTGCGGATGAATCAACGACAGCCCAGCCCGCGCAGCCGGGGTCAGAACCAAAAACCAACCCCAGCAGCCCCGCTCCCCCTCGGTGTCCCAGCCCTTGGCCAACACTGCCCCCAGTAGCTGGGCCTTCTGCCCAAGCTAAGGTATGCACTTCAGTTCCCAGCTGTGGAGGGGAGGACAACAGAGGAGGAAGCAATCCTGGCCTTAAGCACATTGTACGCAGCCTCCATGGCTGCTGTGGAACTTGGCAACGTCCAGGAACGGCTTGGGAAGCCGATAAACACACCCCCAGCTCCACTGCCACTTCTCCTCTCCACGGGAATGAACTGGAGCGGCGGTCGGTGCGCGTGGGGAGAAGGAGGTGCTCCACGTTGGCGATCAGACCATCCACCTGCAAGAGGAGAGGGCCTGGAGTGGGGCTGCACGCCGTCAAAAGGTCCAGGACTCTCCCACGACTTACAAAATCTCTTTCCCAAGCAGCCAGCGAGTGCGTCTGCTCCGGGGGAAGCTCTGCATCCTGTGGGAGCGGGGGTGTCGGGGATTCATTTCCAAACCTACTCTCCTCTCCCGGTTCTCTCTGAAGCTACGGGATCAAGCTACAGGCTTGGACGCATCGCAGCGAATCCATAGGAAGCAGAACGCAGCAGTGGGCTTCGCTGGCGTGTTTTAGAGGTCTGATAGCTAGCTCTAATGAACCCTTTAGAGATCTGAGGGCTAGCTCTAATGAACCCTTTTTTTAGAGATCTGATGGCTAGCTCTAATGAACCCTTTTTTTAGAGATCTGATGGCTAGCTCTAATGAACCCTTTTTTTAGAGATCTGATGGCTAGCTCTAATGAACCCTTTTTTTAGAGATCTGATGGCTAGCTCTAATTAACCCTTTAAACGCTGCAAATTCTAAACTCTGCCAGAGACTAACACTCCGATCTGAGCGGCTGCGCAACGTGGGTCACTGCACTCAGTGCCAAGTAAATCCAAGGTAATGCAGCTTAAACTGGAGGCCGCATCAGATGCAATCCCTGCACAGAATCGCACACTAAACTGTCCAAGGACAGGGACATCGCCACCTTGACAGTTCGCTCTCCTGCAAGAGCTGGAAAGGCAGAAAGCTTTTCAGAAACGGCCGATTGCTGGATGGGGTGAGCGACGAGAGGGGCAGCAGCGAGGGCCCTGGGTCTCGGAGCTCAGGGTCTGGCTGCTGGGCTGCTGAAGTTGTTCCGCGTTGTAGGAAACACAGCTTCAAGAACCAGGGATGCTCCTGGCACTCCCTGCTAAATACGGGGGGTGTCTTGGCTCTGAATGCAAACTCGGGAACTGCGTCGTGTCAGTCGAGCAGAGCCTCGAGTGCCACCCAGACAGCTTCAGCCTTCTTGCCGCGGCGCTGTCCTGGCACGGGCTATGCCCTGCAACAGCTTGACTGCACAAAGGGGCAGCAGCTTGCTTTTTTTCTTTTTCTTAACTACAGCCATTACTTACTGCTAGTATGAACCCAATCCACCACGTCTATTAGCTACAGCAAATTTTCTTAACGCAGCTGAAAGACAAACACAGTCTAACCCTTGGCTTCTTCTAGCTTTTGTCTTACCACCTCAGTTTTGTCTACACTAAATTTTTTTAAGACTTCTGATACAAACTCTGCACTGATCCATGCAATCAGGGGTTGCAAATCAGTTCACAAAGCCAGCGACTTCATGTTTTCCCTCTGTAGGAGTAAAATAACGTTCCCACACTCTGATAGAAACCTTTGATCCGCACAGATTTAATTCATTACTTATGAATCTCTGGCCAACGTTGCTTTGCTCGTCTCGGTGGCTCTCTACTCGCAGTCGCCTCCTGTGTCCGGGAGGACAGGGAACCTTCTTTTTACCACTCAGTGAAACAGCTGAGCAGGGATCCGGAGGAATGGGCTCCCCAGCTCACTGCTCACGTAACAGTCCTCTTCCAGAAAATCCAACACCAATAATCGTACCAATAACGAGCCACCCTCCGCAACTGCTTTACGGAGGGCTGGTCAGAAGCCAAGATATTTTCCAACGGAAACTCTTCTCCCAGGGAATCACCCCGCGTCGTATTCCAGATGAGTGCTTTGTTTCAGTTTAGGAAATAGGAGAAGATTGCTTTTTAATTGTGCTACGCTTATGTGCAAGGGCAGTTTCGTGACACAAATCACTGAGGAGTCACTACAGGGCCTGCTGGAGTCGTTTACGAGACCAGAACGGCAGCAGCTCTGCTAACAGCTCAAAGACAAGCGCCCATATCCCAAGCTCGTGCTTGTGCAGCACTGCTTGGACCACCTGCAGGTCTTGGGCAGGAGCCGTCTCTTTGCTGTGTCTGCTCTGTGCCTCAGCTGAGAGACCCCAGAGGTGGTACAGCAAACACGGAACACTACAGGTGCCTGTTGATTGCTCTTTTCATATCCAAACCCCTGCTTTTGAAAACTCACTCTTTCCAGCAGGCTTTCCAATCCTTTTCATCCGGGGAGGGGTGAAACACAAGGCTCTGCCGAGGGCCAGCTCCACGCTCCAGGCAGCACACAGCGCTGGCTGCACGGGCTCAGGCAGAGCGCAGACCCTTTCACAAGGTCTTCACCACGCTCCTGCGCAAGTATCTGGCTGTCAGCAACAAGGCAAAACACCGTCCCAAAAGCCCTGTCCCACCCCTCTTTCTGAGGAAGAAATGGAGCTTAGAGGTGGGAGTAAAAAGCACAGCGAAGTGGAGGGAATGTGGCTGCAACACTTCTCTCGGAGCCTCTCCACTCTGCATCTCATCACAGTTTCCAAGCGTTCCCTTGGCTCCCTAAGCCCCAGGAGAGGAAACGTGGCACGCACGCTCTGCGCTGGGAGCACGCATCGCAGGACGGGGCCCATGACTATTTTTCTTATCGCCCCACGGACTGCCTGGCCCTGGCTGAAGAGCGTGGTTCGGACGGTTCTCTCCACTCACAGCCACACAACCTCCGCACGTAAGAGCCGTGCAGCAACAGCACAGAAGCAACCCACGGGGCAAACCCCGCGAACATCCCCACACTGGCAGTCCCGGCTGCCAGCAAGACGCCGGGGTGCCGGCACTGGGCCGCACGCAGGTGCTGACGAGGAGCCACGCGCGTCCCCTCGAAGCGAACGCCGGCGTGGCCAGCTCTGCCGACAGCCCCGCACGCAGCACGCAGCCACCGGAGAGCCCAGAGCCCCGCACAGAATCACAGAATGGTCGGCGTTGGAAGGGACCTCTGTGGGTCACCCAGTCCAACCCTCCTGCCCAAGCAGGGTCACCTACAGCAGGCTGCAGAGGACCTTGTCCACTGGCCTCCCCCGCGCACAGCCCCGGGCCTGGGGGCCAGCGCTGCTGTCCCGCTGTTGGAAATGTGGCAGGCAGGAGCATCGGCAGTGGGGACAGGGACTGAAACAGCTGGTTTTTCCAAGCCACATTTGGAAAGGCTAAGCTGTATTCCACTCCTCAAACACAACCAGCCCAGCTGTGAGGCAAGCAGATGAACGAAGAAGTACAAAAATAGCCACTTCTGTAGTGCTCTTTCAAGCAACACGAGGTTGTCCTACAAAAATAAATACACAAAAAGGAACGAGCGTGGGTTTTTCTCAGCTATTAGGGGGACCCATGTGCTCACATCACCGCACCCCCTCGACTCGCAGCTCCGTGCTCCCGCCAGCTCGCCACCACCCTGCGTCTGTTTGCAGGGCAGCAAGCACCACGAACCAGGCGCAGCACCCACGCACGGTCCCTGCCGGGACGCCACACAGATGCCTTCACCAACCTGACCCAAAACAAAATCTGCGTGCTCCGGGCCGGACTCATCCCACCGCCCTCCCGCGGCACGGCTTTGAGAGAGAAACTAGCAACTTTGGCCAAATCAACTCGTCTGGGCTCTCGCTTTCCCAGGCTTAGCTGTTCCCCGGGTTCCTCCCTCAGGAGGACTCAACCCACACCCTGGATCCTCTTTTTAGAGAGCCACTCCCACCTCTCCCTGACCATGGAGCTGCAGCAGAACCTTTTAACCCATTCCCAGCAGGATCCGTGCCCCCAGACCGAGCAGGGAAAGGCGTTTACAGGATCCCATGAAGCCCCCACACCAGGGACAGCCTTCACTGCCTGCCTCAACCAAAGCTGCAGGGAAAACTGCTCTTCTGCTCTGGCCTTTTTTTCGCTTTTTTGCTTCTGGACCTGCAGAAGTCCTCCTCCCCGCTCGAGGAGCCCAGCGCAGCACGGATCCCGCGGGAGCCCAGGCCGAGGTCCTGCCAGGGGATGCTGCAATGGAGCTGAGAAGGGGCCACTGCCGAGGATCTGCAAGGACCTTTAGCGATGTCTGTCCAAGGAGGTGGGCGCTGGCTCTAGCCAGGGCTACAAACTCCACCCTGGAGATCTCGGTGTCAAACCAGTGATTAGACCCGACGACTTCATCACAGACACGCGGAATAGTATTGCACAGAGCCAAAGCTGTTTCTTGACACAAGGAAGTGCCTGTACAGGAGGGCAGAACGCAAGCTGCCCAGCCAACGGTTACCAAACCAGCACATCGCACTACTTTAACACGGGTTTCCACTTAAATTAAAAAACGACGCTGGATTAAACAGAGTAACATAAGACCATATGCCAAATCTGCAACTTCATCTCCGATCTCAGCTTATTAAAGCTTTTACTAGCCCTGATGCCAGGAAACCAAAGAGATGTACCCGTTCCTAACCTGAGGGCAACTATTTCTGCTGTTAGACTGGCAGAAACAGCTGACCGAGGAATATTACGCTTCGTTTTGATTCTCTCTGTTTAAATCCAGTGGTAGCACATCACCAAAATGGATGCAGTCTTTTGGGGGGAAGGGAGGAGTCGGAACGTGAGGACAGAACCCGTTCACTGGTCACAGCTCCCGTATTATACCACAAATGCTACAGGTGGTCAGCTTGCGTGTTGTCGACGCTCTTCCTGATGATAGTTATCCCTTAAAAAAAGGGGAATGGCTGTAATCACGTGTTTTTTGCTTTTTGTGCTCTTTGCAAGGCAAGACCTAATCACAGAATCACAGAATCACAGAATAGTAGGGGTTGGAAGGGACCTCTGTGGGTCATCTAGTCCAACCCTCCTGCTGAAGCAGGGTCACCTACAGCAGGCTGCACAGGACCTTGTCCAGGCGGGTCTGGAATATCTCCAGAGAAGGAGACTCCACAACCTCCCTGGGCAGCCTGTTCCAGGGCTCCGTCACCCTCAGAGGGAAGAAGTTCTTCCTCATGTTCAGACGGAACTTCCTGTGCCTCAGTTTGTGCCCATTGCCCCTTGTCCTGTCGCTGGGCACCACTGAAAAGAGCTTGGCCCCATCCTCCTGACACCCACCCTGCAGATATTTATAAGCATTTATTAGGTCCCCTCGCAGCCTTCTCTTCTAATGTTATATTCCAATTTGACATTTTTAGTTTTGGCAAACAGAGATGCCAACTTAGCTTCAGCGGCTGAGTAAACAACAGCCCTTCGATGTGAAAAGCAAGCTAATTCTTTACTGCAAAGCCAGGTTAAGAAATCGGGGCCGGGGAGGCCTGATCCGCAGCCCCCATCCTGCTGCTGGGACAGACAGCGACCTTCGGCAGCGCGTGTTCGCGCAGGCGGCAGAAGCTGCCCGGGGAGCGTGGCCCGCAGCTCTGCAGCCGCTGTGGGTGTCCAGCCTTTAAGCACCGGCTCAGCAAAGCCCGGAGAGAAGGGTGGGCTGGCGAGGGGCAGCAGCCGTCCCTCCGAACAGCACTAGCGTCATAAGTGCAGCCCACCGGCGGAGCTGCCAACTTTCCACTGTGGAAGAGACAAGAATTTTCTCTCTGAGACTGACAGCGACTGCCTACAGTGCTGCTGGCTACGGAGAGGCTATTTCACGTGTCCCCCACACTCCCCCGTGAGCTCTCCTCGCAGTAAGAGCAAGCACCTCTGTCTGTGCAGCTCCCAGCCTGCTCCACCCCGGCAGTGGAAAGCACATCTTTGCTCCCAAGTTGTCCTTCTTCACCCTCACTTACCTTCCTATTCCCTTATTACAACTCAGAGAAATGGCTGGGGACATACAGGGTAAACAAGAGACAAGACACAAAATCAAGCTGAATTGCAAAAGACAACAAAGCTGGAATAAATGGAGAAAGGATGACGTGGAAATGCATTATGGAAACCACAGTGTGGAAACTGCAGCACGACAGGAGATAAAACAAGGAATCCCGTTAAAAGGCAAAGAGAAGCATTAACAAACCCTGCGAGTCTCTTTCTTCCTACCTTCCGATCAAGTGATTTTTTTTTTTTTTACAGCCTCTCTTTGTGAGAGCAGAATGAAAGTGGCTGGGTGAAACGTGAGGGAGACCCGGTGGGGGCTTGCAAGAGCAAAGCAGGATCGGGCCCACGCTTTCACTCCAGCAGGGAAACAGCCACAGGGAGAAAGACACCGCCAGCAAACTTAAAAATTGCAGGAAACAGGGAGAAATCAGTGCAAACGGTACACGGCAAAAAATACACCAGATCTCAAAGGAACCCCAGAAGACGAGGTGAGCAGAGACACGGTCTTCCCTCCTGCTGAGGTCTGACGAGGGTCGGGAGCAGCACCCAACAGCCGGCCCTCCCTCTGCCCCGCGGGGCTGGGAGCTGGGTAGCTGCTGCTCCTGAACGCCTGGCTTTCTGTCACTGCCAGCGCTCGCAGGCTTGCAGGTCCCCAAACCTTGAAGTGCTGGGCGAGCGTCGAGGGCCTGAGACACCCTGACGCCGCTCGCAGTTACTGACTTGCAGGTTTGGCCACGGAGCAGCGACGCCTTCAAGGCGAGGGATGCCTTCTCTTACCTAGCAGGACATTTTTGTTAGTGCAGTTCTAAACATCACCGAGAAACGCACCAAAGTTTTAATTTTCAAAAGGGTCAGTTTCTCAGTCATTGGAACAGCACTCAAATTTCTCTCAAGCTTCAGAAAGGAGCTCAACGAGCAACCCCGACCTTCTGCTCGTGCCGTTGCCGTACCGGCACCTTCGCCAACACCGGAGACCGCCGTGCTCCCACAGAACAATGCAGAATTGCCTCCTTGTTTGGTGCTCAAGCTACGGCTACAATTCGCTTACGTGACCGGTCCCTTCCACAGGCTGAATGAATCTCATTTGCAAAATATTCCTCCAGCACCTCATCTGGGCCTTTTTCCCCTCCAAAATTTCTTACAGAAGAGAAGCACGGCCCTGTTTTCGCTGGGGATACGGCTTCTTATAAGAGTGATGTTCCAGGCTGGTTAAGATTGCTCTAGGAACAGCAGTAAAGCCAGTTTGCCTCTATGGCCTGGACACTACTGTACAGACACACTGCCTGTGGTTTTACCTGGACTGGATTTCAGTTTTAATTGGATTGTTTTTCTCCCTGATAGCTTTTGAAGACGCCTCGAGCCCTGAAAAGGCTTTTACCGCGTCACATAACAAGACCAAAATCTACCGCTCGTCGCCAACTCTTGAAATTTAAAATATCATGGGCTGCAGGTTCCTGAATCATAAAATCTGTTTATTTTAAGAAGCTTTGCTTAGGTGAAGTCACCGGCTAGGCAGCGTAACCCTAGGACTCACTGCCAAGCCCACCAAAAAACCCTGCTGGCTTTTGGATTAGTATTACAACCCCCCAAATCTGCAGAGCTTCGGCTTCTGCAGGAGTGCGGTAAGAGCAGAGCTCCTCTGGCATTTTCACCTTCTTCTTACCCATCTACAAACAGTATTCCACATTAACGAAGGAAACGTCAGGGCAACTCTAGTCTCATAAAGCGAGGCTCTAACCTCTACTTCAAAACTACCACGATACTAAAGATGTGTCAGAAATAGTCAATATTTGCACGGGAAAGAAAATCTTACGAGGTTTATTTCCAGTTGAGGAATGAAAGCAGTGACACCAGCTCATGAAACAGCTAAGCCTAAAAGCAAATGTGGGCAAAACCCTGCAGCCCTGCAAGCGGAGCACTTGAAAAGAGATCAGATCAGAGCATCTCTCAGATGGGGAAACTCAGAAATGCAAACGCTGCCGCTTGAAGCGCGTTGCTCGTGAAGTGTAGCTTTTTTCTGTGGCGCACTTCAGATTATTTGGAAAAACAGACTTTGCTCTCGATGCCAGCCAGACTTTGCGTCACACTTCAAGAAGCCGACTCTGGCGATGGGAGGGGGCCAATATTCCCATTTGGTCTGCGTGGAGACCGCTTCCAGCTAGGTATGTAGCGTCTGCAAGCAGCAGAGCTGCTTTCCGTGGCGATTCTTTGGATGGGGCGTTTCTTCCGCACTCCTAGGAACGGTGCTGCCGAAGCTGCCATGTATTTCCTCCAAGTTGCTACGACTATAACGTCAGATACGAGGGGAATTCACCTCCTAGGCCTCACTTCTGCAGCCGGAGGTACGGTGTCACATCTGCCGAGCGCAACTGCCACCGCACGCGCCTGCCGCGGAATCAGGGAGATTTGGTGCTGGTGATTTTCTGAATTCGGCCTTCTCAAGGGCTTTTTTCATGTCAGACTAATAAAAAAAAATGTTTTGTTGAGATTTTTAAAAAATGTTTCCCTCTAACGAGAGAATAGACAGCAAATCATTACAAGCATTATTTACTTTATCTGTCAGTGTTCAACAAAGGGAACGCGAAATGAAAAGACAAAACCACTTGCATAACTCCACCGTGTCACGAGCCAGAGCCCCTCTCAGCCCGACAGCAATGAATCCGTAAATCCTTCCCGGCTACGACGACACGGTAAGCACACACGCCTTCTGTCCCATCATCAGGAGGTCAAACGGGGCAGCAAACTTCTCCCCACAGGAAACCCGTGTGCCACAGCAGACCGCTTCACCAGTCGTCAGAACACTACCAGCACCCACTTTCTCAGCTGAGTCGTGACTGTACACACAAGACGCTCTGCCGGCTGACAAAGATGACGCCACAGGCTGAACTCCAAAGACAACCACCCCGCAGCGGAGCAGGGCTCTTCTCCTCACCGCGCAGCTCTCGACAGTGCCGTCGGCAAACGTTTCTCCGTGGAAATCAGAGGAAAATGTCAGTAACACTATGCAGCCATCTCAGTCCATCTGAGGGGGTTTCCCCTCCCCGCATTCGGGCACTTTGTTTTGCTGACCTGCAAGAGCTCTATGTCCAGCTTCCATCTGTCACTGCGTAACAGCATCTACTCCAAAACGTTCCTGGAGCTTTTACAACTCAACGCCTCTGAACAACAATAACACAAACAGTCTCAAACACTTACTACCAAAACTAATAATCCTAGAAACGCAGGGTAACAACCCCAAATCCTTCAAAAGCCAAAGGATGGGCTCATCGCCCCGGTCTCCAGCGGGCTGCCCCACAAGCGACCAGCGCAGCCCTGGCACGTTCCGCCTCTGTCGCGACGGCGCGGTCAGCCTCCAGCGAGCCCCGAGCCCAGTGACAGAGGACACCGCAACGGCAGAAACCCCTCCGGATAAATCAGCCTTTCCCAGTTCGGGACTTTCTGCAGCAAACAACGGCTACTTTGTTGGGAAAAGTCTAAATGTATCTTGTCGGGAAAAGTCTAAATGTATCCTGTCGGGAAGCCGCTGGCAAACACCTCATCTGCTGCGTTGAGACACACACATTTTCCTGAAGTTAGTCTAGATGCACCCCGATGGTCTATCATCCAGCCTTTACTGTGGTACTTTGTAACTCTTGACCTATATTGACACTGAAAAGTGGAAACCAAGCGAGGAATGCCCAGATAGAGAACCAGACCCCTAACTCGATGAAACATCAGAAGAAATTAGCTCATGCGAGCTCTCTTTACAGCGCCGGGTCCCCCACCACCTCTCCCACACGAACCACCCCACGCTTTTGCCTCGTGAGGAGCAGAAAAGTTGCTCCCTAAGGGAAACAAATTTTGGTTCAAACGGAAATTTAAAAAATGAAACCGCTTTTCCCCTCAGCCTGTTTTTCGCGTCATGCGGTGACTTTGTAAAGTGCCCGAGCGCACGGGCCGCTTCACGCCCCCCCCCGCCCCCCCGACTGACTCTCCCAAAGCCTCAGCACCCGCACCCCGACACCCGCACCCCGACACCGCGGCCTCGCTGCCCCCCGACCCCCCCCGCAGCAGCCCCCCCGCACCCCCGGGGCCGGGGCTCTGCGGGCCGGCCCTGCCCCAACCGCGGCGCCGAGCCCGCGCAGCGCTGCCGGGCCCGCATACCTCGCATTCTGAAGCTGTTTTCCCTTTTTTTTTTTTTAATTATTATTATTATTATTATTATAATTCCCCCCCCACTTTCGCTCGGGCCGCTCCTGCCCGCGACCGGCCCCGCGTCCTCACGGCAGGCTTCGCTCGGCGGCTCCGTGTCGGCCCGGAACGGCTCCGGGCCCACCCGACCCCCACCCCGGCTCCGGGCCGACCCGAACCCCGCCCCCCCAGCTCCGGGCCGACCCGAACCCCACCCCCCGGCTCCGGGCCCACCCGACCCCCACCCCGGCTCCGGGCCGACCCGAACCCCCCCCTCCCGGCTCCGGGCCGACCCGAAACCCCCCTCCCGGCCCCGGGCCCCCCCGACCCCCCCGGCCCCGGGCCCCCCCGACCCCCCCCGGCCCCGCGGAGCCCCCGGGCCGGCCCCGCGGTACTCACAGCGCCGTGGCGGCGGGGGGCACGGCGGCCCCCGGGCGCTCCATCCCCCGGGCCGAGCAGTCGACGAGGCAGGCGGGGCCGGCGCAGGTACAGCCGGCGGCGCAGGGCTGGCAGGCGGGGGCCGGGGCCGCCATCCCCCCGCACAGCAGGGAGCAGAGCAGGCACCAGCCCGAGAGGGGCAGCCGCGCCGCGGGGACGCCATGTTTGCGCTGTGATCCAGTGTCTCCATTTCCACAAGGCATCTCTCCCTACGGGCATGGCATGGCCCCGGCTCCGCCGCCGCTCCTCCGGCCGGCCCGCCCCGCTCCGCCTCAGCGCCCGCCCGCCATGGCGGCCTCCGCCTCGGGGCTGCCGGTGGGCGCTGCTCGGCGCCGCCCGGCCCGGCCCGGCCCTGCCCGCTGCGCTCCGGCTCGGCCGCGCTGACAGCCCCGGCCCGGCGCCGCTCGGCTCCGCGCCCCGCCCGCCCCGCGCCCGCCCCGCGCCCGCCCCGCGCCCGCCGCCCCGCGCTCCGCCCCCGCCCGGCGGAAACCCGCCCCCGCCCCGCACCCCCCCCCCTCCGGCCCCGGGCAGCGGCGGGGGGAGCGGGGCAGAGGAGGGGACAGGGGGATCCCGGGGGATACAGGGGGATCCCGGGAGATATGGGGGCATCCCAGGGCAGGGGGATACAGGGGAATCCCGGGGGATTCGGGGGGACAGGGGGATCCCGGGGGATACAGGGGGATCCCGGGAGATATGGGGGGATCCCGGGAGATATGGAGGGATCCCGGGGCAGGGGGATACAGGAGAATCCCGGGGACAGGAGCATCCCTGGGGTCGGGGGCTTTCCGGGGGAGCAGGGGGATCCCGGGGGATTCGGGGGGACAGGGGGATCCCGGGGGATACAGGGGGACAGGGGGATCCCGAATCCCGGGGGATTCGGGGGGACAGGGGGATCCCGGGGGATACAGGGGGATCCCGGGTGATATGGGGGGACAGGGGGATCCCGGGGGATACAGGGGGACAGGGGGATCCCGAATCCCGGGGGATTCGGGGGGACAGGGGGATCCCGGGGGATACAGGGGGATCCCGGGGGATACGGGGGACAGGGGAATCCCGGGGGATACAGGGGGATCCCGGGAGATATGGGGGGATCCCTGGGCAGGGGGATACAGGGGAATCCCGGGGGGCTGGGGGATCCCAGGGTAGGGGGGTCTTGTTGGGCAGGGGGATCTCAGGAGCAGGGGGATCCAGGGGAGAGGGGAATCCAGAGGGTCAGGGGCATTCTTGGGAGCAGGGGGATCCCGGGAGCAGGGGGATCCCTGGGGTAGGGGGATCCCTGGGGTAGGGGAGTCCCTGGAGCAGAGGGGTCCCGCGGGGCAGGAGCATCCCGGGAGCAGGGGTTATCCTGGTGGGAGCACCTCGGACGCCGGGAGGGCCGGCCATGGAGCGTGGCGTTCTGCTGGACAGACGCTTTGGTTGTCTCAAAATTCGGGGGGGGGGGGTGGGGGGTCCCCTCCTCTGCACGGGGGGGGTGGGCAGGGGGGAGCACAAGCCCTCCCCGAAGGCGTTTGGCTCTCGGTTCCCGTGCCCGGTGCCCGTTCCCGAGGCCACAGCGACGCTGTTGAGCCCAGGGAGGGTCGCAGGGCGCGGTGCACGTTGTGGGTGATCCGGGTACCCCCAATATCTGGGAGCGCTGTCTGGCGAGCCCCGCTGCCTCCACCGCGCCCGGAGCAGAGAAGCTGCACCCCGATGCCAGGGCGAGAGGCGTTTCGCACTCCTCGAAGCCGCTTGCGCAGCCGAGCAGGGCCAACGTCCCCCCCAGACGCTTCGGCGAGCGTGCCGAGGGGCTGCCGTACGGCGGGCGTTGGGTCGGTGGGGCCCTGTCGACTGCCAGGCTTAGGAAATCTGCCTGGCACCTTGCAAGGGAGAAACCACCCCGGCACGGGACGGGAGAGAGACGCGCCGGCTGTCGTAGGCGTCCGAAGAGCGCGAGCAGCGGGGAGCGGGACGATTCTTCGTGGCGGTACCGGGCGGACGCCGCAGAGCCTGTCCTGAGCACAGACCTGGGGGAGAGCGGGGCCGTGGGGGCACGTTTGCCTCTCCCGGCAGCTGGTCCTGCCTGAAAGTTGACTCCCGGTGGGTGCGAAGCGCCCTGGCCGGAGTCATCCCGCGTGCGGACGCCTGCATGGACGCGCTCGCTTTGGGGCCAGGTCGCAGCGTTTTGCCACGCGCTGCGTGACGGCTGCTGCAGTGCTGCCCGCCCCGGCTCCCGCAGGCGGGCGAACCGCGGGCATCTTCCTTCACCCGCCACAGCCGACGGTTGCTGAGCTCGCTCCGCCTCGGAGGACCCTGCCAGCGCTCAGGAGACTCAGAGAGTCCAGCGCAGGGCTACGAGGATGAGGAGGGGACTGGAGGATTCCCGCATGGACAAGGTCCTGTGCAGCCTGCTGTAGGTGACCCTGCTTCGGCGGGGGGGTTGGACTAGATGACCCACAGAGGTCCCTTCCAACCCCTACTATTCTGTGATTCTGTGATTCTGTGATCTCTCCTACGAGGAGAGGCTGAGGGAGCTGGGCTTGTTCAGCCTGGAGAAGAGAAGGCTGAGAGGGGACCTTCGAAATGCCTCTAAATATCTGCAGGGTGGGGGTCAGGAGGACGGGGCCAGACTCTGTTCAGTGGTGCCCAGCGACAGGACAAGGGGCAATGGGCACAAACTGAAGCAGAGGAAGCTCCAGCTGAACCCGAGGAAGAACTTCTTCCCTCTGAGGGTGACGGAGCCCTGGCCCAGGCTGCCCAGGGAGGCTGTGGAGTCTCCTTCTCTGGAGATATTCCAGCCCCGCCTGGACGCGGTGCTGTGCCCCCTGCTCTGGGTGACCCTGCTTGGGCAGGGGGTTGGGCTGGGGGACCCACAGAGGGCCCTGCCAACCCCTGCCATGCTGGGATTCTGGGATTCTGTGACCAGTGGACAATTAGACGAGGGTGACAGCCAGTCTGTTTTTGAATCCCATAGGATTTTCTCAGCCGCTCGTTATTTTGGGCGCGTGGGATGCTCTAGGGAGCAGGGGACGGACCCACCAGCACTGGGTGCGCACCCACTGCAGGGTACGCAGCCTCCCCGCTCCCCACTCTGCCTGCTCTCCATCGAGGGCGGTCCCCATCCAACGAGCCCGTCGGCACCTGCGTGGCTCCAGCCCTGCGCGTTGCCCCGCTGAAGCCGGGGCAGCGGTGTCGGCTCGTAGCGCTGGGGCTCTGCCTTTCCCTCCCCGAACGCTGTGCAAACCTTGGAAAAGCAGCCTGGCAGCACCCGGTGTCCCTCCTCGGCGTGGTGCTTAACGCATGGGAGAATTCACTCTCCGAAAACGCTTTGTGCCTGTCGGACTGGCGACCTGCTGGGAAGACACGTCGTCTTCTGCACGACGCGCTGTGCCCAAAATAGCTCAGCGCTCACCACTTCCTCGCGTGACCGCGCTGTGTTTATTTCCACTCCCTCAATTGTAAATTGCTTTTTGGGTTTTTTTCCCTTTCTTCTATACTGATGCCCGTATTTTTTCAGATAACGTCAGGGAGAAAATCTCCTGCGTGCGGATTTGTAACCAACAGAGCGGATCGCTGATCTCACCCAGCAGATACCAAGAGGTTGAGGCCGCTCCCCCAAAGACTGGGGCTGTAATGAGGGCAACGAAGAAGGAGATAATTGAGTGAGAGGGAAAGGAGACAGCGAATCTCGATGCAGCTGCAAGGGAAGGATTTGTTCACATCAAATCCCAACTTTTGGTCTCGGCGGACGGTCTCCTCACTGAGTCGGGACGGGCTGTAAAACGCAAACTGCGGAAGATGCTGGGAGTGGAAGATGTGCTCTGGGGCCGGGAGGCTGCTGCTCGCCGCGAGGCTGGGAACGGCTGGTCGCGGGGAGGGGGTTCTGCTGGTTCCTCCTGCTGGCAAGCAAACGGAGGGTTTCTCAACGCTGTTCACTCGAAGCAGAATTAAAACCCCATCTAAGAGGGTGTTAATTCTCCCTGTCCCACCAACCCTGCAGGCTGAACGCTCCCAGAACATCAGCAGCAGATACACCGTGGTCAGCAAAACGTGACGGAGCTGCGGCCGGCCGGGAATGTCACCGCTGCCTCCGGGCCCCTCCAGCCAGACCCCGAAAGCACCACAGATGTCTCCAGCGGCACCCGGAGAGCCCTGAAATCCCGCCGGGCATGGCCAGACCCCGCAGCACCCCTCTCCCGCGCTCCATTTCTATGCCTTAAAGCTCCGTTCGGCTCCCGCCCGCAGTGCCCCGGCGCAGAGAGCCGCGAGCAGCTGGTACGGAGTGGGCTGAGCTCCCCGCAGCCGGGGGCTGCAGCCACCGCGCTCCACAAAAGCCCCCCGCACGGGCACCGTGCATGGGATGCAGTGGCAGCCGCTTTTAAAACACGTGCTGGGAGCAAGGCTTTTCACCACCTTGCCCTCCCACGCTGCTGCTGTTTCTCTCACCCGGGAATCCTCTATCGCGTTCACGCGCGGGGCCGTGGGTGGGCAGCAGCGGAGGGGACACCTCGTCACCCCGGTGGGTCCGTGGCCCGTGGAGGGGAAGCTCTGTGCAGGCGGACGCTGTTTTGGAGCCGGGATGGCGGGGCTGGGACTGGGAGCCTTCTGCCTACAGCAGCACGCGTCCTCTGTACTTTGTGTGTGAAAAAGGCAGGAAAAAATTCCCCTCTGGATTTTTCTGCCCCCTTGCCACGGGCTTTGGAGGGCAGCGGTGTTCACGCATGGCCGCAGTGCTCGCCTTGCTGTTATTCTGTTGTTTCCAAAGTCCTCCCGTGTGGTGGAAGGAGCACCTTGCCCTCAGCAGGTGTCCAGGGGCAGGGGGCTGGTCCGTGTGCTGCTGCCCGGGACGCGGGCACCGCAGAGGAGGTGCAGATCTCCAGCTCTCCCCGGAGGGAACAGCAGTTTCCATCCCCGCGGGCTGCTGCTCGGCGGCTGTATTGCTCCTGCCCCTCGCTCTGCAGAGAGGCCGTGCTTGCACGATCGCAGAATCCCAGAATCCCAACACGGCGGGGGTTGGCAGGGGCCTCTGTGGGTCACCCAGCCCAACCCCCTGCCCAAGCAGGGTCACCCAGAGCAGGCTGCACAGCACCGCGTCCAGGCGGGGCTGGAATATCTCCAGAGAAGGAGACTCCACAGCCTCCCTGGGCAGCCTGGGCCAGGGCTCCGTCACCCTCAGAGGGAAGAAGTTCTTCCTCGGGTTCAGGGTCGGTGCCCTGCGGCGAGGCACGGCGTTGCCTTTTGGTGCTGGGTTCTCAGCTGCTCCGGGCAGCGCTGGTGCGAGCCCCCAGTGGGCTTTTTCTGGATGACTTTCGTGGGCAGTTCCAGCTTGGGAAGCGAATTTATTCACACTGGTTGTTTCCATCCGCTTGACGTAGTGCGAATGCGAAACAGAGCCCGGCGGGTTGAGTGACAACTCTTGCTGCTCAGTGACTAATTGGTGGCGATTTCGCTTCTATTTTCCAAACACTCTTGCAAAGCAAAGGAAATTTCATGATTTCTCTCAGTATTTTCCAGCTTTTGGGGTTCCTTGGCTGGTGGAGGGACATTCCCACCAGGCTGAACTTGCGGATTTTTGGTTTCTGGCTGTGGGTGCTCTCTGCCCGCTCCCCCTCGGCTCTCCCCGCACCAGTTCCCCGGGGAGCACCGCGCACCGGGGGGGGGTTACAGCTCCTGGGGATTCTCCTGTGTGCGGGGTCCCGCCTGCCAGTGCAGGCAAGGTCAGGGGGGGCCGCTGTGACTGGAGACGGGGTGGAGAGGGGGGGCTTTTCCTTGGGCACTTGAGAAGCAGAGACTTCCCGGGGGTCGTGCTCGGCCCGGCCGAGAGCTCTCGGGGGACGCCGCGTTGCTGCTCGGGGAGGACGGGGGCTCGGGGGCAGGGGCCAGCGTGGCGGGGGGCTTTCAGCTGCGGGGCTGGCCTGACGTCAGCTTTGGCCACCACGTACCCCAGTCCCCCCGAGAGCTGCTGAGACCCCCTCCACCGGCTGCAGGGACAAAACAGCCTCGGTTTCTTATTTCTTGTGTTGCTAGAAAAGTCCAGACCGCCGGGAGGTAATAAGGAATCCAGCCGGGAAGATGCTGGCGACGCTGGCCGCGGGAGCCGGGACGAGGGCTGCTCTGCGCCGTGGGTGGCTGGCGGGGGTCCGGCCACGGGACGGGGCAGTGGGCAGCGAGGGGTCAGCGGCACCGGGACGGCTGCAGAGGGATCCCCCCCGAATCGCTGCTGCTCTGGACCCGTTGCTATAGCGATGCTGATGTCGCAGCGCCGTCAGGAGGCATTGCAGCGCTGGAACCGGCGTCTTGCGTCGAGGCGAGTCGAAGCCATCCTGGATTTTAGCTGCGTGAAGAGCCAGGGAGCAGCCAGAGCTGCTCAGTTCCCCAGCGCGGGGGGTCCGGCAAGCCCGCTCCCCGCTCCCGCACGTCTCGCGCCCACCGTTGTGGCATCACCCAGCCCTGCACCAGGGGAGGGCTCCCAGCAGCAGGCTGGAAGGGGGAAGCATTGCCTGGGACCAAGCTCGGGCCCCGTTCCCACCGCAGATGCCATGGATGAGAGGAGCTGCAGGCTGAGGCTTCCCCCCCTCCCCTCTGCAAAGGGACCCCCGTGACCATTTGCACCCAGAAAGCAGAGAGCAGCCAGCACCCGGCGAAGCCGAAGGCACAGGGCAACGGGCGAGAGGCACAGGGGCAGAAACCTGTGTTCAAAACCGTTAGGACGGGCTGAGTTTAAGGCTCCTTCCACCCCCTCCAGCCCGGTAAAGCCCGGGGTACCGGCACCCCGGGGCGATGAGAGGGAGCTCCCGAAGGAAGCCTGAGGAAGAGAAGGCTGCGAGGGGACCTTATAAATGCCTCTAAATATGCAAGTTTGCTGATGACACCAAACTGGGAGGTGTGGTAGATACACCAGAAGGCTGTGCTGCCATTCAGCGTGACCTGGATAGGCTGGAAAGCTGGGCAGAGAGGAACCTGATGAGGTTCAACAAGGGCAAGTGCAGGGTCCTGCACCTGGGGAGGAACAACCTCATGCACCAGTACAGGCTTGGGGTGGACCTGATGGAGAGCAGCCCTGCGGAGAGGGACCTGGGTGTCCTGGTGGACGACAGGTTAACCATGAGCCAGCAGTGTGCCCTGGCTGCCAAGAAAGCCAATGGGATCCTGGGGTGCATCAAGAAGAGTGTGGCCAGCAGGACAAGGGAGGTTCTCCTTCCCCTCTACACTGCCCTGGTGAGGCCTCATCTGGAGTACTGTGTCCAGTTCTGGGCTCCCCAGTTCAAGAAGGATGAAGAGCTACTGGAGAGAGTCCAGTGGAGGGCTACAAGGATGATGAGGGGACTGGAGCATCTCCACTACGAGGAGAGGTTGAGGGAACTGGGCTTGTTCAGCCTGGAGAAGAGAAGGCTGCGAGGGGACCTTAGAAATGCCTACAAATATCTGAAGGGTGGGTGTCAGGAGGATGGGGCCAAGCTCTTTTCAGTGGTGCCCAGTGACAGGACAAGGGGCAATGGGCACAAACTGAGGCACAGGAAGTTCCGTCTGAACATGAGGAGGAACTTCTTCCCTCTGAGGGTGACGGAGCCCTGGCCCAGGCTGCCCAGGGAGGTTGTGGAGTCTCCTTCTCTGGAGATATTCAAGACCCGCCTGGACAAGATCCTGTGCAGCCTACTGTAGGTGAGCCTGCTTGGGCAGGAGGGTTGGACTAGATGACCCACAGAGGTCCCTTCTAACCCCTACTATTCTGTGATTCTGTGATTCTGTGATTCTGTGAAGGGGCAACGGGCACAAACTGGAGCAGAGGAAGTTCCATCTGAACATGAGGAAGAACTTCTTCCCTCTGAGGGTGACGGAGCCCTGGAACAGGCTGCCCAGGGAGGTTGTGGAGTCTCCTTCTCTGGAGATATTCCAGCCCCGCCTGGACAAGGTCCTGTGCAGCCTGCTGTAGGTGCCCCTGCTTCGGCAGGAGGGTTGGACTAGATGACCCACAGAGGTCCCTTCCAACCCCTACTATTCTGTGATTCTGTGATTCTGTGAAGTGCTGGCAGGGCAGGGCCCGTCGCACCGCGACACGTCTGCTTTCGAGAAGCCAGCTTGGAAGAGCCATTTCCCGGCGCTGTTTTGGCTTCGGCGTGGCGGTGGGGGGCTGGACGCGGCCGTGCCTCGCTCCCTGCCTTCCCCGGGCTCACACACGTGCTCCGCCGATGGGATGCGACCAGTCCCTGCCATGGCAGCAGGACAGCGGGCGCAGGGCGCAGCGCTCGCAGGCAAGGTGCTTGCGGGGCTGGGACAGCCCTCAGCTTCGTGGCCGAAGAGGACGCTTCCAGCAGTAAAGAAGAAACTTCTAAACAGACCAGGAAACCGTCTAATGACAGAGGAGGGGACTCACGGGGAGGCTGCCTGCGCGGGTCTGCGGAAGCTGGCTGCGTTTTGGAGCGCAGGGAGCCTGGAGATGTCGGGCTCCGGGCTGGCCGTGCCGCTCCAGCACTGTCATCTTGAAGAATGAAAAAGTAATTGCCCAAATTTACCAGAGTTTTGTTGAGAGGAAACGTTCAGCCTTCCTTGGAAAACGTGAACAAACACCGTTACAACTCCAAGCTGCGTATTCATCATCCGGGTAATTAATTACCTGGAGCAGCGCGGCTCGCTGACAGCTCAGAGCAGGGAGCGTGGTTGCAGGTGTGTTGGAGGACCAGCAGAAAGGCAGAAGCTGTTGAAGCATAGGATGTTCCGTCTGAACACGAGGAAGAACTGCTTTACTTCGAGGGTGACAGAGCCCTGGAACAGGCTGCCCAGAGGCATTGTGGAATGTCCTTCTCTGGAGATACTCAAAACCAACCTGGATGAGATCCTATGCAACCTGCTGTAGGTGACCCTGCTTCGGCAGGGGGGTTGGACTAGATGATCCCCAGAGGTCCCTTCCAAACCCTGCCATTCTGTGACTCTGTGATTCTGTTATCCTCGGGCTGACAAGCACCGCCTGGCACTGCCCGTGCCGAATCAGTGACCTGGGGCCGGTTTGCGCTGACGAACGGCCGAACACGCCGCGGCACCGGTCTGCGTCTCCCCCCGCAAGCGGGAGCCCAGCTCGTCACCCACCAGCTCTGCAGCAGCCACGGACGGGGGCCCTGCTGCTCCCCAGCGCCCGCGGCTTTCCTAGGAGATGGATTTGCTTTTCCCCCCGAGGAACCCGACCACGGAGCAGGAGCCCTGTCCGGCGAGGGGCTGGCACGCGCGGCCGCAGGCGATGGTGCAGGCGAGCCCAGCGCAGGCAGCGACGCAGCGACTCGCTCCGGTGGGAGCTTCTTCCCAGCCTGGCTCTTGGTGGTTGACTTCTTCTCTGGAGCAGCAGCTTCACGAACCTCTGGACATTTCCACGCTCACCCATGACCGCCGCTTATTATTTTACGGGGTCCCGGAGCAGGGGCTGGCCCGGGGCAGCTCTCTAGCTCCGCGGTTCCTCACTCGCCGTTTCCAAAGACGAGGGTTTTGGGGGGGTTTATCTGCTCCAGCTCCTCGGGCCCTGCCGTGCGGTGACTCCGCACCGTGGGAAGCAGCCAGGCTCGGGGCCACCAGCCAGGCTCGTGCTCCCAGACTGGTGTGGCTGGTGTGAACCTGGCTGGGGTGGAAATGGCTGAGTGTGCACAAGTGATGGACGCACCCCGTGACATTCGTACGCTTGCTTTTGAAACCATCGCCACGCTTTACCCCTTCCCCATCTCAGGATGGGTCTGTATACAGTTGCAAAATATCTTGGATGGTTTAAAACTGAGATATTATATTTCTTAAATATTTGATGCTGCTGAGGCATGTCTGAAAAGCATTTCAGATTTACCAAACAGCCTGAAAATATCTCATCCCAGGGAGGCTGAGCGTTTGTTGCTTGGCACTCGCTCTGCCTCAGCAGGGCACGTTTCAAAGGCCCTTTGGACATCCGACTCTTCATCACGTTTGGAAGCTCTCGTGGGTGGCTGCTGGAGCTGGGGACTCTCCTGCGCTCGCTCCTCCGCTGGCTGAAGCCTTGGCTAGTCTCGATCTTGGCACAAGGAAAATTAATTTCCTGGCCTCAGCCCAGTGCGGGCTCACCAGGATCTGGCACGACCACCCTTTTGTGCACAGGAGGGGACAGCGGGGGCTCGGGGCAGCACCACGGCTCCCTGGGGATGCCCACGGGGGAATGGCAGGGACAGGGAGGTGCCAGGCTGGGCCCGCGTCCCCTCGCAGCCTTCTTTTCTCCAGGCTGAACAAGCCCAGCTCCCTCAGCCTCTCCTCGGAGGGGAGATGCTCCAGTTCCCTCCTCATCCTCGTAGCCCTGCGCTGGACTCTCTCCAGTAGTTCCTCATCTTTCTTGAACTGGGGAGCCCAGCACTGGACACTGCACTGCAGATGGGGCCTCCCCAGGGCAGAGCAGAGGGGAAGGAGAACCTCCCTCGCCCTGCTGCCCACACTCCTCGTGATGTACCCCAGGATCCCATCGGCCTTCTTGGCACCCAGGGCACGCTGCTGGCTCATGGTCACCCTGTCGTCCCCCAGCACTCCCAGTCCCTCTCCGCAGAGCTGCTCTCCAGCAGCTCAGCCCCAGCCTGTACTGGTGCCTGGGGTTGTTCCTCCCCAGGTGCAGGACCCTGCCCTTGCCCTTGTTGAACCTCATCAGGTTCCTCTCTGCCCAACTCTCCAGCCTGTCCAGGTCACACTGGATGGCAGCACAGCCTGCCGGTGTGTCCACCACTCCTCCCAGCTCCGTGTCACCAGCAGCTGCACCCTGCCCTGCTCAGCCCCGGCGACTGCTGCCAGCTCCCAGCGCCGTGCCGTGGGTAATCCCGGGGTGCCAGCCCTGGAGCAGGGCAGAGGGCCAAGCCGTGCCTCACGTCCCATCTGCCAGGGGTAGCGGAGTGCCAGGAAAGGTGTTTTCTTCGCCTTTGGGAGAGGGAGAAGGGGCTAATGGGGGCAGTTTGGTGGGCGAAGGAGCGCTCTGGCCTTGCCCCTGGGCTGCACGTGCGGAGATAACGGTGTCTAACGAGCTCCGTGGCTGACGAACCCCGCGGGGAGCTGTTTGCTGCCGTTACCATCAGTCACCCCAGAACCCCCAACTCCTGCAACGCATCAGCGTGCCAGCCTGGCTGCTGGGCTGGTTTGCAGCCTGCCAGGTCTGCCCTGCCCGGTGCTGGGCTGCACCCTCGGGACCCCCAAACCCCCCGGGATCCCACCGGCGTGGGAGGGAGGGCGAAGCCACCCAGCACTGCTGGGCGAGACGGCTGGTGAGAGCCCCACGGCGCGGCGCGTGCAGCAGGGCTCGCCTTGCAGATAAATTATGGATTTGAACGCCAAAAAACGAAGGCTGAGTAGCGGGCTGGGCTCTCCCAACCTCCCGGGTGCGTCGCAGCGAAGGCGACGGCGACGCAGGAGGCTGGAGGGAGCTGCGGGTGGGAGCCGTCCTCCAGGAGGGATCAGAGAAGCTGAGGAGCCCGAGGAGGAAACAGAGGGACTGGGCACAGGGGAGACAGGGACCAGACAAGGGAAGGAGGGTTGCGATGTCAGACTTGGCTTGGCAACGTGGGAAAGGGAAGAGACAAAAGCAGCCTCCCAGCAAAACGCTGGAATTTAACTTTCGCAGCTGCAGAAGGAAAACAATTGCTTCCCACACAGAAATGACTGATGGGCTGCGTTGATGAGAGGATGTCTGAGGAATTTCAATTAAAAGCCAGCGAGGCTGACAAAGACAGCGAGATTGAAGCGTTCGAAGGTAAGTGAGCAACGGGGAGGGAAGAACAACGACTGGCGAGGGAGAGAACGGTGCCTGCTCAGCGCTGTGGGGGCTGGGCCCTTCTCCAGGAGGCAGAGAGAAAGCCCTCGCCTGCTGAGCGTGGCGGGGTGCTGGGATCCACCTCCCGCACGCGTCCCGCGCCCCGTGCACGCTCCCCGTGCGCGGTCCCCGTGCGTGGTCCCCGTGCACGCTCCCCGTGCCTCCCCGCATCCCTGCATCTCCCACGTGGCCTCTGCTCGGCAGCGGGAGATGCTCAGGGCTGGCCCCTCTCTCTGTCCAACATCTCCTTTCGTGCAACATGAACCCGAGCTCCCCGTGTTTGGCCGAGGTGACGTGTCAGCCCCATCTGTGCGGTGTCACCTTTGTCCCCGGCTGCCCTCCCGCGCCTCCCGTCCCGGTGATGGCCACTGCCTGCGGGTCCTCGCTCCACACCAGCTCTAGGATTTTGGAGCCGGAGCTGTGCATGCCCTGGGCAAAGGATCTGTAGCAGAACAGAGAGCGGGAAGAGCTGGCAGGTTTAGGATTAGGAGAAAAGTCCCCTTCGCCTCGGCTGGTGGCACTGCGATAGGTGACAGCAGAGCAAGCCCAGCAGCGCATGGAAAGAGCCGGCACCGGTTTCCCCGCAGCCACGAGGCCAAGAAGATGAAGATCTTCCAAGATGGTGTCTCTGATGGGAATAGCTCATCCTCGCAGCCCGCCTGCTGAAGAGACGACTCTGCTCCATCCGAGCCGGCAACGGGAGCTGGGAGCAGGAGGGCAGCGGGCTCGGCACGCTGTGGCTGCGGGGAGAGGCATCACCAGATCCTGGCTGGGACAAGGCGGGTGTCCCTGCCCGGGGACGGAGCAGCGAGGAGCGGCCGAGGTCGGGGCACCTGCAGCGCGGGCCAGCGGCGGAGCATCCCGGGCCAGCGGGAGGAAGGAGGGCTGGCCTCGCGCCCGAAGAGCTCGCTCGGCTCCGAGCACGGCGCGCGGCTTCTGGCACGTGGAGAACCCTGAAAATTCCCGTGCTGAAGGAACAAGCCAGATTCAAAATCCCGAAGCGCGGGGTCTGCGCAGAGCCGCTGGCCAGAGCCCGGTGCCCAGCCCTGGGTGGGCTCCCTGTGTCTCCAGCCCCGCACGGAGCCCTGTCCTGGGGTGGGGACGGCCGAGCTGAAGGTGGGTGCCATCCCCCGCGGGCATCGGGCTGCTGCTCAGCCCTCGGCACAGGCAGAAGCGGCGTCAGCGGCCTCGTGGTGCCCGCCTTGAGAGTCCCCCGTACGCTGCAACACAACGGACCTCCTGGGCTGGCAGCCCTGCTGGGAAAGAGCTGATTTTCTGCTTTTATAAACGAATCTACTCGTACGTAGGTGCATGGGAGTAACAGACCACTGCTGTCACGGCCAGCCCCGCTCAGAGCCCTGCCAGCTCCCGCTCCCCCGAGCCACGCCGCGTCTTCAGGCGCCTGTTGTTCCATTAGTCTATTTTTAGTGAGCAAACCCCCCTTAGTTCAGCTGCAGTTATCTGAGTAGTTCCTGTGACTACACGAGGAGCAACGTCTCCAGGCGTGACTGCGATTTCTGAGCAGGCTGCGTCTCCGCGCACACGTTTGCCAACAGAAACTTGCTGAAGACTTGGGCTAGATGACCCACAGAGGTCCCTTCCAACCCCTACCACTCCGTGATTCTGTGATTCTGTAGAAGCTTCACCCCGTGGCGTTCGCGGACGCGGTGCTCCGAGCCCTGGCGCTGCCCGGGGCGGAATTCGGGGGGGCCGGGGCAGCTGGGATCGGCACCGCTGCAGGCGCGGGAGCACAGGACCTTTGGTAAAGGCGCAGTTACCCAGGCACGCTTCCTCGCTGCCGCCCCTGAGAAGCAGCCGTCCTCCTCCGGCGTTGCCCCGATGCGGCGGCGGCGAGCAGCTGGCTTTGTTTGCTCTGGAGCACGGGGCTGTTGGTGGAGATTTCCATCATCATCATCAGCGACTGCGGCTGAGAGCGGGGAAAAGTCCCCGTGTGTCAGAGCCTGGGGGGGAGGGGGGCACACCAAAGGCAGAGGGTGCTGGGGCTGCGCACCCCCTTCCTCCGGGCAGACCCCACCAGGTAAAAGCTCCCCCGTGGCCTTGCCGCTGCCCAGGGTCCAGGTAAAAACCCTGCGGACCCGCAGACGGCTCCAGCATCGCGCGCTGCTCCGAGGCCTCGGCCTCTATGACTGCAGCTGTCCCGGAAAATTGGATTATAGTGCAAAACGCTGGCACCGGGTCTGCTCTGGCGAGTCAGCGCCTCCATCTCCCGGCTAGATGGTCGGGATGAAGAGCGTGTGATGAGGAGCAGGAGGATAAGCCTGGCAGCTTTACCTCTGGCCTCAGCCGTGTTGGAGGAGCCCAGCGAACCCAGAGCTCCTCGGCGTTACCCGGGGTTTGTGATGGCCATGCCTGAGGCTTGCGGTGGGACAAGGAGGATCTCACCCAGGAACCATGCACTGGAGCTCCCGACCCGGGTCACGCCCCTCGTCTGTGGCCAAAGCCACCAGAGCTCTGTTGCCCGCTCCTCCTGTTGTGCCGGAGCGCACGGGGCCGTTGGACGGGGATCAGCCATGGGTTTAAACACTCCCAGGGCAGCAAAGGGCTGCCCAGGGAGGCTGTGGAGTCTCCTTCTCTGGAGATATTCCAGACCCGCCTGGACAAGGTCCTCTACAGCCTGCTCTGGGTGACCCTGCTTGGGCAGGGGGTTGGACTGGGTGACCCACAGAGGGCCCTTCCAACCCCTGCCATTCTGTGAAAGGGAAAAGCTCGCCCATGCCCACAGCAAGAGCAGCCCCTCAGCGTCACCGCGGCTGGCACCCGAGCTCCGGCACTGGCCCCGGGTTTGCGGGTCCCCGAGCCCCACCGCGTCGGCCATCACCTCCCTCTCACGCAGGCGCCGTCACTTGTTCACGTCTGCGCTGCGTGCCTGCCCGCCTTCTCGCCGGAGCGGTTAATTATCCGCCCCTGCTCCATGCGCCTGTCCCAGCCTCCCTTTCCAGCCGGGATGAGGCCGCACCGCTGGAAATCCGTCGCACGGCGTTCAGCCGAGGGGGTCGCGAGCCCCGCGGGGGACACGTCCTCCGCAGCTGGGAAGAAAGGTGCCAAGTGCTGCTCAATGAAACCGGTTGCCCAGACAGACTGGGTGCAACACGGGGGGTCCTGGGTCGGAGCAACCCATGCCCACCCCTGCGGAGGGTGCAGCGAGGCGGGGGGTGGTCTCTTCGCCCAAGTAGCTATCGATGGGACGAGAGGGCACGGCCTCAGATTGCGTCAGGGGAGGTTTAGATTTGATAACTGAGTGTAACCAACGTAACACGCAGGGGATGTTCTCACTCCGGTGGTCAGAATCCTTGCACAACCGAAACAAGGCTTGGTTCTCTGTGAATAGGTGGGAGGGTGGCAAGAGAAGGGACTCCGGGATGATCCCTTGAGGCGGCTGGGCCTCGGGAGAGCAGGGATGCAAGCTGCAGAGATCAGGAGGCTGCAGGATAATCTGAAAACCCCCCCAGTCAGACGCCAAACAAACGTGCACGACGGACATTACTGTATACTGACAAGTTCTTGGTAAAACTGTGATAAGCATTTCTTGCAAATGTAATGAATGTGTACGTTAACAGAGCATAAAAACCTAGTGAGTGTGTCCTTTCGAGGCACATGGTTGGAGGAGAGATGCCCCATGTGCCCAGCGCCGTAATAAAGAATCCCTGCTTAATAGTCTGCTGACTACTGGGTCTGCACAGAATCCCAGAATCACAGAATCCCAGCATGTTCGGGGTTGGAAGGGACCTCTGTGGGTCCCCCAGCCCAACCCCCTGCCCAAGCAGGGTCACCCACAGCAGGCTGCACAGCACCGCGGCCAGGCGGGGCTCGAACATCTCCAGAGAAGGAGACTCCACAACCTCCCTGGGCAGCCTGGGCCAGAGCTCCATCACCCTCAGAGGGAAGAAGTTCTTCCTCGGGTTCAGCTGGAGCTTCCTCTGCTTCAGTTTGTGCCCGTTGCCCCTTGTCCTGTCGCTGGGCACCACTGAACAGAGTCTGGCCCCATCCTCCTGACCCCCACCCTGCAGATATTTAGAGGCATTTCTAAGGTCCCCTCTCAACCTTCTCTTCTCCAGGCTGAACAAGCCCAGCTCCCTCAGCCTCTCCTCATAGCAGAGATGCTCCAGTCCCCTCCTCATCCTCGTAGCCCTCCGCTGGACTCTCTCCAGTAGCTCCTCATCTTTCTTGAACTGGGGAGCCCAGCACTGGACACAGCACTGCAGATGGGGCCTCCCCAGGGCAGAGCAGAGGGGGTGGAGAACCTCCCTCGCCCTGCTGCCCACACTCCTCCTCATGCACCCCAGAATTCCAATTCTGGGAATCCCAATTCTGGCTTTTCACGGCATCAGATTGGATATTCGGGAAAATTTCTTCACTGGCAGAGCGGTCAGGTGTTGGCCCAGGCTGCCCAGGGTGGTGGGAGGTGTCCCCATCCCTAAAGCCGCGTGTGGTGGGGGGTGTCCCCATCCCTGGAGGGGTCCAAAAGCCGCGTGGACGTGGCACTGCGGGAGGTGGTTTAGCAGGGTGGGGGGGTGGGGGTGACGGCTGGACCTGATGATCTCAGAGCTCTTTTCCACCCTTCATGATTCTGCGGTTCTGTCCCGCGGCCGCGCCGACGGACCCCCCCCCCCCCCCCGCCCCGGTACCTCGGAGCCCCCCGGCTGCGGGGGGGCGGGGGGGGGGGGGGGCGAGATGGACGGGCTCCGGGGGGTCTACCCCCCCCCACCGTGGGCACCTGTGAGGTGTCACCCTCTGCACCCCCCCCCCCACAAACCCCCACCCCCCCCGCACCGGTGCGTGCGCACGTGCCCCCGGTTACCGGGGGCGGAGCGGCCCCGCCCCCGCGGCGCTGCCATTGGCGGAGGGGCGGGGTCGGGGGGGGTCGGTACAGCCCGTAACCCCCCCCCCATCCCCGTTACCCCCCCCCCCCTCCGGTTTCCCTCCCGGCCCGGTATGTCGCGGAAGAAAGCGGCTCGCAGCAAGGGCGGCGGCTCCGCGCCCACCGCCGCGCTGCCCCCCCCCTCCCGGGGCTCCGGCCGTGCCCCCCCCGCTGCCCCCCTCGTTCCCCGGGGCTCCGCTCCCGAGCTACCCCGCAACGACGGGGCTGCGGCGGGGCGGCCCTCGCTGAGCAGCAGCGGCGAGTTCTACGATCTGGCTTTCAAGGTGCGGGGTCGGATGCGGGAATGGGGGGGGGGGGGGTCCGTTGGGTTGCGGGGGTCGGGTGCTGAGGCCACCGGAGAAGTTCCCGGGGACCGGGTGGGCATCCCTCCCTCCGAAACCCAGCATCCCGACGCTGGGGGTGACGCGGGAGCTCGGTTGGGGGGTCTCCGGCGGCGGGGACCGCCGCCGGAGACCCCCCAACCGAGCTCCCGCGTCACCCCCAGCGTAACTTGGTCAAGTGGTGCCAAACCTTCCATCTCCGATGAGTTCTTGTCACCTCCCGGTTCCTCTCTAACGACGTAAAAAATTGCGGTTCCGGAGCCGGGTGACAATATTCCACCGGGCGCGTGGAATCCGCCGCCGTCGCGGTTGTCTCCGGCTTGAGCTTACGGTCGGACCTCGAGGTCCTTCCCGACCTCGGATGGATTCTTTGCAGGGTTTTGGATGGTTCCTTCTCGCCCGCTTCGGCTTCTGGCGAGCGAGTCGCACGGATCGAACCGATTTGCATCCCTCCTCCCTCCTCTTCTTCCATCACGCGAGCGCGGCTCGGAGTGGTTTTGGCCGAGGCTGCGGCTTTGGGTCTTTGTAACCCATCTAGGGGGGGATTTAAGCTTGGAGGAGATGATGTTCGCCGTGGCAAGTGGGACCTCGGCGCGGTGTCGGCGAGCTCGGCGCCGTGGCCGGCGCGTCGGTGCGATCAGGTCCGCGGAGGTGAGGGGGGTTCGAGAAGGGACGCCGGGCGCTTTGGGAGGCGGTGGGTCCTGGCGCAGCGGCAGGAGCGGTTCGACAGCCTCCCTAAAATGGAGCCACCTCCGTCTGGGTGCTGGTCCTCGGCGCCTTGAGCTCGCATCTCGCTGCCCGGGCTGGGGCTTGCCCCCGCGGCACGGCGATGCGCCCAGCGAGGGCTCGGGTGAGCCCAATCGCGCCCGGTAGCCAAAGCCTCTGAGCGCTCTGTGAGCCAGCGGCAGAGAGAAATCACTTCATATTCAGTAAAAACCTCCTTTATTAAACTTTCTCTTCGCCTTCCCCCTCTGCTGAGGCTCCCGAGCTCGGCCGGAGGCAATGCCCACACGCGTGTCCCCGGCGCGGGGCCGGATCGTGGGCGCCGAGCGCTTGGCGTGAGCCCGGCCGCGGGTGCTGCCGCGTGCGCCGGCTGAGGCTTCAGCGGCGAAGCCGGCTGCGAAGGTCGCCCCGCTCTAGAGCAGAGGTCTGGAAAGTTTCAGAAAAAATCAATACTACTGCTTTGTACTAAAAATGCCTTTTTTTTCCCCCCCCTTCACTTGGCTTTGCACGGGTAAACCCGTGGGCTCGCTGGGTCCCCTAACCCTGTGGTGCCGGAGCTCGGTGCGTGGCGCGGGGCTGCGCGCCGTGGGCGATGGAGCACCGTGGCCGGACCCCAGCCGCCCGCTCCCCTCCGCAGCCGTGCCCCCCTGCCCCAGCACAAGTGACCGGCACCGCGCGGGGGGCCGAGCTGCAGAGCGGTGGTGGCAGCGTCTGGCTCCCGCCCGGGTTCGCCGTGACCCGGCGCGGTGCCGCCCGGCAGCCATTTGCGTTCGGTCACGGGCCGCTGGCTGGCGGAAGGCCGGTGGCAGCGCTTTCGGGAGAGAGGACACCCCGCCACGTCGGCGTGAAGCCCTGCGAACCGGCGCGGGTGCAGGAGCCGCGAACGCAGCTCGGCTGCGTGGTCCGGGGTGTCTCGGAGCGGGGTCAGCGGCCCCCGGGGTGCTGGGGGGCTCGGAGGGGTTGTGGCTTGAGTAGAGGCTTCGGGGAGCTGGGTTTGGGAGCAGCTTCAGCCCTGCTGTGTGGCAGGGTGGGTGCCTGCCCCGTCTGCACCCCAGGATGCTGCCGGGTGGGGAAACTGAGGCAGATGGGATGGGAGCTGCTCCCTCGGCACCCGCTGAGGACTGGGAGGGTAGCCGAGGCTCTGCGGGTCCCACTGGAGGAGTTTGCTCGCAACGGGCAGAGAGCACCCCTGGAGATGGTGCTCGTGGTCGGGGCCCCCCCTGAAGCATCCCCGTGGGCAGCCGTGCCCCCTCCCAGAAAGCCCCACGCAGGGTGCGGGCGCACCGGGGGCAGCGGGGTCCTGCAGCCGTCGGGTCGCATCCTGCCTCGGCAGCACCCCTCGGTTTTTGAGGGGTGTCTGTGCCCCTGTGGGGCTGGGGAAGGTGTCTCGAGTCCGGCCCGTGCTCAGCAACACGCATGGTGCAGGGTGGGGGATAATCCCGCTGCGGGTCCCCCCCCTTCTCGCCCCCACCCTCACCTGGGTCCGAGGACGTCGCTCCTGGACGTGCTTTTCTCCTCTCAAGGATGTGGGGTCTGCTGCTGGGATGGGGGTTCTGGGGTGGAGACGGCTGCGGTGGGGTGTTCTCCCCAGTGTCTAACCCCCCCCCCCCCTCCCGTGCAGGTGATGCTGGTGGGCGACTCGGGGGTCGGCAAAACCTGCCTGCTGGTGCGGTTCAAGGACGGCGCTTTCCTCGCCGGCAGCTTCATTTCCACCGTTGGAATCGACTTCAGGGTAAGTGCCCGGGGGTGCTCCGGCCCCGGCCGGGCTCCTCGGCCGCTGGCGCAGGCTCTGCCAGGTGAGTGGTGGCTTCTGGCAAAACATCGCTCCGAGGGCTTGGACCTCATCCTCCCGACCCTCAGCTCCAGCCGGGGCCCCTCGGGGCCGAGCGACTCCGATGGCAGCGCAGCAGCCTCTTGGTGACCGCTTTGCACGCGGACGGGGAGCGCGTGCTCGGCTCCGGGTCCCGGGGGTCATCCCTGTGAGGAGGACTCGGGCCGGTGACGGGTGCTGCCGCGGCCGCGGTGCCTCCGCTGAGCGTTTGGCACGGAAGCAGCAGCCGGCAGCATGCCTGGCGTGGGTCGGTGGCCCATCTGAAGATGAGGAAGAACTTCTTCCCTCTGAGGGTGACGGAGCCCTGGCCCAGGCTGCCCAGGGAGGCTGTGGAGTCTCCTTCTCTGGAGATATTCCAGCCCCGCCTGGCCGCGGTGCTGTGCCCCCTGCTCTGGGTGACCCTGCTTGGGCAGGGGGTTGGACTGGGGGACCCACAATGGTCCCTTCCAACCCCTAATATTCTGTGATTCTGTGATTCTGTGAGGGTCGGCTGCTCCCCGCTCCTCCCCAGCTCCCCACTGTCTGCTTCCCCCAAACCACGAGCTCGCCGACCCCCGAGATGTCTGACCGGTGCCACGGGCTCCCAGGCAGGCTCAGCCCTCAGCACCGGGGACGTGCCCCGTGGCCGCGCTCTCCTCACCCCGCTGTTGGGGCATCGTCGTCTCGCTGTGCGGTGGCTTTCTGCTCGATTTTGGCACCATGGTGGGGATGGGTGGGTGCGGCGAGGAGCTGGCGGTGATGCCACACACCAGCGTCGCACCCTCCCGACCCCAGTTCCCAGCGGGGTCTCGGGTCTCCCTGGTCCTTGGAGGGTTTCTGGGTGGCGGGTGTCACTCGTCCCCGGCTGTTTCTCCAGGCTGTGAGTAAGAGCTTGCTGGTGGGGTGACGAGTGGAGGAGCGGAGGGACGCTCGGAAAGCCGTCGGGCACAAAGCGATGTTCCTGCCTGCAGACAGGCTGCCAGCGCGGGGCGACGCCGCGGCTCGGTGAGCTTGGTCAGCTGGAGCCCGTAGTTTTACCCGGAGGTGACCACACGGCGTTTCGGGTGTTCTTCAGAGGAAAAGCGCTTTGTTTCCGATGGCAACGATTGATACCCAGGGCGGCCGTGAGGTCCCTGTGCCTCATTGATTCGAGCGCTGAAACGGCCGCCACCGGGCAGCGATCGAATCGGGGTTCGTTCACTCCTGGAGCAGAGCTGCGGGGGCCCCGCTGGTTTGAAGCGGGCAGAGCAGACAGCGGGGAAGGTCACGTGGATGCCCTAAAACTCGTTATTGCCATCTTCATCAGGCACTCCTCGTCTGGGGGGGGGGACATGGGAATAGATTTTTGGCCGTACACCTCCGTTTCCAGGAGGATAATCCTGTGACTGTGGGCGTCACGACGCGGACGAAGCTCCGGGCTGGCACCGCTGGAGGCTTCCGCTGCGAGAGCGCGCGTGGGTTTTAATTTGCGTGGATGTGACAAGAGAAGTGTCCCATCGCAGCGCCTTTTCTCGGCCGTCCCAGTGCTCGGCGTCGGGTTTTCTGGCGCGGTGGCCGCGGCCGCGGTCGGCGAGGGTTGGGGAAGGCGGGCGCTGGGGTTTTGCTGCGTTCGCTGCGTTGAGCAAGCGCAGGGCGTTACTTCGGCGCGTGGGGACCGCGGGGAGGGGCTGGGAGCCGGGGGACAGGCTGGGGACATCGTGGGGACGGGGCTGCCCGGCTCCTGCTGTTGTTTTCGGGATTGCCTCCGCTCCTCGTGGCGCCGGCTGGGGTCTGCGAAGCGCCCGGGGTGGGATGGAGCCGCGTCGGGGGGCAGCCCCCACGCCCACCCAGCCGCTCGCCGCCTCTCCCAGTCCCTCCACTGGTCCCAGTGGGCTCCAGGACGAGCCGCTTGTTTCCGAGGGTGTCAAACCAGTGGATGCACGCACAGCTACGGCTGATGGGCTGTGTAGGCCTGGGCGAATGCAAATTAATAGAAATCTGTTTAAAATTAATCTGGCGTTACAATTCCTAATGGCCCCCTAGGTTTTTTCCCTCCTGCTGTTTTATGTTAGGGCGAACCTCTCGCGTGGTGTTTGTGTATCATCCGCTCTGAAACAAAGAAGGATGCTGATCTAAATATATTTGGAAAATAAACCGCTCACGCTAGGGAAATAAAGATGATCATCGCATGAAAAAATGCAGCAGGATGGCACCTGTTAGGGTCTGGCTTTGGGGAGGCCGAGTCCTCCGGCTCTCCTGCCTTTGAAAATGGGGTTTGGGGGGGGCATCTTTAGCCCCTCGAGCACACCAGTGCTCCCAGTTCAGCCGGGGCAGTGCTGGTGCGTCCAGGGTGCCGAGCGGAGGGTTTGGCTGGGGGTGCGCTGCTGGGGTGAGCCCCCCACCCTCTCCATGGGCACCCCTAAGGCGAGACAGAGCCCCGGGGCGAGGGTCCTGCTCCCGGCGGGGGCTTCGGCTGAGCGGGGGGGCTCGCTCAGAGCGGCAGAAGCCTCTCGCCGAGTCGCTGTGCTGCTTCCCACGGAGGGGAAAGCTTCCCGGGGGGCAAACCCTGCGCTGCCTCCGGGGTCTCCGTCGCAAGCGTCGCCTTCGGGGTTTCCAGCCGTCGCCTTCGGGGTTTCCAGCCGTCGCCTTCGGGGTTTCCAGCCGTCGCCTTCGGGGTTTCCAGCCGTCGCCTTCGGGGTTTCCAGCCATCGCTAGATAACGAGAGGCTTAATTATTCCCTCCCGTGAGCCATGGCACGAGGTCTTCCTCCTCCTCTTCCCTGGGGCTGGGGGGTCTCGGCAGATCCCTCTGCTTGGTGGGGGGTAGTGGTGGGGCCGGGTCTCTCCCTGCGGAGCCCGGGAGGTTGGAAGTGAGCTCGGAGATGCTGGTGGCCGGCCGGGGCGGGCAGGGTGGTTCTCTGGGCAGGGCGTGCGAGCTTCTCCAACGCCCTACGCTGGGAGCTTCGGGCAGAAGGGTTTCCTGGAAAAGAGCAGGTTTGTCGCCCGGGGTGCGAATCCCATTTTTCTTGGTGTTGCTGGAGGAGCTGCCTTGTGCTGTAATTCTGGGAAGGCAGCAGAAAGCTCCGCAGAAACCAAAGCTGTGCAGCCAAGGGTGCTTCTGTCGCGTTGTAACAGCTACCGAACGGGAGGAACACCTTGAGAGCCAGGGAGCCCAAGGGCCGCGTGAGCCCGACGACAGCTGGGGAGAGCAGCTCTGCGGAGAGGGACCTGGGTGTCCTGGGGGACAACAGGGTGACCATGAGCCAGCAGTGTGCCCTGGGTGCCAAGAAGGCCAATGGGATCCTGGGGTGCATGAGGAGGAGTGTGGGCAGCAGGGCGAGGGAGGTTCTCCTCCCCCTCTGCTCTGCCCTGGGGAGGCCCCATCTGCAGTGCTGGGTCCAGTGCTGGGCTCCCCAGTTCAAGAAAGATGAGGAGCTACTGGAGAGAGTCCAGCGGAGGGCTACGAGGATGAGGAGGGGACTGGAGCATCTCCCCTACGAGGAGAGGCTGAGGGAGCTGGGCTTGTTCAGCCTGGAGAAGAGAAGGCTGAGAGGGGACCTTAGAAATGCCTCTAAATATCTGCAGGGTGGGGGTCAGGAGGACGGGGCCAGACTCTGTTCAGTGGTGCCCAGCGACAGGACAAGGGGCAACGGGCACAAACTGAAGCAGAGGAAGCTCCAGCTGAACCCGAGGAAGAACTTCTTCCCTCTGAGGGTGACGGAGCCCTGGCCCAGGCTGCCCAGGGAGGCTGTGGAGTCTCCTCTGGAGATATTCCAGCCCCGCCTGGCCGCGGTGCTGTGCAGCCTGCTCTGGGTGACCCTGCTTGGGCAGGGGGCTGGGCTGGGGGACCCACAGAGGTCCCTGCCAACTCCTGCCATGCTGGGATCCTGGGATTTTGAGGGGCTGCCCCGGCGCTGGCTGCCCCACTGGTGCTCGCAGCCCCGCGCTCCGTCCCCAGCGTTGCAGGGTCGGGCGAGTGAAGGGTTTTGTACTAATTGGACCTGAAAGGAGAAGAACATAAAAGAAAAAAAAAAAAAAAGAAAGATGAGCCTTTCCTCCCTGGGAAGAGGTGCTAATGAGTTTCTGTGCGTTAGCAGGGAGATGGTTTCTGCGCTAAGCAGTGGTTTCTGGCCCGCGTGTTCCCCGGGGTGCGCGGCTGCCCCGAGGAGAGGGAGCGAGCAGCGTCCTCCCGGCACCCAGCGCGCGTAGGGGCTGCGGGAGGAGGAGGAGGGACCCGGCCCCGCAGCTTTGGGCTTCCCGAGCAGGCAGTGGGCGCAGGGAATATTTCCCCTGGAGGCTCTGGCCTCCACCAGTTTGCACCAGTGTGCCCAGGAGGGGTTCTGCTGGTTGTGGCCGCGCTCTCTGCTCCAGCCTTGGCCGTGCCGCCGTTAATCTGCCCGCTGGGACGGCTGCTGCGCCCTTAAATAAAAGCTGCCACTTGTGACCCTGATCTCTGAGGACTCTGGATTAGAGCCCTGTGCTGGGGGGGTGGAATCCGTGGTATATAATATGCTTTTTTGCATAAGAGATTTGTGGCATCTCTGTTTATTTTTTGTAGTGTGTGAGTGTGTGCACCTTCCGTCGGCAAAACGGCAGCTGCCGGCTGCTGCGGCCTCCCTCGGCGAGCTCCGCTTGGCCGGAGAGCTGGGCGGCTGCGTCCCGGCCACGCAGGGTGTGCGGACTGGCACTGGGCACGGTCTGGAGTCGGTGGGTCTGGGCGCCCAGGGAGGGAGGTGTGGGTGCCCTGAGCGCTGTGGGTCCCCAGCCGGCGCCCGCATCCCTGCCATTGAGGTGATGCTCCCGGTGCCCGCATCCCTGCCCTCGGGGTGATGCTCTCAGCACCCACATCCCTGCCCTCAGGGCGATGCTCCTAGCACCCACATCCCTGCCCTCGGGGTGATGCTCCTGGTGCCCGCATCCCTGCCCTCGGGGTGATGCTCCTAGCACCCACATCCCTGCCCTCGGGGTGATGCTCCTGGTGCCTGCATCCCTGCCCTCAGGGCGATGCTCCCAGTGCCTGCATCCCTGCCCTCAGGGCAATGCTCTCAGCACCCACATCCCTGCCCTTGGGGCGATGCTATCAGCACCCACATCCCTGCCCTCGGGGTGATGCTCTCAGCACCCTCATCCTGCCCTTGGGGTGATGCTATCAGCACCCACATCCCTGCCCTTGGGGTGATGCTCCAGCGCAGCCTCCGCCGTGGTGCCTCCCTTGGAAGGGTTGGAGCAACCTGGAGCCGTCTGAAAGCCAAGGGCTGGCTTTTGTCTCGGCGGTTGGCGCGGAGCGTTGGCAGGGCTCGTTCTCTGATGGATCAGCCTGGAAAAAGTGGGAGGGGATCTGCTCAGGCCAGAAGAAAGAAACGGAAATAAATTAATTCCAGCATGTCTTTCTATACACAATGAGCCCTGGACGTTGGCGGGAAGGGGCTCTGGGTGTCGAGCGGCGTGCTCAGCCTCAGCTGATGGCACGCGTTGCCCTGCGGCGTGGCGACGGGTGCGGGGTCGGGCAGGGGGCTGCCGCAGGCGGCCGGGTGGGTTCAGGTTGGTCCCGACGCTGTGAGCTGGAGCAGCGGAGGGGACAGCCCCAGCTCCGCACCCCTGCAGCCGCGGTGGCCGTCCCCTGGGAGAGGCACCTCGGGGCTGCCCGGGTCGCCTGGGCCGTTGCCGCTCCGTGGGGCGACGCCGATGCCGCCGCTCCGGCCGGGTGGGAGCCGTGCGTGGGTGCTGGCATGGCGGGGGGTGGCTGCGAGCCTGCCTGGGGTGCACGTTTCCAGCAGCTCTTTGTCTGCCATCGGCTCGCTCTGCGTCTCCTCTTGCCGTATGAATTTTAATCGAAGGCAGTAGCTGATTCCGTACGCTTGCATTTCTCGCCGCGGGGAAAGCTGGGCTGAATTTGCCCGGAGGAGCTTCCCTGTGATGCTTTGCACCCCGTCTGCCTGGTTTTGGGGGGCAGATGAGATCCTGGGCGAGGAGCGGGTGCCGTGAGGAGCAGGCGCTGCCCGAATCCGGCGGCGGGCGAGGCAGGACCTGGAGAGCTCGCGCGGTCGGGCTGGAACACGCCGGGATTTTATCGATCGGTGTCGAGTCTGACGCTCGGGACGACGGCTTCCCCGCGGGTGCTGCTGGGTGCTGCTCCCCGCTCCCAGGACGGGCTCTCCGGGCAGTAAATAGCCATTTTTCCCGAGAAACCGAGCCCTGCTTTGCTTTCAGCGGCTGCTCTCCTCCCTGGCAGGGGGACACAGCTCTGCAGGCGGCGAAGCCCGTCGTCTGCACGCAGGGGCTCAGTTGCCAAGAGATGCTGCGAGCAGCGCCCGCTTCCTCGCAGCTGCTGGTATTTTATTCATGTTTCTTTGGCTCTTGCATTTGAAAAATAATAACCCTCCTCGATGCGCCCCGGTCCCGCCAGTAAGCCGCAAACGCCCCAGTGCTGGTGGTAATCCCAGGGGACAGCGGGCTCGATTCCTGCCTTGGGGAAAGGCAAAAAGAAATAAGGTGAATGTCTTCAAAGTGGATAAGTGCTCGAGCAGCTCTTTAAATGAGCAGCTGCAGCGGCATCAAGGCGCAGAGGGTGGGTTCAGAAAGATCTCCACCAGTTTGCAGGCTGGTGTGAAGGTGCCTGCCCCGCTCTCGGCACGCCGGCGGCTCTGCCACCCCCGCAGCGCCTGGGAAATACCGCCCGGAGCAGGCTGGCTGTTCCATCTGGGTGTGAAATTTTGCCTGCTGAGCCGGATGCGGCGAGGGCGCGGGGGACGGGGGGTGTCGGGGGAGATGCTGCTGTCTCCCCGGCTCCTGCGGCCTCGCTGCTGCAGGGCGGCTGCCTGGCACGTGCCCGCAGCCGGCGTCCCCAGGTCTGTCCTGGGCTGGGGTGGTCGGAGCAGAAGGTGGAATTAGCTCGGGCGGAGGGCGGGAGGTCTCGGCTGCTTGGGAGCTGCAGAGCCAGGGCACAGGCACGGCAAAAATACACTCGGGAGCTGCTGGTGGAAGGAGGGAGGTTGTAAAGCTGTTGCTCACTGTGCTCTGCCTCTGCGTCCTCCTCGTTAGAGCTGTGTGGGAGCTCGAAGCCCCGTTAGGGGATGGGGACCGACGTGGCCGAAGATGCAGTTCCTGCACAGCCGCAGCCTGGTGCAAAGCCCCGTGGAAGGCGTGAGCTGGGTCGCTCCCGGGCCTGTAGGGTCTGACCAGAATGGTTTAACTTCTTAATCCTTTAATGGCTTTTCCAGGCAAGTTGCCTGGTTGGGAAGCAGGACCTGGGCACGAGCGGTGTCGCTCCAGTGTCCCCTCCCTGAGCCGCGGGCACCCACCAGCACCACTGGAAAGAGTCTGGCCCCGTCCTCCTGACCCCCACCCTGCAGATATTTAGAGGCATTTCTAAGGTCCCCTCTCAGCCTTCTCTTCTCCAGGCTCAACAAGCCCAGCTCCCTCAGCCTCTCCTCATAGGAGAGATGCTCCAGTCCCCTCCTCATCCTCATAGCCCTCCGCTGGACTCTCTCCAGTAGCTCCTCATCTTTCTGGAACTGGGGAGCCCAGCACTGGACCCAGCACTGCAGATGGGGCCTCCCCAGGGCAGAGCAGAGGGGAAGGAGACCCTCCCTCACCCTGCTGCCCACGCTCCTCTGGATGCACCCCATGACATCCCAGGAGGAGCTCGGTGCTGGAGGAAGGCTGTGGGCACACGGCCGCGGTGCGGCTGCACCTCTCTGGGTGCTGGCCCTGGGGTGGGGGACCGAGGGGCTCTGGTCCAGGCTGGAGCATCCGCTGCCCCGGTGCAGAGCCAGGCGTGGTGCTGGGTCCGCTCGTGGTGCTGGGGTCTGTGCGGGGGTGTGCGACAGCCGATAAAACATTTAAAGGGGCCTGGAGTAAGTCTAAATGGTTTGAATATTTAATGGCATACGTTTGGCTTCGTTTCACTTTCATCTTTTATTCGTGATGAAATATTGAACTCGGCTGCGCAGAAATGGGGTTTTCTTGGAAAGCAGAGGGAGGGGGCTGGGTCGGGGGTCTCCGTCCGAGAGCGATGGAGCTGCCCCCCCGCTCCCCGGCGAGGGGTCCCCGGCGCAGCGGGGTAACCCCTGCAGCTCTGTCGAACGGGCACACGGCATTTTTAATCCTGCCTAAGCACCGAGCCCGCACGTTGAAGGATTACAGGAGCTCTCGAAAGCAACAGCAAATATTTCATCTTGATGCCTGCATCAGGAAAAATACTTCTCCCCCATCATAACTGATAGGTGTTGGGAGCTCGTGCTCCTTCAGCTTTGAAGGGTGATGGCTGCTGCCCTGGCTCAGGGTGAGGAGCAGCCCACCGGGGCTCGGGGCTCCCGGCGATGCGGCGGGGCTTCAGCCCGGGGCCGGTGTTGGCGTGGCAGACGCAGCGGGTCTGCGGGCAGCGCTGCCCGCCAGCGGGAGAGCTCGTCTTCGAGGGGTCGTGAGCTGGGCTTGTTCAGCCTGGAGAAGAGAAGGCTGAGAGGGGACCTTAGAAATGTCTCTAAATATCTGCAGGGTGGGGGTCAGGAGGACGGGGCCAGACTCTTTCCAGTGGTGCCCAGCGACAGGACAAGGGGCAACGGGCACAAACTGGAGCAGAGGAAGCTCCAGCTGAACCCGAGGAAGAACTTCTTCCCTCTGAGGGTGACGGAGCCCTGGCCCAGGCTGCCCAGGGAGGCTGTGGAGTCTCCTTCTCTGGAGATATTCAAGACCCGCCTGGCCGCGGTGCTGTGCCCCCTGCTCTGGGTGACCCTGCTTGGGCAGGGGGCTGGGCTGGGTGACCCCCAGAGGTCCCTGCCAACCCCTGCCATGCTGGGATTCTGGGATTCTGTGAGGCCAGCAGCACGTCTCTGAGACTGCAGCTGGTCCTGCTGCGAGCATCCGGGCAGGCTCGGCTTCATTTGGTGAGGTTTTTTTTTTTATATTTAATTTATTGAAAGGAGGGGAGTGGCAGGGAGCCGTGCCCGGCTGCAGCCGAACCTGCCCGAGTCGGACGTGGTGAAGGTGCTCTCCTCCTCCCCGTCAAGCCCGGAGCACGGGGGTGATGGAGGCTTTGGCTTTTCCAGCTTTGCTTGCGCAGGCGTCGCCACAGCAACCGCCCCCCCTCCCCCCCGCAGCGTGTCGGGGCGTTAACGCGCGGCGTTTTGGGGCGTTCTGGCCATTCTTGGCGAGCACCGCGGGGCGACGTGTGCTGGGGGTCCTGCCCCAGCGCCAGTGCTGCTGCTCCTCGTTACCAGTAACGATGCCGAACCAGCCCCAGCTCCGGACCCTGTTCCCACTGGGGGGTTCTGCAGGTGTCGGCTGCTCTCAACCTCAAAACAACCCCCTTAATGATTCCTTTTTTTTTTTCCCCTCCAAAGCCAAGCAGGGGAGGCTGCTGGAGGTGTCCAGGGAGCCCAGCACACCCGGGGAGCGCAGACCCCGCGGGCTGGGAGCTTGCCCCTCCGCTTGGCCGGCGATGCGGCATTTGGTCCAGATTGCCGGGGTTTGCTTCGATGGCGGCCGGTCCCCACCAGAGCCTCCGTCCCTCGCTGCTTCCCCTCAGCTGGTGACGGAGAAAAACACAACTGCGGGGCTGGGTGAATAATTCAGCCCGGCCTTGCTGCTGGGGGGTCCGCAGCGAATCACAGAATCCCAGCATGGCAGGGGTTGGCAGGGCCCTCTGTGGGTCACCCAGCCCAACCCCCTGCCCAAGCAGGGTCACCCAGAGCAGGCTGCACAGCACCGCGGCCAGGCGGGGCTGGAATATCTCCAGAGAAGGAGACTCCACAGCCTCCCTGGGCAGCCTGGGCCAGGGCTCCGGCACCCTCAGAGGGAAGAAGTTCTTCCTCAGGTTCAGCTGGAGCTTCCTCTGCTTCAGTTTGTGCCCGTTGCCCCTTGTCCTGTCGCTGGGCACCACTGGAAAGAGTCTGGCCCCGTCCTCCTGACCCCCACCCTGCAGATATTTAGAGGCATTTCTAAGGTCCCCTCTCAGCCTTCTCTTCTCCAGGCTGAACAAGCCCAGCTCCCTCAGCCTCTCCTCGTAGGGGAGATGCTCCAGTCCCCTCCTCATCCTCGTAGCCCTGCGCTGGTCTCTGTCCGGGGACCTCCTCGTCGGAGACGGCTCCTCGCGGCGTCAGCATCCGTCTTGCAGCAGGGATGCGGTGCCCCGGGCGGCGCGGGGTCGGTCCAGCCCCTTCCCGGGGTTTGCGGGGAGCTCTTCCCGCTCCCGCGCAGCCAGATGGCCGGGATTTAATTTCTTGCGGGTTATTTTTTGTCCCCCGGTGTTGAGCACGCTTGGCTCTGGGGAGCTGCGGGGAAGCAGCCGTTTCTCCGGGGTGGTGGCAGCGGGGGGACGGCATCGTGTCCCCGGCGTGGCCCTCCCACCCCACCAGCTGCGCAGCCCCCGCGGGCTCCCCGCTTTCGGCATCGCCCCGTGCTCCGCGCCAGAAACGCCGAGGGATTGTTGCTACTCCCGGCGTCAATTTTTAGAGCGCGGCGCGGGTTTTGGCAGCGGCGCCGGCCAGCCCACGCAGCCCCGAGTGGTGCCAGCCTCGCGGAGGGACTGGCAGCTCTGCCGGGCTGGTGGGGACGTGGCTGGCCGGGGTGAGCCCGCGTGCCGTGCCGTGCCGGGCAGAGCAACGGGGCAGAGCTTTGGCTGAGGGAGCTGGGCTTGTTCAGCCTGGAGAAGAGAAGGCTGAGAGGGGACCTTAGAAATGCCTCTAAATATCTGCAGGGGGGGGGTCAGGACGACGGGGCCAGACTCTTTCCAGTGGTGCCCAGTGACAGGACAAGGGGCAACGGGCACAAACTGGAGCAGAGGAAGCTCCAGCTGAACCCGAGGAAGAACTTCTTCCCTCTGAGGGTGATGGAGCCCTGGCCCAGGCTGCCCAGGGAGGCTGTGGAGTCTCCTTCTCTGGAGATATTCCAGCCCCGCCTGGACAAGGTCCTGTGCAGCCTGCTCTGGGTGACCCTGCGTGGGCAGGGGGTTGGGCTGGGGGACCCACAGAGGGCCCTGCCGACCCCTGCCATGCTGGGATTCTGTGATTCTGTGATGTGGGCCGTGCACAAAAATCGACGAGCGGTGCCAGCCGGCGCTGCGGTGCTGGCAGAGCTCCGAGAGCCACGGCGAGCCGAGCTGGGGCAGCCGGGTCTCGCTGCGACGGGGCTGCGCGTCATCGTGCCCCCGCGCATCGGCGTGAGTCGCGGCTTGGCGAGGTGGCTCCGGGCAGCTCCACGGAGCTCAAACCCAGCTTTCTTAAACACATCGGCGTGCTGCGCTTACGAATGTGCATGAATTAATGTGAGAAGTGCTTGACAATGCCTAAAATAGCTTTGTTCCCCAGCGAGCGTTGAGGCGCGGCAGATGTGGTTTTTTCCCCTCCTGAATAATGCACACGTGAGGCCGATTTGCTCCCGGCAGCTCGGCGGCTGGCGGTCCCGCGGGGTCTGGCATCGCCGGCGCGTTGCCGAGGGGAGAGCAGTGGGGAGAGGCTGATTCTGCAAGGGTTCAGCCCCACAGCGCGGTGCAGAGGTGGAAATCCTCTCCCCGGGACCCAGCCGGAGTTCCTGGCCGCGGTTGGGCTTGCCAAGGGTCGTCCCTGGTGCCACAAAAAAATTCAGGGCAACGGCGTGGGGGTTTTGGCTCAGTTTTTGTTTGCGGGTGCTGCAGGGTCAGCGCGTCCGTCGGCGGTGGTGAGCCTGCGGTGACGGTCACTGGGTGCTCATCTCTGGAGATCTGCGTCCGATGTTGGCTGGGGAGCAGGAGTTCAGCCCGAGCTGTGCTTGCAGCGCGGCTTTAAGGTTGCTCCGGGTTTTTTAGTCTACAGGTGGACCTTTGTTTTGGTGATGGGTGCCGGTTCTCACAAAGAATCACAGAATCCCAGGATCCCAGCATGGCAGGGGTTGGCAGGGACCTCTGGGGGTCACCCAGCCCAGCCCCCTGCCCAAGCAGGGTCACCCAGAGCAGGCTGCACAGCACCATGTCCAGGCGGGGCTGGAATATCTCCAGAGAAGGAGACTCCACAGCCTCCCTGGGCAGCCTGGGCCAGGGCTCCGTCACCCTCAGAGGGAAGAAGTTCTTCCTCGGGTTCAGCTGGAGCTTCCTCTGCTCCAGTTTGTGCCCGTTGCCCCTTGTCCTGTCGCTGGGCACCACTGGGAAGAGTCTGGCCCCGTCCTCCTGACCCCCACCCTGCAGATATTTAGAGGCATTTCTAAGGTCCCCTCTCAGCCTTCTCTTCTCCAGGCTGAACAAGCCCAGCTCCCTCAGCCTCTCCTTGTAGCAGAGATGCTCCAGTCCCCTCCTCATCCTCGTAGCCCTGCGCTGGGCTCTCTCCAGTAGCTCCTCATCTTTCTTGAACTGGGGAGCCCAGCACTGGACCCAGCACTGCAGATGGGGCCTCCCCAGGGCAGAGCAGAGGGGGAGGAGACCCTCCCTCGCCCTGCTGCCCACACTCCTCCTCATGCACCCCAGAAATGCCAGTGGCCAGGCAAGGCTGCGGTGGCATTGCCACCCACAGCAAAGCAGAGCTACTGTGGTCAGCGTGGAGGGGGCGAAACCTCGGGAAACCTCACCTGGCCTTAGGAAAGCGACCACAGAGCTGAGGAGGGGTCCTGCGCTGCGGGGAGGGGGCTGGGGCTCGCCGTGCTTCAGCCCCCGCTGCCACCAAGGCAACAGGATGGGGCATCCGTGGGCGCCGAGACCCGACACGTGCTGTTCCCAGGGTCTCACCGGGCTCGTCGGGACGGCAGAAAATGTCACGATAGCTGTTCAGTCGCTCCCTGCTCCCGGGATGCTCTGCAGGGTTCCGCCGGGCTGGGGTCTGCCGCGGAGCGGGAGCGCGGCTGTGGGGGCTGTGCCTTGGCGGCGGGTGAAGGATGCACGCGCTTGTGCCGGCGTGGTGCAAAGCTGCAGGTTCATCTGACCGCTCCTGGGGGATTTTTGGTGGTGTTTTAGGGGTCAGAAGTGCTGTTTGTTAATGCTGTTTGCAGCGTCGTCTGCAGAAGGTGCTCTGTGGCTGCCGGGTGCTGCTGGGATGTTTGCTGCTGGATGTTCAGACCTGAGATTTTTTTTAATTGAATTACAAATTCTTCTCTGAAGCTTTGGGGGAGCTGCCATCCCTGTAGACGCCAGCCCCCCCAGATGAAGAAGCCCGGCCGGCGTCTGGCTGCGGCGGCAGGTACAGCCGGTCGCACATCCACGCTGTGCAGCCCCCGAGACCCCGGAGCCTTTCGCAGCAGCATCTTCCTCCGGGCACAGTGACCCCGCTGCCCGCAGGGAAGCTCTGGTTTGTAGCCAGGATGGTGCTGGGGGCAGGTGAGGCTGCCCGGAACCCTGGTCTTGTGGGTCCAAAGCCAAATTATAATACTCTTCAGACTGGGATGGGCCAAATGGAAAATGTTTGGACCAAGCGTAGCAGCAGGAAAAATTAATTTTTCCTAATTTGCCTGCTGTGCCCGAGGGCTGCTCGCAGCCCCCTCGGGGCTCATCCTGCCGGGCTGGGGTCCCCTCGCTGGTGTTTCCCGGTGGTTTTCCCCTCGGTGAGCCCCACCGCTGCCAGGCTGCGCTGGGGCAAACCCGGTAACCTCCCCCTGAGCTGGGACAGGTCTTGTGCTGGAAATGAGACGGCTGCTGCGGGGCTGAAGCGTGGTTCCCGGGACCTTGCGCCCGGGTGCAGCTGGGCTGAGTCCAGATCGCGGGGTCTCTGGGGTGTCCCCGCAGGGATCGTCCTGGGAGGCCGTGGAGGACGGAGCGTGTGGGGCCGGGGCGCACAGCCCGGGGCTGGCTGCCATCACCAGGGCTTGGGCAAGGGTGGGCATCGGGTGCAAGGCCATGAGGCCAGCTGCGACGCCCACCAGCTGCTGCGATGGGAGCACTGGGTGCAGCAGTGCTGCTGACACAGGGCTTCTTTGGCATAAAAACTGATGCAAGGCTTAATCTCCCCCCCCAGCAGAGTAAACAGTTCCCCCCATAACAGTAATTGATGACCCATTTTTCATTCTGGCGGCATCGACAGCCGCCGTGTTTGCTGTAAAGGAGAAATGATATGGCAATAAACGCTCTGTAGAGATTCCTGTTCTGCTCTGCAGCGCGGCGTGTCCTCGATGAAGAAAATGAAGATAAATACGTGGAGCGCCACGTTACTTCATCTCAGTGTTGGCACGGATCTGCGTGAGCCATCTCTGCCCCTTTTGTTTCCAAGGCTGCCTGGTTTAGAAGTAAGCACGGATATTTTTAAAAATATCTCTTCTATTACAAAGTAGGAAAAAAAAAAAAAGAGACGGAAGGGGTGAGTAATGCAGCCCAGAGTGGCGGGGGAGCTGCCGCAGACCGTGCCCGGGTGGGGAGGAGGGATGCGGCCGTGGGCTCCGTCCGCTCCCAGGACACAGTTCTGGGCTCCCCAGTTCAAGAAGGATGAAGAGCTACTGGAGAGAGTCCAGCGGAGGGCTACAAGGATGGTGAGGGGACTGGAGCATCTCCCCTACGAGGAGAGGTTGAGGGAACTGGGCTTGTTCAGCCTGAAGAAGAGAAGGCTGAGAGGGGACCTTAGAAATGCCTACAAATATCTGCAGGGTGGGGGTCAGGAGGATGGGGCCAAGCTCTTTTCAGTGGTGCCCAGTGACAGGACAAGGGGCAATGGGCACAAACTGAGGCACAGGAAGTTCCGTCTGAACATGAGGAGGAACTTCTTCCCTCTGAGGGTGACGGAGCCCTGGCCCAGGCTGCCCAGGGAGGTTGTGGAGTCTCCTTCTCTGGAGATATTCAAGACCCGCCTGGACAAGATCCTGTGCAGCCTGCTGTGGGTGACCCTGCTTGGGCAGGGGGGTTGGACTGGGTGACCCACAGAGGTCCCTTCCAACCCCTACTATTCTGTGATTCTGTGATTCTGTGACCCGGCCGCGTGCTGGGAGCTGCCGGGCTGGGCTGCAGCCTTCCCGCTGACTTTGGCTTTTTGGTGGCTCTGGGCTCTGTGGTGGCTGTAGCAGATCCTATCCTGTGGATGTTTAAGGGTGGAAACCCCAGTTTCCCCCGCTGCCCGCGGGGCTGGGGCGCAGGCTCGCTCCGACGTGGCGGGGATGGCGGAAGGCGTCGCACGGCCACGTCTCCCGCCTGCTGGGAGAGCCTGAGCAGCCCCGTCGGGCTTCAAAGCGTCGGTGGCCTGAGCCCTGTCTGCCTGCGCCTCATCCCAGGAGCCGTCCTCTTGCCGGTGGCCTTGCTGGTCGGGTGCAGCAGCCGGGAAGGCGAGGGCAGGCGTCACCGACCCGGTGCTGCTCCACCGGTGCCGGGTGGCTGCGGGACACGGCTGCTGCAGGCGGTGCTGAGAAGCAGAGCGTGGCTTTATTTTAAAATACGTGATCTTAACCAGATCCTCTTACCCCTAATCTGTCCCTAAGACAGGATTCTCTGCTTCTTGCCAGAAAAACCTTTTATGTGCAGACTGATGTGAACAGAAGACGATAAGTCACTAATTCTTCAGTGTGTCTGCTCTAACAGGAGCCTTGACTCTTGTCTGCTGCAGGGCTGGCGGCCAGGGAGACGTTAATTGTGCTTTAACGTAGCGTACACGGCTCCTGACCGAGACTGGGGCTGCAGACATCCCCGGGGCGTTCGCCGGGGGCTGCAGGGTGCGGGGAAGGGGCTCTGCAGGGCTCGCAGGGGGTCCGTGCCCGCCTGCAGACCACGGCTTGGGGTCACTGCTGTACGGCAGGGCTGGCATCTTCTCCGTCTTGGGAGCGGGCTGTGCCCCGGCGAGGGAGGTTCTCCTCCCCCTCTGCTCTGCCCTGGGGAGGCCCCATCTGCAGTGCTGGGTCCAGTGCTGGGCTCCCCAGTTCCAGAAAGATGAGGAGCTACTGGAGAGAGTCCAGCGCAGGGCTACGAGGATGAGGAGGGGACTGGAGCATCTCTCCTACGAGGAGAGGCTGAGGGAGCTGGGCTTGTTCAGCCTGGAGAAGAGAAGGCTGAGAGGGGACCTTCGAAATGCCTCTAAATATCTGCAGGGTGGGTGTCAGGAGGACGGGGCCAGACTCTTTCCAGTGGTGCCCAGCGACAGGACAAGGGGCAACGAGCACAAACTGAAGCAGAGGAAGCTCCAGCTGAACCCGAGGAAGAACTTCTTCCCTCTGAGGGTGACGGAGCCCTGGCCCAGGCTGCCCAGAGAGGTTGTGAAGTCTCCTTCTCTGGAGATATTCAAAGCCCACCTAGATGAGGTCCTGTGCAGCCTGCTGTGGGTGACCCTGCTTGGGCAGGGGGTTGGGCTGGGTGACCCACAGAGGGCCCTGCCAACCCCCACCATGCTGGGATTCTGTGACCTGGGGGTCAGGGGACGCGGTGGGGTGACCCCTCGAGGGATGCGGGTGGAGGGGACGCAGGGCCGGCTCCAGCAGCGGAGCGGAGCAGAAGCGCTGTCTGCTGCGAGGTGCCGTGTTGATCTGCTCTTGGCGGGTTCTGCCGTGGAACTGAGCAGCGAGCGTTGTCGTTCCTGAAAGGATCTTGGCACCGGGGATGGGCGGCTGGCTCTGGAGCGTCTCTGCTGCAGGCAGGAGTGTGCAAGGCCGGGGAGGGGGGGGAAACCAAGGCAGAAGTTTCTATTTTCAGCTGCAGAGTGTGAATGCACCGTGCTGCCGAGGAAATTAGTCACCTGCCCTGGAAGGTGAACGGCCGGGTTTTCTCTCGGGCAGAAGATTGACGGGACGAGGCGCAGGGAACCGTGGTGGGGGTCTCCCCCGGGACGCGTGCCGGGGCGGCTGGGGCCCATCGCCGGTGATGGCAGGGCTGAGGAGGAGGAGGAGGATCATCGGAGATGTTTCCCAGTGCCTGGGCCACCCTCCAGCGGGACTCAGCGCGGCTGGAGCGGGACCATGCCCGGCCACGCCACGGCACAGCCCGGCGTCCGGTCCCTGCCCCACTGTCCCTGTCCCCAGCCGCTTCCCGCAGGCGTCGGGCTCTTCCCTCCCCTCTCTCGCGGGGAACGCGCTTCTGACACGTTTCTTGTCCCAAAGCCGGGGCTGGCTGGCTGCGTTCTCCGTCGCGGTGCTGTGCCGGACGCGCTGGCCGCGTGCCGTGGAGGGACACCGGTGCTGCCCCGGGCACCGGTGATGGGCAGAGCAGCCCCGCGTGGCGTGCTTGGACAGCTTGAGGGCTGTCGAGACGGGAGCTCGGCGCTGCTCTGCCGTCTGATAAGTCACTGCTCGCCCTGGCTGTGAAACTGGAATGTTTGTTCCTGGTTACCGGTCACCTCGGTGAGCAGAGCTTGGTTTCGGAAGTGCGGATCCTCGCGGAATATCAGCCTCCCGCTCTCTCCCCCTTCGTCACCACCAGCAGAAATTGTGGGAGGTTTTAAACCCAGCTGCTGCTGGGGCAGTTGCACCAGCAAAAGCCCCGGACGGTGTTTTCCTCCAGGCCGGGTCCGCTGCGCCAGCCTCGGGCAGAGCCGCGCTCGGGGTCCCCGGTGGCATCGGGCTGGACCCCGCGGGCAGAGCCGCCGCGGCCGCGCTCGCCGTGCCCTGCCAGGGCCGCGCACGGGCTGTCAGTGATGCGGAGCTGGAGGGTTGGGGAAGCTCCAGCTCCTCACCCGGAGCCTGCTCGGGTGGTCTGGACCCCGAGCCAGACCCCGCTGCCATGTCCCAGTGATACCCGGGTTGGGCACCCCCAGTTTGTGTTGGCCAGTTTGGCTTTTTGGGTGGTTTTTTTCTCATTTTCTCAAATGAAAATGAAATTTTCTCATTTTCAGTCTCCAGAATCACCCAGTTTGGCTGCTTTAATTTTAAGGGGCCAAGGTTTTGGAGAGCTGCTTGTAGAGAGGGGGCAAAGGGGGGGCTGCTCTTGGAGCCGTGGCCGAGGGCCGGGCTGTCCCTGGAGCCGCTGCTGCGGCTGCAGAAGGTGCTGAGCCGCCAGCACCAGCTCGCTGGCAGCGGCACACGCGCCTGTGGGAAAACTTGGGGGTTTTAATGAGCAAATTTAATGCAGTGTCCTGCTGTTTTGGGCAGATTCCCATATCGATCCTTACTCTATTTTTACAGCCACTTTTGGAGGTGGTTATTTGTCTGTGGCATCCCAGCTCCTCCCGTGCACGGGAGCGTCTGTGCTTGGCTTTGCCGAGCGGGAATTTGGCTCTGGGTCCTGCCTTGGCACGGGGCGGGGGTCCCCCAGCACCCCCTCAGCCAGCTCCCCCCTGCCGTGCTGCTGTTTTCCTCCTGGCTTCCTGGAAACAGAGGATGCCCCGATCTCTCGCCCGCTCCCCGGACCTGGTGCCGCAGCCCTGCTGGGGCTTGCTGGGTGGCTGCGCTGTCAGTCCTGCGCCCACGGCAGAGCCGATCCTGCCGCTAATTACCGCAGCCGGTGCCCCCGCCGCCGTCGCTGGGGTTTGGTGTGTACCCACGAACGCCGTTCTCTCCCCTCGCTGCAGGACCCCGGCGGGGGCTGCCGCCGAAGCGCGCTATAATGACATTTGGGGATTTTTATTTTTCGTTTCCGTCATAACGGTGGAGATGGGGGTGGCTGGGGGCCAGACCCTGCCAGCTCCGGGGACGAGCCCACCGCAGCAGAGGCACTGGCACAGCTGGGATGGGGATGGGTGCCCTCGGTCCCTGCCAGGACCCCGCAGCCCCTGGGTTTCTCTCCTCTCCCCCTCTCCGGGCAACAGCCCTGGTGCTTTGGGGAGGAGGGAGGCACAAGCTGGGCACACCGGGGTCCCTCAGCCAGGGCATGCTTGGGTGGGTGGGTGGGTGGGTGCTCCTGGGCCCCTCAGCCGGTCCCCAAACGCTGCCCATCCCCTCTGCCGGGACGCGCTGTGCCTCACAGTGCCCGCCCGTGCCGGGGCATGCTTGGGTGGGTGGGTGGGTGGGTGCTCCTGGGCCCCTCAGCCGGTCCCCAAACGCTGCCCATCCCCTCTGCCGGGACGCGCTGTGCCTCACAGTGCCCACCCGTGCCGGGGCATGCTTGGGTGGGTGGGTGTCAGTGGGTGCTCCTGGGCAGCATCGCTTGAGGCAGCACCCGTCAGAGGCACCGGGGAGCCAGGGCGAGGGGCTCCCCTGGCTGGAGCCCGGCTGGTGTCAGCGAGCAGCTTGCTGTTTGTCACATTCGCCGTGAGCTGCGTTAATCCACGTAGCTGATTTAATTTTTCGGGCTGTAATTAATGAGCCAATGCGTGGAGAAGCGGGCGAGCGGCCGGGTTGTCGTGCGGATGCTGACCCTGGGTTACGCTGCAGCCCCCGCCGGCGTGGGCTCGGTGCCCGCAGACGGGCTGGGATGTCCCGGTCACTCCCGCTGTGGTTCACCGGCACCGTGGGGACCCCGGGGAGCGGCGTTACCCAAACCGCAGCGGATCCAAGAGCAGCGCAGGGCGCGCCTTGGCATGGCTGGGAGCATCGTCCGTCGTGGGGTGCGCGTTTCGGGGAGCAGCGGGGCTTCACCCGGCCACGGGCTCTGTTTTCCTCCCTCCTCCGCCTCCGAATGGCCGCTCTCACGCGGTCGCCGGGGTGGGATCGTGCTGGGGCTGTCGGTGTGCTGCTAACGCTGCTCTTAATTGAGGACCATCTGCACTTGGTAATTTAATTTTTCCTGCATCTGCACGGTTCTGACTGTATTTATCCGATGTCCTGAGGATTATTTAGCTTAGGAGCGTCACGTTCCTCCCACAAAGGCACTCCAGGCATTCCACTGCAGCCCCCGCTAGAAAGCATTTTAATAATATTGTCAATGCCCCGGGAAAAAGGACGCATAAAAACTGAAATTGCGAAGGGCGACAGCGGAGCTGCGCTGCGGGCTCGGCTCTCCTGCCCGCTCTCGCGTGGCGGGTGGGCTGCTGCGAGGGTTCCCGTTATTGCGTGGAGCTGCGGGAGACCGAGCACAAACCCCGAGCGACACCGCCCCTGCCACCGCCACCGGGCCTGGCCGCGCGTTTCGTGTGCCGGGGCGTTGGCACACGTCGCTTTATGTCTTTGGGTGCTCATGAAGCCATTAAACCCCTCAGCTGTGCCTTTGAGGGGCTGCGAGCGGGGAATTGAGCTGCTTGGAAAATAATAATAATAATTGGAAGCTGGGAAGTCTGTTAGCTGTGGGGTGGGGGGAGCTTGGGCATCTGGTTGACGCGGCACCGGCGGGAGCCGTTGCGTTGCTGGCAGCAGCCCCTGCCTTTGCCCACCCCGCTCCTCCCACCTTCTGCCGGGCTGCTTCGCCCGCGCCTGGCAGCCGCCGGGTGTGCGGGCAGGGCTGCGGGCAGGGCTGCGGGCAGGGCTGCGGGCAGGGGCCGCTGCTCCGGGCAGCCCTGGCTGCGTCTCCTGCCTGCGGGAGCATCTCTGCAAGCGCTCGCCCTGGGAACGCTGCTCCGTCCACACCCAAACCCCCGGGAATCCAGATTTTTTCCCCAGCCTGGTCCAGCAGCACCTGGGTCCACGCGCAGACTTTAATTAGATTTAAGCATTCCCCCCCCCCCCCTAAAATGTAGGTCAGTCGTAATTAGTGTGAATCCTGCTGCTGCCAGCTTTGCTTTTAATTAAGCTCCTGCAGTGGAGGTCGAGGCATGGGGTGATGCACCAGAGCCTCAGCTTTCTCGGCGGCTCGGCAGATGCTCAGTGGTCTCTCTGGCTCGGGCTGGGGCCCTGTTGTCCCTCCCTCCCGCTCGCCATGGCCGGTCACTGCGGAGCATGGCCACTCTGGGGCCGTGGCTGCATCCCCAGGCATGGCCGCCCCACGGGGCACACTCTCCTCCGAGCTGGAGGTGCTGGTGGAGCCATGGGGCTGTTTTTAACGCGAAGCTCCCGGTGTCCTCGTCCCTTGTCACCATCCATCACACCGAGCGTCCTCAACCCTTGCTAGGGCTGCTGGCGCCTGTGCCGAGATCCGGAGCTCCAGGGCCAACGGGGACGTGCAGAGTGTTTTTCTTCCTCTGCAGCTCCTGGCATGATGTCCCTGGCACGGTCCCTGGCAGGTGGCACCGGCAGCTGGTTGTCACTGGCTGGGGACGGCGTCTGGATGAGCATCGCGCTGGTGCAGAGCCCGGGGCTGCCGGCCCCTGCGCCTTGCGGGGTGTCCCGGTGCCTCGGGCGCAGCACCAGCAGCACCCGGGGTTTTGGTGGGCGAGTTGAGCTCAGGACTTGGATCTTCAGCAGAAGGTAGATCTGCCCTGTCCCACCCGGGACACGGTTCCCTGTCCCCTGGGCTGACGGCGAAGGCGCAGCTCCCCTGCTCGCGTTGCCTCAGCGCCGTTGGCCGTGGCGCGTGCTTCCACCCCGGGGACGGCTCGCCTGGCGCGCGAGGGGCCGGGGACCACCTTGTGGCAGCAGGGACCCTCCGTGTTTAGCGCTTTGAGCCTTGAGCAGCCCTGGCTTCGCGGCCTGGGGAAAGCCTTGGCTTTGTGCCCGGGGCACGGCGAGCTGGGGCCGAGCCCCCGGGCAGCCCCCCGAGCCCCCGGGCAGCCACAGAATCACAGAATCACCGAATGGTAGGGGTTGGAAGGGACCCCTGTGGGTCACCCAGCCCAGCCCCCTGCCCAAGCAGGGTCACCCAGAGCAGGCTGCACAGGACCTTGTCCAGGCAGGGCTGGAATATCTCCAGAGAAGGAGGCTCCACAGCCTCCCTGGGCAGCCTGGGCCAGGGCTCCGTCACCCTCAGAGGGAAGAAGTTCTTCCTCGGGTTCAGCTGGAGCTTCCTCTGCTTCAGTTTGTGCCCGTTGCCCCTTGTCCTGTCGCTGGGCACCACTGGAAAGAGTCTGGCCCCATCCTCCTGACCCCCACCCTGCAGATATTTAGAGGCATTTATTAGGTCCCCTCTCAGCCTTCTCTTCTCCAGGCTGAACAAGCCCAGCTCCCTCAGCCTCTCCTCGTAGGGGAGATGTTCCAGTCCCCTCATCATCCTCGTAGCCCTGTGCTGGACTCTCTCCAGTAGCTCCTCATCTTTCTTGAACTGGGGAGCCCAGAACTGGACACAGCACTGCAGATGGGGCCTCCCCAGGGCAGTGTAGAGGGGGAGGAGAACCTCCCTTGTCCTGCTGGCCACACTCTTCTTGATGCACCCCAGGATCCCATTGGCTTTCTTGGCAGCCAGGGCACGCTGCTGGCTCATGGTTAACCTGTCGTCCACCAGGACACCCAGGTCCCTCTCCGCAGAGCTGCACTCCAGCAGGTCCGTCCCAAGCCTGTACTGGTGCATGAGGTTGTTCCTCCCCAGGTGCAGGACCCTGCATTTGCCTTTGTTGAACCTCATCAGGTTCCTCTCTGCCCAGCTTTCCAGCCTGTCCAGGTCACGCTGAATGGCAGCACAGCCTGCCGGTGTATCTACCACACCTCCCAGTTTGGTGTCATCAGCAAACTTGCTGAGGGTACCTTCTAACGCAGCCCGCTGCCTATTTTTACCGCTCCCGGAGGGTGAATCACTCCGCTCCCTCATCTCAGCTGCTGCCTTTGAAGGTATTTATAGACCCCCCGCGCCCGCTTTAGCAGCCGGGGTAAATTCAGCGCGCTGGCTCGCCCCTGCCCTCTGCCCCGCGCCCGTTGCCTCTCCGCTGGGCGAGCGTGGATGTGCCGGAGCCGAGATGCTCCCTCTGCCCTCGTTAAAGACGTCGATACGGCGACGAAGAGCCCCATGGGCGCTGCCCTGGCACCCCACGCCTGCTCCGGAGAAAGGGGGTTCGGATCGGCCGTTACCGTCCCACCGGAGCGCGGTTCCCTGGCAGGGCTCCCACTGATTACCGTGCTAATTGCTGTGGGTCGAGCAGGCAGATTAATCTCTTCGCTGCTCCTTCCCCTGGGACGGTTGGATCGTTAGGGTTGGGTTTGATTAAAGCTTGGAGAGCCCGGTGCGGCGTGCGGGGCTGGCGGTGGCTGCGGGACGTGGCGGGGATCCGTGCCCTGCCCCGGCTGGCACGGCCGCCCGGAGCGGCAGCGGTGGGCTCCCCGCGGCCCCACGCTGCCGGCTGGCGGGTCAGGCTGTGGGGCAAACCCCACTCCTCCTCCTTCCCACCTTCCCTGCGAAAAACACGCAAAGCAGGAGAGAAACCAAACCTGAGAGAGAAACCAGTGCTCACTGGGAGAGAAATGGGTACAAACAGCAGGAAAAGGGGTATTTTGAAGTGACGAACTGAGCGTGGAGCAGCTGGCTGCGTCTTTTGAAGGCCGTTAAGGTGGGATGCTGGTGGTCGTTAATTTATTGCCGGAGGTCTGCCAGCCCGAGCCGCGCTCCGCACGCCGTCAGCCTCGCGCACGCGAGGATTGAGGTGCCCAACCAGCCGTCGCCCGCAGCGGAGGATCTGCCGGCAGGGCCACGGCGTGGACGGCTCCGATGCCGCTGGGACCACCGCCTGCAGCGAGGAGCAGAGATCAGCCCGGGTGGGGGGCCGGGGGCCGTGTGCCTCCCCGGGGTCCCGCAGCCGCGCTCGCCCCTCACCGCCCTCTCTCTGCTCTTCTCTTTCAGAACAAGGTGCTGACGGTGGACGGGGTGAAGGTGAAGCTGCAGGTAGGTCCCCGTGGCCCCGGTAGCCACTGGCTCCATCCCCCCGGGTGCTGGGGCTGGGCAAAGCCCCTCGGCAGAGGAGCACCCCGGGAGCAGGTCCCCCATCTCCATCCTCTGCCGTCACGTCTCCCGCGCTGGCGCAGCCATCTGAGCCCTTCTGACTGCTGTGTCCCCTCGGTGGGACCCTGCCCGAGGCCAGGGGGCTGCTGTGTCCCCTTGGTGGGACCCTACCCGAGGCCGGGGGGCTGCTGTGTCCCCTCAGTGAGACCCTGCCCGAGGCCGGGGGGCTGCTGTGTCCCCTCAGTGAGACCCTGCCTGAGGCCGGGGGGCAGCTGTGTCCCCTCGGTGGGACCCTGCCCGAGGCCGGGGGGCTGCTGTGTCCCCTCGGCGGGACCCTGCCCGAGGCCGGGGGGCTGCTGTGTCCCCTCGGTGGGACCCTGCCCGAGGCCGGGGGGCTGCTGTGTCCCCTCGGTGGGATCCTGCCCGAGGCCGGGGGGCTGCTGTGTCCCCTCGGTGGGACCCTGCCCGAGGCCGGGGGGCTGCTGTGTCCCCTTGGTGGGACCCTGCCTGAGGCCGGGGGGCTGCTGTGTCCCCTTGGTGGGACCCTGCCCAAGGCCGGGGGGCTGCTGTGTCCCCTCAGTGAGACCCTGCCTGAGGCCGGGGGGCTGCTGTGTCCCCTTGGTGGGACCCTGCCCGAGGCCAGGGGGCTGCTGTGTCCCCTCGGCGGGACCCTGCCCGAGGCCGGGGGGCTGCTGTGTCCCCTCGGCGGGACCCTGCCCGAGGCCGGGGGGCTGCTGTGTCCCCTCGGTGGGACCCTGCCCGAGGCCGGGGGGCTGCTGTGTCCCCTCGGTGGGACCCTGCCTGAGGCTGGGGGGCTGCTGTGTCCCCTCGGTGGGACCCTGCCCGAGGCCGGGGGGCTGCTGTGTCCCCTCGGTGGGACCCTGCCCGAGGCCGGGGGGCTGCTGTGTCCCCTCGGTGGGACCCTGCCCGAGGCCGGGGGGCTGCTGTGTCCCCTCGGTGGGACCCTGCCCGAGGCCGGGGGGCTGCTGTGTCCCCTTGGTGGGACCCTGCCTGAGGCCGGGGGGCTGCTGTGTCCCCTTGGTGGGACCCTGCCCAAGGCCGGGGGGCTGCTGTGTCCCCTCAGTGAGACCCTGCCTGAGGCCGGGGGGCTGCTGTGTCCCCTTGGTGGGACCCTGCCCGAGGCCAGGGGGCTGCTGTGTCCCCTCGGCGGGACCCTGCCCGAGGCCGGGGGGCTGCTGTGTCCCCTCGGCGGGACCCTGCCCGAGGCCGGGGGGCTGCTGTGTCCCCTCGGTGGGACCCTGCCCGAGGCCGGGGGGCTGCTGTGTCCCCTCGGTGGGACCCTGCCTGAGGCTGGGGGGCTGCTGTGTCCCCTCGGTGGGACCCTGCCCGAGGCCGGGGGGCTGCTGTGTCCCCTCGGTGGGACCCTGCCCGAGGCCGGGGGGCTGCTGTGTCCCCTCGGTGGGACCCTGCCCGAGGCCGGGGGCTGCTCTGCCCGCAGTCACCCCCGTCCCAGCCCGTCTGTCTCCGGGCCGGGGGCTGCGGCTGGAGCCGGTGAGACCGGAGCAGCGCCCGCGGGCTTTGCCGGCGTTTCCAGGCAGCTCCTGCTTTGGGAGAGCCGGAGGATGATGAGGGGGATGGAGATCCTCTGAAGGGATCCACGTCCCCTGGCTCGGCCCGCGTCCAGCCCGTGGGACGTGGGACATTCCGTGTCCCCGCAAGACCCACCCATTCCTCTGCCTGCAGCTCAGCGACGACGTTAGAGCCGATCTGCCCCCAAATCTTCCCCCGAGGGCAGCCTGGCTCTCTGCAAACGCATCACCACATTAAAAAATGATAAATCAAATTAGTGGGTCCCCACGCATCCGTCTGCCGGGTGGGTTTTCCGATGGAGGGGCAGGTTGGGAGCCCTTCGCCTCCATCCCCACGCGCTGAGGAGCGGGGAGGTGCTGCTCCAGCGTCGGTTGCGCTGCTCGTTTTGAATTATTGCTGCCCCTAGAAGCAAAAGGCTGAAGCAGCTTCCTGGGGTTGCCCCGTGGTGCTCGGTTTGGGGCTGGTTTGGGTGCTGGGGGGGTCCCCCAGCCCGCGCGGCAGCAGGTCGTGGCTGACCCCCCCCTCGCTCCCGTCTGCCTTCCAGATCTGGGACACGGCCGGGCAGGAGCGGTTCCGCAGCGTCACCCACGCCTACTACCGGGACGCCCACGGTAAGCACGGCCACCGCCGCTTCCCGGGGAGCCCCCTCCCCCCGGCTCCTCAGCCCGAGCCGCGGCTCCGGGCCCGGGGAGTCGGGAATCGCCAGAGCCGATGTCCCGTGGGAAGCAGCTGACAAGGATGGAGGAGCCTGGAGAAGAGAAGGCTGAGAGGGGACCTTAGAAATGCCTCGAAATATCTGCAGGGTGGGGGTCAGGAGGACGGGGCCAGACTCTTTTCAGTGGTGCCCAGCGACAGGACAAGGGGCAACGGGCACAAACTGAAGCAGAGGAAGCTCCAGCTGAACAGAGAATCCCAGAATCCCAGCATGGCAGGGGTTGGCAGGGCCCTCTGTGGGTCACCCAGCCCAGCCCCCTGCCCAAGCAGGGTCACCCAGAGCAGGGGGCACAGCACCGTGGCCAGGCGGGGCTGGAATATCTCCAGAGAAGGAGACTCCACAGCCTCCCTGGGCAGCCTGGGCCAGGGCTCCGGCACCCTCAGAGGGAAGAAGTTCTTCCTCGGGTTCAGCTGGAGCTTCCTCTGCTTCAGTTTGTGCCCGTTGCCCCTTGTCCTGTCGCTGGGCACCACTGGAAAGAGTCTGGCCCCGTCCTCCTGACCCCCACCCTGCAGATATTTAGAGGCATTTCTAAGGTCCCCTCTCAGCCTTCTCTTCTCCAGGCTGAACAAGCCCAGCTCCCTCAGCCTCTCCTCGGAGCAGAGATGCTCCAGTCCCCTCCTCATCCTCGTAGCTCTGTGCTGGACTCTCTCCAGTAGCTCCTCATCTTTCTTGAACTGGGGAGCCCAGCACTGGACACAGCACTGCAGATGGGGCCTCCCCAGGGCAGAGCAGAGGGGGAGGAGACCCTCCCTCGCCCTGCTGCCCACACTCCTCATGCACCCCAGGATCCCATTGCCCTTCTTGGCACCCAGGGCACGCTGCTGGCTCATGGTCACCCTGTCATCCCCCAGGACACCCAGGTCCCTTTCCTACAGCAGGGACCTCGCTGTGCCTTAACGCCGCGTCCCCGGGCGCTCCCGGCAGCGGGGAACAGCGCGGAGCAAGCTCTGAGCCGCGGGCTCTGCGTGGCCGCGCTCCCGCCGCGCCGGCACTAACGCGGCGTCCCTCTCTCCGCAGCCCTGCTCCTGCTCTACGACGTCACCAACAAAGCGTCGTTCGACAACATCCAGGTACGGCGGCACCCCCCGGGACCCCCGGCCCGTCCCCGGCGTGCGGTGGGCTGGGTCGCCGTTGCGGGTCAGCCCCGGGGAGCGGGGCCACGTGTTGGCGGTGAGAACCGCGGTCGCTGCCGGAAGGGCTGCGGTTAACGCCGAGCACCCATCTGCTCGGGGGACACCTGGGGACACGCAGGGAAGGTTTTTCCTTCCGTAGCGGGCTGCCCGGAGGAGCTGCCACTGCCCCCTCCCCGGCACGGCTCAAGGCCAGGTTGGACGGGGCTGGGAGCACCCTGGGCTGGGGGAAGGGGTCCCTGCCCGGGGCAGGGGGGTGGGCTGGATGAGCTCTAAGGTCCCTTCCCACCCAAACCAGTCTGTGATTCTGTGATTTCCACCGTCTGTAATTACAGCACCGGCTGCAGAACTCGCGCCGGTAAATGAGCGCAGGCAGCTTTGCCGAGTGAGGTGCTCCCTTGTCCTCCTCTGCACCTTCGGGTCCCGGCGGGTCGGGTCTGGGGGTCCCGCATTGCCCCCAGCCGCCTTGGTGCCAAACCTGGGCAGGGGAGCGGGTCGCATCCCACTGCACGCTCCTCGCCCCGGCAGACCTGTCCTTCCTGGTGGCTTTTGTGGGGGTCCCCTGTGCCGCCCGCCCCTGCCCTCTCCCCACAGACCCGGCCCCGACGCCGGCGCCGGCAGAGCGTGCTGCGAGCCCGGGGAGCAGTTACAGAATCACAGAGTCACAGAATGGCAGGGATTGGAAGGGACCTCTGCGGGTCACCCAGCCCAACCCCCTGCCCAAGCAGGGTCACCCAGAGCAGGCTGCACAGCACCACGTCCAGGCGGGGCTGGAATATCTCCAGAGAAGGAGACTCCACAGCCTCCCTGGGCAGCCTGGGCCAGGGCTCCGTCACCCTCAGAGGGAAGAAGTTCTTCCTCAGGTTCAGCTGGAGCTTCCTCTGCTTCAGTTTGTGCCCATTGCCCCTTGTCCTGTCGCTGGGCACCACTGAACAGAGTCTGGCCCCGTCCTCCTGACCCCCACCCTGCAGATATTTAGATGCATTTCGAAGGTCCCCTCTCAGCCTTCTCTTCTCCAGGCTGAACAAGCCCAGTTCCCTCAGCCTCTCCTCGTAGGGGAGATGCTCCAGTCCCCTCCTCATCCTCGTAGCCCTGAACGAACAGCACGTGTCCCTTGGACCAACCCATCTGTGGAGCTGCGCGCCCTGAGCCCAGCTGGGGAGCGGTGGGGTCCCGGGCTCCCACTCTCATCCCAAATCGTCCCTCGCTTTCCGGGCTGGCCGGGGGTCGGGCGGGATGCTGCCGGGCGAGGAGTGGTGGTGGATCGCCTGGGGCTTGCCATGAGCCCAGCGTCGGCACTCGCAGCCGGGGCGCGGGTGGGAGGCAGCAAGCGGCCGCTCGCACCGCGGGGTCGGGGATTACAGGGAATTAGGGCAGGTTTGAGTAGATTTGGTGGGATTAGAGGGCAGGGCAGCCAGCCCGGGGCTCGGGGAGGCCGGTTCAGCCGCCTGCCGGGACAAGCGTGCTCGGCACGGGAGCAGCGCGTGCAGGACGCGGGCGTGGGGCACGTCCCGGAGCAAACCCTCGGCTTTGTCCTCCAAAAGGAGATTTAATGTCCCCGCCGAGGGGGAATTTGGGTTAAAGCCCGTGGTCGGACGGCGCGGGCGGCAGGGCTGGAAGGCTGCCGTTATCCTGGAGAATCGGGGCTTGGTCCGCAGCCCAAGCGGGGTGCTGGGCTTGCTCGGCAGAGCAGGTCCCCGGGGCTCGGTGGCACCCCGGGGTGCTGCTCGTCCCCAGGGCCGGGTCGCTGGCTGCTCCCGCCGGACCGTGGGGAGGGGGTCGGCTCCTCGCCCGGGGTGCTGCCGCGTCGCAGGGGTCTGCGGGCCCGGCTGCGCCCTGCCTGCGGGTCCTGCCCTGCGCCGCTGCGTTTCTGAGCCGGGCTTTCCATCTGGCGTCGGACCCCCAGCCGCCTCTTCCCTGTGCCCACGCAAAGCCCCCCGGCATCGCTCAGGGATGGAACCATTTCCCACAGAGGGTTCCCAGTGCCCAGGACCAGGGCAGCCCCCATCCTTCCTCCTCCTCCTCCTCCCGGAGCTGTTGCTAACCCCTCTCTCCGGCTGTGTCCCTCCAGGCTTGGCTGACAGAGATTCACGAGTACGCGCAGCAAGACGTGGTCCTGATGTTACTGGGAAACAAGGTGAGCCCGGCCCCGCGGCTTTGCCAGAGCCTCCTCTTCCTCCCCTGATGGTCCCACGAGGAAGCCGCGGGCAGGGGAGCCTGGGAGGGCGTAAGGGGACGTGGGGGCTGCCTCCTGCTGACCATCCCAAACTGCTCACTGCAGGTGGACTCAGCCCAGGACCGAGTGGTGAAGAGGGAAGACGGAGAGAAGTTGGCCAAGGTACGTGAGGTGTCCGGGCGCTGACGGGGCTGTGCGAGTGCCACGTGTCCCTGGTGGTGTACACCAGTGGAATGGTTAACTGGAGACCAGTCTGACCCAGAATACATCTGGGAGTGCTTTGCTTTTCTTGTCTTGCTCTCCTCTTCCTCCTCATCTGCTTTTCTTCCTCTAAGCTTCCACTAACTTTTTTTCGCTTCTCTGTCCTCAAAAATTATTTCCGCAGTTGTGTGAGAAACCCCTGAGCTGTGAGCCCTCACTCAGCTTTTCCTGCCCACCGCGGCAGAGCCGCTCTCTCGGGGGGGTTTGAGCTCCTGGGGCAGGCACCGATGTCGGCCGGGGCTCGGCGGGAGCCGGGAACATCCCGGGTGACATTTCTGACGTCGGTGTGTCTTGTCCCGCAGGAGTACGGCGTTCCCTTTATGGAGACCAGCGCAAAAAGTGGCCTCAACGTTGAATTAGCGTTCACAGCCATTGCAAAGTGAGTGAGTGGGGCGGCCGTGCTGGGCACCTCTCTGGGGGGGGGACGGGAGCCTTGGGGATACCGGCTGGCACTGTCACCCACCCTGCTGCTCCCTGGGCTCCCACCTCCAAGCCCTTGCGCTGGCAGGCACGTGCCATCTCTGGTCAGCTATGGAGCGTCTCATCAGGGGGAGCTTTAGCAAACCGTCAGGCCAGACTCTGTCCAGTGGTGCCCAGCGACAGGACAAGGGGCAATGGGCACAAACTGAAGCAGAGGAAGCTCCAGCTGAACCCGAGGAAGAACTTCTTCCCTCTGAGGGTGACGGAGCCCTGGCCCAGGCTGCCCAGGGAGGCTGTGGAGTCTCCTTCTCTGGAGATATTCCAGCCCCGCCTGGCCGCGGTGCTGTGCCCCCTGCTCTGGGTGACCCTGCTTGGGCAGGGGGTTGGGCTGGGGGACCCTTCCAACCCCTGCCATGCTGGGATGCTGTGACCCAGTCGAGTTCGGCTGAGCTGGGCCGGGCGGCTCAGAAGCAGGCGGCGCCGGCAGGCAGGGAACGCGTTTCTCCCCTTCCCGCAGGGAGCTGAAGCACAGGTCCATGAAGCTGCCCAACGAGCCCAAATTCAAGCTCCACGACTACGTGAAGAAGGAAGTGAGGGGCTCGGGCTGCTGCCGGTCCTAACGCGCTGGGTGCGTCTGTCCAGAGACTCCTGCCAAGCGTCCGTGCGCCGCGCTCTCTCCTCGTGGACAGTGTGTGCATGTCTGTCTGTCTGTCTGTCGTGTCTGTGTCTGCCTAAGAGGTGAGCTGAGGCGTGAGGGACGGAAGCAGCAGCAGCAGAAAAAGCTCTCTCGGCCGGGGCGGACGCTGGCCGTGCTGCAGCCGCGTGCCCGGCGCTGCTCCCCGAGCCCCCATCGCACCCGTCCGCCCTGCGAGCCCCCCGGCTTCGCTGGCTCGGCCCCGTGCAGCGGGAGGTGAGCGCTGGGGAAGGGGCTGGGGTCTCGCCCTCGCGCCTTGGTAGCCCCGGCTGGCTCTACCCGCTCGGCAGCGGCCAGGAGCACCCGGAGGCTTCTTGGATGTTGGTGGGGGTTGTGGTGTGACGGAGGGGAGCGAACGGCTTCTCCCCACCCAACACCTGCGCAGGAGAAGTCCCCCGTTCCCTTTTCTTTCCCCGCGTTCCTGGCGTTCCGCCCTTCGGAGCCCTGGCCTGGGGCGCGCAGGGAAGTCTTGTTTTCGAGGCAACCATTTTTGTAGTTGCTTACTTAATGTCTGTCCACCTTCCTCATGCCGTGACACCTCCTCGACGGGGGTTTCTCCCCGTCCCCGCAGAAGCCACGAGCGTAGCTGTCTGTCCGAGCGCTAACCTGTCCGTCGTACGGCGCGTCCCGAGCGCTCGTCTGCTCGCGGGGGGCTTCGGGGCTCTCGCTGCTGCCGTTCCTCGTACTTTAATTGAGAAGAAAGCGAATGTATTGCAGCTTATTCCAAATACCTTCATGTAAGCGTGATAGCGTTTTTAGACTGCAACAATGCTTTGATATCTTCAAAGT